>NC_067283.1:36490658-37128158 GCF_020740795.1 Apus apus
ATTAACCACCCAAATGACATTTCAGACTACATCTGCTAACCACCTTCACAAAACAAGTGCCCTGTCTATGCCTAGAGAGCCTTTTTCCTAAATAGAAAAAAATAATTAAAAAACCCCAACAACACCAAGACTTTACATGAAAAGGAAAGGAGTAAAAAAAAATTAAATTAAAAATATCTCAATTATCTTGTGCCATATGCAGCAACTAAGTAAGAAATGATAAACCAACTTTTACTTCAGTCACAAACACAGAGAAAATGAACTGGAGTAATCAGTCATGCACCTCAGCATGTGTTCTTGTGTTGCTCAAAGCACAACCAGAGTCTGGTGAATGACATTAGTTTTCCTGGCATTGAACAGTCAGAAATCCCTGCGTCAATGACCTTATAAACTAGGTGATATTTGCAAGCATATATTTTAAAATAAGATATGTTGCTGTCTATTAACAACACGTCTTGCCTGTCTTCAGAGCAATAAAACTATTTGCCTACTCCTGTTGCCTGTTGTTTGGCAGCCAGAAGTGACCACAACTTGTACCTTCCACCACCTCTGCCCTTTTCCTAAACTGCCAAGAAGTCAGTTTTTACAGATATAACTTATTGCTGTGACAATTTTATTTCCTATAAATTAGTTTCCAAAATCCTCGTTCCTGCCTGATTTTCTGTTAAGAATAGAAGAAAGCCCAGAAAAATCATGCAGAAACTCCTGCAAACTACAAGCACAAGGACACTTTTCTTGTAGCAGGTGTCCCTTATAACTCCATGCATTGTGTCCTTCAAAGGCCACTTTGGGCGAGGACACTTTTCCTTTCTATCAGGTTTTGTTTTAAAATGCAGATTTCTATAGGGAATGTAGTAAATTAATACACATCTCAGTTGTCATGCCACTGCCTTCCACCCTGTTATTTTTTTTAATGGCTTGCCAACACAAAGGTATTTTCACAGGACAGGAAGTTAGTGGGTCTCATGCCCCTTAGCAGATTTCCTTAATCAAAGTTGCTTGGTGTCCTATATTAAGACAATAGTGTCCTATATTAAGACAGTAGAAAATAGCCAATCCAAAACAAACTAGGATTCATAGTGATTGTCACAACATGGAACCAAGTCTGTTTCTGCCAGAAAATTTGTTTGAAATTGTTCTCTTAGTTCCAAACATTACTGAGCACCTTCCTAGAGTGTCAGTGTTAACAAAAAATGTATGTAGGTAGCAAGTTTTAAAAGTATATTAACAAATTAAAATTGTATGACCCATTCAGCTGTACATAATTCAGTTATATACTGCTAGAGGGATAAGAGTAAGAGTTTTTATCTATTCCAGGTTAAAAAAAACCAAACCAACAAAAAAAACCATCCAAAAAAACAAGCAAGCAAGGAAATCTCTTCAGCAGTTTCTTCACTCCTTTCTTCAGTGACCCTGCCACAAACTGAACAGAGCACATGGGACAGGATGGTAGGATAATGCAGGTAGGATTGGTTGCATGAGCCATGGGAGTAGTCCAGGTTCTTTTTATTTTATATATTTATATTGTCATATATACACACACACACACACATATATATATATACACAGATGTAAGTTCTACATACACACACTTCCTTTCTGTTTTTCTCCTTACATTTGATCCAGCACTTTAATATGTAGGCCACACACACAGCTCCCACAGATACCAGTGGCAAGACACATGTGCACATTTGGACTCAACCTAGCTTATCTAAAACATCTTAGGCATACAGCCCAGCTTCATTTTTTAACACTATTTCACATTTAACATTCATTCTACTTAAATATCAACAATCACAAACATACATAAAGAAAAGCATAGGGCTTGTTTTGAATTCTCAAACAAAAATTTCTAATACCTACGTCAGTATACAATGTTTCATATTTTATCAATTATCCATCCCATCTTGAGCAGCACTTCAACAGGGCAGAGAGGGGGGAGAGAAAGGATCTAGGCCTTTATTCTTTAAAGTTAGCTTCTACATACACACAGCTGAACTGCATCATAACTTCAGCATTAATTCTTGTGAATGTAACTTTTTTTTTTTAACTGATATTTTAAAAAGAAAAAAAAAACATATGAAGGGAACACTAGGAGTATTTTCCACGTTCCTCTTACCAAATAGTTAAAGCATGTAAGTCCTGTTTGGAGGTAGGGAGAGAAATCATAAGTCCAACTCACACACCTGGGGTATTAGCATAGATTATTTTCATCTTCCTGTATTTTCCTGGTATTACAAACAAAAGCACAGAAAAATAATATCTACTGCAGTCTTACCTCAAAAATCTATCCCACGTTTACTCTATCTCTCCCCCCATTACAGCACTTCCAGAGGTGCTCTCTGTGCTCTCGGTTTGTACTCACTGGTTCCCCAACTGCAGGTCATTAAGCTCCACACCTGCAGTAATTTAACTTGGGCTTCACTGAGCTCTCAATCTGCCCCAGCAGCAGTGAAATCATTTGCTCTTCACACTATCATTATATATTGTTTTCTCATCAGGGTTTTCACAATTAGGATACTCTCTACCAACCTCCCTGATAAATCAAAGCACTAATACTCAGCAGGTATCTAAAGAGCAGTTATTTACTATACCAAGTAAACACTAGGAGAAAAATAAAATAAAATTTTAAAAAAAGGTCATTTTCAAGTTAGGTGATGTGGATGACCACTGAATTAAAACAGGTGCCATCAGTTGTGTAACAGCATGTCACTGAATGCTTTAGTTGTCAACAGATGCAAAAACCATTTTAAGCTTTTTCTTTTCACTGAGCCTTAACACCATCCTAACCAAAAATACTTGTTACAAAGACAGCCTCTCTATATGAATATTCTGACTTCTAAATGCTGTCTATATTTAAATCTTCTGGGAAGCACACGCTGACTATATATCTCCTGTATATGCGGAAAGAAACAGAGTAAGTGTGAAGTTAGAGCTGCCCTGTAGAGAAGAAGCTCTTGCTAGGGAAAAAAGGCTTTGCTGTGGGTGTTTTTAGTATCACTCAGATTTTTAGAGATGCTCTGTTTGCAAATGGTTTCATGGACTGTTCTGTGGAAGTAAAATTCTTACCACAGTTTAAACTCTACAGGCAGAGTTCCCCAGCGGGAACCTGTGGTGATTTCCTTCTTGGAACTCTCCACCCATAGGGCTGAATGTATCCCTGAAGTAACTCTACTGATATTGTTAATATTGCGTGAGGAATTAATTACCCTTACATCATTTCCTTCTTTTTTAAAGCCTAAGTGGCCAGGCTGCCCACTTCAAAAAAGCAAACCACCTTATTTTTATTTCCACCTGTGCAGCTACAGCAATTTAAAGCCAGCTCAAAACCTGTCCCTCTGTCTCTAATGGTGGGTTAGATTTTATGGTCAACATGGGATGATTTTCTAGTGAAGGATGCTGACACTAAAATAGTCCCAGTCAGTTTAGAGCTGGATTCAGGTTACCTTGGGTTGGGGTACAAGGTGTTGAAGGTATACAGAGCCCTCTCCAGCTTAAGGATACTAATAGTGGTTGAGAACAGGAGGCAGGAATGGCATGTGTATTGCCCATAGTGCTCGAGATGTATCATTTCTAGGTGGGTTAAAAATGATCAAAAGTCTCACCCCTCACAGATAGCTGATAACTGTCTAAGGCTGTGTTAGAGGCTAGGTTTCAATCATGGAGTACACACTACTGCTCTTCAAGTCCTCAGTAGGCCAGCAGCTATGGTGCAGTAAATCCAGAAGAATATCACCCCTGTGATATATTCTCTCCACTTCCTATCAAGTGCTGCTGACCTTCATGCTCACAGAACTGCTTTTGTAAAGCAGTGCAAAGGTCTATGGTTTCCATGCTCTGTTATACATTGGCCTTGTGATTTACGAGCAGAAATCTTATAAAAACAGAATTTCAGCTGCATTTCCTTCACTGACAGCTTGGTAAACATAAATCACAATGCTAGTGACAAAATCCCTGCCAATGATCAAACAGGCTTTATCAAGCCTTGATAGCCTCCAAAGCTAAGTTACACAGAATCTTGTTCTGATTTTTTATTAACTTTATTACCATTAGAAAATCTAATTGCATGAACAATGTTTGGGACAATGCCAAGTACACAAAATATTTGCAACACCTGCAAAGAAACTATATCTTGTGATAATCTAAAAATACGTATTTCCTATTGTATCCTGGGAAGAATGGGGAAATAACTTGATTATAAAATGACCACAAATCCTAAGGACCATGTAATCAGTCTCATTTTATGCACTTTCTTCACATCTGTGCAAATAAAGCCATAGTTACAGTGCACAAAGAGCTGTGGCATATAATACATTCAGCTTCAAAACCATGAGTGCTGCTACATGTTGAGCCTTTAAATGGAAGGTGGCACATCTGCTTTTGGCACAGGAGTGTAAATCAATCCAAGATGTTTATTAAAGAGTAAGTAACAACTTGTCCACACACTCTTTCTTCCACCCAGCCTAGTTTTTGTTCTTTCTTTGTTATTTTCCTGGCAGTTACGTACGTGCTCTGCACATTGAAACTATGTGTTGTTTCTTCACATACGGATAACATAACATGTCACGTAATATTTAACAAGTATGTGATGGGAAATAGTTTGGATAAAAATGTGAGCCAAAATGAGGTGGGGAGGAAAGGGTAAGTACAAACAGCTACACCACAGTGACTGAAAGTTTTATTACTCTGGAGAAGGCAACTATGTTTCCTAATACTTTTCAAATGAATAAGACAACCTAGATTTTATTTCATGTTGTAGGTCTTGGCAATTAGTGAGCAAAATCTGCAACAGTGAAGGGTGGTATTTTCTTCCTCATCCATCAGAGGCATAAGCAAGCATTAAAGAATGGAGGAATCAATAGACTGTGTTCACTGAAGGCATGTATACCTTTCACAACTGGGTCTGTCTGAGCAGGACTGACTAGGAGCCCAAGTCTTTCAGCACTTGCACAGGCTGACCAGCAGAAAAGACAACACGATATTGGCACTGGTCAATGTTCACAGCAGGGGTTGGCCCTTTCTGGAGCAATTGCTGAAGTATTTGGCACAGCCTGTAACGTGTTCCTCTCCCACTGGGTATGGAGCTCTAGAGTCTCTTGAAGAACAGCAATCTAAGGACTACAATAACTTTTGTGAGCAGCCTCTTCTGTGGGCTACCTGCATGAAGCAGCATTTGAGTCTGGAAGTGGAGAAGAAGGCAGTAGCTCTAGGCCTGAGGGTAGAGCCTGAGACAATCAGTGCTCCTTCTTCTTCCACCAAAGGATACACAGGAATGTGTCCTAGGATGTCTGGGGAGAGGGACTCACCTGCAGCTAGGCAGCAGGAACAAGCCATTCTGTGTCCCAGTGAAGGGCCTGCTTTGTACCATGCTTTTTAGTAACTACAGGAAGAAAAAAACACAATGAATGTGGTCTTCCCCAGGTGGGAAGGTGCTAAGAAACTGATGCTGTTCTTCAAGTGCATTTCAGAAACAAGACATGTCCTCTAAGACTCTGAAGGGCTCATCCATTGGAAAGACAGTCCCTCTTTTGTATGCTGGCAGTGGAAAACCATAGTGCTTTCCTGGCTCATATTTAGTGGCTGAGGTTGGAAAACAGACTGTTTGACACATGATGGTTCAGGAAGGCTCACTGTGCAGAACTGGGGATGGCTGTGAGAAAGATTCAACAGAGAGGTGCATGGAGGACAGGGAGTAAAGGCTCCTGTAAGTGTGCCACCCACTACTTTTTATACTTGCACATTTAACTAACCAGATTTACCTCCAAATACCTTCTGTAATTGTTAATTTTCTTCTTTGTTAAAATTGGCAGGATATGTTCAAAGGCCAGGTTCCATATGCATATGCTTCAGTGATAATGGTACTTATCAGATGGGTCCCAAAAGTAGCAAAGATTGCTGTAAATTTGTTAATTGGGTGTCTTTTCATCTGTAGCTGAAACCTAGTTGCACAAGTGGTCCAGATGGATTTGCCCAGCAACACACAACATACCAAGACAGAATTTATGCAACAGTTACCACTGCAGGCTGTCTTGATCAGAGTTGTTACAGCATCCTGCTATAATATTTTAGCCAGGGCAAAAATATTAATTAAGTTAAATCAAAATACTTTTTTTAGATCAGAAAAGTTAAAAAAAAACACAAACCAACCTGTAATATTAGCTCCCATTTATTCCACACATTCTTAAATTCCTCCTTGAATTTTCTTTTATTTTCTTTTCTTCCATATAGGACTCTGGAACTGAACCTTCTGCAAGTCACTCGTGCTAGCTTTTTGCAGAGTGCCTCGAACAGGTTTCTTAATTTCCATTTCATTTTGTGTTTCTATGGCTGACATAGATTGTTATTTAAATGAATGCATGTGGTCTCAGATTTTTTTAATGCAAATGTGTGCTGCCTCCCTACTCAATTGAAAACATCAGCACTTCTTTTTCCCTACGAAAACCAGGACAGAGTAATATTCTCAGGGCCAAAGGTGGATTGGGATATTCTTTTTCCATGAATTTAAGCTAAAAAAGGGAGACATACACAATGGTGTAGTATATAAATACTGGCTAAAACTTCCTTCTACCTAAGATATGATTAAAGCAGTATTATATATTTTAAAAAATAGCTGAGGTAGGAAAGGTGCAAAGATACAGCAGACTGATCACACTACCTCACTGCTTTACTTATAAGACAGGGGAATATACACAGAAGCCAGAGACACTACGTGCCTCCAGCACTTTTAAGGTGCTCTATCCCTAAGGTGCTTCCTTCTGAAGGTGATGACTCATTTTAGTTTGAAAGTAGGTGCCCTCTTATTTCTAATTTTTTTTGGAAGCTGTTTACCAGGAACCATAGGCTGAATTTACAGAACATCTTATAGGGGAGTAATGGGTAAACATAATAATAAAATAATAATACAAAAAAATAAAAAAGCAAAACACAATCCTTCATTCCCTTAGAGTATAATGCATTCATGTCTTTAGGCTTTTCTTTTACCCATAACATCTAGAAACACACATTTTAACAAAAGGCAAATGTGGAAGTTCTCCAGTAATCACTTGCCTCCTGGGACTGGATCTTTCTGCTCATCAACTATTACAAGATGTGCAAAACAACCACACCCTATTCCCCCTGCATCAAAAGGATTGTTAACACCTGAGTTACATGCATACCTGATCTCTGCCAGACCAAGCAGTGTGTGACGCTGCAGCACGTGAACGGTCTGAACACTTTTCCCATTGGACAAGCATCCATCCCACAGCAAAAAATGCCACAGTCCATGTCCACTACCACCAGGGCCAGCAATGTTAGCAAACAGACCTCAGAGACTGAGCTCTCCTTTTAATCACAGGAGTTGTTTGCTTTCAGTGTCAGTAGTTGTTGTTGCAGTCTGGGCTTTCTACATGTTATTCCTGGACTAAGGAAGACTTGAAGTGCTGCTTTGCCCTGCAATACCTAACTTATGGATGAGGAGACAACTTCAGTCTGCCAGGTGATAATTTGGCATCTTTATGTCAATGTTAAAATCCCTACAGCTGTAAATATTTATTGAAAATGAAATGAACTCATATACTCCAGCTAGCACATTACCATATGAATAAATCTAACCTTAAACAAATCATGTGCACTCCATCTTTCATTCAGTTTGTTAAATTCTTGCTTCTTGCTCTGAGCATTCTTAGCTTAATACGGCTATTCAGAAGTAGAGCAACTCGTGGTGTGCCTTGATTTCTTCTATCATGCAATATTTTGCTTCTTATATTTCACCTCTTACAGCCTTTGCAGAGTTTTGATTTGATAGGACAAGAACGGCGAGGGCATTAGGACCAAGAGAAAGACGCACACATTGCTCTGTGTTATGTCTGGCAAAGTGCTTCCTGACTGAGCGCTGCAGTTATGTGTGAAACAAAGTCAGGGACCGACTAGTTCTCATCTGTTGATCACAGTTAACTTGAAGCCTCAGAACGGGGGAGAGCTGTCAGATCTGCTTTCAGAGATAAGGCGCTTCAACCCAGGCAGCCACGGAAAACTTTGAAGAAGCAAGAACTCCCCTGGAAGGAAACTATAAGGAACGGGATTTCTTTTCTACTTAGAATTTTAAAAGGAAAAAAAAAAAAAAAGAAAAAAAAGCAAACCTTTAGTTTCTCCTTTCATCGGCTAAACCTGCGCTTTTCTAACCAAGCTGGGACGCTGTGAAATAAAGGATCTACTTTATCTTACTGAATCCATGCTGCATTTTACTACAGTAAGTGCAACATTAACAAGACTTTTATATTTTGTCTGTAAATAGAAAGCATGAAACGGCACCAGTGAAATGTGAGGGGAGCAAAAAAAAAAAAAAACCAAAAAAAAACCCTCTTGGCAGATAGTGAAAACCAGGGCTTTGCTGCAACCCGAGGACCGGAGCCTGAGAAAGATCCAAGCGATATTTAACATGACCATCTGTATAATTTTGTCACCAACAGTATGTTCTTGAGGAAGAGGTGCAGATATGGATCACGAAAGCTGCAGTTTCTCTTGCTGCTGCTGATGCTGGGCTTTCTGCTCCTGATGGTTACAATGCTGAACCCACCCCCCAGCAACCCGAGCAAGGACGGGACTTTCGAGCCCGTGGAGTTCAACCCCCGGGACGGGGATCAGATGGACTCTGCGGAGACCCAAGAGCTGCTGGAGACCCAGGAGGAGAGCCAGCAGTACTACCCTTTGGATGGGCTACCACCCTTCATCTCCCTGCGGGAGGACGAGCTGATCGCGGCCGTGGCGTCGCCCGCCGGCAAGCGCAACCACAGCAAGGCCAGGAGGGGCTACCGCCTGCTGAGGCAGCCCAGCCGGCGCCCGCAGCCCAGGGCAGAGGGAGACCCGCGGCCCCTGTCCCTTCCCCCGCAGGCTGGGGAAGGGGCGGCCGCGGGCGAGCGGGGCCTGGAAACCCACGGCTTCAACCAGGCGCTGAGCGAGCGGCTCTCCCTGCGCAGGGAGCTGCCTGAGGTACGACACCCGTTGTAAGTAGCACAGCCCGTTTCACCTCTGTCCCCGTCGCCGTCCCCCCAGGACGAGCCTCTTCCCCCCCTCAAACCCTCCCGTGCGGCCCGGGGTCCCGCCTGGCCCCGCGCCGTGCCAGGAACACCCCCCGTCCCTCGGGTCCCCCCGCGCTCCCCGGCGAACTCCGGCCGCCCCGCCGGCCCCACCCGCGCCCCCCGCCCGCGGCAGGTGCTGCGGAGCCGGCAGCGGCCGCACGAAGCCCCCGGGAGCCGAGAGGCAGCAGCAGCAGAGGGTGTGGGCACCGGGGACGGGGGGGGGGGCAGCTACGGCCTCCGGGGGGAGCCGGGCCAGGAAGCGGAGCAGGAAGGAGCGCGGGGCGGCCCCGCGGAGGGCGGGCGGGTCTGCGCGGTCCCCTGACCCTCCGCTCCCCGCTCCCCCGGCGGGCGGCAGCGCCCCCTGCCGGCGGCCGCCAGCGGCGCCCCTGGCGCGGCAGGTGCCGGGCGGCGGGCAGGGCCTGCCTCGGGGCGGCCCCGCGGCGGGACGGCGGGACGGCGGGGTGGGAGCGGAGCCCGCACCGGCGACTGCCGGGGTGCTCGAGGGGGAAAGGCTGCTGCCCAGCTCGGCCAGGCGCCGGCCCTGGCCGGCCCGCCCTGAGGCGGGCGGACGCGGGAGTGCGGAGGGAGGGGCCGCCCCTGCGCTTCCCGCTGTCGCGTCCCGCCGGGGGGTTCCGCGGGGAGGGCTGCGGGGCCCCCCGGCTGTCGGGGTTAAGCGTGAAAAGGAAAGTCCTGGGAGGAGGGCAGGGTGGAGGTCGGTGTGCCTGGCCAGGTGTGCCAGCAGCGGCGGCCGGACTCGGGCCGCGCCGGCAGGGGCTGCGTTGGCGGCGCTGCCCGTGAGGTGCGGGGCGCGGGAGCAGGTCACCCCGCAGCCCGGCGCGGGCCGTGGAAGCAGCCGAGCTGGGTCTCCGCTCCCTGCCCCGCCAGGAGCGCACGGTGGGCAGCTTTTTTTCTGGCCTCCCGTAGCAAAAGCTGTTGTGGCTTTCCTCCAGGACGCGGTGGAAAGGTGCACCAGAAAACATTCTGAAGTAGGACACAACATACATGTGATGTTTTTTCTAGTGGTTATCTCTGTATGTGTAAAGACCGTTGGTGACTCTAATTTAAGGGGACAGTCTTAAGGAAAAAGAAAGGAAACTTTTTCCACAGTCACTGACTAGATTCAGTGTTAATGTGGTAATTCCATTGAATAACAAAATGCTAATACTATTTTAGTTATTTTTCACCATGCTTGACTGGCAACTCTTTGAACTACGTGACGCTGACAGAAGAAATGATGACTGGTTTGTTGCCTGTGTGATGTGAGCCAAAGAACAATTTTACTGGAGCTGAAGGGCCATCCAACAAGAGACAGGTTTAGCTAAAACTAACCTTGGTAAGATTTAAGCCCTGGTCTCGGAGCTCCATGATGGGTTTTCCTGTCTTCGTAGTTACAGCTTAAGGAGCTATCAACACCACAGTTTAGAGAGCCCCGAGTGAAACCACAGGTCTGAACATCTGAGGCTTCACCATTGTTCAGATCTAAATCCAGATAATAAACCTGCAGCAGAGGTCTGCCTTTAAGCCAGTCTTGTCCTTTATGGCATAACACACCAACCACAATGATATGTTTTAGGCATCATGTACTCTGAGGGCCTAGCTCACAACTGTGTCAGTCCAGTTTTGTAGCAATGTAAAGTGAGAGTGAACTAGTAATGAATCACATTGTCTATTAATCTATTCTGTTTGAATCATGTCATCCCTAATAATGCTGCCTGTCATTACTTATTTTGAGACAACCCAACCAATCACTTCAGTGAGTTTGCTCCATGGACTCAGTCTCTCTCTCGTATCACTTGAAATCAGATGGCAAGTTCTTCACACCAGAATCTATGCCTCCTAAATGTGAAGCACTTCTAGATACTGTAAAATAAGGCTGGCCACACTTGACACTTGCATAATTCCTGTTTGCTCTTAAACAAGAGCATAAGATGTACAGTAAATGCTGTAAGATAAACTTAGCTGCTGTTCCTTAGGAAGTGACATAAAGAGGTCTGTTGTGCTTTCCATTGGAGCACTGAACAGCATAGCTCCAGTTTCCTCTTATGTTAAGACTACCGAGCTCTGCTGGAAATAAACCAGAGCCTGCAGGCTGTGTTGTACCTTGACAGCCCAGGATCCAGCTTTCTCACCTGGAAAGTGATACTTAGACCTCTCTCACCTGTCCCCAGCTTCTAACATAACCCACATTTCTTTGCACGCCTGTGCAGATGAGTTTTATGCAACTTTTCAGAAAGCAGATGCACAAAATAGTCTCTTCCAGCACTCCCACAGTAGAACATACACCAACAGGTGAATCAGGTACCTTGTTTGGCCTCATTTACTCTGAGTACCAATTTTTACACAGTCAGGGTTTCTGGGTGAAAAAGCTTAATTAACTTGTCCAGTCGTACTAGAAAGTTGTTCCTCTGCATCCAGGCTCATCCTCTGAGGTACCCTGATACCTCTGAGTGCTTTCTGCTGCTGTCAGTTGGTCCAGCTGCTGTTGACTCACCCCTGGTACACTGAACCCAAACCAAGCCTGCTACTGTGACTTTTGTGATGGGGGTTCTGCCTGAAAAAAAGATCTGTTCTCCTCTGTTAGGCATGTTAAAGGTATCCAGGCAAACAGAAACTCACAGTGTATCTAAAAAGATTTTAAGTGTCATCACAAAAGCATAGCTTCCACTCGAGTGCTGTTGGGAGCTGAATATCAATGAGGTATTTTCCTGAAGGTGAGTGGGAGTCCCTGGCGGCAGTGCCTTTGCCATGTCAGAATTGCTCTCCTGTTCATTGCTGCGTGTGGCAATTCCTTGTTTTTCCACAAATTGGATTAAATCACTATGTCTCATATCAGTCACAGCCCTGGATTTTTGAAATGCCAATTTATGATGGACATTCTCTGAAACTGCTCCAAATTACAGGGAGGATACTTCTGCACACCAGTACCCGTTTTGCATTTTTCTGAAGATTAGACATCTACACTGCAAGTCTTTGCCAGTCTCCATGGCAACTAAACACTTGCCAGCTAGGTTATGTATTCAAGTACAGTTAATTTCAATACTTTTCCAATTAAGATTCCACAACAACATTATTTTCTTGCTATAACCACAGTACTAGCATCAAGGCATTCTGGTATTATAGTGCAAAATTTAGGTGCTAATAGCTGTACTGAATGTTCCTGTTTGGAAGCTGCCTGGCAGTAAAAGGACTGCATCAGATCTTTACTTTTCATCATTACCTCTAGATTCTTCTGCCTGAAAATACAAACACTGCCAAGCCATGAGAGTATCCTTTTTTCCATCCTGCTGAAAATGGAAACAATTATCCCATATGAAATTGTGAAATAACAGCACTGTTGATATCAGAAAATTGGTAAATCAAGGACACAGAGAGTCATTACAATTTAAAAATCGTCAAGAAAATTTGCCTCTCTATACAAAAAGATAATAATGGGAAATATTAGCAACTATAATAAATTATTATCATTGTGCTTATTTTAAATTTATATTCCCAGAAGTGTATCTGTAGTATTTATTTGTATTTGCTATTAAATCATTCAGACTATGGATTATCTTAAATTATAAGCAACTTTGTGTCTGGATAGTGTCTAGAATCATAGGCCCTCAGTCCATTAATTGAAACACTGAGTGAAATAGTAATAAATATAGCAATATTAAAATCACATCCCTTACATGAGTGTCTGCTGACTAGCTAATTGTTTAGCAACCACTGTAAAATCTCTATGATTATTTGCTTGGCAATACAAAAATGCTGAAATAACAATGGGCCACATTCAGCCAATTCTGTTACTCCTTGAAGAAGTTCTTGCTGCTGGAAATGAAATGAGTTAGGAAACTGAATGACTGCTATTCAGGAAATGAAAAGGTTTCAAAATTTGTTTTCTAATATAAGAAAGCAGACATAGAGGCACAGTCTTTGCATCTCTACAACAGACATTCAAAGGCCTTTTCTGGAAAATGTGCATCCTCATGCCAGCATAGTGTGTCCCGTGTCTCTGAACCAAGACAGAGATATCAGAAAACACTTTTTGTCATGAATGCAATTTGTAAATCCTTTATTTACATTTTATGAAACAGCCGTTGCTTGACAAGGGTTTATAGTCTTCAAATACAGTTTATGTGAGGATGAAAAGGAAGTGGTTTTAATTCTTAAATGCCAGAGTTGTCAAAGCGCAAGTAATTCATGGTAATTTTGATGGAAGTTGTTTCAATGTCATGGGTGACATTCTGGCCCCATGGAAAACTGAGAAGCCATGAGCCCCTGGTGGCACTCTGGAACATCTCTAGGAATGCTGTACAGAGACCCATGCCCAGTGTACTGCAGTAGATTGTGTCAGTAACTGGAGTTATAAAAGTAGCAGAAAATGGCGTAGAGAAAATCTACCCAGCTGGAAGCCTCATTCAGCAGTTATTTGTATTCATTAGAAAAATAAACCTGTACAAACTTCATAGGGAAAATACATTTTCTTTCTTAAATTTGTCTGTATTTGTTTTCATTGACCACATAAGGTTCCATTTCTTTCCTGTATAGGACTGAGATGTTGGCTTCATTCGCTAGGGTCCTGGTCAAGCAGTTCGCAGTTGTACTGACCTGTTGTGCAGATGAATTTACTTGCTAGTCTTAAAGCTGCATTTCAGATTGCTTTTTTCTCTGTTACTTGAGAAAGTTCAGAAATTGATGGAGGCTCATCTGACCTGCTTTATCCCTCTTTGTGTTTTGTCTTTTCAGTTTTTCTTTGCCTTTTGGACAATTTCTCCTTGAGCTCTGTGTTTTGAGGCAGCCAGAGCAGAAAACAAAGTATCCCAGAACACAGCAAAACTTTCCCCTTTTTGTGTTTTAATTCTTATAGCGTCATTCTCCTATTTTCACTTTGTATTCCAGGCCTGAACACCTTAATACTTCCTTTTCTTCACTGGAATGAGCTGAGATCTGAAACCGCTATCCATCCCTGAAGGTTTAGGTGTAGCTTGCCTTGTTCTGATTTAAAAAAAAAAAAAAAAAGTAGCCAGTTGTACCAGTGTCTCTAGTGTCTCCCTCATTTAATTCCATGCAGGTGCCTACAGCAAGAGTATGACTCCAGTCTGCCTACTGCTAGCATCATCATCTGTTTCCATGACGAAGCCTGGTCTACTCTGCTGAGAACTGTGCACAGCATTATCGACACAGCCCCAAAGGCCTCCCTCAAGGATATCATCCTAGTCGATGATCTCAGCCAGCAAGGTAGCTCCCTTTTTTTTTTTTTTAACGTATGTGAGCTCTTTTTTCCAAAGCCTCAGGGAAGAAACTGTCTCCAAGAAGTGTGTGAGGAGAGTAGAAGGCAAAGAGGACCCTCAGGAAAAGAGCTAAGCAGCGCCCTGAGCTGGCTGCCAGGTTTTACTCTTCCATCCCTAGAATTCAACTTAGCCTTTCAACTTTGAAGTATGTTTTTTTTTTCCCCATCATTTGCAATCACTCTGAACTTTCTTGCTTTAAAATATAAGATCACAGTATGCAAATCTTAGCCTTCCCACTGGACCAGATCTGCTGTAATAATTTCCAGACTTGGACTTTGGCTGAAGTGTAGCGTGGAAAACTCCACATTGCTAAAGTAATATAAAGTGCTTGGGAAAGCCAAACACCTGTAGTATGTCACTCTGATCTGTGCCTTTTATGAGATGATGAGAGCATCCACCTTTTGCTGAAAACAAGAGAGGAGACTATTAAGTTTCCCACAGGGATAGCTTCACACCTAGTGAATCTCAATTTCCATTAGTCTCTGCTTCTCTTTGACATTACGCTGCTGTAGGAATAATTGGAACGTGGCCTTCTTGGCCATGTAAAACAAATGCCCCCAAAACATTTTACCAGAAAGAAGCAGCATCTCCTACTACCTGTTGCTTTACTGTAACAGCTTGATTCAAAGCCAAGACATTTCAGTGACCGTTCTCTTTCTCACAGGGCCCCTGAAGTCAGCTCTGAGTGAATACATCTCTAAGCTGGATGGTGTGAAACTCATCCGGAGCAACAAGAGGCTTGGAGTCATCCGAGGTCGGATGCTAGGAGCTGCACGGGCAACTGGGGATGTGCTCATCTTCATGGATTCACACTGCGAGTGTCAGAAGGGCTGGCTGGAACCCCTCCTAGCCAGGCTGTCCAGCAACCGGTAAATATCCCAGTGACCTCTGAGCTCCCTGCCTATGCTGATTTCTGCTGCAAGAGATGTACTTGGAAAGATCTGAGTTTTGTGGGGTTTTTAATATTTTCTCTTGATTATCTTCTTCACTTTGGCCACATTGCTTTTTTTTTTTCCTATGTTGTCACCATATGCATTACTCTGAAGCAGGAAAGGAAAGCAGGTTAGGTCACACAGCTGATAACCCTCCTTTCTGTCAGAGTTTGTATCCAGTTGGAGCTATAAGATGGCTTCCTACCTGTCTGAATTAAAAAAGGTTGCAGTCTCAAACTGTTTGGAAATTGGCAAACATCCACCTGAGAAACTACTGCAAGACTCCATTATTTTTACGTTTTATCATGAAGCCAAGGCTAAAATGCTTTGTACTTCTGAGACAGTTTGGCTAAATACCAATGTCACCTGTACTGTCTAGGTTGTGCCACAGAAAAAATAGACTCTCTAGATGGCCTAGACAGTTCTAGCTAATCACAAATACTTTCACTGACACCAGACTGACAGAGGAAAATACAGATTTTCTGAGTCTTTCATGTCTAGATTGGTTCTTGGGCCTGCTCTATAATGTACAGTTGAGCTCATCTATGCAGTCCCCAAGTCCTTCAAAGAGATTCAGTCACTGAAAATGTTTCAAGAATTACATGCCAATAAATCCTTTATTAAAGGGACTTTTCTGAAAGAAAAAATTGTGTATTAACTTGTCTATCATTACTCATAAGCCACCTGGGAAAAAATGAATAATTGCTTGAGGGGGTAAAAGAAAAAACACATCTTTTAAACTCTAACCAAACTGTTAAATTGTCAAACTAAAGACCTTCAAAGGCTTTTTCCAGGCACTGGAAAAATCTGCTTTTATGGCTGATTATATTTGCTTATAAGAGAATTAATATGAGTTTTTATAAATTATTACATCATTCTGATGAAAGCATTAAAAATAATGCAAGCAAGAGTAATTCTGTCCTAAGATGTCAAGACTATTCTTTTCTAAAAGATCCTTCTTGGAAAAGCTGATTATTTTTTTCTCCTGGCTTAATAGACGGTTTATTATGAATATACTTCATGATTCTTCTGCCATGAGCTGTAGTCTACTGTCGATGTTCATGCAAAATTCTTACCTGTATCAAATGGCTAGTCCTTATTCAAGACTGTATTGCTGAATTTAAAAGAGTTACAAAAGGTCTCAGAGAGCCATAGTGGAAGGGGGAATTACAATGACAAGAGAGAAGTTAGGACCCTCCCACAATTGTAGTGATTCACTGGCAAAAATTATCCCTGCTAAGGGACTGCAAATCACCCACCTCTGACATTTATGTAGCACTGTTATCAGGGGGTAAGAAAGGGTTGCTCTTCCTCTTTAGGGCTCATATGCTCATTCATACTTGAAGGAGAGCAGAAATTAATATAGAGTTAGCTAGTGGCTAATTAGATCTGTGGAGCAAAGGTAGAAGGATGAAGTATGGTCTAAACCATCCCTTACTGTATGCTGTATCAGTCACTGTGTCTGACCCTGGACGCTCTGTCACTGCTCATGGAGGCAACCTGTGCCATTCTCCAGTGCACTGGGAAGACATGCTCTGAGGCTTCTGGTGATCCCTCTCCCTTGCTGTCCTTTCCCCAGCTGAAAAATGGTGGTAATAGAAACTTGGAATCATAGAATGGTTTGGGATGGAAGGGACCTCAAAGATCATCTCGTTCCAACCCGCCTGCTATGGGCAGCGGGGTTAACACTATAATAACTATAACTATTATATATACTTTATATACCTATATACAGTTATATAAAACTATATATAACTATAATAATGTTAACCTGATAAGGAAGTTAATTCATTATTTTTCCCAAATTGCTTGTAATGCTTGCAAGGAGATCACTATGGAAATACACAGCATCACCATAGTCAAATTTACTTCATTTAGCAGTTGAGGAGCTGTTAAATTGAATCATGTGCATTCCCTGAGACTACCCAAATGAGGAAAATACAAGAAAAAAAAGCTTACAGTGACTGGTGAAATATCCATCATTCCTCTTCTTAATGTACCAATCAGACTGTAACTCATGCACTTCTGCAGAAGAGACAGGATGGGAAAACACTTAATCACCTAGAGTGAGTGAGTTGTTTGCTGGCAAGGAAAAAATGAAGCCTTTCCAAAGCTCAGACCTTTGCAGGAGCTTAGTGGAGCTGGAGGGAGATTTTAACTTTGAAAATTGGTATTAAGCCTAGTTTTCTAGACTCCTGATCAGATCTACCACTCTGATGGGCCTGCTTTAAAGCGATGCCAAGAGATCCTTGCCCAAACTGAGACCTCACTGTGAATTGAACATGCTCACAAAAGGGGAGGCACCCTAAATTCTGAGTAGCCTGTGGTACTGACAGGACAAACAGGAGAAAAATTATCCCAGTTTTACAGGTATGGATATATTTGATGGATATTTGACTTGCTCTTGGTGCTGACATTTCACCTCCCTCCAGATGGTTTTATTCAGTAACCCAATCAAAATTAGTTTTCCCAAAGAGTGCTGAAACTTTCTAAAATCTTTACACATACATTTATGGGCACCTTGGTTGGGAGTAGTTCTGTGAACCATGCATAACAAATTGATTTGGAAGCTGTGCATCAGCTTAGTCTATTGCATGGAAGATGGTTCAGTGGTTTGTAAGACATCCCTTGACATTTTGATTATTCAAGGATGAATAGACACTAGGTACCTGGACGACATTATAAAACTAGATGAGATGCCCCACAGATCATTTCATTTGACAACTGTTTGTGTTCCAGGCTAATTCTGTGCCATTATTACAGGTGTCTTTTGAGGTGTTTGACTTTTTCAGGAGACTGCAGGAGACAGCTGCTAATTTGTATTCAGTCCAAAGGCAGAGAAAGGCAGAGGGGCATATAATGAGCTGTGCTATGAAGCCTTTAAAAGGCTGTTCCTTTTACCAAAAAACAGTGACTAGGCTGAAGTAGGATGATTTTTTAAAAAAAGATCCAAAGTGTGGTTTCTGAGAATACATTATGAAAGCAAAATGAGCCTTGATTCTATACTTTACAAGGAATTCCACCTGTAAAAAAAAGGCATGGGCATCGTAACTGTGGACCTTTCCTCTGCTCCTCATTGCAATGGCTGTTTCCCTCCATGCTGCTGCATTGCCTGTACTACAGCACAAATATTACGTTAGGAAACAGAAGTCTATCTAATTCCTAAAATTCAAAGTGCCTCTATGTAGTTCCATGATTCTAGTTCACTAATCTTTAATGAAAATGCTGTTAAACAGAATAAGAAATATAAATATAATTTTACATTAAAAAAACATAGCAGTGGAAAGGTATTTCATTCACTGTTTGTTCCCATTCAGGGGTGAACGGGAGCTTCTGCATGTAGATATAGGGGATGGAAACAAGAGTTCAGCTGTCCAGAAAACTTCTGTGTAGTTCTAGTCTTATTACTCTAGGTAATACACTAGAGAAGGGAAGTACTTTGCACTTCTCCAGTTCACAGTGGCCCATACCCCAGCTTTTTGAGCTACCAAGTACATAAGCCATCTGTCTGTTTTCTATCTTCTCACGGGTTTAGGGAAGCATAATGCTGTCTATCCAGCTTCTGAGCATGCATTTCCATGCTGCTCTCCTTGTTTTGAAAACTTTCCACATACTTCACAGCCTGCTTTCTGGGACTTCGGTTTTTACCTGATCCTTTTATATCCTCCAGTTGTCAATAACACTAATTTTAAATTCAGTTAATTAACATTCTGCATTTGCACGGCGTGTTATGCGAAGATACGCTATCTCTAAAATCTTTCACAGTTGATCAAGATCAGTAGATGACCTATTTTAAAGAAGTTGAGGTAAAGAAACTGAAGATGAGGATCTAAAGTCAAAAGCAAATGTTACTGTCAGAAGTAGGAGCAATAAAGATTTAGGCATGATTCATGGCACAGTGCCCTGACTGTCCAGTGTAAAAAGGTATTGGTAACTCCTACAGGTTTTGGTACCCCACATACAAATTTTAAAGGAAACAGGTTCAAAGGATTTTACTATTTTTTTAAATAAAGCATTCCTTTAGCACTTGAAGTATATGTTTAGTGCCTAGCCTATGCATAGTCCATCAGTTCAAGGAGGCTATTCATATGCCTTAAGTTAGTTTGGAGTTGATCTGTAAGGCTGTATTTAAGTGAACATTTATACCATTACCTGATCACTTTACCATTCCTGTTCACTATGTGTTGTCTTTTTATTAACTTTATCTAATTTCAAATGTTTTGCATAACTATTTCCCTGAAGTAAAGGGTTCAGCCAGTCAGCCAGCAAGGTGATTTCAGTGAAAATGCAGTGTGCTGTTGAACCAGCTTGGGTTCTCAGTTACTTGTTGAAGTTTTGACTGTGTGTAGAGCCAGAGAACTTGGACTGCCTGGCTTTCCTACCTATCTAATTTTTGCAGGAAATGATCCACTCTGAAGCTGGTTGAGGAAAATAATTTTTTTGTTTGTTTGTTCCTCCTTATTTAAAGGTGGATTTAAACAGATTAAAATCTATTCCCTTCTCAGCAAAGAAAGTATAAATCAGTAAAAAGCATTTTCAAAACCCAGTGTATCTGAAACTTCAAAACAGATGTGTTAATTAAATCTTCCTCTCCTCATGTTACTTATTCTAAAAATAGAAAAGAACATCATGTCCACGGTGACAGCAAAGGGTCATGGGAAGACATTTTATTTGCAGTTGTATTTGGTTGAGAAATCCCAAACCAGGAAATTGTTCTTGTTTGGGTTGCTCTTTTTCATGGAATTGTGACCTTTTGTAGTTCATGTGTGTTCCAAGCATTTGAAACATTCACAAATTAGTCAAACAGTTCAAAGCCTTGCTGCTAGTTGTATTTGAATTTCCTGTTTTTTCCTCTCCTTGGATTCCACAGAGTAAAATTAGCTGTAGTTTGGCAGTGTGTGTTTAATTTCAAAGCGCTGAGAAGCTGCTGACTGTCTGCCAGTTACCCAGTTAAAAACAAAAAGAATAGCTAAGAACACCTTCCAACTCTCAATTACCTTCCACTGCAAGTTTGCGTTTAGAACCACACAAACATCAAACCATCACTGCATATGCAGAAATCAGATCTTTTATTTAAAAAGAGCATTAACACCAAAAGATCAGTAAAGCACTGCTTGATTAAGATTAAAATTGGACATTGACCAGTTTTCACACAAGATAAGGTTACTGGATTCCTCTGTTTCAGATCAGAAAATCTATTGATTTCATCAAGCTCCACCAGTTTATACTAGGTGAAGATCTAGCATTACACTTACAAACATGCGCTTGAAAACTGTTGATCTTGGCATTCTGGAAGAGCTTCTAGAGTAATAGCTCTCAAACACAGTATAATTTTGTGGGAAAGAAGATTAGATTTTATTTTGTTCTGGCTTATTGTTGAATTTAGCCAGGGTAGAATGTGACCTATATAGTGAGTTATTTTCAGTTGTCTTACACATTGTGATTTTTTCCATGTCGTAATTTGCAGACAGTTTGGATAATTGCTTGATCTCCAAATTGTCTGAATCCATTACATCTCTGCAGGTATTTTTCTTGAATAGCATTGAAGAATCAATGCCCAATAACAAGCAGAGCAAAGTAATGCATTAAAAACAAAGACATTTTTATAAGAACTACTACTGTGGTGCTTACTCTGATGAGCAATTGCACTGATGCTAGAAGCATCTTTGGAGTTTTACAGTCACAACACATTTAAGGTCAATCCAAAAAGGACAGGTTTTAAATGGCTGGATATGAAAACTTAGTCTGAAATGTCTGGATCAGATCCAGAATATATTGAGTGTAACTCTGAGTATCTTCATTGTCTTTGTCTGAACTAGCCTGGATATTCACATGTGGTCTAGTCTTTATGGTCAAGGTTTTTTGAACAGTTTCATCTACATTGCCTCCTCTGGCTCCCATTCAAATATGCCCTCCTCTCATATCCCTCCTGACTCTGAAATAAAAAACTAATCTACCCTCGGGTCATTAATTTCTCAGCCCTGTCTGGATGAGAATGGATAAGCAAGTAGCAACAGATAGCATGCATTTCAGCAAGCAGCAACAAGCTGAGATACAACTCCAGCTACACTGCTAACCAGAGAGTTGTCAGAGATAATCATCCACTGGAGAATGAAGCAGGCCATAGAAATCACAATTGCAGTGACTATTTTTTGAAGTTTAGTCATATAAAATCCATTTAACTTGTTAGCTGGATTTTTCTCAGCATATCAAAGACAAGAACACATACTTGTGTGAGTCCATCAGGACACTGCCTTTTAGTAACCTCTAGAAGCAGTTATTTTACTTTTCATGCTGTTAGTGAGTAAAGGTTAAATACACCTTTCAGTAGAAGGGTTCCTGCTGGCTTGAGTCTGAGATAGTTGCTCCTGTCCTGGATAAAAACCATATCACAGAGCTATAATCAAGAGAATCAGGGGAGGATATCAGCTTTGTTATTTTTAGTATAATTTCTTTCCATTTCTTCCTGAGTTCTGTGGAAGAATGAGAGCAAATCACTGCCTTGATGTATATGCCCACAAAGGTTGCAGGTGGCCATAACACTTTCTCATCTATTTATAAGCCCAATGCTTGTTTCTAAGAGTGCCTGTTACTACATCTTACAAACACTGGTTTTAAACCTGAATGGGGAAATGTAATCACTTTTCTATTTAAAATATTTTTGGCTTTAGCTCATCATGGGACAGTCTGCTTTTATTAGGAAACAAAGGAATAACTGAGTCACTTTAATGCTATCCTCTGCATAATTAATCTTCATACAGTTCACTGACAATCAGTAGTCTCTGTTTCTCCGTGGGCTTCTAAAATTCTCTACAGGAAATGGCAACTGTGATAGAACAAAATTTGGCATTTCTCCCTACTCCAATTCTGAGTAAACATCACTCTAGTGATTGTAAAGCCAGAGAAGATACATCAAGATGACATTAACATCACTCAGAGTGACCATCTTCCTCAGCTATTCCTGGTCTGTGCCATGGAAAAGTACAAAGGGCTTACTGCTTTGGAGACTTCTGAGATGACCTTTCGTCATTGATAACTTTACATTTTAAGCATGTTTCTCTCAAAGAGTGATCTCTAACCGACATATAAATCTTTAAAAGAGGAGATAAAACTGCCCCAAAACTGCCCATTTAATTTCTTCCTCTCTGTTGTAATAGGAAGTTATTCTAGGGAAAGAGCTACTCCAGAATAAATTCCTATATGGATACTCTTACTCTAGAACAATATTAATTTTTTTCAGTGTACTGTAATCCCAAGTAAATGTTACTGGTTTTCCTCCAGAGAACCTTGTGTCTGTAGGCAAGCCCTTACATGTAAACCAGGGACTATTGGTTTTGCATAACAGAGAAGAAATGGATAATGATGTTCTTCATCACTTTTTTCCCCTACTGTCCCTAGTACCATTGTATTTATACTCTGAAAATTTCCAAATGTGATAAATCATTGACCTGGAAATAAGGAACACTGATAGCTCTTCTGAACTAGCAGTTAATTCCAAGATGATGTACAAGCACACTGTGAAATACCATGACACATTTGCCATGGGGAAATGTTTAATACCTCTTCTCAGACTAATCTAAATTTACCTCACATTAGAAGTGCATTGGAGGATTGCTGCTTATGGTGCAGTGGCTCTGTTCTGGCTCTTAAAAGTTGATTCCACACTGTGACAGTGCATTTGCAAGAGCATTTTAAGCTGTGATAAAATACAAGCAGAAACTGGCTTATGAACTCAGTGATATATTTTTTTGCAAAATAACCAGCAGAAGAAAGTAAGGGTGAGTGCACTCTTAAGTGGCCTGAAGTGACAAACTCATGAAGTGTGTGGAAAATACTACAGGAAAATCAAAGGATGGTGAAGTGTGTGAGGCCAAAATAGCCTTTTGCTATAAATCTTGCATTCATGCACAGCCTATAACATCAGAGGTTGGGGGCTCTGTGTGAAACGGCTGTATAAGAATTCTGATGGTTAACTCCCAGCAAAATCCTGAATAGCTTTAAATGACAATGCAAGGTACAGGTTATCAATAAATTATTGATCTTTAGATTCCTCTCTGCAGGCTCAGTATCCCAATGCACTGAGCACCTGAGCTTCTATCAGCAGGGAAGACAAGGGCACTCAACATCTAGAGGAGTGCTTGTGCTTGACAGTGTCAAACTGGAGAACCCCTGTTTATTAACAGAGTGGTGAACTTAATTTGTGCTTTGACTTGGTTCAGACTTGAGGCTGAGGGGTTCAGACAAGGCTTAGGGGAGACCTTATCACCATGTTCCAGTACTTAAAGGGTGGCTATAAAGAAGATGGAAACTCCATTTTTACAAGGAGACACATGGAAAAGATGAGGGGTAATGGGCACAAGTCACTCCTGGGGACATTCTGATTAGACAACAGAGGAAAAATGTTCACAATGAAAACGATCAACCATTGGAATAATCTCCCAAGGGAAATTGTGGATTCTGCAATGTTGGACATTTTTATGATTCAGCTGTACAAGATGCTGGGCCATCTTGTCTAGACTGTGCTTTTGCTGAGGAGGTTTTTTTGACCAGATGATCCTTGAGGTCCCTTCCAACCTGGTATCCTATGATTCTATAAATGATATTGTCTTTTTCAGAAACAGTGTCGTCTCCCCTGTCATAGATGTCATAGACTGGAAGACTTTTCAGTACTATCACTCTGTGGGCCTGCATCGAGGTGTTTTTGATTGGAAACTAGATTTTCATTGGGAACCAGTGCCAGAGCATGAAGAGAAGGTACGACAGTCTCCCATCAGCCCTATCAGGTAACAGTCCTTCAGCCAATATGCCTCCACTCAGCTCAGCAGCAAAACTATACAATCTGGGTCACCTTCCAGCTAACAGAAGAGAGATGTGGTTCCTTGCATATGCTTGATTAACATTCTTTGAAGGGATAGGTTTTTGGTTTACACTGAGTTTGCTTGACCTTTAGTAATCATTCTAACTAGATTGCAGTCATATTTACAACATGACAAATATTTTCCACACATTGAGACAACTAATATGCAACCTGACCAGACGAGGTGTTGGGGTTTGTAGGGAAAACAAAAGATGGATCATGCAGAGTTATAAGAGACATTTCAATCATCATCTGTTTGACTTTTGTTTTGGGTGTACAAGTAAGTAACATTTTCCACTGTTCTGAGCCTTATTTGATAATTCAGCTCTTGGCTCCCTTCCCCAAGCAAATCCCAGAATAATCCAGTTATTCTTTCTTTTGGTCAGGTAATCAGTTCATTCAAGCTTATATGGAGTAGTATTCAATAATTTTGCAATACTATCTCTGTGGAAATTTTCACCCTTCACCTAATTCCATATCCAAAACTCAAGGAGTTCACTTCCAAACTGTTTTCTACACAGGAGTCCTGTGGTAGCTGGTGCAGTGGTGGCCATGGATCGACATTACTTCCAAAACACTGGAGCTTATGATTCTGACATGACCGTGTGGGGAGCAGAAAATCTGGAGCTATCTATAAGGGTAAGAACCTTAATTAAAAGATCAAGCTATGGTAACTATTGGGCTTTTAAGGAACCTGAATGAAAAGCCAAATAGCAATTTAAGCAGTTAAGTGCAAAATGTCTTGGGTTATGGAGAATATCACTTTCTCACAGAAATGTATCCCTACACTCTGTGACCTGTCAGGACTATATAAGAACATGCAGCTGGTGTGAGCTAGGAGCATTATTTCAGGGAAGGAAGTTTCACTGGCTATCACTAGCTGCCTGAGGACAGAGTCACTGGTTTTGGCACCTTCTGCAAGCCTCTTCTTTTTTGGCATGTAACATGCACCAAAGGGAGAGTAGCCTTATTTCTTTGCCAACCTGTAGTTTTAATGCCCATTTTTTAATATTAAATTATTTGTATTGATTTTTGCTGAATACAAATATTAATTGATATTAAAAAGCAATTAAAATTGCAGACACAAAGGGTATTAGAGTCATTAATGTCTGAAACAAAAGAAGGTGTGCCCCCAGATCTCTTCACTACACTGCACTGTTTGTGCACAGAAAAACATAAAAGCATCTAAATAGCCATGCTGGGTCAAATCAAAGGTCTGCCTCACCCAGCACCTTCTCTGTTTCTCTGTATCTGTTGAGAACAGTGTATGAAGAAGCACATAATAATGCCCTTGCCGTTTCCAGCAACGTGCAGATTAGGATTTCCTGATGTGGAGTCTATAGTAAAGGAACTTCTCCTTTTTAGAGAAAGGTAATCTGAGTAAGGTAATTTCTTTTTGTGCCTTCACCTGTGTTTCAGACCTGGCTCTGTGGTGGCTCTGTAGAAATTATTCCATGCTCCCGAGTTGGGCATGTCTATAGAAATCACTTTCCCCGTGCTTTCTCCTATGAAGAGGCCATTGTGAGGAACAAAATCCGAATAGCAGAGACCTGGCTGGGCTCTTTTAAAGAGAACTTCTACAAGCACGACACAGTGGCTTTCCTAATCAGCAAGGTAAATAAATGTGTAGTGGTTCATTTCTGGGGGAAGGAGTGTGTGTTGAGGTAGGTGAGGGGGGTGAAATAGGGGTGGAGGTGTCTGTGTGCAATCAAATATTCAATGTGCATAGTGCTGGGGAAAGTCTTTTTATGAAGCCTTCCAGTGGAAGAGCTGTCATATCAGGAAGGAAGAAATGAAATTTGTGCCTAGGTATTACTTGCTGAAGTTATCAGATCTCTTAGATTATCAAATCTCCTCCAAGTGACTCCTTCTTCAGCTTGCCCAACAAGCTGTGATTTATTTTTTCCACTGATAGTACATGGAGGGTTGCAGTCCATCAGAAGTGGAAGCTCGTAGCACTGTGTGCTCAAAGGGCCCTTATAGAGGATTAATTATTGATTACTGAAGGTCTTCCTCATGTGATTCATTAGGATATTCAGTAATATTCATGGCCATGTGGCAAACTGTGGTGTCTCTCCTACTGGAAGGGAACACATCTGAGTGGTCTAGTGACAAGAAGGTGATTTTTTTTGTGAACTGACAGATGTCCAGAAGCAACTGTCAGTAATTGAGAAAGTCAGATCTCAACATAACCACTGTTTACAAGTTACTTTCTCATTAGAAGCATCACACAGGCAGCAGTCCAGTCTCCAGGGGGTTGGATTCCACTAAGACAGGCTTTCAGCCAGGTGTGTGGTGTAGCCCTGGCATGCAGCCACACATGAACTGTCTGCAGGCTACATTCCATCCAACAACTACAGAACAGCCACACTTGTTTTTAAACCACTATATAATCCATTGCAGATCAGGATCATCCAAGGGACTGTATATCCATGTATGAAGAACCAGTGGATGTTTGTTTACTGGGAGTCATACAGCTGTGGTTAATGTTGTTAATGTGAAGCTGTTAATGTTGCTACAGCTCCAATACCTTTCCTTGGTACAAGAAAAGGTCCTTCTTGTCCTCTTCTACAAGGTCGTGGACAAACCTATGAGCAGTTGTGAATGAAGACATGTCATTTGTCTTCTTGTTTATTTGACAACGCCATGATTTTAAGAAGACAAAGATTAATTGAAAACAGTTAGGGAAAGCATGGTAGGTGCTGTGCAAAGTTTCCCATTTAGTTTTGCTGTTGCATTTCTGTCCTGTGTGCCTTAGTTGTTGCAGTGCTGAACATTTGTCTAAGAAAACCAGATCCAGCAGGAGCTGCATTGCAGTGGGGAGAAGAGAAGGGCTGTATGTCTGAGTGGCTTCTCTGCTGTCACCTAGTCTGACCTCCCTACATTTCACCAGTGGATCTGCCTGTCCAGTCAGCCTGCTTTGCTAATCCTAGAGTCCGAGGCAGTTACGTTCCTTTTTTAATCCTATTTCCACTTTTTAGAAAAGCAACCTCTGTTGTTTGATCTCCACTGGCCAGAATTTCACCCACTGACTTACAGGGGTTTCAGCCATGCAAGCCCAAGAAGGATGCTAGGCCAAGTCATTTAAGATGGGCAGTTAGATCTCTGAATAATTTAATCATTTCCTGAAGGCCTTTCTTGCCAACTCAGAAGCACCTTTCTATACTAAAAACTAAAGCCATCAATGATACAGCTTACAAGCTCTAAGCACCATAACCTTTTGCCTGAGAGTTTATTCAAGCCAGAATACTTTTAGTACTCCTAAATATGATTGTCCTTCAACTAATCAATTTTATGATCTCTGTGCTCAGCATACCATCACATAAAAGGCCCTTTTCCCTGTTCCTTTCTTTCGCAGCCAGTATTTTCAGTCTGTCAGTGCAGCGGGATGTTGCTCAAAAGACACAAGCCAGCAATGACAGGTTTGCCGCTCAGCTGCGGGTGGGCCCTGCGGGGATTTGTCGCTCGGGGAGGGTGAGCGGAGCCACCTGTTGGCCACCGCAAAGGTCTCCGTCAGCCCTCGCCGCCCATACAGCCCGCTGCAGAAAATAACTAGTGACCCCGTTGCTTTTTAAGTCTTCCCGGTTTATGGTCGGCATCGCATCCTGCACAGCATGCCCGTGGCATGAGCGCTAGTGTGGATAATAAGGCACTTCCCAGCTCTCTACTGTGTCAGCCACTGTATCTTTTTCTCCTTTCCTCATGTGTTGTTTGGGGTTTTTTTTTTCCATTTATTTTACAAGCACAATTTCCTTTCAGATTTCTTTGCAGGAATAATGACTTTCTTTACATTATTTACTCAGCATCAAATACGGACTGTAACTAGTATGACAAAATAAGATTTCCTGCCATTTTCTTCTTCAGACAAAGCAGAAACTCCTGAGAAACATCTCATTCTAACCAAAGTGTTTTACTTCTCTGTTTCTGTTTTCCAAGGAAATCTCTTGGGGACAGGTTTGTGTGGGGCTAAATTGCTGAGCTTTGTTCCTTATTGAAGCTGAAGACTGATACTAAACTGTGAGGTTCTCTTTACCATATTTCAAACCATTCTGTGATTCTGTATTGCAGCTTACAGGGGCTGGCAAACAGTGCTGCATGGCATGACTGATCCCTGCCTTTAAACTGAAACCTCTCCCTTGATCTCCAAGGCTCATCATTTGTCAGTGCTTTCCAGACATGTCGCACAGTCCCTTTTTCTTTCTTATGGATGCAGAGAAATAGCTGGTCTGAGGAAAAGTTACTTCCACAAACTTCTTTTCTTACATTACCAATTTTAGTTTCTGATGTAGGAATCCAGACCAGTTTTCCTGGAATCCAAAACTGCATCATTAAAAAGTAGAAATGTGAAGGGGGAGATCTACTGCTGACAAGAAAGAGGAGAGAGACTCTTAAGGGTGGTGATATTTTTAGTAGTTGGGCACTGAGGGATTTAGAGAAGTGGTTTCTGAGGTTTTGAAACTGAAGGATTAGACACTTACCTGCTTTGAGGTTTTCAGAACCCTGTTAGCCATCTTCAGTGCTAAATACCCTCAAACAGTCGGTCAGGCCTTTTCAGTGCAGATGCCCATAGCTGCAGTAGGGATTGAAGGCACCTGTCTTTTTTCAGAACAGAGTTGCTGTCAAGAAGGGTGAGCGTTGATATTGTGTGTATGTAGTTCAAGAAAACAAATGAATCACAGGAAAGCCGCAAAACACATTCACTTACTGCATTTAGGAACTGTCAGATAATAATATGATAGACTATATTTTGGGCTAAATTCTGTCATCATTTACATCCTCTGGTCATGGAGGACTGACAATAGCTGGGGAATTTGGGCTGTTAAAGGTAAGGAAATTGAATTTTAACCAGCAGGGCAAACTCTGTGCTGACTGACAATCTAATACAGTCGCACTGATTTCAGTGCAACAAGTATCAAGGTTGGCCCTAACTTTTAATTTAAGATGACAAAGACTGACTTATCTTGCAGTATAATAGCAATTCATGAGGAAGTAGTTATTTTCACAGTGTGTGCTACTTCTGAAACATTTACGTCTGTCACAGTGTCAGACTAAATGCTGTTTAAGCACAAAGTTGGAGGAAAGCTATAGCTGGTCCTCCTTTTTGTACTCGTGAGAAACATATATCAGTATCTATAACATGCAGGACAGAAGAGGTGGTAGAATTCATTCCTTTGTAGTAATTTTCACTGCTAGCATCTCTAACACAAACACATTAGTAACCCTGTTGCCCCCATCCTTTCTCCATGAAGGCAGAGAAGCCAGACTGCAGTGAGCGCCTTCAGCTACAGAAAAGACTGGGCTGTAGAAATTTCCAGTGGTTTGTATCAAATGTGTACCCTGAACTCTCCCAACCTGAAGACACACCAAGATTCTCTGGCAAGGTAAGAGAGAACACACTGTAAAGAATGATCAGTGTTTTTGCATTGCTCAAAGACCCCAGTATAGCTTCCATGCAGTAAGTACTCAGTGAGCATTAGATTAAGTGGCTGTTCCGCTTTGAAACATTTATTGTCCAGACAATGCAACAAGGGTGGGAGGAGAAAGAATAGGTCAGAGAAGACAAACAGCTGCTCCAAATTCTCACATAGACATTGAAAGCGAGCTAGGAGCTGAACCCAGATTGTCTGACTTAGTTCAGTGTCACAGCTCAGAGAATCCTAACCCTAAATTCTTTAGGTGCCATTAGTAAAGGAAAGTAATTGTGTTGCCTCATGCAGATGGCAGCCACAACAGCAGCTGAGATATCTCTGTACTGACTGACCAATGTGCATGAAGAGAAAAAAAGCATTTCTTCAGTCCTGCACTTCCCCAAGGGCAGAGGTGGTAGAGATAGCAGTTCCTTGGCTGATTGTGTACAGGAGGCAATATTCTTAGTGTTGTTTTTTTCAAACACATAAGTTGATAATTATGATTCATTAAAATATGAGTTCATTCCAGGCAGCCTTACTGGAAGGGATTTTCCCCCAACAAGGCAACAGTTTCCCCTAATTAAGTCACCTTCTGCTATCTTTAGACAGATTTTACTGTGTCCTTTTACTATTTTGTCTGTTCTTGATTATCAAAGTTTGTTTGAAAAGAGTGTAAGAACTGAGTGTGGATCACAGGAATTGTCATATTTGGTTTTTTTCTCTTCTGATATATCTTGGTTTTCTTCTGATTACAGTGTCCAGCTGAAGTGTAAATTTAGTGTTAAAAAATATATATATTTATTTTAACTATCATAATAGTTAAAACCACAAGTGGGTATCTCTAACTTACAAAAAACCTCGCTGAGTAACACTGACCTTTGGTGAGATTGCTTTTTGTATCAGATCAGTTTGCAAAATCAATATGCAAGATCTAGTCTGAAAAAAAAAATAAATTGCCTGAATTTTGAGCAAAACCATATATTATAGAGGGATACAATCACAAAAAAGTTAGCTGAAGGATGTTTTGGTTTATCTGATTGCGCTTCATTTCAGTAGAAACCTTTTCTTACAGCTTTTCAATACTGGTGTTGGCTTCTGTGCAAATTACAGACCTGGAAGAGCTATTGCAGAAGGCTCTATTGAACTCTCCCATTGCAGTGACAGTCTCACCCAGGTACTGTACACTTTAATTCTGTAGGCACCGTATCTGATCTAGGGACTACCCAGAAGGCAGTCACTTCCACATGTGATTGGCTGGGTTGACACTGGTAGAAACACTAGTATGTTCAAAATTAGGCGTGTGCTAAGGCAATGATGCCCACTCTCCTGCAGCTGTCATTTGAAAAATGGCAACGTTCCATGTGTCCCTGAGGCCAGATACCCACACTTGTTCCAGTAGACATCATTAAGTGCCTGTTTGTTAGCATATTTGGTAGTGTTTGGAGCACAGAAAGCCTGGGCATAAAAACTATATAACAATTCCAGAATAATGGGAATGGGTTTCCCCATTAGTGCATAAAACTGCAGTTTAGTGCCTAAACTGCAGTCAAAAACAGGAGGGAAATTAATGTAGACTCCCAAGCTGGCATTAGACTAGCAAGTTCATGCATTAGGAGAAACCAAACCAGTACAGACTGACTGCAGGTATTTAGTACAAGCCCCAAGCAAGTTTTGCTGCTCACACTGAGCTGCAGGCACTTTCCTAATTGCAGTATGTGTGGACACTGTAATAAACACCTCTCTGTTCAAATATTTATTGAACTAGAAAATTTTATTATAGCATGGGTTTATTTTATACATAATTACAGTCCACAAAGCCTTTCCTTAGGTAAATAGTTATGCCAGAATTAGCTGATGGGGGGATTGCTTGGCAGGGTCAAGGCTGTTGAGTCTCTGTCATTCATGTTTGGGTTGCATCTTAACAAACATGTACAGGAAATTATTTTTTTATTTAACAATTGAAAATTAATTGAGATGTCCTTCCCTCATTGTTCAAACAAACCCTCCCTTTTCCAGCACTTTGAATATAACAGCATGAAGGAAATCCGGCTTGGTTCTGCTCCCCTGTTTTGCTTTGATGTCAGACACGGGAAGGTTATCCCTCAGAACTGTACAAAGGAGACAGATAACAGCCACCAGCACTGGGATGTCCAGGAGGTCAGTAGTGACTCTGCCGTGAGGGGAAGGCAGCTGACAGTGACTGTGGGATCCCTGGCTGACTGACAGGATTCCTGTGAGGGGAAGGGATGACGTATTTGAAGAGCCAGTTTCACTTGTACCATTTTCACTCAGGAAATTTAGGATGCCTCTTGTCTGTTTGCACTGTCTGTGTGGAGTAAATTTGTTTTAAAAATGCATATTACAGGAATCCTACCAAATTATGTATCTCCTTGTTTTAACTGTTTGTCTTAATGGCCTTACAGGAATAGAATTAGAATCAGTGGTTGTGAAAATAAAAGCAGGTCAAATCCTTGCACACTTCTTTTGGATAGAGGAAGTGTCTGGGAATTCTGAACCCTCCCAAATGAGAGCCACTGGGAGTAGGGGAAACATTAAAATTCCTCCTCCATTGTAAGAGAAGAACAAACTTTAAATTAGAGGAATTTTGTGTTATTCAGTCCCAGCAGAGCAGGAACTCCTCTACAAGACTGAAAAATGTCCTGCTGTAGGACAGCCTGGGAAAATAGCAGTTACCGTAGTTGTAAGGATGCTGCAACCCTCTGGCACAGTTCCTACTGTAACGTGTTTTGATTCCTAAGGGAAGCACTGGTCTTTTTGAAATTCTGTGGCCTATAGTACTGTAGCTGATGCTGATGACAACCTGCACCCGTGGGAAACAAATAGTGGTAGAAAAGAGATTTATTGCATTCTGTACCTACCACTCCTGTCAACTTTGAAAGGAATTGTGAATACTCATCATGTCCTGGGCTCAAAGCTAAACCTAGTCATTATGTTCAGAGCAGTACTTTAAAAATTTTGAACATGTCATTACTGGTGATCTATTCTATGTAAAAAGTTTCAGAAACATGGCCTACTGTTTATTACCTTATTTTTAATTTGTTCTTTCTTTGCCTTCTTCTCTCATCTTGTAGAATGGAACGATTGTCCATGTCCTTTCTGGCAAATGCATAGAGGCAGCAAAGAATGAAGATGAGAAGTACTTGGTTTTGTGTGTATGTGACAACAATGCAAACCAGGTGTGGCAATTTGAACATTCCCGTGAGCTACATCAGAGATGACTGACAGGTCTCGGTGGAGGTCAAGACTCCAAAATTTAACATTACTTCTCTTTAGGATTTAAATACATTTCCTGCTTGGACAAGAAAGATGTGTTTGCTGTAGCATGCAGGGAAGTTAGGAAGGTCACTCCTTTGAAAACCTGACTCAAATAGTTGCCACCAGTTCCTGGCTTGTTCAGCTTTAGCTAAAATTTTTGTTTATTCTGTGAAGTATGGAATAAAGACACTGTGAGCATCAATGGATTCTCAACTCTGCTATTGCAGAAGGCAGCTAAGTTTGCCCTTTGAAGGAAACATGGAAAATTGGCTGCCAGACAGCTTGTCTTTAGCATATTCTGTGACTTCTGAGGATACAGGAAAATGAATGTTTGTGAAACCTTTGAAACCGTAAGAGGAAGCCAGCCAAACCAGGATAAAAGTTTAGCCTTGTTTTACAGTGCACTCAACTCATAAAACAAAGTAGGTTTTGTATTCATAAAAGTAGTAGATGTTTTCACGTGTTACAGCTAGATTTTGTTTTTCCAACTAGCCCGAGCCAACTTTCTACCCTCTATGAGATTGCACAGAGCATAAATTAGCACTTAATTAGGCACTAACTGCTCTAATGGACTTGGAATCCCAACAGTCCTCAGCATTTGGCACACCTTTCCTAAAATCCTTCATCCACAGTCTCATTTGGGTGGGTGAATGCATCTGAAATATTAACAACTTTTTTGTTTGTTTTAATTAAATTTAAGAGCAACTCTTCAGGAAACTTTTGTGGAATATGGAAGAAAATTGAACTAGATTAGAAGGAAGACTAACAACTTCCCTGCTTATTTGGAAATGGGAAGTATCAGTGCCATCCAATTGCTCTTATAAAGCTATGGGATGAACTTACTATTATTCCAGTGACAAAAGTGCTGGCTGAAAACAGCAAATGAAGGAAAACAGCAGGTTCCAACAGTGGCCACCTAGGAGGAACATACTGATGCCTACTTCCACTTGCTTGCATCCTGCATTAAGTCTTTCATACAGGGAAAGTGAGTCTTTCACACAAGTCTCAGCCAAGATCTTGTAGATTCTTGCTGTCGTGGGTCTCTGAGCTGATCCTCAAAAGGCAATCGCATACAAAACTTTCTGAATTTACTTCTTCTGCAGAGCCTGAATCCCTGCTGTCCTCCTGTCTTTCAACTAAGTGAGTGAGAGCTGATGTTAGGTGGTGAGAATGGTCTCATACAGTATGCACTAGCAAAGCAAACTTCTATCAGTATTTTGTTTGGCACTTTCAATTTTGAAGTTAAAACCAATAATGATCATACTTTCCAAGAGCCTGCTGAGACAGAACAAAGTTTTGGGAGTCTTCCCACATCAGCACCATGCCTGATTTATTGTATAAAACAGTCATAACCAAATGTATTTATTAAAGGGGGAGGGTATCATCAATGAAACTTGATTTGTTTTTAAGATTTTTTTCAAGAGACAGAAAATGCTTTTGGTTTTTTTTAAATAAATGTACTACATATTGTTTGAACTTCAGAGAAAGGAAGGAATAACAGAATATTCTGCTCAGACCCTGCCAGTCACCTGCTCTTGTTAATCATGATAAATCAGTTTCAAGCCTATGAAATTGGTTACAACAGAGGACCAGAATAGCATTCTGGGTTGTGTTGTCCTAGACATTTCCCACTGGGGTCTCTGCTTTGCATGCTATATATTCCACACGATGTTCAGGCATCACTCTAATCACCCTAATTACCACTTACATTTTCTTTGCTGGCATCATATTCTAATACCATTTGCTCCTGTGTCATTTATTTAAAACTTCCTGTGACATTCTTGAAAATGCTTCATCTTTCAGCTGAAAGGATAGCAGCAGCTTCTTCCAGAACACCAAGTGATCCCTGATCATTGCCCAAATCTATGTTGAGAAAAGAGAATTTGTAAAATTGCATCAAAGCTGAGTGAAATGCTGTTTTAATTACACGTGATTTTTTTATTTTATATTGTAAGTATGCCAGATTTTTAAATTATGTATTATTTATTATATTTTGGACTCAACACTGGGAATATCATTCCTTCAGCATTTAGCTTAATGTTAAAAAATGTGTATAGAAATACAATAACTGATCACAAGTAGGATTCATCACAAAGAAGAATGAAAATATTTTTGGTTTAGAGAGGAAATATTTGGAAGTAAACTGACGAGATGTGGACATCCTCATCTTACACTGCTTTTTAACATAGTGATAAGAACCTATGAAATAAGGTTTGCTGTAGATGTAAGTACAATAGAAAAATAGGTTACATGATGCCTCTTCCAACAATAAAAATATATGGTTCAGTAACATTTAGAAGATTATTGTTATTATACTTGTTGCTTTTAGTGATATTGTAAATATGTTTGGTTTCCAAGGGAATTCAAGTCCACAGCACAGACAAGAAGGGAGCTGCAGTGTGGTCTAGGTATGGGGACAGCCAAGGGACACAGATTATGGGTCATACCATGGAGCATACTTCCCTCTAACATAAAAATAACTTGTTATTACACAGGAAATCCAAAAGGAAAATATCTATCCCCTGTTTTTCCTAGTTTATTTCCTGTACACCTTTAAATGGATTGGTTGGTTGTATTAATGCTTTTTCCCCATTGGGGTCATATATACTTTGTCCCTGAGGTTAGACCATCAGCCATTCTCATGTAGCTTGTACAGGGGGCTCAACAAAGGGTCTCTGCTAAGGGTCCTGGTGTGTGTTCCTCATTTTTGTGCATTTTGCACACAACAGAGATGCTTTGAGCATCACAAAATATGGGATTACTTTTAGCTCTGTATTTAGACAGGGACAACATTTCAGGTTCCTCTAATACCCACTGACAGGCGAGAAATTTAAGAACAAAATGTTTCAGGCAAGAATGGAGAATCAGTTTGAACTTTGAAGGCCTCCAAAGTAGAGCCTCGGGCAAGAGTGAAGGAATTCCAGCATAACACAAGTAAACATCTTACAGTCCAACTCCACCTGCTTCTTTGAATTTGGCAACCCAGGCATAATGAATGCTCTCAGCCAAACCCACCCATGAAGCTGAGATAAAAGGTCAGATTCAAGAAGAGGTCACCTTGCGGTTGACAATTCTCTAAAGAGACTGGTTTATTCCTCTTCCAGCTGACTGGAAATTGAAAAATGGAAAGGTTTGAAGTATTATTCAACTTACTTTTAAACCTAGACCAAACTGACACAGATGGTAGTGGCGTAGTTTGGGGGTTGTTTTATTATATGAGGTGTCATCACTATCGCTGAGAAACAGAATGACAGCATTTTTCTCCAGGTGTGAACCTGAAGTTTGAACAGGGGGAAGGTTCAAAGCAATGTTTATGATTAATCCTGTAGCACAGAAATGTTCAGGGTATCTCTCAGTCCACATGTGAGTACCTCCAGGTCCTTCGTTACGAGGCACTGATTGAGCTGTGATACTGTCTGCTTACCAAAATACAACAGCTTCCATGACAGATTTCCCTGGGAAGGAACAGGGCAATTCTGAGGCAACCAAGACAAGAACAGTAACAGCTTAGATTTTCATAACAGCTGGAAGGTGACATGTGAGAGAGAGCTTGCAGATTCTGCCCTTGTATCTCATTTTATCTCCAGCAGTTTGATTCAAATTATAGACATGTTGGAAGAGAGTAAAAAAGGAGTGTTTTGCAAATATTGGTAAATTCTTGGCTCGTGTTTTTCAGCTATGCAAACCGCACACTTCTGCCCTGAATAAAGTATATCAGTGCACAGTGACATGTTGTCTTTTTATTGCTCTGTTGTGATACGATTGGCTAATGCCTCTTTTTCCTCATGCTTCAGAATATTCCCAATGGAATAAGTACTGAAATTTTCCAAAACGTCTCCGTATTACTTTGAAGATGTGAAGTTTAATATTAGTAGCTTTAAAAAACATGCATTATATAAAAACACTATAATATTTTTAAACAATCTGAACTATTTTGTGCTATTATTCAAATGACTGCTACCACAAATCTCCATTCTTTGCCATATATTTATTAGTGTCTCAGTCTTACAGACTGATAAAAAATAATCTGATAATGTCAGTTATGTTGTTATAGGCATAAGTGAGCTTTAAGGGATTACATCCTTTGGTATTATGTTTTTCACAGTATATTTTCCTAACTTCTTAAGTTAATACCCTATTAGGTGAAAACTGTTTTGTTGGAGGTTTTTTGCAGCCTTTTAAAAATCCTTTAATGTGACATTTACATGAAAAAAATTAATCACAGATAGGAAAGAAAATCAACGTGTACTTTGATTCATCAGGCATTTAAAGATTTTGAACATCAGATATTTATACCTGAGTACCAGCCACAGGGAGGCTGCTTCAAACACAGAGTACTCTGACAACCACTTTTTTTACGTATGGTTTGGGATTGCTCAACAAACCAGAAGTGGTGAAAAGCTGTAAGCAAAAGCCAAAGCAACATCTTTAATGCAAAACAGTCCTGTGAAGAAGACAGTTTATCACATTAGCCTCTTCCTCTTTTTTCTGTCCATTTATTAGCACATACTGCCTGCTTTGCCTGATTTAGAAATCAAGAGCCAAGCAGTGAACAAAGAGGGAGTTTCATAACCAGAACATTTCAAGTAGGCAGATGCATAAAACTCATCACGTCGATTAAAAATAAGCCTTGCAATAAAATTCTCATCGGCCAAGTTGTCTAAAACGGTGTCTTTTTGTCTTCGTATCCAATTTGTGTGTGTGTCATACCCATCAAAAACTCATCATCTGTGGTGCCAAGAGCTGTTTTAACTTAAACATCAATCACCAAAGTACACAGCCTGGAAGACGGCCCACAGACAGTGGCAAGAGCTGCTTCTTCAGAGGGCAATTGGCTGTTGATTCCTTTATTTGTGGAAGCAAAGGAAATACTAATTTCCCAGTGCAACAAATCGCTGTCAGTCCAAGGTGTCTGCGTAGATACGCACACGTACAACCTCAGGAACAGAGCCTGGTGCTGATGCTAAGGAAATAACTTCTAGTTTTACATAAACAATGAACGATTTCAGCTCCAATTCCTGCTGTTGGAACCACCTCCTGCGTGCAGCTCGTGACAGCACTCTCAAGATTCCCTGGTGCCAAGAACAACTCTTAAATCAGTGGTGACAGGGAAGGGCAGAACAAAACAGGTCTCGACACTGACAGCTTGATAAGCAAAATTAGTACAATGAGACCATAATTTGCTAATTACAAGACAATGGCTAACTTTTCTGGAAAAGATGGTCTTTTGTACATGTCTTCAACACTGGATATTGTAATGTGATGCTCCAGCTTGGCAGACAGTGGTAATTCCATTTTGCAGAATTTTGAAGGTTTCTGAGTTTGCTTTGTTTCCACTGTGGAACAAGACCCAGAGTTTCCTTTAATCTCCAAAACAGAGCTGGGATTCTCACTGGAGGCATGATACCAAAGGGCTGCCCATGGCAAAGTGCTGGGCTCCACTTCCTTGTTGCTCCATCATGAGAAAGAATGTTTTCCTTCTGGGATGTCCTGCTTTCAGCAAACTGGCAAAGTTTAATTAAAAAAATGTTTCTATGGAATTTTCTTTGCCAGCTCTAATGGATGGAAGTGTTTATAAAAATTACATGCTAGCAAAGACTGCAAATTCAGCAGAATGAGGAAAATCAATATTCAATTTTTAATAGAGAGAAAGAATAGAGCAAAGTAACAAATGGGAAAGCAGAATTTGTTTTCAACACCCAAGTATGTCTGACCATTTCTTTTTACAGCACTAGAGCACTGCAGAACTACCCAACAGGGCTACAACAATAACAGCAGCCTCAGGTTTACATTGCAAATATTGGCTCCTAATGTCATGTCTGGCAGGGACAGCTTCTCTCCCTGTTTTCATCCATTTGGGCCATTTGCTCTCTCTTTGCTCTCCTGGGCACCTGGGATGATTTTCTTCTCTCTCTACCTACAAAAGCAAGCTCTGGAGGAGAAAGGACAGAGCAGGAGGGTGAGGATTAAGGACCCAGAACCAAGTTCTTGAAGCTGTTTCAGCTGGTGGTAGCTGCCCTGACATTCAGTATATTGGCATTTGATTTACTCTTGGTTCTTGGTTTACTTCTAGGATTTCACTTGTCAGGTAAATCTGAGCAATCTCAGAGCCTACCTCTACAGCTGAACTATCCCTGCTCTAACTTTGGTGGCATGACAAATTAGAATAATAGAACCATAGAATCATTAAGGTTGGAAGGGACCTTAAAGATCATCAAGTTCCAAACCCCCTGCCATGAGCAGGGAACCCTACCACTAGATCAGGTTGCACAAAGCCTCATCCAACCTGGCCTTAAAAACCTCCAGGGATGGGGCATCAACAACCTCCCTGGGCAACCCATTCCAGTTCCTCACCACCCTTATAGGGAAGAATTTCTTACTATTATCTAACCTAAATCTCCCCTCTCTCAGTTTAAAACCATTGCCCCTTGTCCTGTCACTATCTTCTCTGATGAAAAGCCCCTCCCCAGCTTTCCTGTAGCCCCTTTCAAGTACTGGAAGGCCACTATAAGGTCTCCCCGGAGCCTTCTCTTCTCCAGGCTGAACAGCCTCAACTCCCTCAGCCTGTCTTCATAGCAGAGGTGCTCCAGGCCTTTGATCATCTTGGTGGCCCTTCTCTGGACCCCCTCCAGCAGGTCTATATCTTTCTTATGCTGAGGGCTCCAGAGCTGTATGCAGAATTCCAGGTGGGGTCTCACCAGAGCAGAGGGGCAGAATCACCTCCCTGGCCCTGCTGGCCACACCTCTTTTGCAGCTCAGGATGTGTTTGGCTCTCTGGGCTCCAGCACACACTGGCGGCTCATGTTGAGCTTCTCATCAACTACCACCCCCAAGTCCTTCTCCTCAGGACTGCTCTCCAGCCATTCTCCCCCCAGCCTGTATTTGTGCCTGGGGTTGCGCCAACCCAGGTGCAGGACCTTGCACTTGGCTTTGTTGAACTTCATGAGTCTGGCACTGGCCCATCTCTCCTGCCTGTCACAGTCCCTCTGGATGGTGTCCCTTCCCTCTAGGGTGTCAACCACACCACACAGCTTGGTATCATCAGCAAACTTGCAGAGAATACACTCAGTCCCACTGCCCATGTCTCCAACAAAGATGTGGAACAGCACTGGTCCCAGTGCTGACCTGAGGGACACCACTCGTCACCTGCCTCCATTTGGACATTGAGCCATTGACTCTCTGGGTGTGGCCATCCAGCCAATCTCTTATCCATCAAGTGATCCATCTGTCAAATCCATGCCTTGTCAGCTTGGAGACCAGGATGTCATGTGACACATTACCTGAGCATGGCTCAAGTGTAAGAAAAGCCTACCTACCCTCCTCTGAGACGTGGGAGGAATGCATGAAGATCACTCTGGTTTGGAGGCAAAGCTAATCTGTTGTGTCCAACAGTCAGATGGAGTTCCTCCAGTCTGCCTAGTGCTAACCCATGCTGCCAGCCAACCCTCAGGGGGTTTCAGGGACCTGACACTCAGGTCCACCTTGTGAGCATGCTCTAGTGTCAAATACACAGGTGCGAAGTGCCTCCTTAATATTTTTAGGATCTCTAGTGGCAGCAAAAAAGGCATTTGTGGAGAAGATAATCTTGGAAAGTTCTTCAAATGAAAGCAAAACATGAAATACTGTTATGACCATAAACTCCAGCCAGTAAGGAATGAATGTCAAAATGCCATTTCTTTAATTAACATTCTGGAGTTTCTCCAGGAAGAGTGATCTCACCTTCCTCCTTCTTATACAGGATACTGCAAAAGAATACACTGAAATGGACCTCTTCTTTTGTGGGGGGAAGGTTGCTTTGTGTTAACCAAGGAAAATTATGGTACATTGAAGTTTGGGGTTTTTTTAGATTTTTTTTAAAGCTGTCCTTTCTTCCCTTTGACACCCCAAAAAACATCCTACTAATCTTTCTTCTGAGCACAAGTTGTCCAAATCCACGGCTGCTACTGCATAACTCAATGAAAGACTTTAGTCTGCCAGGAAAATACCTAAGACATAAAATACATTTATAGCTACTGGTGACTGTTATTTTATGCCTGTCAGTAATCTTTTTAAGAAACAGCTATACTCAATTATTGATATTTCATTATGGAGTTTCAAGGTGACTCTGTAGATTTAACCCTTAATTTTCTGTTTCTCATGTCATGATGAACTTTGGAAATGCACAGCAGGCCACGAAACTCCATCCCTAGAGATAACCCTCATTTTGACCCCTGCGAACAAAAAACATTTGCTTTTTGTCTGCAGCCCTTAGCCAGATCATTCCAGCTGCACCATTAAAATCTGCCACCCTGCATGGATCTAGTTCTGCCAGACCAGTTATTTCCCACTCTGAAGTGAAGAGAAAATTAAGAGCAATTTATTCCTTCTACTATACTAGGTCTCATCAGTGCAATCATATTATTAAAATGTTTAAAACACACCTGCAAAATAAACAGTAAAATGAATAACACTCCTAGATGTGGACAAAGCCTACATCCAGCAAGGAGAGCTGTACAATTTTTTCTTGGGTTTGGCAGTAGAATACAAACCTAATGGAGAATTCAGGAGAGCAAATAACAGCAGGAGAAATGGCAGGATGGAACAGGCTATTTCTCAGACTGTGACAATATGCAGATGGTCATTTGTTATACTAAGACCAAGATTTCTCTTTTTCTGGCTGGACATGCCAGAAATAGGCACAAATCTATACTTCAGCTTTGCTCTGTGCCCTTTTTGAAAGGCTCATCTCACTTAACTTTCTGGTTGCTTTCTGCTGGACTGACTATAATGAAAATAAAACAATGGAATTTCCACCAGCAAAATAACTATATTATGAACTATGGACAGCCTTGGAATTGTCATTTCTTGGCAGTAATGAACAATGCATTAAAATATGCTACATCTGGGGGAAAATACCGGAAAGAGTCTGCATGTTAAAGATCTGGACAGTGCAAGGATGAGTGAAATTAAACAGCATTTCACATTGATAAAACACACTTGACAGGCTTAAAATATGAAAGTCAACTCAGTAAGAAAGTAGACTATCAAAATGGAGTGGTTTCAGATTTTCTGAAAAAGATGTTTCTTAGCAGTTGTTGCACCTCCATGCATGGGCATAGCTCCTCAAATAGATGGCATTTTGCTCCTCGGTGTTGCAGAACCAGTCAGGAGCACCAAGAGCAGCGTAACACAGCAGGGGTGTGTTTGGGTGCATCTGATAGTGGGGCCAACACCCTGACCTCATGAAGCAAGGTACTGGGATTGAGGCTGATTCTAATCAGACAACTTACATTTGAAGGATACTGTAACAGAGATTGCATGAATGCTGAACAAAATTAATTGAAAGAATCCTGCAGTAATGTACAAAAAGGAGAAATCAGACTCATTACTCACTGAGTAAAGTCCCCTGAGAAATTAAGTTTTGGCAGGACAAAATTACTCACAGGTTGATGTCAAGTGCCACCCTGCATGGAAGGATTGTGCAGGGTGAGAAATACTGTACTATTTTTTATTGACTTCTTCAAAATGAGATTACTCCTTTTCATAAACGTTGAAAAGTTTCAATCAATGGTTTTGGACCAAACTGATTTTTATGCATTTAAAATTGCTACCCCTCTCTTCTCCCTGTTTCTCCGTTCAGTAAGAGATAAAGAAAAAAACAAAATAGGAACCAGAGCTTATCAAGAGCAGTCACAGAACATGCCCTGTGGCACAAATACAGCACTGGTCAGGACAGCGTGATGTTCTTAGAAATCAGGGGTTTTGTGGTTCTGCCTCACCCTGAGCCATAACAGCCCCAGACGTGGATGACACAAAAATGCAAGCTGCCTGCTCTGATCTTTTGGCTGACACAGTGAAGCAGCAATCAGACTGAGCCTGAAATATTTATAAGAGAGTTGTGAAGGGCAGAAAACCCGGAGATGTATTATTTACTGCACATGTCCTTTACTTTCTGTTCATGGGTAATTCATTCAAATTCTGCCCTTCTGTTGGGTGAAGTGGATCTGAAGTAACATCCCTGCAGCAGCCTGAGTTACTCTAGGTTCAGGCAGCTGTGGTGGATGGCAGGATCTGCCTCAGAGCATTTTATATGAGCAGTGTCTCACAGAGCTCTCTGTGCCTAGAGCTCAGAGTATCCCCAGTCAGTTTAATCTTCACAAGCTGCCCTTGCAAGGCAACCTGTAAGTACGTTTACAGACCTAGCACTGTAATTTCTTGTTCCTTGGGTTGATTAACCTGTCAGAAATTAATCTCTTTCTTCAGACCTCTATTTTTGCAGGTGCCCCATGTATAAACACCTCAACCATACAGAAACGAACTAGACAAAATGTGCAGACACTTTATTTGGCATGGAAAGAAACCAAGGACGCAGCCCTGCTACGGTTACAAAAATAAAGAGTATGGGGAACTTGGCCTTCCTCAGTGGAAACTCAACATTTAGGTGGCCCTGCTGCAGTCTGTGTGGGGCTGGCAGGCATTGTCTCTGAATGAAGATGCTGGCTTAACCTGGACCGCTATCAAATCCTCCCTCCGTCAGACCGTGCATTTGGCAGAGGTACTGACAGAAATTCTCTGGCTGAGAAAGAGCAATCAAATCCTGTTTGGCATAATATCTTGAGAGGGGGGTCTATGAGTTTAAAACACAGAGAAAGTTTGACTGCAGTTGTTTGGCGTTTTCTCCAGTTGCTGATTTATTTGAATTCTCTTTCAGTTATGAAAATCCCAGACGTAAAAAAACATCAAGGGGGAAAAAAAGAAAAGGATTTGCAAGGATCAGAGTGTTTTGTAGGGATCAGGTTAAATTATTCCAGCATGTACTTTCTATACATCATCCCCCACTTGCTGTGTGCACAGGAGATAACCACACAGTCCCCACCACTACGTTACTTGCTAGCTTTACTGAGGATGAAATAAATTCTGAGCTGAGTGTCTGAACAAACAGCTGGGTGAGGAGAAAATCCTCTCAAAGCAGTAGGAGGTGGGCCTGTACCAGTGCATCCTCCCAGGCAGGCCCTCTACCATGGGCTCTCAGTGTGCCCATAAAAGGGATTCACAGAGGAAAGGCTTAGGTAGCAGCCCTCTCTCCCACTCACCCTTGCTTCCACAACAAAATCCCACCTCTGGATTGCTAAGCAGCCTGCAGTGGAGTTGTAGTGGCCACGGAAACATGGTTCGATGCCCAAGGCAGAATGCCAGCTTGGTATGCCATCATCTGCTCTCTCTTGGGCCTCATGTCAAGGGACATTAAAAATGCACTCTTGGTTCCAATGAACAGCAGTGATTGAACTTCATGAACCATCCCCAGCAGGAAGCACATTTTGCTCCTTGCCTTGTCTTTTTCACAGTCCTACAACAAGAGGTTGCATTTGCCCCTCAGTGTCCCACTGTGCACCACCACAGGGTTTGGGAATTTTGCTGTCTGTCTCAATAGGAACAGATTAAGCTCCCGACTCCCCAGCTTTTACTTGCCCAAGGAAAGCTTGTAGGCTCTGACCACAGGCTGTTTGCAAAGCCTGTCAGAAACCATTTGTGTATGGAGATCGCAGCAGCGAATACCACAGTTAAAGCTAAAAGGCAATTCTATGCCAAGCTCATTCTAGGTCACTAACTTCCTAAGGGTATTCTTCCAAGAAACAGCTTTATCTTGAGTAGCTCTGTGAGAAGACAGAGGCCCAGAGTTACAATTAAACCCCTTCTTCAAAAGGAAAAACAAAGAGTTCTTCACGTTCAACACTCATTTTTTATTCAGGATGAGACCTCTCCCCACCCTCAAAGTATTAGAAAATAAAGACACAAGGAAATAATAGATTTTAATGAAAAAAATGTTCTTTGACCTTTCAAAAAGGGCACTATTTTATATGTGCACCTGGGTTAGTATCCACGCTCCTTTTAGATAAGTAAATACAGTGTATTCAAATTTAAAAGAAACCTCACATTGAAACACATCACCAACTTCAGCCAAAGGCTTCACTGCCTGGAAAACTCTGATACCCATCAGGAAAGCCACTGTAGCAAAGACAAAGAAACACAAGAGCCACACAGATGAAGCTTTGAAGAAAGAGATAAAGCTATGTAAGAAGCGTAATATGACTAGTTAAAAAGAACATGGAAGGGAAGTAACAAATCACAAAAATAAACAAATATATCCAGCTAAATGATAGGAGAGGTGCACTGACCAGTACGTGACAGTCCTACCAGAATGTGTGAAGCTGGCACATCTTCATCAGCTGCCATTAAGAGGTTATGGTGGAATGACTATCCCAACTGGGAGGGAATAGGAGAAAGACCACCTGAACTCATGACACCTGACTCAGATGACTTTGTCTTCTTCTAAAAGATGCCTCAGGCATGAGCAAAAGTAAGTAGGAGAAAGACATGGTTACTCTGAGGTATAGATTCTAAAAGACCTTTTCATTAATTAAACATTAATTCTAACACAATGTCAACCTAGTGCTCAGCAACTGTCAACAAATGTCAAGAACTTTTTGAAAACAGAGAACAGAACAGAGAACAAAAAACTATGCCAGTGTATGCATGATGTACCTGTGTCTAGAACTGTGCAGTTATCTCCCTCCCTCTCTAATATGGTGCAGGAGAGCTGGATAAGGTTCTGAGAAGGGCAACAGAGACACTCACAGGTACAGAGCAGCTCCTGTGTGAAGTGTGCCTGAACAGCCAAGGATTTTGCAGTTTGGAAGGAGTAACTGAAGGGAAAGAGGAAAAAAATTCTCAACTGCCATCAGTAGCATAGAGAGAACAGGGAACTGTTATCTTCCTATGCAAAAAGTGTCTTCAGATGAGCTAGGGAGCAATCAGTTCAAAACAAACAGAGAGAAATGTCTCCCTACACAAAGTGTACTTAAAATGTGTAACTCCTTCTACAGGATGCAGTAGTTATTTTTATGTGGATTCAAAAGTGATTAGACAGATTAATAGAAATATACATTAATTTATGCTATTAAATACAATTGCATCAGTCTCAAGAAGTCCATGACTTACAAATTGTGTGGTAGGGTGTTTTAGTGAAGTACCCCCAAATGCTCGCCCTGGTTATTATTAGACTCTTCACTAGCTGCGGGGCAGTGTTGGAAATGGGGCAGAAGGAAGGAAACCCTTGGTCTGCTCAGGATAGCCAGTTCTTCTCTGATGGACCTACCTGCTTTGCTGCCACAATTCATCTCAGCCTCTAGAGCAGAAGCTTCTTTACTGGCTCTGATTGCCCCTCTGACAGGTGGTTTGTTTGTATCTCTGCCTCCAGACCGTTCTAATGTCTAAATTCGAAGTCTGGTTCTCCTTATTGAGCTAAGGGATGTTCCAGCAATGTGGTAACACCTATGTAGTGCACTGGTGGTCACAGAAGCCTCTGCATAACATAAAAAGTCAAATGTATTCTATCATAATGAGAGAAAAGGTAGGATAATGTAGGGTTAATATTTTATCTACTTTTTTCTATATATAATTACATGAAGCATCAATAATGAAACCTGTCACAAGCTATAAAATTAGCTCTAATCTCTGTTACAGAGTGATGCAAAATGATAAATACATGCTGAGGTGTACCTGACTCAGCTGGAGCTCACCAATCTCAATATTGTCCAAAGACAAAATAAATACCATAAGATGTTTGCATTGGTTTTGCATTGGTACACAATTTCCACAGACAGAAGCAGCAACAGGCCTGTGATCAAAAATGAAAACTGTTAAGCTCCCTTGAAAAACTAGGAAATAGTTATTCCTAGGAAATAGTTATTATTCCTAAGCTTATACCAGAAGCATATTTTGTCTTAACACTTCAGGAATACACACAAAAGAATATGCTCAGAAATATTGCAGCTATTTAGTATTCTGATGGACTAGAATAACTTTTACTTGAAATAAGGGAACATGTAAAAAAGTTGTTTTCAGACTTTTCCAGGACTACATCTGAGACCAAAGTAAAAATCTTCACAAGACTTGGGGTAAAATACAGGAGCTGGCAATACACTGACCCATAAGTCACTTCTCCAGTGCCCCCTTTGGGTGAAGATTCCCTAGAGCAACAGCTTCAGTGTTCAAACAGCATGATAAGGATCTTAGCTTAATTACCACCATACAACATAGAAGAGAATATTAGTAGCAGAATGAAACATGGTCCCTAAAAGCTTCAGCACAGAAGAATAAAATTAAAATACCTTTTTAATACTACAATTTCAAGACAAACTTAAGATCTTCAGCAGCCCAGCTCATATATTTTGAAAGCTTAGTTTCAGCAACATCAATGAGCACACTGAAAATCTGTCAGGGAAGCATCTCTGAGAGGAAAATGGGACACTGAAAGTTACACTCTATTAAGCACATAACAACTGAAAATATGGAAAAGAGTAAAAAGAAAAGAAGCTTAGTTAACAACCTATATATGGGGCAAATATTCATTAATTAATCACTACTCTGTGCATGCAAACTAAATTACTTTTCCCCTAGAAGGAAGAGAGCAGGCATAAGATCATAATGCTCCTGAAATAGTCTAGTTACTTCCTTGGGAAACATTTCACAACAATGACCCATCATTAGGGGGTTCCAAACTTTACTTCTTGATTACACAGTTGCCAGCACCAGTATCACATGTATTTTGAATTATTCCCTTAGACCACCATATACTAGCAGAGTTAACCCCCCTCTCTATGGAGAGGAAAGACAAAGAACGGCAAGACTGAGGGTGGACATTGAAAGCAAAGAGCGAGGGCTCACAGGGCTATTCCTGCCTCAGATCACATGGGTGGACACTGTAGTTGAGCTTCTGACTCAAAAAAAAATCTCCACCCAGGTAGAGCTCTGAAGAACTCAAGGCCAGGTTGGATGGGACTTCAAGCAACCTGGTCTAGTGGGAGGTATCCCTGCCCATGCAGGAGGCGTGGATAGTAGATGACCTTTATGGTCCCTTCCAACCCAAACCATTCTACGAACTCTCCAAGAGCCCCACTTTGTGCTTGACCTGGTTGAAGAGCCACACTTGTGCATTGCAGCACAGCTGCTGGATGGGGTGGCTCTGCTGCTGACCTCTAGGCAGCACCCAGCCTGCAGAGCACGCTGCCCTGGGCTGGCTGTGCTCTGCGGCAAGGCAGCGGCATGGCAGGACCTTCCACCTGACAGGAAGCCTCTGCTGGACTGCTCAGTTGCCAAGCATTTTGGAGAGGTGACCTGGCATGCAAGCAGATTGAAACAGTGAGGCCAAGGGGTGGGAAGGAGTGATGACAGGTCACTTAAGGCTTTGCCCTCTTGGTTAGTCCCCTTTGACCGACTTCCTCGGCAACGGCCTGTGACATTGTGACAGCTGTTTTCCAGCTCCTGTCAGTTGTTGCCTCTGTCACTCACATTTTGATCAGTTTCAGGGCTGATGAGCTCAGCATCTTCATGGTTACACAGGATCCTCTGGATCTTCCCTGTCCTTCCTGTCTCACTGTCATGGCTATTATGGAGACACATTAAGAAATTAGCATTTTAAACTACCATGAAGCAGAATCAAAGCTGTGTCCTAACCATGAAGAGAAAGCAATCCACAAGGAACTGTGCTAGGAGAAAATAATGGCAAACGTTCATTACTACAGTAAGTATCTTGATAAATCCTACTTGTAAAAATATTTGAAGAAGTTTTCAGTGTAACAAATACATACCCCTACAGTTAGCCTGATCTGAACATTAAACTGGAATAGAAGAGACATGAAAATGGGATATGTGAAAATGTTTTCTTAGTGACAACACTTAACTGCCAATTCACTTTCTTAACTGAAATTTTAAATTAATCAGCATCTACCTCTTGGTAGCTAGAGGTAGCTAGACTTGGTAACCTAGGTAATGTTCTTTAATAAACTTATGTTCTGCAAAGGAGGTGTTTTTTTTTTTTTTTGACAGGTGCTGAGAATCAAAATTAAAAATTGTGATGGAGGGAAGAACTGTCAACGTTTTACATAAAGGTCCCTTAGGACATTATGACTTCCTCAACATATAGACAAATGGAACAAGTGCAACAGCTGAAATTGGTGGCCTAACGACCTCAGCTCTTGGAGGTCCAGGGTGTCTGTCACAGACTTCTAGAGCAACTATTGAAAACAAATCATGTATGTCACTGATACACAGGCACAATGAGCCAAAAGTACATGACCTTTTCAGCCAGTTTCTTTGAAATGCAAACAAGAATCTGACTGCTTGGAGAAGCTGAGCCTCTTCAGTTTAATGAAAAGCAAATTAGCTTCCATTTCTTTCCAGACATTGTGGCAAGAGAGTGTTTTGCTTGTTTGCAATACCATACAGGAGTTTAGTGGTGTTTAACAGCATTTGCAATTTCAGAGCTTGAATATATGAAACTGATCGTAAGTTGTTCCACCCTTTCTCATCTCTGGTAAATACAACTTACTCCATTAACATACACACGATGATGTTTTCACCACACTGGACTCCTCTGTGCAATCAAGGACCCTACCAAATACATCATCAATCCATCTGCTTGTCAGATACAAACAACAAGCAAAAGACTTCTTTGTGTCCTACACAATAGCCTTTTTAGAAAACAAGTGAACCAGACAAGTGAACCATTGGTTTCTAAGAACATGTCATACACAACAAGTAATGAGTAAGGGGCCTGCATGCTGTGCAAAAGCCCATGGTGCCCTGAAGAAACCTGGTGACTGAATTCCTGAAGAGGAACATTTCCGATGGGTTACTCAGATTGCCCTGACTGGTGTTCTGGAATTACACTGTACAGAATTTTTAAAAGCTGACTGCAATCACTTGGAGTCAAAAGCTTCAAGTTAACAAAAGAAAAAACGTGGGCAGCTCTTCAGCTTCAGTATCCCTAAGCTTTCATGAAGAATGGACTTGGCTGGTATAGCACTTCACTCCTCTCTGCAGAGCAGAAGGGAAAGCAACAAAAAAGCTCAACAGTTTTGAAACATCTCTCCCAGATTCCCAAGGGCAACTCTTGATACCAGACATCCATCCTTGTTTTGTCTCCTCTTCTCGGGGAGAGCAAATACTATCCTGAGATCCTCAAGACACAGCAACAAGACCAAGAGAGAAATCTCTGTTGGCAAACGTAGCCACATCCTTTTCTAAGTCAGCCACAACACTTTACTGCTGTTGCTGCAACAAAAAAAGCTCCAGAAAAGTGAACTTAATGCATACTCAATAAAATCCTTTATATTTACTATATACCCAAATAATTCTAATGTGTCTATGAAGTCCATTATACAGCTTGGGTCCTATTCATACTGGGTAAGAATATGCTTATCATGAAACCTTCAGCACTGACAGTCCCAACTAGTGTAATGAAGTGATTAATTTTGCTAAAATTACTGTTTAAAAAACAATTACCTGCATTTTAGATGAATGGGGAACACTACAGAGAATCACTTCAAAGTTTGTATTAGCACATGCCAACTAAAATTAAATTTATAAGCTTCTTAAAACCATGCAAGAATTCAACCACACACAGTAAACACAGCTCTCTATGCAGGTTTCACAGAAGTCTTTATGACAGTGCCTTACCTTTATTATAAAGTGAAATCTGTCAAATTACTTCTGTAAAATCTGTGCACCTTTATAGATGATATACCTGGCAATTTACTTCAATATAATTACATCAGAGCATACATACCCTGGTGTTCCATCTGTAACTCTACTTGGTTTTATGCAGAATGTGTGGAAATTCCTTAAGATATTTATGCAGGAGAGATTTTAATAGCAGTTTAAATAGGGTTCCTGTAAATTAGCTTTACAGCACCTGTTGATAGACTGAAACATTTTTAATTAACTAACCTGAAGAAATTCCAGTATCATCACCACACCAGCAGCAGCAACACCTTTGTAAATCATTGTGGCTGATGCACAAACAGAATAAACGATGGCCCACTATAACAACTGCTGCAGTTTTAAATATCTTTATTTAAACAGTAAAAATAAATATTTGATAAGATATAGCTGACCGAAGTACCACAGCTTTTCTTTTTTCACGCAGATACCGAAGTAACATGAGTGCCACCTTCTGGTTTAGGCATGAAAACACTTCGAGTTGTGCATCTTGCGTTCAAAACTTCTAACTGAAGGGTGGAGTTTGGGGTTTATTTTTTTTTAATAATTAGAATGTTCACCTTCCACATTCACAGAACGTTGTAAGAACAAAAAATAGTTAGACGCAAGAATTCAGTAAGACTTGCTGATCTTTAGTTCTTGGAGTAAAACAGCTACATAAATGCTGCACAAGTATTCTTGTAACAGAAGAATTAGTCATGGAATCAATGCACTTCAGTGTATATGATTCTTATTCTTCCCTACCCTAAAAACACTTTTATTAAAGTGAAATGTGCCCACCTTCTATCCAGGAAGTGACAGAACCTAATGAAGACTGAGCAAATGTACTACTACACATTGCACAAAGAACTGCAGCTCATTTTATATTTGCTGCAAGAGTCAAATCACAAAGTTGTTGAGAAAATATGGCTAAATTTCAACCTGCTTCGAGTTCCAAGTCCATTTACACGCTACAAGCTTTGCAGGGATAAAGACAGTTGTACTCCTTTGTTTCATTTCGCACACCACCCACAAAAGTACATCACTATTATGTCAGAAAGTCACTTGATAATAGCTACCAAAGCTCTTTAAAAGCAACTGCAATTCAAGAAACCAATCTGCCCCAACTCAGGTGTTGTCCCCACTGCAGATACAAATACAACTGCACCTTCTTTGTGCTTACAGTAGTAAAAACAATTTATCAACAGTGTTGGTTCTAGGTCTCTTATTTTTCCCCGTGTTCAGTATGGGTTGGAAGTATGAGAGCCCACATCTCAGGTGATACCACATTGTATCCAAGTTTTAATTCTGCATAGCATCACGTCATATGGACTTGTAAATTCTGTCTCCCAACATTTCAGATCTCTACTCAATTTCACACTGGTATGCACCCACACAGAGCCTGCTCTCCTCCATAGGCTAAGAAGCCACTGCTAGATAAACGTTGCAATTTCACAACTCCATGCACTTCTTCTGTATACTGACTTCTGTCAATTAGGATCACACTCGTTGAGTTTTCTGGAATACACATGGCAACTTATATGTTTTTTTAAATGTACAACCCTTTAGAACAAAACTCATTCATATGTTGATGTTCCATCAAATTCTCATTCAAATTATGAAGGCAGTCAGTTATTGCACTTGGATCTCACAGCAGCAAGCACTTCCAGGAGGACCATGTCTCTTTCCACAGCTGCCATCCCCATACTTTCTTACTCTACAGCAGCAACAGTTCGTGAAGTACCTTCATCAGCACTTAATCAGCTCCTTGTTTGTCAATGGCTCTGCAATAACTTCATCACGCATGAACTGCTCCTAAAGACAGCAAGTAGAGTTTTAGTCGATTTTCTTTATTTTGGGACCTCCTCTCTCTCAAAAAACCCAGCAGATTACCATTTTCTTTTCTAGCCCGGATACAGGTACGAATCTAACTCCCAAAACACGAAAGCCATAACGTGCCTCTTCGAGAAGAAAAACTACTAGGCTAGCTGATAGGGCTGCTGGAGTAACAAACAGATCTTAACATCACCGAGGCTGCTTTGCCTGTCTTCCACCCCACGCTCACCAAGCAGGCACGTCCTAAAGCCCCAACACAGCAGGGGAAGGAGGGCACCACGAAGGCTGCGAGGAGGCAGGACCCGAAGCCCACAAGGAGGGGCCGCCGTCTCCCCGACAACCCTACCCCACCTTTTACCGGAGACTCTTAAAAGCAGCCGCCACACCTTCCTGCGGGGGCGGCGAGGGCCCGCCGCGGGCAGGGGGCCGAGCCCGCCGCCCCGCACCCACCTGGTCGTAGATGACGCGCAGGACCAGGGAGCAGCTGGGGCAGGTGGCCACCTCCTCGCCGTTCTCCAAGTCCTCCTGCAACAGCCCGCAGGGAAGCGGTCACCGACCCCGCCACCTGCCCGGCCCACGGGCACCGGCCGGGCCGGCACCGCGGCCTGACGCCGCTTCCCCCTCCCCTCCGCCCCGCCCCGCCCCGCCCCGGCCGCCGTTACCCGCGTGATGAGGAAGCGGTCCCCGCACGGGCACGGGTAGCTGTAGGTCTCGGTTTCCTCGTCGTACTCGAAGTCCTCGATCTCCACCTCGTCGTGGAAGACCGACATGGCGCCGGAAGCGGGGCGAGCCGGAAGGGCGGCCCGCGCGCCGACGCCGCGCGACTGAGACGGCGGGGCGGGGCCAGCGCGCCCCTCGTCACGTGATGCGGCGCCGGGTAGGGGGGCTGCGGCGGGGGCGGGGGGCGCGTGCCCCGGCGGCCGTTGGGGCTATTGGGGGGGGCGGGGCGGGGGGGGCTGAGGGAGGGCCCCGCACGGGGGGGGGGGAGCCCCGCACAGGGGGAGCCCCGCCTTGGCCTCCTGCCCGCCTGGCGGGCGGAGCGGAGCGGTGACCCGCCGGGTCCGGCCGCCACCTCGTCCTTCCCTGCCTCCCGGGCCCGGGCGGGAGGGCGGCGGGGACGCGGCTTTCCAGGCTCCGCCGCACTGCCCCGCTTCAGCCAAGCGCGGGCCTTCCCCGCGGTGCGTTCCCCCCGGACCACCCTTCGGTGCTCCCTGCCCCGCCTGCTGGGCGAGGACGGGAGCTTTCCCGGTGGTCGCTTTCGCCGGAGGGCCGGGTTGCCTGGGTGGGCTGTCTCTCAGCCGGCCGGTGTGCTGGCTCGTGGTAGGTTTCCTGTCACCGCTTCAACACCGTCGCTCCCCCCTCGACACTTTTGCGTTAACTTCCCTAGTAGTTTGCTTTTCAGTGTTGTATCTTTCTCTCTTCAGATGCTGACGTAGTATTGAGGAAAAGAAGAGATGCAGTTGTAGATTTTCAGCGATGTTAATGCAGGCCTAGTGGGTCGGAGGATGAGAATTGAGTGAATAACGGGATTTTAATTTTTTAAGTGAGGAGAGGAAGGAGTCATATACAAAAGTAGCTCTCATTTCTCTCTGTGAAGCCAAGGAAGAAAGGGAGTATTTGGAAGGATTGATTATTCCTCTAGGGGTTTGGGTAAGAAGAGAATAAAAAATAAAGGGAGAATATCCCACCAGACTGAAGCTTGGGAGGCTGAAGCACTGCACTTCTGGGAGTGCAGGGAATTGCCAAAGAGCTGGATGAGCCAAGAAGGTCACTGAGGTGACAGATGGGGTAGAGGCTGTTTGTGTTTTGTAAAGGCATGACTCAGACTTGTGTATTGTAGAGGACAACTGGGACTCTTTATTAAAAAAGAGATTTTAGAATTTAGTAGTTGCAGAGTAAAAGTTGCCATTTGTTTTTGTTGTGATTTTCAGGATTGGAAAGTGATTGATGGTAGTGTAAATGGAACAAGTATCTTGAAAGTCTCAGGTTAAAATAGGCTATAGCAATAGGATCTTTCAGCCCTGATGTCCAAGTTTTAGCCGCTTGTCCTGGTTTGAGCCAGGATTAAGCCAATTTTCCTTTTACTGATTGTCTTTTTTTCCATCAGTAAGCTCTGTCTTAACTAGCAGCATTGTTGTTCCTGGTTTAATTGCCGATCCTGAGTCAAACCACGACACTGCTACAATAAAATAGGGCTAACATATTTGCTTTTCAGTATTATGTATTGATACTGAACTTTGTGTGTTTATTTTATATTTTCATGGGTAGAACTGAGCCTGTTTGCTTTCCAAAGCATAGCAGTGAAAATGAGAATGAGGGTGGTTTTAAGTGGCTGTCAATCTTAGCAGCAGAATTAAACCAAATACATAAAATAAACAATCACAAATCTTTGTATTGGATTTTAAAGTTAAGCCACTTATTTTACCAGCAGATGTCGCTGTGTTTACTAGCAATTAATTGCACAAAAGGGTTTGAAGGCTATGAGGTGATTAAAAAAAATACAAAAAAGAGAATAATTAAATCTTTATTCTCAGTCCTTGGCCTCTGAAGCAGAGTGTTGGTCTTTATGTGGTTCACTGTTATGTTGTGGTGATGTCATTAGTCACAGCTATTGGCATAAACAGCTTAACATAAGAACGTTCATATTCAAACATCCTTCAGTTTTAATTTTAATTAGTTAATGTGGTAGAATAACAAGCTTGAAAACATGAATCAAAAAGCGCTTGGAAGCCTAATAAAAAGGAGATTTAGATGGATATAACCAAGATCTCGTATCTAAAAGACTCCAGATTATAACATTATCTCATGAATTTGAATAGCTTGATGATTTGTGAGCACTCAGGGTTTACAAATTGAACATGGTGACGTAGAAGGATGTGCCTTCTTCATTAGATATGGACTTTGTCTTGCTAAAATAATAATACTTTCATTATGAATAGCTTCTACAACTTCGGATGTAGAAAGTGCTACAGTATTTTGTTCAAATACAATACCCTGTGTATGCTATGACAAAAAATGTTAACATAATTTTGTTCACTGATGTTGAATGAGTTTTAAATAATTGCACTTTGAAAAGTTGCAAGCTGCTGTGGAATTAAATGCTAAAAAACTATTTAAAATTATAGGCAGTTTAAAAAGCTGCAGGAAGTATTTCTTATGCTTGAAAGTGGGCATTTGGAGTAGTTACAGTAAATGTACTGCATTTCTGAGCAGTCTAATTTGTGAAAACTCTACCTCCCATTTGAACAAGATTACTAATGGGACAAATTACTAAGTGACCAGCCAATGCAGCTGTTAGTGAAAGCCTGGAAAGTACAGGCCTGAGTAGTTAATCAAGCTGGATCGTTGCCATTTCAAAGGATTTAAAATGAAAAACAACATTGTGAAAATAAATTACATGCTCTAAAAGAATGCAGGCAAAGAGATTTAAATGGAAGAAAAATATTAAGAATGCTTTAAAGAAGCAATGGACTACATTGTAGAAATAATAATGATAATTTGCTAGGTGACAATAATATGATAGATAATTATGCTGATCCATTTTAGGAAAAGCAAAGGCAGATTTACAAGCAATGAGAAGTACCTCTTGGCTTGCTGTGAACCTGTTCTGCACTTTGTAAGTGAAGGGTATTTCTGACTTATTTTGAATATTGTACATGTCAGTTTGTCTTTTGCTGTCATAGGTCCATTTGAGTATGCATTTCTGAAGCTTCACGCCATGTTTTCACTGTAGTGCATGTAAGTGTCTGCTACTTGCTTAACTGTTTAGCAGTGTGAGTATTATGTAGGACATGTGGAAGAATGAGAGATACATATTTTTTATAATTAACCTGTAAAGAAAATGTTTTCTTGAATGTTTACAAAATTTTCCATCCAGGACCCTTCCTTTTCATATAGAAAGGCAGTGCCTGTCCAGTGTTTGTCTGATCTTCTTTCCAACAAAGTTATTGTTTAAGTATTGAGAATCACAGATATGTTGGCTGGAAGGGACTTCTGAGGGTCATCTAGTTAAAGCTGCTTCTTGGAGCAGGACAGTTGACAGCACTGGGCCAGGCCAGGCCCAGGTGCAGACCTTTGTACTCCTTTTAAGTTCATGAGGTTTCTGTTTTCCAGTCCTGCAGTTTCTCAGTGTTCCTTTGAAGTGAAGCCTTATCATTCAGCATGTCAGCCATCCCTCTATAATTTAGTATGGTACATTCTGTCTCTTCATCCCACTTAGTGGTAAAGTTACTGAACACTATCAGCTGCAGTACCAACCCCAGGGTACTCTTACTAGCCAGCAACTGAAGCAACTTTAAGCCATCAAGCTTTTAAGTCCGTCTGCCCACCCAGCCACGTCTCAGCAACTCCAACATTTTACCTGGCCTCAGCTTCCTAATTTGTATGCTGTGGGAGATGGTGCCAAAAGCCACAGGAAAGTCAAGGTATATTGTTCCTACGGCTGTTACCTTAGCTGCGTGACCAGACGCTTCATGGCAGTAGGTGTTCAAATTTGTCAAACATGATTTGTCCTTGGTATATCTGTGTTGAATCTCCCTGATTACTTTCTTAGCTTTCACACAGCTAATGGGACAAGCTCTGAGCATTTTTCCGGAGACTGAGGTGTTGCTGAGTGGACAGAGGCATGGCTTCTTGTCTCTCTTAAAAATGGCTGTGCCTTAGTCTTTTTCCAGGCAACTCAGGTCTTTCTCTGATAACTGTTTTTCACAGGTGACAGATAGTTGCCTTACAAGCCTCTCAGCTGTGTCTGTTAGCCGCCTTGAGTGTGAACCATCGTGCTCTGTGCATTTGACTACATCCAGCTTCTCTAAGCTGTTGCAGGCCTCACTCCTTTGCCTGTGAAGACTGAGGCAAAAAAAATACTGAGTACTTCAGCCTTTTCCGTATGATCTATGACAAGATTATCTTCTGTCTTCCCCTTCAATAGATGGCTGCACATTTTCATTTCTTTATACTTTCGTACTTTTAAAATTCCTTCTTGTTACCCTGTATGCCTGTTGCTAGTTTTAGCTTCAGCTGAGCTTTGGCCTTTCTGATTTAAAGGAAATAAAGGGTGAAAACAAGTCAGGTCAAACAGTGGGTATTTTATTTAACAAATATTTATATGGATTTTTCAGGAGCTGGTGATTCTGAAGACGATCCAGTCATCATGGCTCATGCTACTATTTGTGTGGGTTTTACTGTTCTTCAATTACTGAGACGTGCTAGCAGAATTTTTCCCACTCATTCTGCATTGGTGGTGTTGAGGCACTCTGCTTTTTGTTCCTGCACAGCAAATGGGTAGGTTGTCTACATACATCCTGGTCTCACTGGGACAGAATTACAGGCCAGTTGTGGAGGGCAAGCCATTAGTAGCCCCAGGTCAGCGGGGAGCTTAAGTGAGGGCATCTGACGCAAGCTGACCAACAGGTGTATCCCGCACCTCTCATCTCATGTTCATTATAAAAGGGGGAAGTATGCCAAGGGTGGAGAGGTCTGTTTCCTGGAGCTCCTCCCTCTTGGCCTGCTGCTCCCTTTGCTACTTCTGAGGACTAGGCTGAGTATAAACTTAGGTACTTTATGTTGGTGTTTGTATTACTTTTGTTATTTCATTATATTTCAACTCACGGGGCTTCTCTCCTCTTCCTGTTTCCTATTCTTGGCTGAGGAAAGGTCATTGGGTGAGAGAGTAAACTGGTTCAGTTTAGCCCCAGATACAGGCTAGACAAAAACAATATACAACAACTTTTTTTTTTATTTTCTTTCAAAGAGAGTGTTGTGGTAGCACTGTAAAAATGAAGCTGACAAATTATTGCAGTTCTATAAATACTTATTTGACTCCCATTTATAAGTTTATATTTAGTTTGCGTTTAGCCTTATGTCAGCTGTTGTCTGCATTACAGTGGTAAATTGTTATGTTAATAGAAATTCATATTGGTAAGGGAGAGCACAGCTGTTAATGACAATTATCTTTGCTTTTTGTTGCAGCACAATAAAATCAAAAAGGAAAATGGATCATCTAGAGAGGACCGCAAATAATTTTCGTCAAGAGGTCAGTGTTCTATTCTTTAGGATGTAAATTTTTGGGTTTTTTGTTTTCTGTTTATTGGTGTGAAGAAATGGGATAATTTTATTTGATGCTTGGACTTCATTTTGTCTTCTACCAGAGTTGATTTTACTACTTTTTTCCCCTCATTTTTTGTCTTTGATATAGTTGTAAAATAAGTGGGTTTTGTGGTCAATGGGTGAAATGTAATGAATTATAAAAATTATCTCTGACATGTAATGCTGTTTACATTGGGCAAGAAACAATAGAATTTTGGTCAAGTATAGATTATGATGAGTAATGAAAGCATGCCAATACCCATAATCTCTGCACAAGCTGCTCAGATTTTTATGGGTTCCTACCATTCTGGTTCATAATTGAGATTAGGAAAATGTGGAAAATGTCCTTTTATAACATAAGAGGTAAGATAAAAAATGTAGACATTTGAAGGGAGAGATGATATGCAGTTGCATAATGGAGCTTAGTTTCTCTCTATTTTAATTCACAAATGCAAGGAAGATACAGCATTGTCTTCCATCAAAATCTAGAAATGTTTATTCTGAGTCTCAGTTCTGTGCAGTAAGCATTCTTTTTCATAATGTTTAGAGGTGAACAAACTGTATTTCTTACAGGTATTTCCTTTCTGTAATTAGCTAAAGTACACATTTTGAAATTTTTAAATACTGGGAGAATATGACTTAAGTTCTCAAAAATGTTTCACAAGTGAAACAATTTTGCATTTTTCTTAAACTTTTCAGGAGAAGTGGAGCACTTTATTGACTGAAAAATCCCAACTTTAATTCCTAGCAGTTGCAAAACAGTGCCCAGTTTTTCTCCTTTGCTTAGTTAGTTTTTCTTAGCCTTGAGTAGCTGTTTGTGACAGGCCAGTCCTGCATGTGTCACACAGCAGGACAAGCTCTCTGTTCTCAAACACATTAAACAGGTTTTAATGTGCGTATGTGTGTGTAACTTTCTGTTATGTTTTTCCTTATCCATGAGTATAGTTGAGAATAAGTCACAGGCTTAGGGAATTCTCCTCAGAAGAAGAATGGTTGGAGGGGATAGATGGGTAAACCCCGAAACTGGAGATTTAGCACTTGTGACAGGCTGTGGACAGATGAGACAAATACAGGCTTCTTTCTGCCTGTTGTCTGAGTGGTCAGTTCAAGTTGTGCCTCAGCTACTTGTACCTAATAGCAGTGCTTACTTGGGTACAGATTAGCAGGGCTTGTGGACATACGGACATACAGCTTCTCAGTTGGATCCCATTTATGCCAAATTAATTCAGTGCATTGACAGAATGAGTGTAGAGACAGGTACAGGCAGATGCACACTCTTGTCACCGTTTGACTCAGGTCTGACAACAATGCTTTTGATCCCCTCCCACCCAGGTAAGGAAGGAGAGAGAGAAAAAAAGAAAGACTTGGCTGGATTGAAAACTAAACTACACAGCTTTAATTAAACACTAATGATAAAAGAAAATATATACAATTATATACAGATATGTTCAGGTATGTGCAAGAGCCTCTCGCCTCCCCCCACCCCCAGCAACTCTCACCACACTCCCCTGAGCTGGAAACAGTCCTGAGAAATCCCGGAGCTGCTGCTGGAGAAATCAGAGAGTGATGAGGGTCAGGAGAGCTTGAGCCTAAGGGTCGAAGGTGATGGATGGACGGAGTCCTTCCCGGACACTGGCCATGGAGGGAAGAGAAGTGAAGAAGAAGAAGGAAGGAAGTTGTCTTCTGTGATCTCTGACCTTCCTCTGAGCTTACGTAGATATATGGAATGGCCAGTTTTGCTGTCTGTCTAACTCAGCCTCCTACAGGGGGGTCATAGATACCCCCGTAGTGCCTGAGCCGGCAGAGCGAAGGTGCGACCTTGAAGACCCAGCAGTTAGAAAAACATTCCAATGTCTTATCAGCCTAGCTAGAACAGAATGTTTCTAGTTAAAAGAAAGCTCACTGAAGAAAAAAAAAAAATCAGTAAAAAGGGAAATTGGCTTCATCCTGGCTCAAACCAGGACAACTCTTTATTGCTTTGGACATGAAAAAAATGATTGCACTTTTGAGTCTTGCAACCATGTTTTTTTATCTTTGGTATTTCTGATTGGCTTGCTGATGTTTTTTCTGCTCAACATAAACACTGGGTAGCTGGAAAACACATGGGAAATGGAACCTTACAATGTGCTGGAAGCTCTGAGGTGGTACAGGAAACTGTAAGGTCTGAGATGCTTCATGGGATAGGTGAAAGAGCAGGGCTCGCTTCTCCTACCACAAATTGTCTGCATATCAGAGGATTATGCTGTTTCTTTTTTTAATGCTTGATTTATTCTTTGTTATTTCTGACCACTTTATTTTAAATCCTTTGCTTGGTTTTAAATTCCATATAATCAGCATTTGGCTTCCCTCAGTCTGTGTTGCCTTATTTGGCCATTGCAATCCTGTAGAAAGATGAAAGAATCGTAGGTCTGTGTTGCGTTAGTGTGCGTGCTACGCTCTATCACCTGTTGAAGAGTGGTGATGGGAAGGACCAGGGCAAGAAAAAATGCCTAACACTTTCTTGAAATACAAAAGTCTTGACTTCTGTGTCCTTCTCCCTCTTATTGCAGCTTTGCTCCGGGTCACTTGGGTACTCTTGTGATGATCCAAAATACTAGTTGAATGTCTTTGATCACCCTAACTTTAATCCAGTATTTGTAATAACTTTATAGTGATTGAGGATTAAATTTCCAGTGCTCTGTCAGATGTATTGGCCAAAGAACAAATTAAGGAGCGTAATGAGTACTAAAGAAGGGAATGCAGAAGATCCAAACTTAATATCCGTTTCCTGCACTTAAGGTTTCTCCATCAGAGCAGCCATTTAAGTCATGTGTCTGACAAATCTCTTGTAAACTTAGGGTGACTCCATTCCTCATTTCATACTGTCTGCTAAAGTGGAAAAGAAATGTATGCTACTTTATTTTAAATTGGCAAGTGTCCTGCTGTTTAATGGGACAGTGGACGTGTTCAGATGTTGCTTTAAGGATAAATTAATTTCCTGCCATGTGTTTTAAATTAGAATGTTACTACTAAAGTTTAACATTTTTTTGGTCTGTTTGATCTTATACAAATGAGAAATGGTAGAGTTGCAGTGGTATTATTAGTATTTCCTAGTGTGGTAAATGAAATCAGCATATTTTAGCAGACTAAAATCTGTATATTGGTCTGTGTAGAAAATATTTAGGGCATTAGTCCCTTTGTAGAGGAAAAAGGTTAATACTTCTAACTCAAAAATACCTGAAGAGGAAGGGCAAGGAGGGCAGGAGATGAAAATCTGTGTTGTGCTGATGAGCATCGAAGTGTTTAAGTGGGTAGCTCCTTCCCAGTCGTCCTGTTGCAAAATCTGCTTTTTATTAAGGCATTATTTTTCATAATTAAAAAAAAAAATCTCTTTAAAAGCAGTATCAACTATGGCAACTGTCTTGCATCCCCTCCCTTCTGGTTGCCAAAGAACAACTCTTCTGTTAACTAGCAAGGAATGCTTGTGTTGCAGTCTCCCTGTCTATCAATCACATACATGGTCAAATATGTGTGTGTAAATGCAGTAACTCAAGCTTCTAGGTTTTCTCTCATCAATGCAGAGCCTTTTAGTAATGTATTCAATTACTTACATGAAATTTGATACAGATCCAGAATTCTCCCTGCGACTTCAGTAGCAGCTGATATTTTACAAGTTTTCCTTGTCAGCCTTTATATCAGACCTCTTTTTACTTTGTTGCTGGAAATATAGAGGAGTGTTTGCCTTGTACAGATGCCAAAAGAATCACTTCTCTTTATCATGTTTTCTTCAACTGAGATAAAACAAGTTTGTATGTAGTCTTAGAATAGCCCTGGCAAAAATGGCAGACACAGTGAACTGTAAGTAGAAAACCATTTTTCTCCAGTGGCCACGTAAGTGAGTCCCCATTTGCATTTCTCCACCCCAATGAAAAATATTGGTACTTAGGTAATGAAATGCCATAGAGAACATGTGAAGCAATACATATCTCCTACACAGAGTCTTGAGTGCTTTTGCTGCAAAGAATATGTATCTAATGTAACACAATGGCTTATTTTTCTTTTGTTAGGTAATTTCACAAGCAAAAGTCTGTGGAATCACTGATGAGTCGGAAACAGTCAAAAGACTTCGTTTGGCTGTCGCAAATAAGGATTTTACTTTCAAAGCAGGACAGTGGTAAGATCTTCTGATATTTGAGGGGAAAATTACCAGTGGAAATCTTCTATTAAAAAGCATTTAAAGGCCTCTGATACTTGAACCTTTTGGTATTTTTATCTGGTTTAAGTATATTACATTGTTTCTCCAAAAATACTTTTCAGTACACTGCATTTTATTCTACAAGCTGTCTTAACTGTCTTTTACTAGTAATCTTTACAGTGGAGCCAAGACCACTTCTGATTTGCAAATTACTTAGCTTTAGTTTATAATTAAATCAAAATTGCCTGTTGACTTTTTTCTTCGCCTAGCAGTTTGCACTCTGAAAGTTAAGCCTTTTAGGTCAGATTAATATGTAAATAGAGATAGGCAAACTTAAAAAACTTGACTTAGTAAGCCTGTGAAATAATTAGCTGTTTGGTTAAGCAACCTTACAGATTTTCTTTTATTCCAGGGAAGTATTGGTTTTTCTGTGTGTTTTCCTTCCTTGATAAAAATGCACTCTCTAAATATTTTTTTTCCTTAAATACTAATTTAAAACTACAAGTAGTTGCTTTTGGTGTTGGTCACTTAAGGTCTCTTAGCAGTGGCCTTACAGCAGCCTTCCAGTACCTGAAGGGAGCCTAAAGGAAACCTGGGGAGGAATTTTTTGCAAGGCCACATAGTGATAGCATGAGGGATAATGGTTCTAAGCTGAAACAGGGTCGTTTTAGATCATATATTAGGAAGAAATTATTTCCTGTGAGGGTGATGAGGCACTGGAACAGGTTGCCCAGGGAAGTTGTGGATGCGCCATCCCTGGAAGTGTTCAAGGCCAGGCTGGATGGGCTTTGAGCAACCTGGTCTAGTGGGAGGTGTCCCTGCCTGTGCAGGGGAGTTGGAGCTAGATTATCTTTATGGTGCCTTCCAACCCAAAGAATTCTATCATTTAAATGTTCTTAAACTTTTTGTTGGCTTAGGCATCTGAAAGTGGTTTTGCTGGAATCAAAGTATAGCTGCTAGAGTATTAACAGCATATGTTGCTCATGTAGTGTTACTATGCTGTTTTTTAAATTTAGAACCAGAACACAAGATGCTGATTTGCAATTAATTTGTTTGTGGAGCCATTTGCTGCAGTTTTTGCACATGTGCAGTGACTCATATTAAAATTCTTGCTTGCCAGTACTTGGAAAGTACATTTATCCTTTCCAAGTTCTAGAAATTATCATGCTGAAAACTGAAAGCTTTAATTATAATTACTCTTTTTCATTTTCTTCTTCCTTGAAAGTATTCTAATGCTATTGTAAGGTATACAACAACTTTTCTGTACTTGTAGCTATAAACTGTGGTTGCATTTTTTGATGAGCAGTAAGAAATACCACGCTATTCTGAGTAGAATACCAGCCTATTCTGAGTAGAATAGGCTAACTTGTTAGAATTTGCTACAGTAATATGTTACAGCCAAAGACTGTCACTAAAATGTGTGTTTTTGAAAGTGTGCTAAGTATAAAGTTTTTTAGAGGTGAAAGTGAATTTGTTTTGCAGTGATGTTTGCAGATATTGGTCTTGATCTGACTTGAAGTAACAATTAAGAGACTTATTGCTGTTACCCATTTTGGTTTGCTAAAACTTGCATTGAGGTGTATGTGTGTTATAAATACTTTTAAGTAGCTTCATGGTTTTCATGTTTCTGACCTCTTCTTCCAGCAATGGCTAATAGTTGTTCCTTTCTTAAAGGTGTGGCTTAGGTAGCCTTTAAAAGGAGTAAAATTAAAAACCACCATAACATCTCTGGTTCACCTGTTTTTGCTCCTCTCCTTGTGAGTTTATATAGGGGTGTTTTTTGTTTGTTTTCCCCTACAGCTACTCTTTGCTTAAGCTGTCACAGATAGTGTCTTTAGGAATCCTCTTACCTTTCCTACACAACACCAAGATGAGACAAGCCATCAGAAATACAAGCTAATCCACTATACTGTGCCCTGAAATCTCTCATAATTATGTAACTGGGAAAGAAATACTAATATAGACAGAAACATAAGAATATATTAGTACTTTAGATGGTTAAAAAACTACTTTTGATTTAGGTTTTACAGCAACATTTGGTTTTGTATGTATGCATCTCTACCCAGCACAAATAATGCTTCCCTTACATGTCAATCAGAACATCTTGACTTGAATGTAAATTGTAACTTTACAGCACAAATGTTTAGGTTTTTGTGAGGTTTTTTGGTTAATATAAGTAGTAAAATTATTTTCCACCAGAGGGTGGTAAAGAGCTTTACTAGCATCTTGAGGTGTTCCTTACTACAATAAATGCTACAAGAATCGTCCTTTCTAATCTCTTAGATCTTTACTGCCAGGAAAACTGGCAGTATGATGCCATGGTCAGTGGGGCCGCAGAAGCTGAGGACAACGAAATAAGCCTTCTCAGCTTTTTTTGGTAGCTGATGTTTCATTTGCAGTCAGATACCTTTATACACCATCAAGTTTATTAGCACAAAGTTAAAAATAATATCATTGTGGTACTGTATATATCACACGTTGCACATTCTTTGACAGAAAAAGAGGATATTCTTCCTTGAAAGGTGCAGCTTTGTGGGGACTAAGCAGGCAAGATTTTTTTTCTTTAAAAAGTAGTGAACAATTCCAGGTGCTTCTTTCCCTCAGGAATTTGTGATCCCTGAGAAGAATACAGCGTTGCTGTTTAAAGAAACTACCTATGCACTTGAAGCCAGTCTGTTTCTTGTTGCATTCTAATTTAACTAGTCCTGAGCCAGCCTAACTTAGGCTTGAATTTTGTAATGATTCTCTAGTACTTGGCATTGCTTACCAGTTTTCCTAAGTGGAGCAGCACAATTAGTCTAAAATGTTAGTTTTCTTTTGAATTGCAAGGGTTTTGTTATGTGCTGTAGAAGAGTGAAGTATTTAAAGACTTACGCAACACAGATGAGTTTAAATGTTAGATTTTAAATCAGCTGGTAAATTCTGAGACTGTCTGGAATACTAAAGCCTTACTTTTATGAAAATTAATTATAGCTCATGTAGTAATAGCTTGCCTTCCATAGTGTCTAATTTCCAATGCTGCAAAAGCTTATCCATATCTTACCTTCTAATCTGTAGAATGCCATGTGTGGTTTATTTTAATTTCAAAAAAAAAATCACAGTAATTTATTCCCATTCAATTTTTTATCAACTAGAAAAAGTTAAGTGCTACCAGAGGGCACTGCAGTTAGTAGGGAAGCAATTCTGCTGTGAGTAACTGATTTTTCACATAACAAATTTTTTACAGACTATGGTTTTACTTCAAATATTTCATGTTCCCAAGAAAATAAAGTGTTGAATCAAAAGGAATTTCTCTAACATTAGTTTCCCCAATGTTCTTATGTTTGAAAATTGAAGAGCCCATCAAAGGGACTGAAAAGAGCAGTATTTAAGCCACTCTGTCAGACCATATTGTAGTTTTGTTTTAATAAGTAAATTATTTACTTAAACACTTAGAATTCTAGGCTCTTCTAAAATGTGGCATCTAATGCTAAAAGCAGAATTGTTTAAAAACCTGCTAGTTTAATAAAGGTGATGATGTTTTTAGATGGTGATTATTCTAAGGAAATGGCATTACTCAAGATTAAGTCCTTTTTTGGAAAAGTTATTATATGAAAATGAAGATGTCTTTGTAAAAGAAAGATAATTGAAATGAAGGTGGCCATTTTGTTTTGTTTATTGTTTTCCATGTTTGGAGTTCTTGGCTTTTTATGTTTTTTAAACTTTGTTTCTGGTCTATTTTTAGGGTTGATTTCTTTATTCCTGGAATATCTGTGGTTGGGGGATTCTCAATATGTTCAAGCCCTGGCCTGTTGGAACGAGAAGGAATATTAGAGTTGGCAGTAAAGCACACTGTTCATCCTCCTGCTCACTGGATTCATACTGAGGTAAATAAGATGAACTGTGAGATTTGGGGGGGGAGGTTTGTGAGGTGGAAAGGTGGAAGGGGTGGTGTGATTTCAGACCACTTTTTTCTGCAAAACTCCTGCTGAATTGTTCAACTTTTTAATACAATATAAATCTTGTAACCTTTTGTTCAGCAAACCTTTTGTTCAGACTGGAATTGGATGTTTATGTGGTAATACAGTTATTTTGATCTTTTTACTTCACTTGTGCTTGGTGGCTTTACAGTGATACTCTAGTTAGTGCATATAGGGGTTCACACTCCTTTGGAATTTGTGAACAGAAAAATGTTGAAAAACCTTTGTTCTGACTTGTGTCCCTGAGAACAGGCTGTGTTACACATGGCAAAGTTAAATCTGATGTCCTGCCGTCATTCCTGCCTGTTTCTACAAATACAAGTCAGGAATCATTGTCAGAGAAATATAAATTTAGATTATTAACGGGGGAGGAAGATTTTTTAAATCAGTTTTTCTGAAATTGTAAAACAACAAAATACTTCAGAATTTCTATAGTATACTTCTAAATATGTAATATTTTAGTAATATTGATATAAACCAAGTCTTGATTTTTTTGGCTAGATTAAAGTGAAGTTTGATGCTTTGGTGTTTTGTTCATCCATTTACCTCATTTAGTTATTGTCAGAAGAGGCTTATTTCTGCTGCTGACCAGATTTCATAGATGACCTGTCCTATCAACTTTTGTTTGTTTCCTGACCCCCTGTGATCTGTCCTATTTGCTGTTCTCTGCCTGGAATTTGTATTTCTTAAATATGGCTGCAATGTTTAAATTCGGAGTCTTCCAGGTTTACAAATATTGCAGTTCTGTTCAGTAGCCAGCAGAATTATGGCAAAGATTGATGCAGATTTACTAGAATTGAGGCTATCCAAAGTGGTGCTAATTGAGTAGTTAGCATGTGACCCTCCACAGTGTTGTAATTGGTTTTATAGCAAGCTATCTGCACTGGCACATAAACAAAATATTCTTTTTGAGGTGTTGGGTAGAACTTGTAGTGTATGTACCAGCAGCCCATGTAATACCTAGGAGGATTTTGTTATTGCTCTTCAGGGAATATGAAGGCCTAACTTCATAATTCCTGGTCTCTGCAGGCTCTCTTAGGATTTTTGATGTTGTAAATCAGTTTGCTGCTGCTGAGTTTTCTGGTTGAATTTATAGGAAAATCTTTAGTTAGCAGGTAAGGTAGGTCAAAACTGATGCTGTGGGGAAACCTTCAGGGTATATATGGACTCTTCTAGCTAAACAGAAGTGCATGCTTTTTCTTAGGAAATATAGAGAAAAAAAAATAGCAACCTAGAATTTGAGAAGGCTGTATATATGTTGAAAAAAAACTCCTGGTACTTTATTTACAGGTTATTTATGAAGGAAGTTGGTACATCAGGGTAAAAGATGTTAGGAGAACAGTTAGTACTCATTTACTCATTTTGTTTTTTTCAGAGATATATTCTTTAATATTGCTGTATGTAGAATCATACCAGCACAGGGTACTTTATAGCTCAGAAAAATACAGCCTTTTGTTTGGAAAAGCATAATGTATCAGTTCCTTCACTTCTCTGTCTAAGCTGTTTCAATGCTGTATTTACAAACTAGGTTAAAGGACAACATTACCTCACTGTATTACTCCAGAATGTATTGGTTCTCTTGAAATCTTACTTCTTACTAATGTTATTACTGTGGCTAATGCACTGAAACATGTGAGTGACTGCTGGTTAAGAGAGATTCTTCCTATGTCCCATCTTTATGAGCTGTTTAAGGAGGTAGATTAGACAAGAATGAGACTGGTTATCTGTAAAAATGCTTATTTCTACAAAGGATACCATATTCATGTCCACCTTCTGGGACATGAATGTGTAACACTTCTGGATTCATGTATCCCTAAAACGAAGTAATACATGGTGGGAAAGACTGCCAGTGGACACTGAAAGGCAAGAGAGGAATTAGTTTCAGATAATAAATGCTGATTGTCTTATACTATAGTTGAGGGATAATACTTTATGCAATAATAAGAGGCAAAAAACTTTACTGACCATGCTCACTATTGCAGGAACCTCTGTATTCTGTGCAGTACCTGTGCCAAAGGGCCTTCTTCCTACTGGTGGAATTGTTACCTATTTGGACATTTGCTTACTATAGAGTTATCCCTAGTGGAAATCCTGTTGTTTCAATTAACTGTTCCTGATATCAAAATGCTCTTTTGGAGGAAGCGTTTTTTATTCTGTGGTTTAATACTAATTTTTCAGCACTTCTTGTAGCTTTACTTTTTTTTCCTCTCCTCCTTTCCCACCTTCCTTGATTTCCCTATCCTCTTTATTTTTTAAACCCTCTATATGACCTGAAAATTTGTTCTGTTTTTTGCTTCTGTTTTTCTGTTGGCTTACAGTGATGTGGGAGAACTCATCTGACTTCTCTGTACTGCAATTTGAACCATTGTACCAGGGTGCAGTGTCAGTTTACCAGAGAAGATACGGACCCACATGATGTTTGTTGTAACTGTAGTTTTTAAAAAAACAACAAACCCATGCTTTGGCAAATTTATCTAAAACATAATTTCTTGTGTACAAGTGGACAGAAAGAGAAGGTTTTGCCCTGATTTTTCTCCTGCAATGGTGAAGTTGCAAATGCAGAAGGGGTTCTGCAAGAAATTTTCTTGTGGATACTTGCTTTGCTTCTGGTGGGTTTTTTTATTTTTTTTAGGAATGGGGATGGAAAAACCTTCTGCATCTATGCAGCTCATTCTTGCTACGGGTCACAGAAGGAGGCCAGGCCTTTTTTGACATGAGACTGGGTTTCGGTAAAAGGTGTGATCTCGCGTACTAAGCTTGACTTTTTGCAACCACATACTGCTGTTGGACCCTTGCATGAATCATTCCTCTTTCAGCTCTTACGGGGTTGGGAAGGGGGAGTCACCATCCTGCCTTATCAGAAGACTGAAACTTCTGAAAGTAGAACTAGCTCCCTAGAGACAATGAAAGATTACTTCAGATAGCTGGAAATGGTGCGTCCATTTTAAAGTACTTCAGTTTTCCCTTACTGATAAATACAAATAAAAATTGACAGACCAGCAAGTCTTGTGACTGTGGTGCAAGAATAATACTTCAACTTTTGCTTTTAGTTTTGAAATTAAGTATCTTCTTTTCCATCCTAGTGTACTCTTGACTCAGAAGTGGCTCTGCGAGTGGGAGGTGATTTCTTCTTTGATCCTCAGCCTGGTGACTCCCCTGTAAAACTAGTGCTGATAGCAGGGGGTGTTGGAATTAATCCATTGTTTTCTATACTGCTGCATATAGCAGATCTTCATGGATACCAAGAGGGTAAAGGAAATGGATACAGAATGGGAACAGTGAAGCTGTACTACAGTGCAAAAAACACAAGTGAACTCTTATTTAAGGTAAATAAGTGTTCTTTTTTTAAAAATAGATCTGAGATGTTCAGCTATCGGTGTGTATCATTCTGTTGCTAAATTCTAGAGAACCCCTCTGTGTAAGACACTGTACAAACAGAGACAAAAGTTAACTTCCTGCCTCAAATCCCTTGTTTGTTTTAATTACTTATTACCAGTGTACAAATTAAGGCTGTTGTTAGACACTTCTGTCCATGGACTTCACTCATACGTCAGTTAGCCCTAAATGTATACATCTTACTATAATCTCATAAGAGCATCAGAGTATACTAAAGATTATATATACTATAATACATATTTGTATATGGTCACTAATAGTATGTCTAATGCTGTAAGTTGTAATATTGTAGCCATGTAATCTCAGTACAGATTTTGTTGAAGACCAGCAAGAGCAATTTTATCTAAAGGAAGTGCTGCCTGAAATGATAGGGGAGCTTTATTGATAATGCATTAGTTATTACTATAGCATACTTGTCTATGAATGAAGGATGTATAAGCATTTCTCATAAAATTGATTGTAACAGAACTTCATCAACATTTAATCAGCCATTACAAGATCAGTTGTCACACTCGGCCATTGAGGATCACTGATAACATTTTAGGGTCAAATTAGGACAGCTTCTGTAAGGAAGGATCCTTTAATGATTTAGGTTTCCTTGAAGTATTGAAAGCTTTTGCTTTCATGATTCCAGAAATTGTGTATAGGATCCATCACTAGTATGTCTTCTGTACTTCTACCATATTTTTAGACATGAAGATGTTGCTTTCTTTGAAAAGTTATTTGTTTGTTGCCAGAAGCAGAAAAATAAACTGGAATGTGCCCATTTGGCCAACTGCTAATCCTGGAGTCTGTTCTAAGCATACAGTTTTCTTTCCATGCAGGAGCTAGCATTTCCTGAGTTTCACTTGAGCAGTGTTATGACTGCAGAGCTTTTGCGTTAGAGCTTCTGGGACAGGAGAGAACACAGTGATATGTTGCAGTGCTTAAATACATCCTTCCCTTCATTCTTCATGTGTTCCTCAAATCCAGAATGTATATGAAAATTCTTTACTTCTGTCCAGAGGACTGGGGAAAGAGGCTCACTAGAGTCTTTATGTTGTCGTGAGATAAATCTGTACAAATCTCTGCAAGGAGCGTAGGTTGTCTGTAATGTTGTGGAGGACCTGTTCCCTGAAAAAACAGGCATGTCCCCCACATACAGCATTAGAATAGAGTTACAAAGGACAGCATATTAACTGTGCTACTTCAAGATGCCAGAGAGCTGGTTTTCCTGATTTCTTGAGGACTGAATGTGACCTCCATTTCCTTGTTGTGGCTCAGATTCTGGGATAGGTCTATGTTGCTCAGCTGTCTGCTTTATTTTATACACTAACTCACTTGACTGCAGAGAACCTGCTGATCTGTTGAAATTCTCCTTCATTCACTTAAAGATAGCCTGGCCCTTGTCTGAGGATACTAGAAAATAGTGCTGTGGTGGTTTATGTCACTTGTATGATACTTGCTACTTTCTGTTTGTGTCCCTGGATTGCAGACAGGTTACAAGTAGGTATTGTGAATGACTGATTTAGGCAGGCTAAGTCCTACCTCAGGCATGCTTTCTGGCTTGGTCCTAGGGCTCCAGCTCAGCAGGATGTGATTAGTTTTGAAAGTGCTATCAAAATGTACATGGTTCCATATGAAGGGGACAGAAATTGAGTCCTATCTAGAAGAGTGAAAACAGGGCAAAGTTAGAGGTATGGTGGAGGAGTGTACAGCCGTGTCTGTGCTGCTTTTCATTCCATGTCTTCTTAGGGAATCACAAACAGATTTGGCTACTAGGTAGGATCTATCTGGGTTTTCTTCTGTTATGCTACCCATGACAGACTCTTCAGTGTAGTAAGTATTTAGTAACACCTAACAAAATGAGCTAATTTACATATTCACCAAATATAAATTAGTTTTATTTAAGAAAAGAATTGCTGTTCCAGCAATGAAAATCCCAAATACTTCAGAACCTAAACAGTAAATAAATCTTAGTTTTAGAACTAACTACAGCATCTGACTGACAGATTAATTTTTTTTACTAACTGAAACCACTGGGTTTTTTTGGTAGTTACCACAGTTGTGACTTAGGGAACTGAAAATTACAGAGTTTCTACTCTGGTAAAAATAGCATTAACATTACACTGTAGTTGGTTTTACTTGGAGAACATGAAGGAGTGAAGGGGTTAGTAATCTTACCAGGTAAAGCAGACAATACTCAGAAAAGTTCCAAACAAATGGTAAATACCAACTGTGGGGATTTTTTTTTTTAAATGGAAAACCCATATGGAAGTAGAAGGAGGAACTGTAAGATTTTATATGGGGAAGAAACCAGGAAGGGATATATCAGGTTCTTAGATCCAAATCTTACAATGTATTTTAAAAAAAATAAAAGGAGAAAAAGCACTAAAACCAGCTGGTAGAGCCTTCTCATTCAAGGTATGAAAATTCTGTGTATCTGCACATGACCCTGTGAAATCCAGCCCATCAAGTTCTCAGCACTGAAATGCAAGAGCCTTGGTACTCAGTAATGATCTGGGACTGTATGCATACATCTGCTTTGATTTAATGGCCTACGGTATAAGCAAGTGTGTTTAACATTACAGAAAAATATCCTTGGTTTGATGAATGCATTTCCTGGAAAGATCACATGTCATTTCCACGTCACCCAGCAGAGTTCACAGATCTGTAAAGAACTTCAGCCATATGTTACAGGTAAATGTAATGGCAAAGCAGACAAATCACTTCTAAAGTCTTAAGTTTGATTACATCCTAGAGGATGAAGTTTAGTAAGTTCTAGTGTATATACATAATTTAGTATTTTTACATGTAAAGGTTCAAATGAGATGCGAGTTAAGCCTAAATAATTTCACTGCAGAAATCATGCTTTGGAGAAATATTTTCCCCTGGCAGGTTGTTTTTCTTTTTCCATTCGTAGTAAATAACCTGTGTTAATTCTAAACTTTATGGTAGTATTTCCCACTGTGAACTTTTTTCCAGAAACTATTAAGCAAAATATTTACTTTGCTTAAGGTGAGATTCATGAAGGACAAGTGGTCTGCGTATAAGAGATACTTCATCATGTTTTCATTTTGGCTGTATTTGTGCTTGTTTTTTCATCCAAAAGTGGGATATTAGTAATGTGGGATATGTAGCCATGTTTTCAGTGACTAATATCCCATGCATTCCAACTGGAAGTACTGATCTCAATCACCAGAAGCACAAATGGTTTGGGAAGCCCCAAATCTTGATACCTATTATTATCCTTAAACAGGCGTAGCATTTTTAAGAAATGAGTGCTGGAAATACCCCTAACCAGTTGTTTTTGAAAATATTTCATTAGTAATATTTATGTTCTCATTTCCTGCTTTTTTTCTTTGTCAGAGGGAAGAATATCCGAAAAGGAACTAGAAGAACATGTATCTAAGGATACTTTATGGTACATCTGTGGTCCACCTCCAATGATAGAATCTATATCCAAACTCCTGTCGAACATCGGTGTTCCTGGAAACTGTGTGTTCTTTGAGAAATGGTGGTAGTGACATCTGCTGAACTGAAAACACGTTTTTTACAGTGTATGTTGATAAGCTGAAATGAACAGAAATGGACTATGAATTATTTGGAAGATTTTTACATCATACACAAAGATCGTGATGGAGTTCCTTTAATTTAACTATAATACACCTGCTGTAATACAGTGCTGCTGGTTTGGGGGGGGGAAAAAATGATTTTATATTAAAAACTTTTAACTGTTCTGGTTTTTTGATGGTTTGCTTGCTACTTACAAATAGCAGCGTGTTTTCATTTTATACACTTGATTTGTTAGTCAGCTTTAAAAGACTTTCTGTGCCTGATTCGGCAGTCAGAGAATTAGTTGTGCAGCAATGCCAGGGCAGTTTATAATAAATAATAAGTCGGGACAACTTCTGAATCTGCTCCAAATTGTTGTGCTAATGAATCGATCCACTGCCTTCCCCCCAGTTCTAGGTAATAAATGAGTATTTTTATAGAAGTTAAGTTGCTGTGCTGTGACTTCCTTCCTCAGCCACTTCTTATTAAAAGAAAAAAACAACAGCTTTTTATGTGGTTTATTTAAGAAAGTCAACTGTGTTCACAGTACAAGGCAACTTTCATAATCCTATGCAGACCTGAGTTAAAAATATTGATGTGTTAAAAATCTGTTGGCCTCTGACAGGGCTGGACAGAGTTATTCACGTAAACCTGTATCCTGTGCTGGTGCCAAGATACTCCATCCAGCTTGTGCTTCCATGTGCCACGTCCTCAAGAGCAGCAGCAGCTGGGACAGGAAATCTCCGTACTCCTGCTGCAGGGCAGAGTTTGAGAAGACCCCAGGCCATGCCGGTTCTGTTTGGAAAAAATTCTCTGGAATGTTTGCTCTTTTAAGGTATGAGTGTACCTCTAGGGGCGGTGGCTGGTACCTGAGCCTTTCCTGAATGAAGCTTTTCCCCCCAACTTTTGGGAAAGCTCATTATAGGAAAGTTGAGAGTAACAAAAAGCTGTAATGAGTTAGTTAATTCTCTGTATAGGTAGTTCAAGTCCTTAAGTGTTAAGATTCCCACTGCACATTTAAGGACTTGAATAAGGAACATTTTAACTTATTAAAGTACTAAATTATTATTGATTTATTAAAAATGTTGATCAGATGAAGCCACCTTTTTGTTAGTGGCTTTTTTTTGTGGAGTTAAATGTTTCAGACAACAGTCAGATAGGAAAGGCAGCAACTTCCTTGCCATCAGCCTCCCTCTGCTCTGCCATAAACACAAGTTGTGAAGATACTGATCCCATCACCTGGTTTCCAGCCTGTAAGAGTACTGTTGGTGTGAAGCTCTCTTTTTCAAGGATTATGTCCCAGTGCTGGGATAAGAGGGACCTCCAGCCCACCTGTAGTTCTCCCCCATGAAATCATTTCAGGTTCAGTATGCTGCATCTAGCCTCTAGCCTTAACCTCTTTCCATCAGTCTTGGGTGTATTTCCCAGCTTGTAGGATACTTACTGCCACATCCACGTTCACCTCTTCTTCAGAAACTAGTGCAGTGGCCTAACTAGGGAACTCTAAGCCCTTGGTCTTGTGTTGCAGCATAATGCTTCTGTAATTGTTGTACAAGCTGTTGAACAACTAACTGAAATAATCCCAGAACTTTCAGCAAACTGAGCTCCCAAGAGAAACTTGTACTTACTGCAGCTCAGAACAAGCAGAACTTAACGAAACAGGATCTATTTTGCATCAGGAAGAGGTGAATTTGAATTACGGACCTTAAAGAGTTGCATTTCAGGAACAGTGCCATGGTGATGGTTTGCCTGTAAGTCTTCATCTTCTGGTGCCTGCAGCCTCATCCACTCAGGCTTGTGTCTCTATAGCATAGGCAAGCTGGAATTACCTCGTCAGCAGTCACTGTAGACCCAGAGGGGCTGTCTCATCAAATTCCCTCCTAGTCAAACCAGATGAAAGATTCTGAGTGCCCCTTAATCAAGGAGTGGTTCCTTGTTTGTTGATTCTAGAATGTAAATAGGACAGTGTGCCTGTCACAAAAAATAAAACCAAGGAGGGGTTTGTGTTCACAAAGATCACAACTGATGTGTCAGAGCTTAATGCTGGAAGGAAGCAGGCTTATTTTTTTTTCCTAGAAATGTGCAATAAATTGCTATTGGGAAGCACTGGTGACCTAAAATAAAAACCATGGACCAGGCTCCTGCATGCTTTAACAGTGTCACGATAAAAAGATTCGAAGAAGCCTTTAAATGTTGTTTTCCTTAGGATTCTAAATCATTACAAACTGCTTTACCCTTTTTTTCCCCTTAATGCACATGCTTTCTTCAGCCCAAATGACATCTCTTTCATAAACCACTCCTCAGCCCTGCACCAAACTGTCTATTTAACAAAAGGCATTTCTAAACCCTTTCCTCCTGTAATCATCTGCTTTTCCCTCTAACCTCTTTCTGTCACACCCTGTTAGACTCAGATTGAGCGCTATGGGGCAAGGACACATCACGCTACTGCTGTGGGCTCAGCCACTTGAAGAGTAGTATTAAACACACAGACTCCACCAAAAGATGCGGGAGGGAAAAAAAAAAATCACATCCCCCTCCCCCAAATCCCAGTAACCTCAGTTACTGTTAACAAGAAGTTCTTTCTTACCTTAACTGGTTATCCTGCTGAAGGGACACAATGTCGTCATTCCATGATGCAGACAATGGCAATAAATGCCATTTCTGAACCAGGAAGTGAGGAAGTTGTTACTATCCCCCTTCCTCTGTAGCCTTTTTCTGTTGACACTTTAGAATCTTTTAGAATGCTCTTCGTTCTAGAGCTTAGTAGTCTTGTAGTGAAGAATCACTTTCACCTCAATGTCTATTACTGGATCTGACTCCACCATGATTGAAGAGAAAAACAGCAGGAAAATTAACCTATATAAGCATATGAGCTACAAAATAACTAAATCAACATGATACCAGCCTATGCTGGCAGGAACCCCTGCTGTTCAACAGCTACTGAGCTGGAGAAATATCCTCATCACATTGTCAAATCCTAGAAAAGTGTTTATTCCTCTTTCAAGGTCCTGCTCCTGGGTTGGCGCAACCCCAGGCACAAATACAGTCTGGAGGAAGAATGGCTGGAGAGCAGCCCTGAGGAGAAGGACTTGGGGGTGGTCGTTGATGAGAAGCTCAACATGAGCTGCCAGTGTGTGCTGGAGCCCAGAGAGCAACTGCATCCTGGGCTGCATCAAAAGAAGTGTGGCCAGCAGGGCCAGGGAGGTGATTCTGCCCCTCTAACTCTGCACTGGTGAGACCCCACCTGGAGTGCTGTGTACAGGTCTGGTGCCCTCAGCACAAGAAAGATATAGACCTGCTAGAGAGGGTCCAGAGAAGGGCTACCAAGATGATCAAAGGCCTGGAGCACCTCTGCTATGAAGACAGGCTGAGAGAGTTGAGGCTGTTCATCCTGGAGAAGAGAAGGCTCCGGGGAGACCTTATAGTGACCTTCCAGTACCTGAAGGGGCTACAGGAAAGCTGAGGAGGGGCTTTTCATCAGAGAAGATAGTGACAAGGGGAAATGGTTTTAAACTGAGAGAGGGGAGATTTAGGTGAGATATTAGGAAGAAATTCTTCCCTATAAGGGTGGTGAGGAACTGAAATGAATTGCCCAGGGAGGTTGTTGATGCCCCATCCCTGGAGGTTTTTAAGGCCAGGTTGGACGAGGTTTTGTGCAACCTGATCTAGTGGTAGGGTTCCCTGCTCATGGCAGGGGGGTTGGAACTTGATAATCTTTAAGGTCCCTTCCAACCTTAATGATTCTGTGATTCTATTTCATCAGCTAAAGAGCACCTTACAGAGAAAAGGCAGACTGATACCTTTTTTGCAGCAAAATGTAGTGAGTGAAGTATGTGTCCATCTCTACATTTATATATAAACGTATGTGGGATGGTTTGTGGGTTACCTGGTGTTACAGTCTGAATCTTCCCTCTTCCTGTGACATTTATTCTACCAGTTTGCTTTGTGCTCATCTGGTACAATGAATATGAAGTATTCCTATAGGATTTGCATTAATTAACTGGAAAAGAGTGGCTATTTGGTTATCATTACATCATTTTAGTAGGGTGCTTTTAGAGTGAATAACAGAAAGGAAAGCAAACTGAAAAGCCTTTTTCGCCCCCTTCAGTGTGCAGGTGAGGTACTGATTAGAGCCAGCTGCCCCATCAGCACCACAGGCACCTTTCAGCTGATGGAGGCCTTGGCAAGGATCACCTTTGAAAACCAGAAGCACACCTCCAGTAGCAGCCTTGCAGACACACCAATTGCAGCTACAACTCTTAATTCATCAGTGCATTGGTATTGTTAGCCAGCATTCCTCATCCTTCTGAGAGGCATTTTTCATTAAGAAATTACTATCTGCTCTTCTTAGACTCTTTGGTTCTGGGAGGATGGAATTCCTGCATGAAAAGCTGATCATGCTTTATTTCTGCCCTCTAATTGGCTCCCTGAGGCAAACGTACAGAGTCACGGCAACTACAAAGTGCGTACCCAAATGCAGAGCCCTTCCTCTGCTCACCTCAAAAACAGTCTGATAGAAGAGCTAAATCAGGGGGACGAAAACAAAGCGTATTCATTGCCATGCTAAAGTTAAAGTTGCTTATGTTAAAGTTGCTTTGAGCTATTCCAGTGATTCTGTTTTCAAATACACAGATCAAATAATCAAAGAAATTATGCACGATGAAGTGCCAGTCAAAGCACTTGTGCATTTAATCTTCTCTGTAACTCTGTGTATTTTAATTTTGATTCAACATTTTGTACTTCCTACCCATCATAGTTCTACCCCTCAGCCCCCTTCTCCATCCTTCATTTAATTCAGCCACTCCTCTCGGCCCTCTTCCTTCAGCCTTTGACATTTCCTTACCTGTCTGAGCTGGATTTTCTCCTTTGAACTTTGTTTAACCATTGTTGTCTTGTTCAGACGGCCAGTTGCTCCAGCACATGTAACTCCTCCTGTCAGAGTAGCCTGTGTACTCCTTCCTCAAAAACAGGCAACTCTTGGGACTGGTCTACCCACATGAGTTTTGCTGGTCTAACAAGGATGTGTTCATGTTAAAATACACCAAAGTGTCACTTGCACGTGCTGGTGTCCCTCACTGTCACCATCCAGCACTGGTAGCACAACCCATCAGCTCCTTCCCTAGACATGCTGGCAGTACTCACTGGTGTCACCTTCCCTTACAAGAAGCACGTAAGGTGAGTTGCATCCTTGCTGGAAGATTCTGCCTCGTTTGGGGGAAAAAACAGGTTGGGCTTTAAATGGTGGCTCTCTGTGGGAAAGGAAAGGGCCCGGCTTCTCTCTCCATTTTCTGCTGGGGGTGACAAACTCTGTTGTGGTGCTGGGGGCTCAGAGTGGCTGGGAGAAGTCAGTATGGAGTCCTGCCCTCCCCCCACAAGTTGAAGATCAAGGCTGTACCTCTGCAAATAAACTCCTTTCAACTTCTCCCACATACAGTCTCTCTCCACTGTTGCTGTACTTCCCTGCATTGGTCAGGTGTTGAGGTACGGAAGTTCAGCTGTGGCCTAGCCCTTTCTCTTCTCCATTCAGGCTTCAAATAAAGTGACAATAACTTTCTTTCACTTCCCTGGCCACTCTGGTGGTCTTGCTTTGTCAAGCCCCAAATGGCAAAGGCAGCTGAGATAAAATGCAGATGACAGCTGTGGAGCCTTGCTGCTGCACCCCAAGCCTGCCCTCCCCAGCCCTCGTCCCATTTGTGTCACCCGACCACGAGGCAGTTGAAGCTCTCTCCGTTTACTGGAGACAGGGGCATGGGGAGCACACGGGCATGACTCCAGACAGCTGAACTCACTCAGAATGATTCCAAGTCACAGGTTGGAATGGATTATTTGACTACAAAACCGTAACCCCTTGCCCCCTTTAAACTCAAAAAACATGAATTTACTCTTCAAAATCTTCCCAACTTCCCAAGCTCCAGCAGCTTTCACTAAAACAAGTGCAACTTTCTCACAGACCCTTACAATCTGTCAGACCGGTGATGGAAAACCAACCAGTTCTCTAGCACTAGTAGCTACTGCTAACTCAGAAGTAAGGAGCTTCTCTTCATTGCCACTTACAGACCCCAAATTCCTCCTTTTTGGGACAAATTATAGGCAGCTGTGCAAGTACCACAAATGAGAAATCTCCTCATGACCTTTATTTTTCTTTAGTTTCGTAAGCAGTTGGGATCCAGTCACAAGGTCAAATAGCAATCCAATAAACACTTCCTATTCAAAAGTATTTGGACGGTTCTTGCTACTGCAACACTTTCTACTAGTAAAATGTTCATTAAATACAGTGAATCTTCAAACAAGATTAATACAAAGCTAGTTCTTAAAATAGAAACCATCTTATGCTAATAAAATTTGCAAACAGGTACTTCAAACTGTACAGAGCAGACCTTGTATTTAAGTAGAGCAACTGAAACAACTGAGGCTGTTGGAATTTCAGCGTAATCTCAAGAAACAGAATGAAATAACTGAAAAATACCACCAGAAATAAAAGTTATAGACCTGTGGTTGAACCACTGAATTAAAAATAAAAACCTCTTTAATCAATGGAAGGAATTCCCCCGTGCTTTGTGTGTATGAAATGGAACGGTTTAAACTTGAGTGTCGTCGTCCCAGTTTAGATGAATATTCCAAGTGGTATGATCTTTCCCTTGTCTGCAATGCTCTCCCAACTGTAACATTTTTAGGTGTGGAAGATGCTTTTGAAGCACTCTTAAGTGCACATCTGATACAGAACATAGTTATTTGTACAGCACTTTGATTTGAAGCCTAAGCAATATTATCAGGCAAAAATCAGTCAAGGGAAAAAACAGCAAATCACTTATGGAGCCTCTTGCCTTAAAAGAACAAAAAGCATGGGACTTTAAAATGTATTCTCACCTTGTTCCCAGATTACTTGACCACTTCTAAATGGGGATGAAAGTGGTTAAGAAGAAAGAAACAACTAATTCCTATATCTTTAAGAACACTGAAGTACTTGGAGAACATTGCCACAGAAACTATGCAAAACATGTACATTCACTTGTAAATATCTTAATGTAGCTCCAGACATAAAAATGTTGGTAATTGTACTGAATTTCATTAAGTATCAGTCCCAAAATATGGTTACTTATATTAAAAAAACCCTCCTCTATTAAGGTATTTCCATTCATTAAGATAATTTAGTGACATTTGTTGCCCACCGACCCCTGCCATTTGTGTACAATTTCAGTTCTTTACCACAACTTATTTTATAACAGTGAGGAGATGGTGCAAAGTCACCTGGGAGGGTCAGGAGGTAACATCTAATTCAAATTTTAGTCAAGATGGCCACTGAAAGATGTACCTTTTACCTGTGATTTTGTTCCTTGTTTTTCTATATTCTGAAGCCCCCACAACTCCTGATGACCTGTGGCTTGGCAAAGAGAACCTACCAGTGAGCAAATAGGAAACTGCATTTTATACTGGAATCATCTGCCTCGCACAGATTCACCGTGGTGTTGTTTACTCACTGTGCCCACAACAGGCACATGATTTGCTTATTGCTTGCAGACCTGCAACAATTAATAACATTCAGAAGAGAGTATCACCAGTGAGTGCGCAATTTGCGTTAAATACAGAAAACAGCCATCTTAGCTAAGCTTTCCCATTTCAGCCTGTTTAAGCCCAAATACCATTTCCTGACACTAAAAGCTTAATGACAAAATAACATATGGCACAATAACTTCTCCAGCAAAGATACGTGGTCAAGAAAGTATTATAGAGCAAAATGTGACCAAGAGGAACGTTTATCCTGACCTAGATACAAACCTAGTTTGCTCAGGTTGGTCACAGAAAAAACCCAGTATGTTTTCTGTCCCTACTTTTTTAAATTAAAGTGTGGCTCAAGGAGACAGTGCAGGGCATTTCCCACTCTGTACAGTGGACAGAATTTTGCAATTAATTTCTGTGTGTTCAAAGGCCCCAGGCCCTGTAGTTACTTCAAATACCAGATATCAGTGTGCTAAGGAGCGATATAAGTACAGTGCTAAAGAAACGCTGAACTGAGCAATGGAGTTAGAGATGGTGATTAGCCAAATCTGTTCTTTTCTTTTTGCAAAGTATCAACAACTCACAGGATTCTTGACAGCAGGTCTCACGGGCAGGAGCTGCCACTGTCCACCTCCAGCCCCACCCCATGGCTGCCACTGCAGCCGTCGGGCACCGGAGCACAGTCTGCCCCCTCTGTCCCCTGGTCGGCACAGCAACCAGATGTGCTCTGGCTGAGGCAGACCTGTGCCTCATTGTCATCAGTGTCATAACTGGCAGGACATGTTTCTTCTGACGCCCCATCGTGGTGGGTGCCACTGTCGTTGGTCCCTGCTGCCTCATCTCCCAAGTCTATGACATCATCCAGCTGCTGTTCTGGATCAGGCTTGGCTGCTGCTGAGATCTGTGCTTCTAAGTTTCTTGTGTTCTCTGAGACTTCAAATTCTTGCTTCTCTGCCATTTGTTTCTCCCTCATACTTAATTTTGCCTTCATGGATTTCTTCATTTGTCTGTTGTGCACATCATCTTTGGAGAACCTCCAGTGAAACTACAAGAGATGCAGATGTTGAATACCACTGGAGGCAATCTCAAGTTGCTTTCCTGAGTAGAAATGTTTCTATTGTTCTAATTCAAAGACTGGTTTGACTAAAAAGACCCAAGATTTAAAAAATAGCATGAATAAATGAGACAGCTTAAAATCATTTATGCCTACACATATGTATGTTACACAGAGAAAAGAGACTGTGATGCATTCTTCAAAAAATGAATGGACATTCCCAAGGAAAGTCAGACCATTTTGCAAGCCACTGCTGAGCCAACCTACACAAGTTTGCTGGGTACATGGGAATATGTGCACAACCATTTAGTCAGCAGTGACCATGCTGATGGAAACTCAGGAATGGGTTAGGAGGTGATGCTTGAATAAATAACCTCATCAGGACACTGAGCAAATTCAGCTGTGGTCCTAAAGCCATTTTTCCAGTGCGACAGGTCTATGCCAAAGCTGATCAAAAGAAGGACTCATGTTCATCAATTTTTGATCTAGCTATTTATTCCTTAATCAAAAAGCCATTCAAAAACTATTAAGCTTATTAGATTACAAAGATGGAGCAACATTTTTTCCTTAGGCTGGCCAGAAGCTAATGTAAAAAGGAAAAAAGAAAAAAGAAACTGGCTTTCAGAAGTTTCTTCTTGTGTTTGGGTTTAAAGAAAGCTCTTTTTCCTCTTTCTCTAAATTGTAATGATATTTAAGTGAAAGATAACATCTCAGTTCTACAGCTCAACTGTTTAAAATTCAGAGACACCTGAATATTTTCCTCTTTGATTTGCAGAGGTGCTGGGTACCCACGGCTCCCCTTTAACTCAAAGCTCTCTTTGATAGAAGGCCCTGAATGTGATAAAGATCAAACTGTAGGAGACTCTGCATGCATGTGTACTTAGGTATTGTACTTCATAAAAAAGCATATAGCCGTTTTCTGCTGAAATAAGCATCTCTTTTGTATAAAGTGAATGCATATTACACTAATAAGAGCACTTCTGTCTTACTGAAGAGAAAAATAGGTTGCACCACTCCTTGCATGTTTCCTTTTCAGTTCCTCTGGCTGAAATGAACAGCAGCCAGTTGGTGTGCATAGATAGGATGGATCAGTCTCCAACACTGCATTGTCCTTTTAATCCTATCAGCCTATTTCCCTCCTCTGACGGGTTATCTCTCAATATTCTAGACATGCAGTATCACAAGTTAAAAAAATCCCTGAGAGCCTGCCACATTGTATGTGCAGAATATTCAGAAACTTAATCAAATGCCAGGTTTGGCATCTTTGATGTGACTCACAAGAACCAGATACAGGCGTTGAACCAGTCTTACATCTGTTTACATAATTAATCAATGTGCCCCATTTTCCCTTGACCTTTGGTATGAAAATGTGCTGTAGTTATTTTTGTCATCAAATATGTCTGTATATTTAATACTGCCAATGAGTAAATCCTATGTTTTGTCAACCAGACACTGTTATATAAGTTTTTGTATCCCCAAATGAAAATATTTAAACAAAGTTTTGAGTCATCTGGAGGGTATGCATTTGTTATTATAACACAAGAAATCAGTATCAGATTAATTTCTCTATTTAAAGACATACAATCACTTCGAGGTTCCCACCCCTTCCATTAAAATCACACATGGTGGTAGGAAAAGAATGCCCAAATACATGCACTCCAGCCCTCATTCCAAGATGCCTTTAATTGCCTGAAAACAAAGAGAAAGAACCAAGAAAGATGGGCTTTGTAACAAGTTGACAGAACACTCTGGGCTCCAGCTGCACTAGTGAGAGAGGGCAAAGTCTAAATCACAGTCGTGCTCCTAGTGGTTCACTCCTACTTCAGTCAGTTCAAACACTCTCCTGATCTCCATTGTATCTAAAAGATGACCTTCACAGAACCACACACCAAAACAGTGAGGCTTTATAGATGAAAACTGTCTATAATCAACTAAAATGTTGAGTAAGATGCTCCTAGTGCTCAGCTCTGCTTAGTGTTTCCAGTCTCCTACTCTAGCTCCTTCAGGTGACATTTGGCCAGCCAGTACTCACTTGAATGCACAGAGCTAGAATAAAAATGAGCCTGTCTTAATAACTGGAAGGTTGCTACCTTCCCATCACATGATTCAGAGGTCCCTTCCATACCTCACCTGGCTTTTCTGATTCCTTGCATACTGGAAGGGCAAAGCCAGTTGTGTCACTGTAGGAAGGTTGGCACTTTCCCAGTTGCCAGTCACAGTGTGACAGGTTGGGGAAAGGGTTCCCACAGCTACACATTTAAAAATGGAGATGGGAATACACATGTATATCCATATACACACACCATTAGCTGTCAGCTACATTCTCACATAATTTAGCTGGATTTGGGAGGGGATTTTTTGTTAAATTCTAGCAGAATTCATTAACATTCACCCACCAGCCAAGATCAGGCTACACTGTGCTCAGCTCTACCAAAACACAAAACAAGAAGGAGAGAGCAATTTAAAGAGAGAAGACAGGCAGTGGGTGAGGGAAAATAGTGTGGGATCCACCTTGCAGGCAGTGAACATGGGCAGAGAATCTTAGGTCACATATGAAGGTTTATGGCCAGTTTGTGTAAAGAGAAATACATCTCTTCTGCTGCTGTGAGCTCAACAGAGAATGAAATGTAAGAACTTTCACATCATTTGAGCATTTTTTGTTTCTTTCATTTGAACAGTTTGCTTTGTTGTGTCTTGCTACTGTATCAGAGAAATATTCAATAGGCCATTTCTGCTTCTACAGGACATCAATTACAATATTAAAATACCACCAAAAAAACCAAAGAAACCAGAAACTCAGGGTTATTTACCTTAGATTCCTTCTTCTTTGCTTTCTGGGGCAAAGAAGGTCTCTGAAGAAATACAATTTGCTTTGTAGACAAATTCCCTTCCCTGAAAAGAAACAAATGCACACTCCTGAGAATGAATTAAATTCACATCCAGCATCATTCAAAGAGAAAATCCATCTCAGTCATTTATTTCTGCAGGTCAAAGTAGAACAAAATGAAGAATGACCTAAACATAGCCTGGCCCCAGTGCCTTTAAGCAGCCTGGTATTTTCTGGGGAAAAAAGAGCAACTGTTCAGCCCGACAGAGCCTGTCAGCCTGTGACACACTTTTGCTGAATGTTTTGGCATTAGTGTGTAAACACAGAAGAAATTGTTTCAAACATAAAGCAAGAAACCTGGGCCCCGCAGTGCCTGCGTGTAGCCGTGTCCCCGCGGCACCGGCTCATTCCCTGCCTCCCTCCTGGGGCTCTGATCCACGGAATGGGGCTGGGTGCTCCCTACAGGTCTGCAGCACAGTAGGAGGGACAACTGAATGCAGTTAGACTGGGGGGGTGGGGGGGGTGCTCTTCTGCTCCATCAACCTGACCTGTGTTACTGAAGTATGAAGTACATGGGATGTGGCAAACTAGAAAAGAAAGAAAACCATCTATACCTTTAAGAGAAAGGGCTTAGAAATCATAACTGTGATTTTCTATGCATTCCTATATTTAAACATTTATGAAAAACTTAAATACCACTTTTCCCCCAGCACAGATGGCCTTTACTTTTTAGGTTTTTATGTGTAGGAGTAGTCTTCAGCTAGATTTCATAAGGAACTGGGCATATTTTTACTCTTCTTAAGATAAAAAATAATGACTGATTATATTGGTATATATATAAAAATATATTCCTGACCAGCGAAAATTCAGAAAGCACCAGCTTCGTGATTACCAAGAGGGATGATCATTTTTCACCACAGTTACAAAGAGTATTTTTAAGTGACCTGCATTTATATTTAAAAACTCAGAATATTAGTAGTAGCAAAATAGACTGCAGAATGATTATATATGCAAACAAGGCTACTAGACTAATGATATACCAATCTCACATGGTTCTGCTCAGCCAGACTGTGTGAATCAGCAGCATTAGACAGACATCCATTAAGAATAACATGACTTCTTCAGACAGGCAACATCTCACTCCGAACTCTGTCACACGTTTTGTCTAAGAGGAGTTACCGGGAGATCTAGGCCAGGAATTTTACCATCATTACAGAGAGGCACAGACCATACCCAGAAAGTTCATGCAGAAACCACACTGCCACCTTGCAGCACTTGGCCCAGCAGCTTCCTGCCACCTGCAGCCTGTGATGCTCAGAAGACCCAGCCGACAGCTGCAGCAGCAGGGTTTGCAGGGGCAGCTGCCGTGAGCATGCAAGGAAATCCAGGCTGACTGCTCAGAGAGTTGCTGGTACCAGCTGTGGTGCTTGTGCAGCCACTTCCCCAGCTGAAAGGCAGCACCCATCCCCCTGCCTACCTGTTTGTCTTCACAATGGGAGTGGGCAGCACGCAGGTCAGCTGCCAGCCATACAGGGCAAGGGAATTCAGCAGAGGAACATAATCTGCCTGCACCTCGACTCCCTGGGAAAGAAAAATCAAGTCAGCATCATCACTTGGAGTGTGGCATTCAGTTTGATGCAAAAAAACCCCAACAACCCCAAAGCACCAACAAAAAAAAACTCCCAAACAACCAAGAAAAAAAAGTATTTGTGGGTTTTCTGGAAGGGAGAAAGGTACTGAAGTGGGTCATTTTGTACGTTCAGGTAGGCAGGAAGGAAAATGCTCCAAAACACAAGACAGGACCCATTGTCCATAAACCCCAAACTATTAAATGAGTTTGTTTAAAAATGGTAAACATCTGTGATCTTATTTTTGTACTGCCTGAGTCATGCACCTAGCTTTAGATGACTCCAAATCTGAACACAAAAAATTCATTATGTTTTATCAATTAACTCCTTCCAGACCAAAAGATATTAAAGTAGTTAAAAAGTTACACTGCTCTGCCCAGATTCTGCGCTTGTCTAGGCTAGAGTAAATCCTCAAGATCTGCACTGAAATTGGTTGGATTACTCTGCCATGATGGATCAAAAGGAAAACATCCAACGACAACAAAAATAAAAGTACAGATCTATCTCCCCTTTACTACCCCAAATATGCATAGCTTCCTTCTTATTTTGAATCAAGAAATCTGTGGGTGAGACCAAAACCATTGCCTTTCAGTGCAGAAGTCTGGCTCCAGCTGCAGACCTACCCAGCAGAGCCTTGCTAATTCTCTTCCTTCTAAATGGCAGAGCCTGTAATTCCCAGGGAAAGAACCACTGGTGGTTTCAACAAAGATTGTTTCACTGAGGTGTCTAATTGCCAAGACTTCCAGTAATTTAACAAATAGATGCTAGGGAATATTTACTAGTTTTTAATTTTAACAAACACAAAGCAGGCAAATGGTAACTACTAGTCCCTACAAATATAACTATATTCCATGACAATTAAATTTCCAAAAAGCTCAGGCACTTGACACTGGTTTCATGTGCACTCAAGGAGTTTTAACTGCCAATTCTCAACACTGGGTAAGGCGCAGTAGTTTTGCAGCTCAAAAAAATCCATTTATTCCGCAGTAATAAAATAGTCATTTGATCAGAACTAATCCACATCCTGCTGTAGTTACTTCAAGGTATTTAAGTGAATTCCAGTCTCAGCTATTTCTTTCTTCTAACACATGTAATTTAGGTCACTTGATATCCTCATAACTGAATGACTGCCTGACTATACCTATTAAAATCCTCATCTTGACTACAAATGCAAATAGCTGAAGAAGCTGTAACACTCCTGCTTAAAAAGAAAAATTAAAACTCTACCCCAGAAAGTACATGGAAGAGAGCACTCTGCTAATGAAAATCCTGATTTCTGTGTGGAGGCCTTCAGGAACTCACAGAGATACAGCTACTTAAAAACCTCACAGTATACAGACCAGAATTCCTAATTTCAGAAGAGATGCCCTGCAAGAGGGGAGCAATACTCCATGGCCTCTGAAGTGCTCATAGAGCTGTGACCGTGGCAGATTTAGAGTCTCCTCAGACTCCCATTTGCCTCCTTGTCCTTCTAGCTCTTTTATACCCACTGTAAGACAGGTATTTCCACCCTCTTTCCAGTTTTTAAAATAGTGTCCAAGGATAATCCAAACACGGTGACCTACCTTGTTGCCTTTAAGAGCTAATGTCTAAGGAAAATATTAACAAATAACACACTGAGATTTATGAGACTGGTCAACAGTGTCTTCCAAAAACAAGGATGAAAAAATGCAACATGAGCATGGAGGGTAAGATCAGAGCATCAGTGATCTGAAGCCTGCTTGGGACCTGGGAGGACATGAAACAGGATCTGACCAACACATTCCTTCCATCAAACAGCACTTGTAAAGGAAAAACCAAAAGGAGCTCATTTATTTACTAGGTGGAAGACTAGCAGGTCAGGAAAGACCAGCCCAGCAGACCTTGTTTGTGCCCCAAGCAACATCTTATGTTGAAAAGAGGATTTCTATTTCAAACTTATTGCCTAAAGTCAGTGATTAGCAAGGAGAACATTCTCCTTGCATCAGGGTGTGCAACAAAAACATAAAAAATCAGAGGGAGATTATGGAAATGAGGAAGGACATGAATACCACGCAGACCTTGTTTGGTTGCTGCAGAAGCCAAATTGTTCCAGGGACACCTCGTCACTCCTGCCACAGCCCACTGTCCCTGCAGGCTCTGAGTGACAAGACAAGGCTGGCTTTGGACCTGTCTGACTTGTCAGGATTAAGCATCATCTGCAGCAGATCATGTTGTGTTTCACAGTCCCCATGGGCACATGGGAAAAGAGCAGGTAAAACACGTTTAAAAGTGTAGTCACCTGAAATTAAATTTAGGATTAAAGTCAATTAAGCTTAACAAAAAATTAAAAAAATAATCTGGAAATATAAAAAAACCTCTTGTTGAGAGTGTGCTGTACAGGTGTTACAAAAAGGTGACCTCCTCTTATTTTTCATCTGTGCTGGTACCTGACACCACAATCTTCATGTCAGGCTGTTTGGAGGAAGCAAGTGTGTACATTATGCAGTGGTGCTCATCTCCTCTGAGCTCCACATGCCCTTTAATAAACTCTCACCAACTCTGCACGATGCTCTGCTGGAGTCAGTCAGACACCACCCCTCTTCCCCAGGTCCCTAGGGAAAGAAACTACTCCTAATAATTGGCTGCATTTGAAGATGATAGACAAGAGAAAGGAGTCATTCCTGAATAAACAGGCGTAGTTCATATGGGCTTTGAGCTCCTTAGTTGCAAATACAGATAATTGAAGCTTTCTCTAAGACCACAAGAAATTACTTCTCCCTCCCCCTCCTGAATGATGCCTTGTAATCCTATCCCACGACTGGAATTTGTGTGCCAGCAGGAGTCACGGTTATACAGAACTTTTAATTGGTGTCATATTAAATGTTTTCCAAAGCAAAAAAGCTTCTAAACAAACAATACACTGGGGGTTGGATGCAGAGGGAAAAGCATCATCTTGTACTCATTTTACATTTAATACAATAATTAAAATTATCTACTATTATTTGAGACAATGGAAATAAAATTCCAAACACAAAGTTTCATAAGATGAAACTGCAATGCTCTTTCTAGCTTTCTAGAACTCGAAAATATTGGATTTGAACACCAGCAGAAGCAAAAAGCATGTGCCAGAGCTTACTGAAAAAGAAGTGTTCCAATAATGCATCTCAAACTGGGAGACATTTCATTCAGTGAAAGGGTGGAAAACTTTAATTAACTTCCTTCCCACTTTCCTGTGGATGATAAGTAATCTCTGATCACACCTTGAATGTCAAGAAGTCAGAGAATATTGAGCTAGGTTTTTTCCCTTGACTTGCATCACATGAAAAGAATTAATTTTATTTATAGTTGTACTGTTTGTTTTCAGCATTTTCTCCTTTCACAGTTGCTTCTGTTCATTAGGGAAAAAAAAATGCTAAAAAACTGTAACGATAATATCTAGGGCAAGACACACAAACAACTGCATTAACAATTTTTCTTTTCTTTCCCCCCCTACTGTGACAATTTTAACCACAGCAAGATAATAAACAAGACAACCACTAAGCTCTTGTGAGACAGGAAGAAGTACTTTAGAAATTATTCTTCCCTGGGTTAAGTGAGTGTGATTTAGTTACAAGGCACCTATGGATTGTCACAATTTAATATTTTTTTCCAACATGGATTAAAGAGTCAAAGATTGAAAATCCCATTAAATAAATATTAATAAAACCCTTCTTGGCAAATCCTAACAGACTGCATACTAAGATCTACAGACAGATGGTGAAGAGGATGGGAAGGAGAAAACACAAGTCGCTTACGAAGTGTAACCCACTGGTTGTGGGGGAAACAGGCAGTGCACTCAAACCCAGCTCCTTACAGAAAAATAGGGGAGAGCCCACTCAGGCAGCAACGTGCACCCCCAGTCAGGGCTGGCAACCAGCCCGCCCCACTGCCAAAGCCAGAGCTTTCTCCAAGGGAAATGAAGGGAGGAGGAGAACGTGGCAAAGGCAGGACATGCACCTTAGTGGAAAAGAGGGAAAATGAGATAAATTGAATATATGGACTGTGTGAGAATGACCTGGTAAAGGTGTGCTACAAATGTGTTATGTTCGTAGTAACACAGCTGACAAAGAGCTCTAAATTTGTGAATTATTTGCCTTTTTCCTTTTCAGACTTCTTCCAAAAGGTAATTTCTGCTAATAATGTAATCATTCCATAAAACAACAACAACAACAACAAACACATTTACTGGAAGCAAAAGAAAAGTTTCACAAATGCTTCAGCAATACAAGTTGGACTATGCCCCTCTAATATTAAGCTGGCTCCTAAGTTTCCATGTGCAATACACCACAGCACCTCACCAGCAGATACTTGCTACACATCCATTAGCTGTATAGCAGAGGGGTGTGGGATGGCTCCTGCACCCTTAGAAACCACCAGTGGCTTTTGGCAGCAGATGGGTCACTGACCAACACAAACTAGCTGCTTAACTAGCAGAAAGTTAATAGAAAAAAAGGTAATAAATAAATCCACAGACAGACTTCTTGCTCATTATTCTGGGCATATGTAATTTAGACTTATTTATGATTATTTAATATATGTGAATTCGTGCACTGTGAAATATTTTTGATAATATAATAAGGCTGTGACACTATATGGGGTAGCATCCTGTTAATACAGTTTTTCTTGAGACACAGATGTATCCAGTCACAATTTCAATACACACATAGGCTGCTGAGTAGCACTCACAGCTGTCTCCACATCTAGGGTAAAATAAAAAACAACCAAAAAACCTTCCTGTGCCCACAAAGTCCACTTCTCTCAGTGACTCCTGTAGCAGATGCAAATCCTACTTTCTATCATAGGTACAAACTAACAAAAACATTTGAGTGCTCCTGATATTGCCAGCACTTGGACCAGAGAAGCACAGTTGTTCAGCGACACAATTTTGCACCTACAGAAGCACAGGCTAAGTAGCAAAAGCTCCACCAGGTGAATGTAGAGGGCTCTCCACCAAGGATGCACAGAAGCATCTTATGAAATGTGTTAAACTTCTATTGCACATGCAACATACAGATGATAGGACAACTCCAGGTAACTGGCCATGGAACACAAGAAATATATGTAACCCAGCAATCCATTAGAACACATTCTTAAATAACCGGCATTTTTAGTTTCTCAGTCCTAGCAATGCTTCTGCATTGTATCTTTAGGTGATCACCAATTTTTTCCATTAACTGGTTTTCAGAAAAAAAAAAAACAACACAGAAAGACACAACCTGAGAACTTGTACACCCCCCACCACCTCACCACACACTGCTTAACCATCTCCCCACAGCTTCCCCACTGTTATTAACTTTGTTTATTATTTATTATCAAACCAAATCTTACTTTTACCAAACGGCTTTGTGCTTCACTCCAGCATTATGGAACCAATAAGCTATTTCCACATATGAAAGGCAGCTGAAGCACAGCTCCTCTGCTGCCATTGGGTTGGGCAGCAGGAGAGCAAACGTTGGCTCTGCCCTTTGCTTATGCACAGGCTGCATATGCGATACATGGGGTCCCAGCCCCTGCTTCCCCTGTGCCTCAAAATGTGAAGGCTGCTCCCAAACCTGCATGGCAGCAGGTCAGGGTGAAAGAGGTGCTTTAGCCAGGGCACTACTGCAAGGCTAAAGGTGACCTGCTGGGGAAAAGAACCATAACTTGTGCCCTGTGTTTTTTTTTTCAGGAAATACAAGACAGGGCTGAAACACTTTTTCTCATCTTGTTCTTAAGTGGAATGTTCTGATCTGGTACACTCAACTTTCTCCTGAAAAAATTTATGGGTGAGCAGAGAACTAATTCTTATCTCTGATCTTGTCACAAGCCTAAGCAAACCATGACAGGTAGGAAGTGATTATTTTTTTGTTAATTACTGTTTTTAATCCTGTGCTTTTCTGTCTTCTTAGTTCAAGGTGGAGGAAGAGTTTTCTTTGTTAGACATTCAATACCCCAAATACCAGGAAATTTCTAAATTTGTATTGCTAGATTTTATTACTAAATTTATCAACAAAACCAAAGGAAGATCACCCTGTGCATTTGAATCCCATATAGAGCATATGTCTACTGAGTTCAGTAGACAAATACATACATATATACACTGCTTTCGTATCTTACATAAAAGAAACAAAGAACTATAAAAGCTTGTTGACAATAACAAGCTCCTGAAAGTTTTTGTTCAGCTTTTCTTGAAAAGCAGCAAGGGGCAAAATGCTGAAGTATTACATCCAGGCAACATCTATGTCCTTTGGGTGGTAAAGGGCGTCACGCACACAACCGCATTTCATGCCCATTGCCATCAGCTCCTTTGCTGACCTGGTCATGCCTTTCTCCCATGGCTAGAGACAGCAGAGCACAGCTTAACTGACATATGACCTAGATCAGATTTACAGACAAATCAAATCCTCATTTCCAGGGAATTTGTTTTAAGACTTACATTGAGGCACTTGCAACCTAGGCTCAGGAGGGATAATTTTTTAAATCGTTTGATATGTTGCACTTTAAAAGGTTTACCATGTCTACAGCAGACATTGACCTCGTTCAGTTCTGCCAGGGAAATGGCAACACTCTGAGGTATTTGAGATTTCAATTCATGCCAGTACACCAAGACATGATATAGAAGAAAATAAAGTGATGGATCAGCAGCTGAAGATTTTCAGTGAGAAAATGCCTGTAAATTATGGACAATATTTTCAGAATGAACAAGGCTTCAGAAGCAGAACAACACAGAAATCTAAAATATATGTTATAGCTCTCAACTTTAAAGACAGCATTAGCTATTTTGTCTTGGTTAATGGGGAAGCGAAGGTGACAGATTAGAGTTGGGGAGAGGAAAATCATGCAGGCTCTGATTAATCAGAACTGTCTACCCACATTTGCCTACACAAGCAGAATTAAAACCATCAAACAAGTTTTGGTGCTAGATCTCACAGACTGCAGGGGAAATAATGTGCCCTGACATTTTTAGAGTTAAAGCGATAAGGATGAGAGCAGCATTTTGCCATTATAAGTCCTGTGGTCATTTGCAGAGGGTGCCACAGCTCTGCTTTGACAAGAAAGAGTTAAATTACTCAGAGCTATTACATCCTGTCTGCTGCTTGGCGGGACCACATACTGTGACAGCTGCAGCTTTACATCCTCTACAAACTGACATTTTACACACATAGCAAGTGCATCACACTGTTCAGCTTGTTTTCTCTATTAGCCTTAGCAATTAAAAAGGCAGCATTTTCTCTGCTAAGAGGTGTGCCAACCCCTCTCTTTTGCCTATATGGCTAAACAGCAGAACTCTACCTTTTCATTTAGGAAGCTTCTCATTTTATTATTAAAGGCATCAATACATGCTAAATGTCTTCCTTTTTAAAACAGCTTTCTTTTGTTGTGGCTGGGTTTTTTTCTTGCTAATTGGGATACAGCACAATAAATTTACGTTCAGTACAGACCACATCTGAACCAGTCCATAGCTCATCCAGATAACAAAATCTGATAGAAATTTAAAACAAGGATCCATTATACACATTTATGTCATGTTGCCCATCAGTGCTTCTTCCACTGCTTTGATACAAACAAAAATGACAAATGGAAAAGGTTAATCTAGATCAGAGCTGAACTTATATAAAAAAGAAAGTCTACATTAATGAGTCATACCACTGCTCCATAATTATCTCTGTGATAATTATACTTTGAAGTACTCGTAACAGAAATAAAGCCTTTATTGGCTGATGGATGTCTTCTGTCACTACTGAACTCTGTCTCCATCCACCTGCATCCCCATTTTACAGTTTCTTCCTCTGCCTCTTTAAATATAAACATACCATAAACATCTACCATGTTTATGGTAAATAAAGGTGAATTCTGACAGGGTTTAACAGAGGGGTGACTTGGTCTTCTGGGTACAACACTGGGCAAGTGCCTACCGATCCCCTACCTTCCAGACTTTCTTTCATTAATTTTATTACTTTACCTTCCTCTGCATATTATTTCTCAGAAAGCACGAGGCATGAAATATCCGGGTAGTTATTTACATGTCAGGAGAAGAAAAGAGAGGTGGTCAGCTCTGCTCTTCCTCTAAATGGGTAACACCTTTGCAAGAGTTTCCCCAATCCTCAACCTCCTTCCTTCAGCAGGCTTGCTCTTCTCCACATTCTTCCATCTTGGTGGGTAACACATTCATAATGTTCCCAAAAGAGGGGCACTTGATCTCAGCAGAGCAAAATTGCCAGGGATCACCCAGCATCCAAATTTTAAATTAGAGCAGAGAATAGTCTGATCATACCAACAAGCTGCATAAATGTTATCAGTCACTTTCTGGAATTGCACAGAGCAAATCTTACATCTGGAACAAGAGATTCTCCACGTTAGCCCTGACACAGAGATGGTGCACAGCAGTACAACTTCTCTTGACACACCAGATGGCACTGGGAGGTTGATTCTTTAATCTGTTGACCAGATGTGTCTGCAGCATGGAATTGCTAGAATTTAAGGCAAATGATACTCCAACTACCTGGTCCCTAATGCTTCAAGGGGCCTTGCTAGAGGATAAATTTCTGTTGTGTCCTAGTGGTTTGATCACCACTCTGTCATCACAGGATCCCCATTATCAGATGCTGTCCTTATCATGTAGCTTGAGACAAACTTTCTTGTGACCACACAGAGCAAACTAAGAGGTATGCAGGGGCCATTATGCATAACTTTGTTGGAATACCCCACTGAGACAGAGAACCTTTCACTGATGCTGAAGAGCTGGACAGGTTCAAATCAAGAAACCATTTAACTGAGAAAGCTGTCTCCAACACGGCTGCAAGTGACAGCTAAGGAAGAGTAATAAGTATCAGGGCAAGCATGTAGAATACCTGCCTCAAATATTTTGTGTACCTCCTCTCAGCATGTCTGGCTTAGTTTCTACTGAAAGGAATCCAGTTTGTGTAATATGAAACTATTCTGTAATGTGAGGTGAGGCATATGAAGTGGGGAAGATCCAGGGCTTCACTTAAAAAATGCACTCCTGATCTGAATTAAAATGCTTGTATGAACACTGAGATAGATAAGGTAGAGGGAAAAACAATGTACTTTCCACCTGAACCCATCTAAACTTCTCGAATCTGCAGCATTCTCCAGAAAGGTTTTCCACAGATCTGCTGCTGCTTCATGAAGAATTACAAGATTTATCTCCTCTTTGTTTGTTTTGTACCTGGTCCTGATAACTGCCATTTGATAATTCTTAAGTTCTTATACTGGAAGAGACACCAAACAGTCAGACCCCATTTACATGCCTCCCATGGTTTAGGAGACCTCTACCTATTCCATTCCTTGCAGCTCTTCTCTTTTCCAGGCTGAAAGGACACACTATATAAAGCCTTCCTAAGATGGAAGCTGTCTGGATTAGTTCCACTGATCACCCACCCTGCTCTTCTCTGGACAATTACAATGCTAACAAAACTTTCTGAAATGAGGTGTTGTCAAACAGAGTAGTACATAATAGCAAATGCTTGCTGTTTCACCCTTTATGCCTTTCCTAATTGCTTTTAACATATGGTTAACATTAAAGCTTCTTAACATTTGCCTTCTTGATCAGCACTGACCTAATGCACTCATGGAACCATCTGTCATTATCCCAAAACCTCACTCCTGAGTAGCAACAACACAATTTGACCCTAAAAATGAATAAGAACTTACAGTAAAATCTGTAATAACTGGAATAATGTTAAATACAATATAGGAATTGTTTGTTCAGATGCACAATAGCACAAGAAAAGCTGCTGTTAACACATTACACTGTTTTTCAACAACTTTCTAGCCATAATTATATGGTCATTTATTGCTAAACTACAAAGTCATCATCTAATAACTGAACTCTTAATCCTAGCCTCCTGGAATTTTACACATTTGGTCTAGCATCTGTTCCATCTTCCCTTAATCCATCCTTTGGCATGTTTGTGCCTTGCTTGTCTTTCTTAGGATGTTACACAATTTACAATATATGCCAAGCAAAAAGATCAGACAATGCCTTTATACATACATAACATCTCTTTCTGGCAGACTATACTAATAAAATACAACAACAAAAAAACACCTTCTGAGAGTTAGGCAATGGAGTCTTCTTTTCCCCATTATCTTTTTGCTTCAACTCACAAATAATTTTAATCCTACCTTTTCAAATACCTATCTGTGTGTCAAATTTGCTGTGGAATATTGGTACTGACTGATTTGATCTAAACAGTGTTTCTACTCATCCAAGTGCACACTTGGATCAGTAAAAAGCCCATCTATGACACAGGTGGTTTGTTTATAGGGACTTATCCAGAATATAGAGTTCTTTCATTATATGAAGGAGGTCAGAGAAAAGCAAATGCAGGTATCTGTGCATTCCTACTGCAGCTAAGCCTACCTAAAGGGCAGCCTTCTTTAGAACTGCAGGGGGAACAGTGACTTGTGTGATCATGTTGCCCTGACAACCAAAAGAGACCCTCTTTACAGTTCATCTAGCAGACATCTGTATTTTTGGGACAGATAGCCCTGAGTTTCATTGCTCACAAAAACTCACATTTCCTACCCCCTAATAAAGCACAGAGATTCACAGAATCACAGAATCTTAGGGGTTGGAAGGGACCTTGAAAGATCATCTAGTCCAACCCCCCTGCCAGAGCAGAATCACCTAGAGCACATCACACAGGAACATGTCCAGGTGGATTTTGAATGTCGCCAGCGAAGGAGACTCCACAACCTCTCTGGGCAGCCTGTCCCAGTGCTGTCACTCTCACAGTGAAAAAGTTTTTCCTCATGTTTACCTGAACCTCCTATGCTTTAGCTTGCACCTATTGCCCCTTGTCCTATCACTGAACATCACTGAGAAGAGCCTAGTTCTGTCCAGCTGACACCTGCCCCTTACGTATTTGTAAACACTGATGAGGTTGCCCCTCAGTCTCCTCTTCTCCAAGCTAAAGAGACCCAGCTCCCTCAGCCTTTCCTCGTCAGGGAGATGTTCCACTCCCTTAATCATCTTTGTGGCTCTGCACTGGACTCTTTCAAGCAGTTCCCTGTCCTTGTTGAACTGAGGGGCCCAGAACTGGACACAATATTCCAGATGCAGCCTCACCAAGGGAGAAAAGAGGGGGAGGAGAACCTCTCTCGACCTACTAACCACACCCTTTCTAATGCACTCCAGGATGCCATTGGCCTTCTTGGCTACAAGGGCACACTGCTGGCTCATGGTCATCCTCCTGCCCACCAGGATCCCCAGGTCCCTTTCTCCTACACTGCTCTCCAGCAGGTCAGCTCCCAACCTGTACTGGTACACATACATCATACAAACCCTTTACCTCAGTTGCCTGCCTGGTACTGTTGAAGCACAGACCAGTACATGAGAGTCTGCCTCAGAGTCTTGGGTGTGCTTTCATTTACCAAAAAATCAAAGAAGAAACACTGCACACATACCTTCAAGACAGTCCACTGCTCTACAACAATTGCATCATAGCCCTGCACGGTTTTGTTGTCTTCCACAGCAACATCTTCAAAGAGAAATACTCCATCCATTGTCCCATGTAAAGAATCTGGGAAAACACAGGGTTATCTGTAAGTTTTATAGAAGGCACCCCATGTGTAGTGAGGCATTTGAATTTATTAATAACAAATTCTTCCGAGGCTGTTAACAAAAAAGTGCATGGAGCTTCTTACTCTGATAGTCCATCTCTATTAAATGAATGAGATTAATAACTCAGTGTTTTTTAAGAGCTCCTACTCTCTAATAGCAAATCTCACTGTCCACTCTGTTATTTCAGTTTGTCCTCAAAAAAACACAGCTCTCCTATTTTGAGCAGGCAAAATTAATTCAGATCTTAGTTCAGCTCACCTACTTGAAGTTATACACACATTTTCAGGGCTAAAGACCATGTATTATGTCAAGTTTTCAAGGGCTTTTGAAGGTACACTGATATGAATGACTATACCAATTCATTCTCACAAGTCAGAATCCTTCATACGGACCAGCTGTTGCAATTATAGTGATCTACATGGACTGAGGATGTTCTGGCATATCTGAACAGTGTGAAAGAAAAGATATATTCGTAACTATTTAATCAATTTATGAAGGCATTTTGACCATCTGGTTTAGTGGCTCTCTATTCTCATTTGCATTCCCAGCATGTTCAGCCTTTTTTCAGACAACAGATACTATGAAAGTTACTTGAGCAGCACTTTCTCCTTCAACTTAGCTGTGTACTCCAGAATCAGCATTCACTCCCATAGGCAAGTATTCAAATTTTGTCAGCTCCATGACAGAAAATAACCAGAATAACTGGAAAAAAAAATAAATTACTTACCTTTCCTTACAAAAATAAGCTAAAAGATGAAACAGAACTATATTTAAAAAAAAACAACCTGTAGACAAGCAGTACTATACCCTTTATGAACATAAAAAACTCCTCTCACATTGTCAAAACACCTGCTTTTCAGACTTTCTAGTTTAAATAATACATTTACCCTGTATGACTCATTATAAAGACCTTGCTTATCCCTCCCTAAGTGTTGTATTTTGCATGATAGCTTCTTCACATCTTTAGGAAAACTACATTCCTTGCACTGGTATGATACATGTTTTTGAAAAGCAACTACACATGCCAGACAGGTAGATTCCTGAACAGAAAGGAGAGTTTTCTGTATAAGTCTTAAGTTGTTTTATCAGGTCCTCCTGCCTTCTTCCCTGATGGATATTAGGAGGTCAAGAAATGCCAGAGGAAAGGCATCACTGCCTCCAAGGGAAAACATGTATCAAACTCAGAACCAATTTTCACAGAGGAGGCAGTGAAGAGGATTAAGAGGCTTCTTACCTTTTGCAGACACAATCTCAGTCAACATCTTCTGATGTCATTACATGATCTAAATTAAATTTATTATCTGGAAATAATAAATTTGCTGTGGGCTTTGCCTACAACAAACCAGACTCCTACAGTTGGAGGCTTATGTTTACAAGCACACTGTAGCAAGACTCTTGTTGCAGATGTCAAGCATTTGCACACCCCTTTGCTTCTATTTGCACGGTCCACTACTCTCTTGCTGCATTTTCAATGAAGTAATTAAGTTGTAAGTGAGAAGATGCAAATACTTGTATCTCAAAGGCAACAGGATTCTTTTTTCATTTGTTTGTGAAATAAAACTGTCGTAAACACTTACTAGGGACTCTCCTTGGGATTCTGTTGGGAGACTCAAAGAAGTAGAATACAAGTGTATCTTTACACTGACTGTCTCCCCAGCAAGTTTCCTGTAATTCCATTTAGAATATAAAGGGATGAACACTTCTCACCACTGCTATGAGCCAGTATTACACATTGCTCCAAGGAGGCCAAACTGGACCACAAAGAAATGACCCCTACTCTCTAGATGAATTTTTCATTGGAGTGAGGAGAACTGATGTTTGCTGTTAAATAACAGGCCACATGACCAAACAGATGGTTGCAGGTTAGAAAATGTAGGGAGAACAAGCCTGCCACATAAAAACGGCTACAAGGGTTAACCACTGTATTTAATTTAGAAATGGCACTTTGTTAGACCCTACATTTTAAAGCTGGAACCAGCTCAACTTCTGTGTACCATGTTCCAACATCCACACCCTTCCAAATCTATTTTAGCATGCATAACAGCCAAATAAACCTTTGATTTTCCAAGCCAGGGATGACAGGATGGCACCTAAGGTTGAAATCAGAAACCCCTAGATCCCTACTAGACAGACACCCATGCCTTGCCAGGAAGCTTTGTACAGTGCTGGTGTACTGTACTCCTGTATCCTGAAATCTCTTAATGGAATTCAGTGTCACACTGTTGGCACAACCACAGCATGAGCTTGCCCTACGCATTTGCCAGCTAATTAATAAGCGATCAAAACACAATCAGCATGCGTGTATTTACACTCGCTCATAAATCATCCTTTATGTTTCACTCTGCAGCACATTCCACTCATGCAGTTCACAGCTTCCACATATGTGAACATTATGGCACATATGTAACGCTTCAGAAACTAACAGCTGAGCTCGTGAGACCCTACAGGCTGCAGATAAACTTGACTGCACTTCTTCATTGGATGTACAATGATTACTGTTGAATGCTACATCCAGTCCATCCTAAGATCCATTCATTTTTTTGGCCAGGAAAGAAACCTATAGAAAATTAGAAACCTGAAGAGGAAAAATTATAATGGAGTGAGAGCTGCTGCATATGGGTGTCTGCTCAACAGTGATGCTGGTCAAAAACTCTGTTAGAGGAACTGTTTGATGAGGATTTCCCCCTCCACCATAACCAATTCTCCTCTCGACTTGTTGCACCACAATGCTTAAACTTTAATGCATGAATGCATGTTTGCCAATTCTCACACCTTGGCTGTACAACTTCCCTTTTACAGGTCATCTACTACTCTTTCAGAATAAAGGGGGAGGTAAAGGTAATTGGATCATTCATTCCTTCACATGTGAAACATTTGGGATGCTCAGAATAATTGGGGTAAAGGAGAAAGCAGCAAGAATAGAGATAACATGGTCATATTTTGGAGAAAAAGCACATATAACCCATGCTACGGTGTCAGAATCAGTAGGAATTTCAGGGGAACTCTTATACAGAGGTGAGGAAAGGCAAGGAGACAGACAGGTGCACTAAATCTACCTGCAATTCTATCATCACACAGATGCTCTAGATTCTGCAATAACTTAAGCCTACAGTAACGTGTTCTAGAGCTGGCCCACTAGGTGAGAATCAAATAATCTATTATTAGATTTTAATGATTTTGAAGTCTAAAGCTGAGATAGTCATCCAAGGCTCTCTTCACAACTGATGGAGAGAAATAAGCACTATTTCATTCAGGACTCAGTTTCATGGAATTACAGAATAATTCAGGGGAATGGGGACCTCAGGAGGTCTTCAGTCCCATCTCCTGCTCAAAGCAGGTCGAATGCAGGTGCTGACCAGTGAGGAATTTTCCTCCAATATGCAATCTAAACCTCCCCTGGCACAAACTGAGGCCATTTCCTCTCATCTTATTGCATGTTACTTGGGAAAAGAGACCAACTCCCACCTGGCTACAACCTCCTTTCAGGCAGCTGTAGAGAGGAATAAGGTCTCACCTCAGCCTCCTTTCCTCCAGATAAGTAACCCCAGCTCTCTCAGATCCTCCTCTTAAGATTTCTGCTCTAGACCCTTCACCAGCTTTGTTGCTCTTCTTTACACATGCTCCAGCATGTCAATGTCATTCTTTTAGTGAGGGATCCAAAACTGAACACAGTATTGGAGGTGCATCCTCACCAGTGCCAAGTACAGGGGGATGACCACTTCCCTACTCCTGCTGGCCACACTATTCCTAATACAAGCCAGGATGCTCTTGGCCTCCTTTGCCACCTGGGCACACTGCTGGCTCATATTAAACTGTCTGTCAATCAACACCCCCAGGCCTTTCTCTGCTGAGCAGCTTTCCAGCCACTCTTCCTCAAGCCTGTAGCGTTGCATGGGGTTGTTGCGACCCAGGTGTAGGACTCAGCACTTGGCCTTACTGAGCCTCATACTACTGGCCTCAGCCCATCAATCAAGCCTGTCCAGATCCCTCTGTAGAGCCCGAAGCAGATCAACACTTCCACCCAACTTGGTATCATCTGCACACTTACTGAGGGTGCACTTGACCCCCTCATCCAGATCACTGATAAAGACATTAAAGACAACTGGCCCCAGTACCGAGCCAGATTCTCGCAATATTTGCAATAAAGCAGTAAGGAATGACAATAAAACAAATAGTTTTGACTTTGCTGTTTATGGTATCATTTTCCAATCTCTACTCTTGAACTGACATAACTTCACTCTTAAAAAAAAGGTTACAATCACTGTTCTTATTCTGAAAATGCTCCATTAGCACTGCACTTCTTATTAAGGCATCCTACTGTGCACAAAAAGCTATTTTCACTGGCTTGTATAAATATTTGATGTAGCTCAGTTGACAAAAAGCTATTTTGATGTTCTTGCTTCTGATTTACAAGAAGTATAAGGGAAAAGATTTCTTACTGTACCATGACACCTTTCCTATTGGGCAACAATTTTCCCATTGTCTTTGAACTTCAAATCCCCCTTATCTAGGAAACTAACCTTTAGTGTGCTGTTGCTCTCACTGAAGATAGCTAATCTGTAGCTTTACGAGGCACGTGACCTGAATGTTGGCCTTTGCTTCATATTTATATTCCTCCCCCCTCCTGAATCTTTTCACCTTCAGTACACACAGAGAAAAATAATTCCATATGGATTATAAAAATCCCAGCCACTTTAGTGGAAAAGGTGACTATAATTGGCCAAATGCATCACTGGTTCATCTCTGTCAGAGGCAGCGTGAGTATAATGGAGACAATCAATCTGACCCTCTAAAAACCTGACTACTTTCCTCTACCAAGCAATTCACATTTTGTGGTACTGTCAATGTTTTCTGGTTGGTTGGCTGGCTTTTTCTAACTTTGAAAGGCAGGAAATTCACAGACAGAATGGTAAAACAAATACAAGAATGCCAAGCATTTAAAGACTTCCAGTTCAAAACAACTAAAGATGAGAAAGCTTGTGATTACCCGCTTAGGCCATCAAAAGATAACCTTAGCTTTGATCCTTTCTCCCTTCTCACTCTCACCTTCTCACACTGCTGATGGCAGACTTGCTGCTAGAGGGAAAGAAAGGGACCCCACCTTGTTACATCCTTTCTATTTGCAGTGGTATTAATATGGAGCTTGCTGATACAGTTCTCACTAGTAGGTAAGGGTGAAGTCCTGTGATCACTTTAGATCACTAGGCAGGATCAGTTTACACCTGGGACTACAAGCAGAATTAGCAATGACACGAGTTGGATAAAAAACACCAGCAAATTACTGAACTCCAAATTTAAATAACTTATTTGTCAATACAAGAACACTCAAGGACTAAGCAAGCTGCTGTTTCAAACCTACTTGCAAAATCTGAATACATTTAATATACGGTGTAGCCCTGCATGGTTTACACATCGTGATTTGCAATTGTGTTACATTTCTGTTTATAATTATCTGGTTAATAAGCAAAAAGAAACAATTGTTATCAGTGAACTTTAAAACTCTTTCAAAGAGTAATCATTAAATTGTTGGCAGAAGGAAGAAACAGATTTATGACTACTGACAATCTGGAAATCTTCACATCATTGGGCATTCCAAGGACAAGGGGGAAAAGAAGAAGATAATAACCCTGTTTTTAAGTCTAATAAGCAAAATAATGAATTTGTACTTTAAGCCAAAGACAGAACGAGCCCCAGAACAAAGAAATGTGATATAACCAATTAAAGAAACTATGCTAATATTACCTTAACTTGGAAGAGGATTAACCAGTGAACAAGGAGACCAGCTATGAAGAGCTGGATAGGCTGCCATAAAAGAGTAGACAAAAGGAAAGAGCTGAGAAGCCCTTAGCCCCCTCTTACTTCCCTCCTCCCTATCCTGGGTTGTTTCATACTGCTTGGCATATGAGTGAAAAAGCTGTTCCATTTCTCTGCAGCAAAGAAAAAATTTAGGATTTAAATAATAAACTTTTAACTGTAACCGACAGCAATTTACAGATGTTCTCAGCAACTGTTCTTCTTTTAGCATGGGCATGTTAGCTGCTCTAATTAATACACTTCCAGAGACATTAACTCTGAACTTTTTGACTTCTAAGCCTGTTCTTCCGGTAACTGTAAAATGCTAATAAAAATTATCATTAACTGTTCATCTTCAATCTCTAATCTAACTTAATCCAGAAACTGTCCATTTTTATACAATTTGTTGTCTTGTTTGCATAGAAACTTACTGTCCTGATTCAGGTCTACTTTATCTATGTCTGCAGGCAGTTATCCAACACTCCACACTCTGGTATCCGAGTACATGAGCTTCCCCCAGGCCTCTGTTACGTAAATGAACTTTAGAAGTTTAAATAACAGAAAAATGCTGTGTTTAAAGCATTTTTGAATACACTGATAAGGAGTTTTTATTAAAGAAAACATTAAGCTTGATAGAGCCAATTAGATTTGCCTCTATGAGTTGCAATTTATACACATGAAGTAAATGACTATTTGTTTTTAAGCAAGTTAACTAGCAATTACAAAGCTTTCCAGGAAGCTGTGTGAAAGCATTCCATCAGCTGAACTTTAGACCTTCCTTTTCTGCTACTTGCTTGCAAAATGAAAAATTAGGATTCCTTGTTAATTTCTTGATTGACTTTTTCCAGAATTGACTCATATTACAGTGTTTTATCATGGGTCCTGGAATTCTGACCAGCACCAAAACGGAGAGAAGATGCCCTGGAAGCAGCTCCCCTATAATTTTGAGGTGCAAACCCCCTAATCTTAGTAGCAGTGCCCAATCTATGGGCTACCACAACCCTTTTGATGAATGCAAAACAAAATTAGGTGAAAGATTCAGCCATAAGCACTTTAACCATGAAACAGAGTAGTGACATATTTTTTTAGTATAATTAATCTGGCTGTAACTTCAACATTTTTATGTTCAATTACTTCCGTTTGTTTGCTCTTAGGATTCCTTGGTTATGTCTCCCAGATCCCTATTATGCATCAGTCTTTCTTTGTAGAGCAAGACTCTCTTCAGGGACTCCATGGTGGCCAGTATTGTACAGACTGGCTATAGTATTAAGCTGGATTCAGTGCCACATCTTCACAACATATCTGGGTTTTTACCTTCTTCAACTAAGAATAAAATTTATTCATCACTCATATGAATGCACTAGCTAGGATAAAACAAACATAGAAGACAATTTGGTAAAACATAGTGCTATCAAGGTGGAAATGGTCTCTGCAAAGACTGGGAGTAGCTGACTACATGTTGGCCAGATGAAACTGGAGGGTCCTTACCCTGACCTGCAACTGGAGCCATATGCAGTGCATGTCCAGACAGTTAAGAAAGCCACTCTTCCATTTATGTCATCTGCCTTGCAATCTTGTTAGTTTAATTCATTTTACTTGGTACTGTTTATTAACTCTGTATATTACTGCAATTACAGGACCATCTCTAGTCTGTTTATAAAATACAATACATGATCTGTTTTCCTTATTCAACTGCCAAAATATTTTCTGTGCTTTCATTCCATTTCACTGAAATAGGTGGTTCTAAAACAAATCTGCCCCAAGCCTACATTTAAGTACCTCCCCAATGTCTTCTCTTCAAAGATAATGACCTTTATTAGAGGAGAAAGGAAAATAATCACAGTGTAATGCTTTCTGTAATTTCCATACCATTTACCATTCCAAGGCTGAAGATGGCGTTTACCAGTGAGCCTCCTTTCCTGAAGTGGTCTGTCATGTGCTCCAGCCAGTTTGCTTCTAAGCTGTTGACAGTCTGCCCATTCCTGGAGATCCTCATAGGGATAGTCACTGTATAATATTGGCTGCATCTTTGTGGGGTTTTTGGCTTGTTGAAGAGAATGAAGATCTCTCTTTCTACCAAAAAGTAAAAAAGGGGGTAATGCAACAACCGTATAATCATATTTCAGCTACAACAGTGTATAACCCACTGTTTGCTCCTTCCTAACTACACTGTGCAACTACAAAAGATACTTTGGGATGTGTTTATGTCCTTAATACATTTCTGCAGTGTTCAACAAAAGAGGGTCCCAAAGCCCAATACAGTATTTCAATGCAACAATGTTTGTTACTAATAATGGACTCCTTGTTGATAGTAAAACATTTAAAAGACACTAATACCTGAGTACTAACGGACAATCCCCCTACTGGAGTTATCTCTGTAAACCAAGATAGAAAAACAATTCATAAATTGCTTTAAGTACTGTCGCAGTCAAGAAATCACTAAAAATTAACACACAGAGTACCTTTATTTTTCTATTGAATGATTTTATGATACTATGAGTTGTTAAAAGAGCTGTGAAACTGAGGACAGTTCAAATAGGAAATCTTACTGTAAATTTAGGAAGAACTGCCTCCTGTAGATCTTGGCCATTAACAGCAAGCAGCAGCCTCATCTAAAGTAAATGCAATCAGTCTTTAACATAGAAACTATACTGGATGGTTTGCTGATTTACTTTGGGTCTGAGCCAAGGTTAGAGACACTAACACAACAGCAAATGAATTTTGAAAGTGGAATTCCACTTTAGAGACACTAACACAACAGCAAATGAATTTTGAAAGTGGAATTCCACTTACAAATGAGAAGATTTTATAGAGTTTGCTCCATGTCTCCCCTAGCATATCACAGGAGCAATTAATACAGGCTTTTCATTACAAAAAAGACATTGTTGACAGCAAAGCTGAGCTTCCACAGCCCTAAAACTGGAAGCAAGTTTAAGTGTAGATCTACCTTCCAAATTCTCATCAATAAAATGACTGATAAAAAATTTTTACATTATTGTTTTACTTAATGATGGAGTGGAAATCAATGGTAAAATTTCTATTGACTTCCAATGTAAAAAATTCTCCTAAAAGAAACTAATATAAAAGTTAAAGACACATGAAATTCATTCATTCAGTAGGTTCCTCTTGTTTCTAAGTTATTATATTCTCATCTCGAGTATTAGAGTAAAGAAAGAGATGTCAAAAGAAATGTTAAGTTTGCTCTGACAAACATCAATGAGCAAGAAGTAGAGTGTAAATTGAAAAGATGTGAGAAGGTTGATGCTCAGACACAGTCTGGCAGCACTTGGAAAGCAGGAAGCCCATGATTTAACCAAACATGAAAAAGAGGCCTAATGATCTCTGACATGAACCATGATTCAAATAGAGTAGAAAGGAATTGTTAACATGAATCCTCTTTCTGTTAACCACTTGGTTTAGAAATAATGAAATTATGATAATCCTAACTTAGAAGAGCATACATAGAAAACTTTAATGATGGTTTTGATTCTGACCCCCACAATTGACTTACGTTGGAAATGGAGACCTTTCTGGTGTATATGAAGACATTGTATGAACAAGAGCAAATCATGAAACTGGAAAGCCACAGACAGGGAGATGAGAATTTGGATTTGACACTGGGCTGTTAACAGCATGCGTTTGAAATGTGTGCGAATCTTTCAGTGGCTGACTTGGTTTGGCACCATTACTGGTTGTATAGCATACCAGCCCTAACCAATGTTCAAGACATTACTGATAACAGTTTTCATCAGCAAACTTAACTGCTCAAGCATGGACAAAGACACCTTCAGTTTGGTTCTAGGTAACACAGAACTTTTGCACATACCATTGGAACATCTGTGCCTTGTTCACAGGCATATAATTTTCAACACTGCTTTCAAGAGTCCCTTATTAAAAGGGAAAAAGAGCACTACAAAATATTCAGGAAAAAAAAAAAAGCAGCAGAAATATAAAACTTGAATAGTATAAAACTAAAAAATATAGAACAAAATTAAGATTCCACAATTAGCAAGAAATATTAATTTTTCTCCTGAAGTTTTATGTAGAGAAGTAGGAGTTCCAAGAGTGGTAACTTCCTATGGAATAAGGAGGCTAACTGGAAAAAACAACAAAAAAACCCAAACAAACTCAACACCAGCTGCCCAATAAAAAACCAAACAAGAACGAACAACCCAAAAAAACCCCCAAAACAACAAGCAAGAAACCCAAACCACCTGATGTTTTCTATCTTCATATTCCCAAAAGAGGATGGAGAACCAGTGCCAAAGACTGAAATACATTTTCCGTGGGAGGAAAAGGGAGTGCTGTAGTAATAAAAATTCATACAAGAGTAATAAAGAAATCAGCAATGTTGTACAGGCAATAAATTTGGGAAAATCCTACTAAAAGTGAACTGTCACATAAAACTGTCTTCTCAGACCTTCAGTCTTTGAAAGTATCTGCATAACTCACCAAATACAAAACTATATGAGAAATAAATAAAGCCAGAAAGCAGTCAGAGAAAGAAAGAGAGAAAAATAAAAAAACTAAAGTTGTTGTTTTTTTTTTAATTAAACCTCTTTTCTGGCAAATCAGCAGTTGTAATAAAATTCTGGGGTGTTACAGATGATAGAAGCTGAGAATATTGGAGGTGATCAGCTTCACATTAAACGGAAAGATTTCCACTGCTCAGTATAGGGAAGAATAGCATCAAATTAAACTTGATAGGTTGACCCTCTCAAAGCCAGCATACATAAAAAGAGAAAGAACTGGTTTGATTAGACTTGGAGATGACTAATTTAGAATTATAAAACTAAGAGAGGTTTTAGAATGTGCAAGATTGTAGTGAACACATTTTTCAAATAATAGCTATGCTTTGACCAAATCTGGCTGTCTGCTTGTCCCTCAAAAAACTGAAGAAAGTATGGTGAAAGGTCATAGATTGTGATCCAAATTTGATGCAAAAAAGCTAATGACACCGAAATGCAACGGAAACCAAGACAATAGTCCAAGGAGGGTTCAATGCAAAGTCATTCTTGGTTCTACATAAGAAATCCCCAAAGCAGCAGGAGCGTTTGACAAAATCTATGTAAGACATAAAAGAATAATGGTAATTAAAAGTCAAGGACAGTACCAGCTGAAAGGAATGCAGATGGAATTTCCTTACACAGATTTGTAGTTTGTAAGGAAAGTAAGCAAAGTGGTAAGAGAAGTTGCCATACACACTGTTTTCTAGGATCTAAGCAAGTTATAGGAAAGAAAAATATTTTTAGGTTTAAACTGAAAATGGGTCAAGAAAATTTTTTTCTGATGACTTTTCATTTTGTAAATTACTCTGGTCTACATCCTATTTGGAACTATAATTCCATCTACTGGAGTAGCCTCTGAGCAACAAAGACCTTAAAGGTGAATATTTTGAAGACCTCAAAAAGGTTATTTTGAAAACGTCAATTGAGACTTGGGACAGCATAAAGTGACATTTAAAAATGAAAAACACACCTGAGGAGATATATGTCAAAGAAATAAAAGAAACAAAGATGGCATATGAAGAATAATCTTACAAAAATATGAGAATTGGAAAGCAAATTACTAGGGGAACCATTAACAAGAGGTCCTTTACTATGAATTAGCAAACATGAGCCAATAACAAAAATAACTGCTGCTTTCCAGTAATTACAATTCTGACTGTAGCACTGCCCCCAGTCTGACTGTAGGATACCACAAGACTTCAGAGTACAGATCACATAATATTCCTGCTCATCCTGAGGTGGTCTAATTTCAGCTGTATGTTCACCTGCTACTAACGGGCTAACTGCAATAAGGCCTTGTGACTTACTCCTTCTATTGCTGCAAAACCTTGCCAGGTAGATTGGCAGAGCTTTTTGCTCAAATGGATAAAAAGGATACAAAGATCAAGAGCTCTCAGGGTATCACAACAAATGCAGAAATGGACCAGTTCAGCTGAACAGTAAACAAAAATAAGTCTTTACACTCAGGCACACAAATGGGCCATAACAAAGTTGCAGCTGCTTATATCATCTCTGCTTTTGCCATCTGACTTACACAGTTGCTGTGAACTCTGTAACCATGTGAAATCAGGTTAAGTGGCTCATTTGGTGCACCTTTTCTTTGCTAAGTACAGTGGTAAGGTCTTCCCCACATCTCCAACTCCCAGAGGAGCTGGGAACATAAGTGAGGCAATTTTGACTTGGCTTTTATGTATGAAAGGTCACTACAATACTTACTGCCAGTAAGCGGTTTTAAGCATCGTGCTGGTGTTTCATTCTCTTCAAGTCCATTCGGCTTGTCTGCTGCTTCTGTGACACTTGGGTTCCCATGTTCAAACTCTTCTTCATTTCCCTTTGCAGACTTGAGATTCAGCTCTTCAGTTCCCTGTCCTTCACCTCTACAGCTGTCCCTGGATGTGGCACATTGGTCACCACTTTCCTCACTTAGTGCTGGAGTACTGCATCCATTAATGCCATCTATTTTCTCCCCGTCTGGTGAAGCATGATCGTCCGGGTAATTTGAAACATTTTTATTATCTCTTGATTGCACAGAGTCATTACAGGTGGGTGTCAGGGAGGTGCTGACAAGACAGTCCTTTTGGGAACAGTACTGAGGTATAAATCCAACAAATTTCAAGCCTCGACTTGCAGCATCTTGAATCTACAAGTAAAACAAGATTAGATTTTTAACTGTCAAGCTGTCTTAGCTAAACAGAAATACAGAAAATAACACCTTTCAAGGCAGCTAGCATGTAATTTTTGCTACTTCTGTCCACTACCACAGGAAATTGTCATGCTACATTTACATAAAAAGCTACATTCTAGAGAAGCAGGATGAAAAGCTCCCTAAACCTTCTGAAATACTGTGAAAACGAGGGGGGGAAAAAGGAAAAAGAGAACTGAGAAAATGCCTACATATTTCTTCACAAAGGATAAAGCATCTGTTTGAAAAGCTTCTTTATGCTAAATTATCAGAAGTGGTTTCATGCACACACAGTTTTAGTATCAACTCTATGAAGTCTCTGACTTCATATAGCATCTTCTACTGTATTAGGTGCACAACTTGGATATTTATGTGAGGAAAGGGTTATTCATTCTCTCTGTTGCATGCATTGTTACAACAACAGTTGTTGTTTTTCCTAGTTTGGATTGAGACACAAATGGCAAACTTTCACATAATGAGTACATAAAAGCAAAGCTATTTTAATACATCACTTTTGGTAAGTTATAGAACTCGGAATAGAAAAAGGCACTGTGAGATGAGCAAAGAAGAATAAAGGAATAAAGGAATCTAAGGGGGATTAATTATTAATCCTGTATGCCTTATGTAAAAAACTGAATCAATCAAACCAGAAAAGATCCTGGAAAAAAGCATTGGACTAGTAGCAATGACAACTTGATAAAGCTGGAATAATCTAAGAAAGGCTTGAGACAGCAGAAAGATAAATGTTTTTTGGGTAGACTCAGCACTGCAGATACACCATCCATTCGAGTCACCATCCTCAGACTCCTCAAACCCAGGAGATGCTGCAGCAAGACCCAGACTTCTGTGCAAACATGAGTGTCTGCTGATTCACTTACGAAAATCACCCACTGAAAAAGAAAGGTTTCCATGCAATGTATACCCTTCATATAATATAAAGTCTAAACACACATGAATACTTCTAAAAGAAATGCCTTGAGAATGGAGAAATCATTTCACTTTCTCTGTATACCATGAAATTCTAGTAAATTAAAGTGTCTTAATTATTCTCTGAGGCTCAATTTAGTATGAACTTGAGGGAAATAGCTCAGGTCTTTTTTTTCAAAAGCAAGTAAACAGGAATAATTTTGTACCACTTTTAAAATATTAATAAATTTAGGAGGAAGTTCATTTCTGCATCTTCCCTATCCAGAATTTATATTTTTTTTTTTAATGAATCATCTACTTCCTGGTAATGTGCTACTGCTACGAACACAAACCCACATATGATACCTGATCAACAACAAGAACTTCCTCTTTCAAACCGCTATTATATTTTTCCATGTTAAATTAACTCTTGATTTAATGATCACTGGAACTTAAACAGAGCTCTCCAGGAAACAAGGCAATGCTCTTCACAGGTGTTTAGCCTGGCAAACATGGGATGCTGACTTAACTAAAGCTCATTGCTAAAGAGGACAATAACCTCCAAATAAAAATACTACTAGCAGTACCCTGACCAAATGAGTATCTGCCTACCAAGAAAGTTAGCATGTAACTAGCTTGCTCAGAAAGGTTTAAATTAATGTCAATGACAGATGCATTCATAATCCGCTTAATAGTCCTGACTCGCTATTGTAACTTCACAAAAACTTTTTTATACAGTCAATGACAGATTTATAAATTCATTTCATCTCTTGCCACTAATCTACAGGCACACCACATTTGTTTAGTAGGTTGCAGGGCAGATAATTATAGAAATTTAACTAGTGTGCAGCTATTAAAGAGTTTGAGGACAGCACATATGCAGTAATTTTATTAGTGCTAGTCAATAATGACTGCTTGTCAATCTACACCAGACTCTCCCACGCTGTGATTCGGATGAGAACAGCTTTCACAGCTATTGTAGCAATGTTTTACAGTCTTGGCTCACCCAAAAATATGTATTTGCTGTAAAGAACACAGGATGCTGAGGCTCTTCTTCTGAGGCTCATGTTTTCAGAATGGTAATATGAGGAACTAAGGACTGAAGCACAGTCGAAGCCATATTAGCCTAACAGTTTAGCAGAAAGATTGGAAAAAGAGACTTACCTTCAAAGCCCTTTCCCAACAAGTTAATGGGCAGTAAACAAAATACAAAATCTTACTTATACCTAGATTTCAAATTTTCCAAATTATATGAGAACCAAGCATCTCATCATATTCAATAAAGCAAATTTAGCAGGAAATGTTACATCAACAGTGCAATGTAAGATACAGAACTGCAAAGTGATGCATCAGCCGATGCAGTTTTTCCTTCTGACTTTTCACAAAACCATGAAAAGGCTGACTTTCATCTTGAATAAAAGTATAGAGCCTGAACATTTTCAAGCTACAAACAAAGACAACTTGATTTTCCAGCTTCCTGCTGGGAGCTTAAATAGTACAAAATTTTAGTTGCCTTCACGTCCAGAATGAATTATACCACTCAGTATACATCCACATTTCTTGCTTCCTGTATTTGAAATATTGAATATTGGAATTACAAAAAACAAAACCCCAGACTTAAACAAGCCCAAACCTCTGTTTCGGGAAAGGTGGTGCCCAGGAGCTACACAGGGCAGAAAGGCTGTTTCTACCAGCTACCTGTAGTTTTCAAACCCTGTGAGGCATCCTGTGCTGGTACACACAGACACACACATCTGTTCCAGGCCTTTGGGAAAACACCTTCCTGATGAGGTGCTGGGCAGCAGTAAGAGGGCAATGCATGGGAGGAAGCAAGGGTAAAGCTGGACTGCATGGGAAGAACATGATGCTACTCTGACAGGGTCACCCAGAACTTATAGCAGAGGGCATAGATTCTAGAATTACTTGTCTTTATGTGCCAGTTTAGAGTACTAAAAAAGAATACTAACAAGGGTCTTTGTCATACTATGTTGTATGACTAAATGAGAGGAAAAAGCATGGAAAGCAGAACGACTGCATTTCTACCACTTAGAACACCAGAAAAAAAATTAGATTAAAGATGCCCTTACATTAGGTGATCCATCCTAATTTAAGTTGGTTTACTGACCTTTTTTGGTATTTTAAATATGCCACATACTTGCTCTTTATATCTGGGGAAATTTTTAAAAGGGAAATTCCAACAGAATTTAAGTTAAAAAAAATGTCTTTGGTTCTTTCCTCAGATAGGAGCAGAAACATTTTTATTGCCTCATAAATGTGCTGTTTGAATCATATTAACCACAAATACAAGAACAGGTCTCCATCACAAAAGATCTTATTGTTCAAAAACAGAAGCAGAACTTAACTCATTTATTTCAATCTGGATAAAACCCCAAGTGTACATCCAAATCAGTTTATAGTTGGCTTGCAACAAATTGGATTTACACCAGTATAAAAATACAACCTGGTTAAAGAAGGGGTGAAATTTCATGTGTACAGAGGGCCAAGGCAGTTGAAAAATTTAATGTCATCCCTATAATTTGCTTGATTAGAAACCTGGCATTTTCCCTGAAGGGAAAAAAATGACAGATTTAGCCTTTGCTATCTGTGAAATAAATATCAAATCTCTCACTAACTCAAGCACGAATAGGAACAAGCATTGTGTCCAACCCTGATGTCAATACCTTAATTGAATTTTAGCTGGGGCACATGTGTTAACATTTCTTAACATTTGTGAAGTGTTATTGTTTATTTCAGAACTGACTGACGGCTATTTTCATACTCCATTTGGAAACACTGAACCTTCAGCAACACAAAGCAGTGTCACTAAACATTATGTTGATGTAGCAAATGTACGTCCCATCTATTTAAATACTCCTGGTTCTCTTGAAGGCTCCCTACTTAATTAGAAAATGGCTGACAGTCTAATTTTACAGCCTAAATCTGTAAAAACAGACCTGACAACAGCATGCCTAAATGAAGAAACCCTCTTTTCTGAGAAGTATTTTTCAACTATAGGCTTCAGAACCATAAAAGAAGTGCAGAGATTCCAGGTTGAAAGCTCATTTTGAATAGCTGCATACAGGTTTCCTTTTCAAATCTGTTTAGAATAAAGACACTTGGCAGGTTCATTGTACAGTCCACATACTGCTTGTGATTCTCCATTTCTTGGTGTATTATTAGCTCCGTAATAATCTCCTATTCATAGAGAGCATGATGGTACTACTTATAAATACAGAAGCTCAATGATATAGAACCCATGCTGACCTGAATCATATACTTTTGTCTGCTTTGGTAATTGCTTACAGGGAGAGTCTCTGTATGTCTCCCATGGGATGGCACACAGCAAATCAAACACTGTCCACAAGCTCAGGATAGTATTCCACCCACATCAATAAACATGGGAAATAGTGCACAGCAATCTGGTAACAAGGATCTCTTCCTTGGATTAAGTATTTTCAAACAGACTATTTAATAAGTCAAGTGTTAGGAATTTCTCTTAACTCTTGTATGCCAGAAGCTGGATATTTTCGGGATACATACAGAGGAAAAGCAGTTTTACTAATGTCACCAAGACACTCCAGATTATAGCAGACCTAAATGGTCTCAAGGCTTATACTTCCTGATAATCTGGAAAAACACACCTTCTAAACCTAGACATTAGGACTAAACATTTCCTTAGTATATATGCTATATGGCTCATGGCATTAACAAGGCACTGAAAGAATGCTCTAGCAACCCAGTAAAAGGGACTGCTGCCAATATAAAAACAAACAACAGAGACAATTTACAAAGAGCAAGCATAGCAAAAATGTGCTTGGAAAAAGGACAACATTCTCTATGTGCAATGATCTGATCTTCTGATGGTCAGATGCATTTAGTTAGCTGTGCAGCAAACTAAGGGGAAAACTGCTACTTAGTCCTACTGATGGGAAAACATATGGCCTTTGAAACAATAGCTGGCTTAATTTTGCTCAGAGCTGTCTCAAACTTTTTTTAAGCCAAGCATAAGCCGTCTTAGCCAATGAAATACATTCATGTCTATCTGTCTGTTTATTTGATTGTTGTCTTTAAAAGAACGATGTTAGAGGCATTAGATCTCCTAATGTGTACCAGATACAAGATGACTGTATTTTTCTACCTTCTTTTTAGGATTCAAGCAAATCTCCTTTGACAACAGACATAGCACCCGGCAACTTCATGCAAAGAACATGACCTTGTGGTTTGAGGGGAACACCACGTACTGCATACCAGAAGTTGGAACTGGAAAAGGATGTTCAAGACTACAGTCTTCCAACTGTCTCCTCCTTCATTAATACTTAGTAGTACGTTTCATCACAAATACTGAACATCCCGCTTCTAGTTTGTTAACCTCTGAAAACAGATGTTTAAAATTAAGACATGCTTTTGGTTTGCCTCAGATATTTTCTGTAGGTCTTGCATGATGTTTCCTGAGAAGAGACTGCAACAGTTAATCGAGTTTGCTGCTTATTTTTAAAACAATTAAGCTTAGCTACTGTTCTGAAGGAGGGGTTTAGACCTTTATAAATAACTCAAAACTTTTGCAACTTTTGGCATTTTTACATCTCTACTACTAAGTTAAAAAAAAAAACCCTGTAATTCTACAAATCAAACAGCAAAGCAGCAAGTGCTAATCAGTTCTCTGTCCTGTTACTGAGACTCTGTTTCACTACTTACAGATTTCCAAGCCATGCAACCTTTCTGACTAGGATGCTCTATCATTTAAGCCTGTACTCCCCATGCATATTTAACCTCTTTCAGTTTACACTCACCAATTTTGAATTTCAGGCAGATAATTCATGTTCACAGAAACCCAAGTAAATATAAATGTAGCTTCTAGAAAGGGAAATCCCAGTCTGCATTCAGTATAAAATACTGAATATATAAAATAGGCCATCAGGAATCAAATGCCAGTGAGATGCCCTGAAAAATGTTACTGCAATCTGAAACCAGAGTCATCCTTCAAGCAATGTTGTTGACAGAGTTTATATTGATACTTCCAATAAAAATCTTGACCAGAACTTTACCATTTGAGAACTTCAGATAAGACTATTAGAATGAAGTTGGTAGATCCAAGAAAATATAAGAGAGTCCAAAAACAAACCCAAAAGTTACAAAACTAGTGAGTTTCTTGAAGAAACAGACGTATGTTGCCTTTCCATCTTTGCAGTACCCAGTGTATTCAACAGGACACTGACTTGACACTTCAAACTCTTGCTACATTTGTGGTAGAGCATGACTAGGCACTGAAAAGAAAGCTTTGCAGTTTTACAACATGCTCATTGGTAGCATCCTCTGCAAAAAGGAACTGAAAGCTACCAACCCAACAGGGAGAACAGCAGTGAAGCAAGTAGTCACTGCAACCAACTGCTATGCTGAGTAAAACAGAAGATAGGCTCTTAAGAAAGTGCTGCCAAGAGATAATAAATTACAGTGAGCTGTTTGTCTCCTGCTACTGAAGCCAAAGCCGGGATGAGAGTAACAACTTGAAATTCCTCTTTAGCTTACATTAGCTGTACATACAATATAACCATACCAAATATGTAGTGCAGTGTGGTGCAAGAACTGTTGTTTCTTTCAGCATATCTTACTAGATGACAGCTCTTGAAACCACACTGTCCTATCCTGTGTGGTCTTGGGTGCAATCATTCTCAAATTATTGTCTTATTTTAGCATCTGCTCCTTCACAGACCTGGCAAAGGACAAACATTGTTGGACACAGGCTACAAAGGTTCAGTGCCTGCAGTACCTGCCCAAAAACCATGTAACATATCTGTATCCTCTCATCCTTAACCTAAACTCTGAAAATAAATCCTTAATTTATACATGTAATTTAAGATTTATTCCTTAGAAATTGTTTTAAACCTGGGATAAACTGCTATGGAGCAGCCAGCTATGTTCACTCAACCCAAATATTTGATAAACACTGTCAAAAAAAAGTCTGTAGAAACTCTGTCCCAAGCACTTGCTCTAGGGAATGGGTATTTTAAAAATGCAGACTGTGTCTTGTGTATGAATCTGTTCAGAAAAATTCCTACACTAATGGATGAACATAAACAAGGGGAAAATAAAGGTTTGTAGAGATGAATAGTTGAGCATTGTAGCTAGCAACCATTTCAGCTGGGTGAACACAATGCAATCTCACGTAGAACATGAGAAAATAGTCACTTATTTGTGATCGGCTAGCACTAATATGATTTAGAACTGGCATGCTGGTTTAGTCCATCTCTGTCCTAAGCAACAAAAACAAAAAACCAAAAAGTTCAGGACAACAGGAATATTTTTTAAATTAAGAATTCAATCTCAAAGTTACAGGCTTTACATTTAATTTTTTAGGAACACTTTCCTTTATCTTTATATAAACCAAAGTGTTTTTTAAAATCACATTATTCCATCAAGCCATCTGTTACTTGAAGCCAAAAATTAAATTTGAACAATTTGCCCATATTTTATTTTAGCACAGTATAAAATATTATTATATTTATTATTATTTGAAGAAAGGATTTTTTCCCACCAGACAGAATTGGGATAATTACAAATGTCAACTACATACTTTATAACATCTATTTTTATCGCGGTCAAGAGGATGATTCTGAAAGCTGCTGGGGCAAAGGATTATAAAAGCACAACCAGGCTCCTGGGAGAGTCCTGAAAACAGTTTTGCAATGTTCATGGAAGATATATATCAACACTACTCTTACAGGGCTTAGTCAAAAGAACACAAGTTGAAAGAAGCTTAAGCAGGAACAGATGTTTCCCTTCACACCAGGCTGTTTAAAATACAGTATATGCTATTTTTTACCTTCTCTTGCTATATATACACTTACAAAATGTTAACAAAATGCACTTTAATAAATATTATCACAGCAGATCACAAACAGCTGAACCATTGATGCTGAATTTCAACTTCTGCTTCATGACCGTATCTACTTCTAAAATCCAAATACTTAAAAATCAAACAGGGGCTCTGTTTGCACCAAAAACATACAGAAAACAAAACAGTCAGCTAAGTGCTCAGCAATGGTTTTCATTACAATGTGCTAAAGGAAATAAATCTTGTATTGTTCTTTTCCATATACCCTGGAGAGTGAAGGTTTTGGGGTGGGATTTTTTGGGTTTGTTTTAAGGATGGAAATGATTTTAGAAGTGGCTGAGATCACATCTAGATAAGTAATCCTAGGTAATAAACAGTACTCTAGAGGGGTCATTCTCTAGCCACAAAAGTAAATTTGAGCTGCTTATTCGTTTGAAGAACAATCCTCTGAGCAATATTAAAGACTCAGTATTTCCCCTCCTCTATCTTTTACTACCACCTGCTCTGATTTTATATTCTGCAGGAAATTCTGAACAAGCCAGTTAAAATATATCTAAAGTAAAGAATAATCCCTAGGATTACAATATCCATCTAACAAACCCTAACACCAGCAGAGCAAAAAGAGACAAGAATGTGAGAAATACTGGAACAGCTTTATAAAAAAACTGGTTTTCTTAGCAATTATAAATAGAAGTACAAAAAAATTACAATATTAGTAATTTTCACCTTTTTTTCCTCAAAAATTGCAGACTTTTGTCTTTTTAGTTGCTTATTATACTGTTATGAATAAATCAATAATTACATATACAAAAAGTACTTATTACTATGGATAAATTTGTCCTATAGGACATTTCTCAGCTTCCAAATCTTCTTGTCATTTTACATTTAAGATGCTGAAGAGAGTTTTAAAATTCATTAATTGGGAGTTCAAAATAATTTAGTATCACTTTCACACACTATATGGATTTGTGAAGTGCCTTGTTTTGATCATATAAGATAAACGCTCACTCTGATGTGACTGAATATGCAGGGAACAGGTGAGGAGCCAAGTCTGGGCTGAATCACTCCCTTGACTGGGAACATTTATGGAAAAGATTTTAGAAGCTCTGGAAAAATCATGTAAGCATTCAGTTTTTATTTTACAGAAGAAACAGAAGTTCTCCTAAATACTCCAACCATGCTTCTATCTCGCAACTTAAAAGAAGCTGGAGTATTAACCTGTCTTTTAACAGTAATACTAATACAAAAATTATTCACCAGTTAGAGCCCTAACACATAACTCTCCAGATAATGATGGGTCTGAACTACGATAGCAGTTATTTTGATAGCACCAAAACAGACACAGATGAATGGAGGGGAACAAAAACCTAAGAGAGCAGGAAAAGAAATATCTCAGTAATTTGATAAAAACATTGATATGGAGAAACATGCATGTGGTTGCTGGTGTGTGCATCAGTTCCTTATCCAACCACTCAGCCGGTCTCCTGCATGGTGTTTCCTCCATGGAAGCAAGGGCAGATAACAGGCAGGAGCATTGAACCCCTCTCTCACCATTCAGGAGTACACTGATTAAGCTAAAAGCACAGTTTAAATTTGTTGATACTAATGTGTATTAATTTCCAGGGCAGAAACTAAAACTTGAAACATACTAATTCTTCCTGCCACTTCTAATCCCAGATAATATTCTTGTTAAAAAGACATTTAGAAGAATTTCAGTAAACACCATAAAACTGGCTTAAATACAGTAGATCCTTTCAGCAACGTAGGATGCAAGTTCCTCATACAAGTGTTAGTATTGTACAGCCTTGATTTCAAATTAGCCCAATTTCCTGTGCAACTTGCCTTTGTATCAGGGAGAACTGGTGGTCACTGTTTCAGATGCCAACTCAAGAACAAGTACATTGGTGGCAGCATCCTTGCAATGTGTTTTATTAGCATGTTTCTCCCTGGGGTCCCACTGACTTAAGTGTGAGCGTTATACCAACGCTTCCTTGGCCCAACAACGCTCTTGCTAGAAAATACACGTCAACAAACTTACAGGCAAAGTCACTGCATCTGCAGGAGTCAACATTATTTCTAGGATACTTTTGACTACAGAAGTTGTTGAGAGGACCACTTAAAGGAGTAACATGTTACTGGCAGCTTTTGAGCTAGTGCTGGTGCTGGCATTTTTATGCTCACTGAACTTCACCAAGACTATGAACAGAGAGAACAGCAATGAGCAGATGTGACACACACTGTCTCGTATAGTAGATTTCATCACTAGATAAGCATTACTTAGGTATTTAAAGATGGAAATAATGTTTCAAGCTGAACAAGCCCACTTCTGAAAACACAAAACCGATTATTTATCTGTATGACCTTAGGTTTGCCAGAAGCAATAAGCTTCATTTCTGAGTCAAGTAAGGACAGAGTGGCAGAAGGGCCTTTGTCCAGTCAAAAACACAAAAGGAAGATGCCTGCATTTAGATTTCAGTTAAGCTTCCCTAGGGAAAGATAATGAGTTCACAGGGACAAGAAATATGAATTCTGCAATGGGGTCAAACTGAAAAAGAGGTAACATGCAAGAACTTCCTTCTGACAGAGCATTATTAAGGAGGCAACCAAGGACACCAAGATGTGCTTCCTAAACTTTAAAAAGGCAGAACTGGGAAGAAATGGTACCTAAACTATCCTCCATTTCCTAACCTTTCACCAGCACTGCAAAGACGTGAAGACAGGAATAAAACCTTCTGCCTGTTACAGTTCTTCTAGAGCACGTAACTCAGATTGATGTGGAAAACAAAGGTCATGAGAAACATATTTGGCATTCATATATGACTGCGTATCCTAAATAACTTTTTCCTTGGGGTGTCAGCCTAGCTTCTCATTCCCTTACTTGTCTCAGCAGCTTCAGGAGAACATTCTCAGATTAAAAAAACCGTAACAGGATACACAGAAATAAAGAGCAACTAAGGAAGTAATTAAAGGTTGCCCTATTTTACATGAGACACAAGTCAAACTATTACAAAATACAGTATCTTAGAAGCAACATCTTTGACTTGCAACAACTTCAGAATGATCTGAGCCACAGTGATTGGAAGTTAGCTCATTAAAAAGCAGATGAGCAAATCTTTAATCTGTTTTCCCTGTGAGATAAAGAGTGCTAGCACCACTACAGCAGTAAAGTACATACACATCAGTTAAGTTACTTCTTTTATTGCCCAGGAATTACAAAGATGCCACAAGGCGGTATGAGCTCTTCAGGACATGTTGAGCTGCACTAGATCCAAAATGATACGAAACAACAAACCAAACGTGGTGATGCCAACATGATTTTAAGGTACAGGAAAAGCGTATCCCATGCAATATCATCTCTCCAATGCTTAACTGCCTCCAGCCTTCAATGGCTGGCTTCAATGGTCTGAAACCACAGTCATAGCAAAAATACACAGAAGTGAGTAAAGAATTGGGACAGTCTCAAAGCACAGGAGTATCTCAGCCACAGAACATGTCTGACCTGAGAGATGTCTTTGGCACTTCCTGAACATTTTATGGTCAACCTTGTACTAAGGCACATTGTTTCAGTGAGCGAGAGCACTCTCCAGGTGAAATAACTACCTTGTTTCTATTTCATTATTCTTAAACATTTATACAAAATCACAGAAGAAGAAGAAAAAAGGTATTACTTATGCTGTATACCACCACAAATTGTTTTGTGTTTCCCAGGACAGAGCAATTGAGAAGTTACTAAATTAACCAATTAATTTTTTCAGGCTAGAGGAATTTTTTTCTAGTAAATTTACAGTCAAAGAAATTTCTTACTCGTTATTTGGTTTCTAAATTATGGCTACTCTATTTGTTGTTTTTGTTGTTTTTTTTTAATATAGTAATTTGCAATGCAGTAAGATGGTAAACCTGTGCTAAAAGTCTCTTATGAAAAGCCCTGTGATCAAGGATTTTCCTACTCAATTACAACACTCTATTAACTTCAATTGTATTACACAGTTTGAGAAGAATTACAGGGTTGAACTTTTTTGAAAGTAAGCAACTGCCCTCTCCAACAGTTTCTTGTTACTATTTTCTTTGAAGAATATCCCCTTATTTTTTTTTTTTTTTTTTGTAAACATCTGGTTTATATGCCCTTAAAAGCAATGGACATTTTTGTTGCTCAGACAAATTAGTTAATATGACAATTAATTCCTACTCCCAAACAAGTCCTGCTTCCTGAGTTAGATTTACATAAAAGTGTTGAGACTTTCACAATGTGTTTAATCAGATACAGACAGAGGCATAGCAAACACTTGACAGCATCAGCTTCAAAGAACTTCAAATTCCTCTACATCAAATAACATCTGAGGATGAGCGACGTACTCAGCCTACAGAAAAACAGTAAATATACATTTTAGCTATTAAAATTTAAATTACTGTATTTCAAAAAGGCATCTTCATAACCCCATAATCAAATGGCTTCTACCAACAGAAACATTTCCATGTCTAGAAAAGCATTCTAAACAGTCTCAGAATTGGATATTTATGGAAATTAGCTGACTTCTGGACTGTCATTTTGTTCTCATGTTACCCATACTCTTTCTGAAGTTACAAATTAAAAGAAATTTTCCATTGTCATGATATAAAATTTTGCCACCAATTGTGACAGATAAGCCAATATTGTCACTCTGACTCAAAGAACTGAAGAACAAAATCAAACATGTTGAAACTGATACACAAGATCTACACCAGTTTTGCCTAAGTGTGACTGTACTGAAATAATCAAAGGTAGTGTCAGAACAGAAGTGCAGTAATACAATAAACCCTGAAACAAAATTCGGACTCAGCCTTTTAAATACTAATAAGTGTTCAGAAAACTTCAGTTTCTTCTGATGCAAAAATCTATATATCTTTCAGTATGAGGATGGTGATGATCAGATAGTCATAGCTGCATTAGTTTTAATCAGTTTTTACAATTCATAGTAAAAGAGAAAGACTGAGCATCAGTGCAGACTGCCAAGCTGAATCCCAATCAAGCACATACAGCTTGTGCTGAATTTTTTTCTGTAAAATTTACTTAACTACTATCACTGCAAGATGGATTAAAGCTAGGGGAGTGTGTCTGCTTACACTCTTCTTACACCATGTGGATAAGTAAATACAGTATTTAATGCTAGGTTTTATAACACACAATAGGACACAACAGATGATGCAAAATTTGAAACATACACAATGAATCTGTATTCACCGAAATGGACATAACCCCCTAATTTCCAGTCTGGCAGAATATTACAGCATCAAATATAATTTTAAGAAGGCAGGAAATAGAGAATTGCAGGGTTCTTTTCAAATTCCCCAGTGTATATATATAAAAATTGATTGAAAGCAACAGTATTCTGGATGACAAAGCTGTTTAGGTTACCAGTACCATCTCTACTTGCTAACATCATGCACTACTGAAACAAAACTTAAACAATCTGGGTGATTTCCAGGAGTTAATGGGCCTTTTAGCTGCAGTACTATCCAGCAAGATATTTTGACACTGAAATGGAAATGACATATATTGTTTCAGCTTAAGATGCTTGCACCATCATAGGACTGTCTTCTACATTGGTAGCTTAGTTGATATCATCTGTGAGATGGTCACTCTCCTGTGATACTAAAAATAATTTTCTCATAATAACATGATCCAAGTTGTTTCTCTCAGTATTTGCCCTTCAGATATTTAAAACTGCAAACCACCAAATTCTACTTCAGTGTTTCAACAGCACAAATATTCCTGTTGTCAGACTGACAGAACTAGAAACAGTAATTATAGTGCAAATAAAAGCATACTGTGTTTTGGTTTTTTCCCCCCTTGTTTTTTTTTACTCACTTTCTTAATAAAATCAGGTATCTCGGTTTTGTCTGCAAGCTGGTTTAAAGAGGAACAGCACTCTATCTCCAAGATATATCCTTCACTATGGCCATCACCTTTTGGAGACCTAGAGAGACAGACAGAAAAAAAGAATCAGTTTCTGTTCTTAACATTGGATACACAGACATGCCCTTCACAAATATTTCCCATAGAGAGCTAACTTTCAGACAAAACTTCAATTCCAGCACATACACTCCATTGAGCTCAACGCAGTTCTGACATGTAGCAGCTACAGCACCTCACCTACTTGCTAGGGAGGAAATCTCACCGATGACTGTGGATGGCACAATGTCTGAGGGACCTCCACATTTCTCTATCTGTCCAAAAAACACTTTGTCAGCCTGGCATCTACAGCCAGCGCCAAGAAGATGCACAGCTGATGTAACTCAGAATTATGCATGAACAATGCAGAAAAGCATGTTTCAGTGCAATGGGCTGACAGATGCTATGGGCCCCATAGGACAGCCTGATGTAGGGTGTGTTTCATAGACAGTAGCTAAAAGAATCTCTTACCTATCACCATCCTAAGTCAACATTTGAATATCAGGGGTTAATCAAAGTAGTCTATTCTTCAGTCTTACCTTTTGCAATGCTGTTAAGAAATGTAAAGCTGTGCCTGAAATCCCTTCTCTTTCAGAAGACACTAACTCCTAAAATAATTCAAAGCGTATGGCATCTGTCATATACACTGGTGAACAAACCAGTGCTGTGAAAACACAGCATTGGTCAAAATATGTCAAGGGAATGTTGGGAAGTTATCCTGAATGATCTTGAGAAGCAGTCCACAGGTGAGCATTACAAAAGCTGTGCTACTGAAGGCCATTTTCATCTCCTCTGGACTTTCACACAAGGAAAATGATACACCCGACCAGCACAAGAAATCTGGAGAATCATTTGTTTTACCAAATTTATTGGCTCTTTAGGAGAATCCATAAAGGAACATACAAAAATAAATGCTGTCCTCTAATTCTTTAGATTAACAAAGCAGCTAGCTGCAAAAAAACAGGAAACACTTCACTTTCATTTTTAAACTCACTGGTTATCTGTAAAAACAAACTCTTTTCAACCTATATTGGTGAGGTTTAGACACAGGTTTAAGGAAAAGGGAAATCTGCCTTTGAACGGCTCTCTCCTAATTCCTCTCCTCCTCCTCAGCAGCTCCCTGGACTTTGATTTTGTGCAGTGTTTGAAGGACCTACTTCTAAATTCTTTGAAAGAAGCACAAGTTAGCTGAGATACGTATTATATCTCTAAAAATACAGTGATTCTTGCTGCAACTTCTTAAAATTACCTGTTTATTTTTTTCTCCTTTAACAAGCACTTACTCTGAAATACACTTGCTCCTTGTAAATATTTAAGCAAACAGGAGACAGTGAATTCTTCCTTTGAGAGTCTCAGAGTTACTTCTGCACTAGGGCTCATGAAAGAAATTGCATCAAATACCATTGTACTCTGTTAGGAACATTAATTTACAGAATATGTGCAATAGACCCTACTAAAGGCCATAAAATCATTCGTTAAAGTCTTCCAACAGAAGTACACTATATTACCAAAAAATATTTTTCCATGCTTTCAAGTAAAATATGTCCATATAAGTTGAAGGCAAGCCTTTGTCTATGCTGGCAGTTTTCACCTTTTTAGGAAACATTTAAGAACCTATTCTTCTGTCCAAAAAAAGTCAACCAAACAGAACAAAAGCTGTCGCTTTTCACATGAAAACAATAAATAGCTGGGGATTTCACAGATTGAAAAAATAACTTTCTGAGCAAATCCAGGTGGGCAAGAAATTATTTCCAGTCTCTATACAATAAAAAATGCATTTCATAAAGGAAGCATGAAGTATTTAATAAATATTAGAAAAGTCTCTGATTTAACTCTTCGGATATTATTGTAGCCATAGAGAAGTAGCTAAATATACATACAAGTAAACTGTATACTGAACATAAGTTATTGTATTTTCTGCTTTATTCATTTAATGGGACAACTTTTAGAACCACTTTCATTAGAGACTATGAATTAGGACCCCCAAAACACACATCTATCAAGATCATGGAACAAAAAGACAAAAACAGAGCTGAGGTCTCCTGACTTCAGTCATGTCCCTGCACTTTCATTTCCTTATTCTTTTCTGAAGGACTAACGTCAATCATTTGAGAATCACAGAATGGTTAAGGTTGAATGGGACCTTAAAGAGCATCAAGTTCCAACCCCCATGCTATAAGCAGGGACACCTCACACTACACCAGGTTGCACAAAGCCTCATCCAACCTGGCCTTAAAAACCTCCAGGGATGGAGCATCAACAACCTCCCTGGAAAACCCATTCCAGTTTCTCACCACCCTTATATTCAGTTGGACCTCTGGGCTGCGAGCACACACTGGTGCCTCATGTCAAAGTTGTCATTTACTACTACCCCCAAGTCCTTCTCCTCAGGACTGCTCACAATCCTTTCTTCCCCCAGCCTGTATCTGTGCCAACCCAGGTGCAGGACCTTGCACTTGGCCTTGCTGAACTGCACAAGGTTGGCATTGGCCCATCTCTCCAGCCTGTCAAGGTCCCTCTGGATGGCAACCCTTCCCTCTAGGGTGTCAACTACTTCATACAGCTTGGTATCATCAGCAAACTTCCTGAGGATACACTCAATCCCACTGCCCATGTCTCAAAGACACTGAACAGCACTGGTCCCAGTACTGACCCCTGAGAAATGCCACTCTTCACTTCTCTCCACTCGGACCCTGAACCATTGACCACAACTCTCTGGGTGGGGCCATCCAGCCAATTACTTATCCACTGAGTGGTCCACCTGTCAAATCCATGTCTTCTCTTGCAGACCAGGATGTCATTTAGGACAGTGTCAAATGCTTTGCACAAATCCAGATAGATGCCATCGGTTGTTCTGCCATAATCCACCATCTCTGTAGCCTTGTCATAGAAGATCACCAAACTGGTCAGGCATGATTTGCCCTTACTGAACCAAATAATCCTTACCCTGGAGTCTCTTATCAGGTTTATAGCACAGGAAGTTACTGGGAGTCCATTGTATAAAATATTTTAAAATTAAAGCAAAAGTTTTATGTAAAATTAATAACCACATTCCTATTGTAAAATATTTCTCAACACAAAGCAAAAGAGAAAGAGAAATGCTGAGACCAGTTAGTAAAAAAGAAACGTGTAAGCTCCAACAGTTTGAAATATCTTCCTTTTCTTTTGGATGTACAGTTAGGAATTTTTTCCTCCTCTCTTCCTCCCAGGTTGGAAAACTGAATTTTCCTCCATTCATTGTCTGCAAGCATTCAAGAGTTTTTTTTCTTACCTTTGTTCCTCTAATGCAAATCCTTGGGTTAATTTGAAATGGCCCATCCCTGAAAGAAGCAAACCTGGATACCTTCTTCGAAGCTAAGACAAACTGGGTAAGCTGGTACACCCCAACTTATTATAAAGCCCTATGCTCACTATAATGCATTTTGTGCTACCTGAGAGGAAACACCGCGGACAGTGTGAACAACACCACGGTGGGGAAGGGCAGTGTCCTGCCCACCACCCCAGGAGAGGATCACCACTGGTTAATTGTGCAGACTGATAGAAAATTTCACGGTGTGATTTTGTTTTTCTTCCTTTGTTATGTATCTCATTGTTTATTGATTTTGCTAAAGGAGGATTTTTCTGTCACTGTAGGTACTCTCAATGACTAACACGGACAACCTTAACCAGGTGGTGGCAAAGAGCTGAGGGGGAATTTCATTCTACCTGGCACTGTGCAGAGTGACAGAATTTGCAGGCATATCGAGGCCATGGGTAGAGGACATCCTTAAGATATGGAAAAGGCTGAGGATCACGGTCCTAAAAGGAGTGGAATCTTGAATCCTAAACAGGACCTCTAGTGCCACTAAAGAAGAAGAAAATACATAGAATAAATAAGATTTTCACTTATAATTGGAAATTCACTGGCCAAAAATATTTTACGATGGTTGTTTCAGTAGGCTGTCATTTCCTGTACAGCTGTTTGCAGTTAAATGCCATTTCATGGTGGATAAACCATTACCAGCTGTAGAGTACCAGTAACTTACGCAGTAAACATTAAAGCTGACAAGTTTGTGTCTGTTCCAAACTGGATTTCCAATCTTTGTCACATACAAGAAGGAAATGAGGGAGACAACATTTCGTCCCAATCTTCCTGAGGTTCTCCATACCCATGAATTCAGAAAACCAAAAGCACACTTGTAAGCTGCGTACTCTAAAAATGACTATATAAGATGAGACTAGTAAAGTAAGTGCAGTTTTGAGATTTTCCACTACACAGTTACTGTACATTTATAACAAACTGACCTACCTTACAAAAAAACAAAACCACAATGACGTGACCAACATGAACAGTTTGCATTTGTGGAATATCAGGTTAAAAATCTACCAAAACTAGAGTATCTGAAAACCAAGAGGGCAGCAATTAAAAACCCACAGATTTTATGAGGCCCACCTTACACACACACACAATTTTTTTTAATTAAAATAAAAGCAGGTATATTGTATCATAACAACCTCAACTCTAACCCATGCAAGATTGTTTTAACTTTATTACCTAAGCGTTTTATTTACTAGGAATTTTCTTACATAAGAAACTCTATAAATGGAATATACATTATTTGTTAGTAAAATGTATAAACTTTTTTTAATGACAGCATATAGAATTTCTTGAGAAAAGTTCAGGATGTATGGATACACAGGCATCTTTATTGTGCAGTGTTTATACTTTTGAGAACACAGATAAAAGAACATTTATTTTAAGTCAATGTTAAAAGCTGTTGTGAGGAAATATGTAGTTTTTTGAACTTGAAACAAATAATAAGCTTTTAAAACTCAAGCCATTGTCTCTTGAGCTAAAGGAAGGTATCTGTTGACTCTTGGGTATGGAATAAATACTACTTTTTCATCAAGCTGAAATCAGCCTGCTGAGAGCAACAACACAGGCTGCTTGTGCACACAAAACGTTTGATCCTAATGCTGATGAAGGCAAGGTCAGACATTTGCTATCTTCAAGCCAAAATCCTACATGAAAACCAAACAGATACACATACATATACACACACACACACACACTTAAATTAAAAATACATCATACCAATGCAAAGTATCCACTTTCACCAACTCAAACAAGCACAGAAGCACTGGAGGAGATCACTGATATTTTTTGTCAGACTGTATTATTTTGAAATTACTCCAAATGGAATTCCCGTATTTCTGCAGAAATCTTTTGTAGCACAATCCAGGGCCCATGAAGAAGAAGGGTGCTGGGAACAGTCAGCATGGATGTAGCAAAGGTAACTCAGGCTTGACCAATTCAATTGCCTTTGAAGTTAAAATGAGTAGATTCATGGACGAGTAGATTTGTGGATGAGTAGAAGGAGGTCAGTGGCTGTTACTGATGGCAATTTTAGCAAGAACTTTGGTGCTGGCTCCCACACTATTCTTGTATACAAGCTGGGGTACTACAGTCTGGAAAACCAGATGTGTAAAAACCACTTCCATGGTTAATGGTGACACCCTGTCTGACAGCCAGTGACAAGTGAAGTCGCCACCCTGGGGCCTGTCACATTTAATTTCTTCACTGATGACATGAAGGAAGGGACAAGATGTGCTCTTGTCAATTTGCAAATGACATCAGAGTGGGGGATGCAGCTGATGTGGCAGAGTGCGTGCTCCAACAAAGCCCAGACCACTGTGTGTATTTTATACAGTGACATGCTACTGAAGGTCAAATGTAGCATGAAAAATTTTCACATGGAAAATGAAGAAATATCCACGGAAACTCAAAGACAAGCTTGCCAGGCAGAGACACTAGTCATGACTCAAGGTTCGATCCACTGAATTCTAAACAAAGTCACAGCAAGAACTCCCTGCTCCAAGTGCCTATCAACAAAAGCTTGAAAAGAATAAGAACTTTTGGGGGCTAGAAAGTGTCTCAAACAGCCCAGAATTAGGGATTTTATGAATTGTTGGGATGTTTTTAAAAACATTTTCTTTTTTTTCTGGAAGGCAACTGTGCAAATCCAAATGCCAGAGGACAAAACCAGCACTTCACAAAGCATAATGCTTCCTGAGAGAGGCTGCTGCTTCTTCCAAACATAATTAGGTTTTTTCATACTTCATCAATTCCTTAGTATAATAGTTGTTCCTTCTTTTGTGGGAAGGGCTGTTAGCTACTAGTAAAAGGGGAACTTAGTACTACTGTAAAAAGATAGAGTGAAAGAGTTGGTCTTTCAGGTGTGAAAAATCAGGTTTTTCCCTGACTTAGATGCCCAAAACCTCCAGTCAACATAATTCAGCAACTACCAAGTGGAAAATGACAACTAGAAATGTAAACATAGCATCAAAGTAACAACATGACTACTCTCTTAAGTCTTTTCATATTATACATTTAAGCCATTTCAATCTTTTGCATTTACATCATGCTATTTTACATTTTCTAGAAATCCAGACTTTCTATAAATCCATTTTCCACATTTTCTGTAAATCCAGACTTTAAATGACACAGAGCACATTGTGTATCTAAGCTGTATCTTAGAAACCCCCATTAATTCAAGTATCTTGGAATTAACATTGCATAGCAGCAAAAAAAAAAAAAAAAAGAAAGAAACTGTTAAAAATCCTGCTTTACCATTAAACTTTTGAACTCACTCTGTCAAATTCCTTTGCAGATAAATAGAATTATTTTTGGCCAAGTGATCAAAGTTTGCATTTCATCAGGATTAATGAATATAAGGAAATTATAGAAATAGAATCAGAATCATCTCATCAAGTGAATCACTGGAACACCTGACACCTCATTATTTTACGGAAAGGGAAAACAGCTGAAAAGTTGTTTGAGGTAAACATACAATTCTACTCTAAAAAAATATTCTTAAATTATACCACTTAGTCATCTTCTGCATGGCAATGCTTCCTTGCTGATTGCTTTATTGATTGGAAGCAAAACTTATAGAAAGGTATGTCCTAAGACATACATGGGACCACAGAGCAAAAGAGCTCTCTGGAATTCAATTTATATCCCCTGCTTCACTCTATTGTGGTGAAATGGAGCATCTGCAAACACATTAAAACTATCGTAAGCAGGCAATTTATGAGCCTGGACCATGTATCCTTTCCTAGTGAAAGGTGTACAGTATTTAGAAAAGGAAATTAAAACACTTTAATTGACACTGAACTTTGAAACTTTACAACACCAGACAGGGGTGTCACACCATAGGGAGCTGGGAATAAATTAAATAAATCAGCCTTGTCCTATGGTTTTATAACAATTTTGTTCAGGGGGCTGACTTTGTGATTTCTTTGCAGGAAACAGATTATTCGCAGCAGCCACAAGTTGCCCAAAATAGTAACACGCACAAGACACCTAAACAGAGATTATGATATTAAAAACTAGCAAGTATAGAAATAAAAGGGCAAAGAGAGAAAGGTTTTTACACACATGAAGGACTAGCAATCTCTGTTGCTCAGGGGAACATAAGCGACATACGTGCTACTACTCTCCTTATCTTGGTTAGCCAGGACCTCCCAAACGCATGGACCTTCCCCTGCCTATTCTGCCAGAAGAAATACAATGTCACACATCTGCACTTCCCAGGCTACCACCTCCTATTGCTTTCCCCGAGTTTCCTGTCTTCACATGTAAATCAGTGTGAATCAACTTTTCTCAAGTGTGAATCAATGCGAACCAGCACGCCATGGGCTACATTGCATACCTGGAGCCTTCCCTACATTCAACAAAAAAAAACCTATAAAAAATCTGGGCTTGAAGATTTTTTCTTTGCCTATTTTTTTGCAAGATGCCTTCTCCAAGAAATCCAAGTATCTCAGAACTCAGAACAGTCAGTAAAACAGTCAACTGCATTTTAACTAACTAGTCCTTTGAAATTCAGAAAGAGAAAAAGAAAGCATTCACAGGAGCATTAGTTCTTATTCCTTTACCCAACTCTATTCTATTCAACTTCCAAACTACTTCCAATCAACTGATTAATGTGCACAATACAATTAGGTGCTACATAAATATTTAAATATATTAAACTTAACGTAAGGAATTGCATAGTCCTTCAGCTACTTGGTAGACTATCTTCATGCCCAGTGCCTCTAAATATCTTAAACACTCCTCTATTTATTTCATTACTTTCATTGAACATGACAACTGTATTGTTGATTTTAAAAAATATATCTGTCCTTTACTTTAATATTCTCCCTAACATTTCCAAGGAACAACCTTTCATTTTCAACATTTATGGCTTCCACATATGTTAAGAATGAATTTTGTTAAATGTCCTAGAGCCAGAATGAATCCTACCTCCTTATTTACCAGAAACTACTAGATAGCTAAAATAATGAAGTCACAGAGATATCAGTACAGATTAAACACAAAACTATCCTAGCAACTTTGTAAGACACTTTAAACTTACAATCTCTTTGCAAATTAACACTGTTAATTTTACAACTCTGTGGCAATGGCAAAATAGGAGCAGTAACCCTAATAGATACTTTTTCCATGAGCTTTTATGCAAACCATGTCTAAGCACTACTTTTCCATTTTATTATTGAAAAAAATTAAGGCACTGCCAATCTCAATGACAGCAGCAGCAGCACCATGTAATTCCTAACACACTTCATCTGCTGCAGGTGCTATAGCCTCTTATCTTAGTAGAGAAAATGCTGTAAGATGAAGCCCTCAAAATGTGAGTCAACAGTACTATTTTTTAAACATAAAACTGATGTATAAAGATGCAACACTGACTAAAGCTTAATTCAAGTATTCAATTCTGCTCTGTATACAGAGAAATTACATTACTGTACCAAAAAGACACTAATGCAACAATATCATTTCCGTTCCATTCAGGCAACAAAAATAACAAGGTGAAAAACCACACCTGGTATCTACCAGACAACTGACAGATGAAGCGTACAGTGCTGAAGCCATCTGTGGTGAAACATCTGCAGTAAGAGAGGAGCTATAGCCACAGATGCTTGGCAGTAAGTGCCCAGGAAGCCCGAGGCTGTGCACCACACCGAGGTACAGAGATTTTTATGACTCCTTAGCTCCCTACGAACACCTGGCCCCACCATTACAAAAAACAGCAGGGGACCACTTTGTACTTCATAGTGTGAATGATGTTACTAGTGATCCTACAATTGTAGCTGGACTACTTATACTTCTAAAATGTTACAACAGAAATAAAGGCTCATCTGATCAGCAAATATGCTAAGCAAACCTCAACTTCTACCTAGAAGTTCAACTGATTCATAGAGAGACAGCCCACAGATGCCAGAGACCTGATGGTCCTCAGTCAAAAAAGTATAATCTATTCTTTAGCAGCAGTGTAATGAAAAGGTTAATTTTAAAAAATTAACAGTATGTCTTTCTTTTCTAGTGTTGCCTATTTTTTTCTCCCCAGCTGTTAGTGGAATAGGATAAACTCAAAGTTCAAATACAGCTCGTCTCTATGCAGGCCATAGCCACGTGAAATCTGTGCAACACCCATCTCTCTTCGTTGCGCTTGACAATGCAAACGTTCATTGCATCCACACCCCACAGAAGCAGCTTCTCCCACACTCTTGGCCAAACTCAGGAACATTTAAAACTCTACTAAACACCAAACTGATGTAATTTCCTTTTCTTGTACTTGTCTGTTTTTTTCCAGCTGTACCAACTCTCTTCCGCTTCCACAGGCAGTCAGAAATGACAGATAAGGGAATGCAAAGAAATGGAGTGTGAATGTAAAAGGAAATATAATTGGTTCAAGAGCTTCTACTGTCTTTAATTTTGTACAGTCATTTACAGCTGTCTAAAGACTGTGAAACACTGGCACCCAAGTGAGTTAGTAGGCAATTAAGATTTTGTACTCTTTCACAATTATTCTGCACCAATGTAAACTACTGGATATGGTACGAGAAAGCAGAGACACACTGAGGACTCTGGCTTGAAGACCATGTCACTCTGCTGAGGAGGATGCTGCTTTTCCCTGATGTCTTCATAACTCAGTCACGGAAGATGCTGAACACTTAGATCTGAATCCAGCAGATGTGCTTAAGTGCTTACTGAACATTGCCAGCTCCTGCATGTAAATACTTTCCTTATTTGTAGCAGGGCATTTTGTAGGCAGGGAAAGCAAGGCCTCAGACACAGGCAGGCTCAGCACAATACTACTCAGTAAGCCTGCTGTTCAGCCAAACACTGCATGTTTTGACCTTAAAACTGGAAACATGTAAAATAATAATATCGGGCAAGCTAGCATGAAATTCTGCATTAATAAAACTAAAAGCAAGTCAAGGTAAATGGAGAGTTATTTTAGAAGCTAAAATTGCCTGTGGCACCTAATGCCTACATGTATTTGCTAATGAAATGCTAACTTTTTCCTTAGGTCACAGACTTAAGTTCAATCCTGTCCATAATTGCTACCAGTTGATTACCAGGCTGTAGCAAACTGAAAGGTGGTTTTACTTTAAAGAGGTATCTAAAACAGCTACCTCCCCTCCTTCAAGCATCAGCATAAAGAGAGGAACTAGGATTGGCAAATGGAAGTTTAATTATCCCCCAGTCTTCAGCATGGGTCACTGTAAGAAGGGGTGGACTGGGGAATGCAACAAAGGTAGGAAAACTGTACAGAATGGCTGTAATGGCACAAGTTGGTGCAGAGATGTAGGTGGTCAGATAACATTAACTTATATTTGAAATAATTTTTAAAAAAATGTTTATAAATATTCACGTTTTAATTTTCTTCAGAGATATCTAGCAGCACATTCTATTGTTTTTTTTTAAAATCAGATTAAAACATAGGAACACCGTATTTCTGTTTGTTATTCATTTTCAGGCTTTGATTTAGCAAAATATGCTTAGTACATTTAAGAGACTGAACAAAGCAGGAGAGTAATTTTTTAATTAGTTTGCACTGAGTGAAAAATTAAAAGAACTTGAATTGTGTAGAGGAAAGTAGAGCCTTAAGTCTACGCATACATTTAAGAAGTATGCATTAGTGCTGCAGTTCACAAATTAATTGCATTAACTGTAACTGTCTAAATGCAAAATACGTCTTTTCTAAGCAAACGTTTCTTCTGTCTTAATTTAATCTAATAAATTCTTTAAGGGTACCAGCGGGACCATCCTCACAAATTGCCAGGACAGGGCTTGTTTGTTTGCCTCTCATGACAACACATCCCAAAATACAGAGCATATTTCAACTTGTTATTCTCCAAGTCGTCTGCCAAACTGCAGATGAATTGTAAACATAAAGAACATGTTAAGCCTATTCAAGCCTATGAAAAAAAAATACAACTCAACAAAAAAAATAATCAAGTCTTGCACAGTAAACTCTGCTATAATTTCCTGATGTAGGTCAAAACTCAGCAGGAAATCACATTGTCTATTTTTATCCCAGTTCACTGGAAGTGCTTTACCTTTCTGTTTTCTTGATAAGCACAGCCCTGAAGATTTGCTCCTGGGGAGTTTTCTCTTTTTCATCAGTCAGTTGCACGAAAGGGTGGACAGCAGCCAAGACGAAGCCCTGCTGGTACAATTCTTGCAGCTGAGCTGGAAGATCATGCAAGGAGGAAAGCTTGATTGCAGATGATCCTGGCAGCTCAGCTGGAAGCAAAAAAATAATTGATCAATAATCCTACACCAGACTATAATGTTTTTTAAAATCCAGGCTCTTCAGAGTCAAGCAAGCTTCACACTGATCTACAATATTAACACAAAAACTGACCTTTCCTGAGGCCCGTTTTGTATTTCAGATTTTAGGCAGGCAGTCTTGGCAAAGGACTTGTATCACACAAGAGACTCGTGTAATTAAACAAGAAGTTAGATACATTAAAATGCCAAATTCACTACATAGCCTGGTAGAGATGAAGCTGAGGATTTAATGAAAAAAAGGCAGTCAGTTAAAAGATATTCTGTTTTAGTAGTCATCATATTAATGCAAGTTGAGAAGAGCAAGTCATGAGTCAAAATTATAAAACAAAGGAAAGGGGATAGTCAATGAAGGTAGAACATGCCAAATTCAAAAGCAATAAACAGAAGCATCCACCTACACAAAAGCTGGTTTATCAGACAAAGAGATCAGTAATGTAAAATGCTGCTCAGATCAAATATATACCGATATGCCTAAAGAGTACTTTGTAGGTATATTAGTAACAAGAACGCTAAGAGCAATGCATACCTGTACTGATGAGACCCCTTCGAATAAACACTAAATCTTATACCTCAGGATTTAAGCAACCTTATACAAATTAGAAATGAGGATGAGACCTAGTGCATGAAAGTAATCCTCCCCAATCTGCTTACTGTGGGGTTTTGTGCCTTCCTGTGAAACATGTTGCTGACTCCTTGTCAGATACTTGACATACACACAGATACTGCAGTTAGTACAGCAATTACCATTATTTCCATGGAGTCACGCGGGCTTCAAAAGCAAATCCCTAAGTCACCTAAAGCAACCTTCCATTCTCTTTCTCTCTACGTCAGTAATTCTCCAGATGTTTTTCACATCTTATGTAAAAATACATCTTTCTTTCCTGACCTTTGCCTCTTCATTGCCATCTCTCTTGGGAGATATTTATTATTTCATCCCTAACTATGCTAGAACATACAGGGTGATGAGGTGCTGGATGGTTTCCCCTCCTACTGAAACCAATAAGAAGGGGATGTTGCAAGAAACATGATGGAGGTTCCCAGAACCTTGCAGGCCTTTCTCAAAAAAAAAAAAAAAAAGCACTGGAAAACAGTGAAAGACATCAGCTATGCAAAATAAGGTTTCCTTCTACTGGTTTTTTCATCAAACTGTGTAGCTACCCTTTATGAATAATGAAAGAGGTTATAAAAAAGCTAATAAATATTCAAAACCAATAATAAAGAGGAATAATTTAAATAATAATAGAAGAGCTGTGCTTGGTATGCTTTTCCTTCATGTAAGATCACATTGCAGAAGAGGATAATGGAACTTGTTCACTAAAAACTGTAAGATGCAGAATTTTTATTATTTTTACAAATAAAATGAGAAATCTAAGTAACATGTACATTGACAGACAATAGGGCTTTACCTTGTACAACAGCATATAAATCATTTGAGAGTCATAAAAAGAGATGGCACAATGAATAATGCATAATAAACAATAAACCCAAACATTACTAACTGGACCCTACTGGGGATCAAAATAGGAAAACATAGATATTAGAACTACTTTTTCCCCTCTTATGACTCAGAGACACCAAAAATTTTAGACAATGCTGCAAATAATTTAATTAAAAGAATATGAAAGCCAGAACACCTTTCTAACCAAGGTTTTACTTGAATACAATGAAATAACTGGTAATTCATAGTAATTCTGGTAATAGTGCTCCAATTTTTAACAATAATCTATGAAAACTGGTGTTTGCCTTGCATATGAATCTAGTATCTGGATTCTTCTAAGGATGCCTTGGTAAAAGTAGTAGAAAGTCTAGTCATTAAATGGGAGAGTCATTGCTTTCTCCTAAAAGCTAAACACAGGGGAAAGTGTGAAAATGCATGTAATTGGAGCCTTGGGATGATTAAGAAAGGTCATAGAAAATAGAGCTGGGAGGGATCATCCAGCTAGCCCATCCTATGACCTAGAGGCGGGATTAGTTCTAGTTTAGCTATTTCTCACAGTTTTTCTCATCTCTTTTTAAAAACCTTTTGTAATGGAGATTCGACAAGCCTCACAAATCATGTTTCGATACTTCCCTATTCTTACTATTCAAAGCCTTTTCCTAGCACCTAGTCTAAATTTTCTTCTCTGAAATTCAAGAATGACTTCCTTACTAGAATATTTACTTTCTGCATCAGCTTTTTACAATTCCTAATACCTGTCACACCTTCTTTAGACTACATAAAATCAGTCCTCCAATGATTCCTGTTTCCTTGTCTTTTCTAGACTTCTAATTAATTTTTTATGAAATCTCCCGATTCTGTTCAATTGGTCCACACCTTTCTTCAAGTATAGTACCTAAGCCTCATCACAGTGACCCAAGCACAAGCTTAATTCCTTCCAGAATGGAAAAGCTCTTTCACACTCATTATACATCTCAGTCAGTTTACATGTCAGTTTACAATATTCAGGGGGAAAAAAAAAAAAAAAAAGCAATTATTTTCCCCACAACTAACAGCAGTCAAACGTTCCTGCCCTTGGGGAATGTTAGTGTTTTTTCTTCAGTTTTGAAGGGCCATTCTGGATTCTGACCTTCACACTATGAACATGACTTCTCAGATTGGCAAACCTGAGAAAACACACTCAGCAATCTACTGCTGGAATACTTAATGAAAATAGTGAATTTTAACATACACTGGACAGACCTGTTTTAAGCCTTACAGTTAATAGATCTTTTCAGTTTTAGGCTGAACTATTGCTCATTTCTCCTTGGACCAGAGATGTTTCAAAAAGAAAAGACAGTTCCTGTTACAGGAACTGACACCCACAAGGTCTACATGAATTTCCTGCATCTACAGACTTGTGCTGTGCATTCTTGTTCCTCTCCCACAGACAAACTGGTTTGTGTGATGCAGATTCCTCCCCAGAAATCCCTGCTACTCATCAACCTCTAGATATTTTATACCTAAGCTATTTGTTCCAGATCTTTCTGGCCATTAAGTAGGCTAACAACCATAAAATTCTCTTTAAAAGCAGGTTGAAAAAGGACAACACACTTTCCTGGAGAGTTGCATTTATTCCTCAACAGTCTTCAAACTTAAATAAGATTTAAATTATTTGTTCACCTAATTCCTCTATAGTGTTTACCTGTAGGTTTAACCTACCTGAAAATACTTAATTTATTAAACCAGTTGGTGATCTAGTCTTTCCTTACTTTACCTCAGAAAAATGCTACCATTTTCAGAAAACCTTACATGGCTTTGAATAAAATCCATTACAGCTTTTGTTTTAATTATTGAAGAAAAAATTCTTACTGTGCCACTTTTGAAAGAAAAAAACAAAATTGTATACAACAGGGACTTATGTAAGGTAAAAGAGCAAATGAAAAAAACCTTGTACAACTCCAGTTCTTACTACAAGCCTCTATTTTGCCAAAAGATAAAGTTGATTTAGCAGCCTCTGTGTTTGCGCTGCAATGCAGTTAGCTCCAAGTTCTATATTCTGCTCCATGTCTCCTTGCATTTTGTTGTACTTCACAACCTGACCTCAAAAGATTCCTTTGTTTACTCTGTCTACATCTAGATGTGTGTAAGAAACTTGTAAATGACAGATGCTGTGTTTTCCAATTTTGCTAAGGCTGAAAGTGGAAATAGAAGTGAGGGCTGCTTCTGGAACCGATTACCAGGCAAATTAGTTTGTTGCCTAACTGATAATTGAAGCTGAAAACACTTCCAGCAATGCTCAGATGCGTACAGAAAACTACAGCTTCAAAAAGAGAGGAAAGGTTGTGTTGCACAGCAGATATCTGTAAGGTTACTTTCCTGGGGACTTGTGCATTCTTTGCTGCTAATGGAAAAACCTGACCAAACACTCATGCTGTCCCCATCTTGCCACAGAAAAATCAATAAAAGGATTGAGTTGACATAAAAATCTACAGGTTGAGTAATGTCTATTTGAAAGGAGTGATCTCTGTGGCTTCAAAAAGCAATTTATGGGAAACAGAGGAAGGTGGTGCAATCTGTCACCAAGATCCTGAGGGACTGAGAAATACAGCTGGGGAGACAGGTACTGAAGAGACCTAGTTGCTCCTGTGTTAAGGAGCTCCTCTTTCCCTCCTGATGGATCATCCAGGGCTACTACCACAGAGATCAAACAGCCACCAACCAGCTTCAAACAGAAGCATCTCATATGACCTCTGACAATTGCGCTATGGTCCATGCCAAAAAGGTAGATGTATACTGATCAAATATTAAGAGAAAAGAGAGTTACAGCAACTGTCTAGCACAAGTAGGCAAATTTTTCTATTTTAAAACAATAGTTTTGGGTACCTTTGAGATGCTATAAGCCAACAGTTTCAAATCAGAAAGGTTTATGCTTTATAAAATAAAGCATGGATTCACCAGTTAGCCCATGCTTAATAATGACAATCATCAACTAAAGTACACCTTCATATGATACATACTCAACAGATTCAGATGATTTTAACTCTGTTCTATACAATAAGCAGCACTTTTCCCTTCCTGGTGGTTATATTTATGACTAAGCTAAAACAAAATTATTTGTTTTAAATTTCTTTCTACTTGAAAAATAAAATGTTAAATGCCAAAATGGCATTTAATTTCTCTTTAATTAAATGGTCAAGTTCAAAGTCAAATTTTCTTCTTAGTTTCTACTGCTTATCCTTAACACTTTACTAAAAAGGACAAGCATACAGTTCTACTCTAAATTTCCACTATCCTGTGTTAGGCATTTACTTAGTTGGCTTACTCCAACAAAACAAATTAAGTGTTAGGATTTTTTAGACTTCATTTTTTAATATGTTTTCCTGATTAAGCTTTTACACCCTTATTCCAGTCACAGTTAAAAACTGATGGAGCCCTTAATAACAGTTCATATTACACATTAAAATGTTCAACAAAAAATACTGGATGCCTTTTAACTAATTTCTGTTCACTTTTAAAGTGTTAACGTTCATTGGCATTTTCAAAGTAACATGCCTCAATTTATTATGAAACACTAAATAAACCTTTTTTCCTTTGCATTAAAACAAACAAAGATCAATTGGTGTGTACATAGACCATACACACTCTCTACCTGTCCTGGGTACAGAAAAAATAATTTTGCACCAGTCTGTGCCCAAATGTGGTGTACAAATGGAGTATGAAACTAAGATAAGGAAGACCAGCAAACTCAACAGACCCTTACAATTAAGTGATGCAGCAACTCCATTCCCTGGTAGCTGCAAGCATAATGCTCCTATTTCACAGAATCATAGCATGGTTTGGGTTGGAAAGGACCTTTAAAGGTCATCTAGTCCAACCTGCAATGAGCAGGGAAAACATCAACTAGATCATGCTGTTCAGAGCCCTGTTCAACCTGGCCTTGAATGTTTCCAGGGTGGGGCTTCTACCACCTCTATGGGCAACCTGTGCCAGTATGTCACCATCCTCATCATAAAATAAATGCCTTCCATAAAAACTAGTCTGAATCTATGTGCTTTTAGTTTTAAATCATTACCCCTTCTCCTATCACTACAGGCCCTGCTATAAAGTTTGTCTCCATCTTTATTCTAAGCTCCCTTTAAGTACTGAAAGACCACATTAAGATGTCCCTGGTGCCTCTTCTTCTCCAGGCTGAACAACCCCAACTCTCTCAGCCTCTCCTCACAGGACAGGTGCTCCAGACATCTGATCACTTTCATGGCCCCCTCCTCTGGATACCCTTCAACAGATCTGTCGTTTTTTGTGATGAGGGACCCAGAATAGGGCACAGTACCCAAGGTGGGGTCTCACCAGAGTGCAGTAGGAAAGAACCACCTCACTTGACCTGCTAGCCAAGCTGCCTTTGATGCAGCTCAGGATGCAGTTGGCTTTCCAGGCTGCCAGTACAAATTGCCAGCTCACATCCAGCTTTTCATCAATCCAACTCCTTCTCTGAAGGGCTGCTCTCACTCTAGTCATCCCCCATCATGTGCTGGGGGTTGCCTCAACCCAGATGCAGGACCTTGCACTTGGCCTTGTTGAACCTCATTAAGTTCATATGGGTCCACTCCTTGAGTTTGTCCAGATCCCTCTAGATGGCATCCATTCCCTCAGGCGTGTTGACTGCACCACTCAGCTTGGTGTCATCTGCAGACTTGCTGAGGATGCACTCGATCACATGATCTGTGTCATTTGATCAGGACTAACACACATCAGCAGACTCAGAATCTCCAAGAAATACAGTCATAAGTGCTTTCTTTTTCAAAGAGCAGGATGAGGCCATCCCCAAGCCCATGGTCACTCCTGTGAGCCATTCCCACTCAAGACACCCAGAGCCAGCGACCTACAGGATCACGCATGGTCCTCCTCATATCTCCTACTTTCAGCAAACCTTGCAGGTGCAGAGCCACAGCTGCTCTAGGTGACTCACAGAAAGGGCAATATCCTTGCATTTCATCCCTAGGAGAGCTCAGAGCTTATGGAGCCCTCCTCAGTAAAGGGAGGTGGCCAAAAGAATGGCCACAAAGGCAACAGTAGCACAGCTGTCTCTCTCCCCACTGTGGACTCAAAGGCAGGTAGTTGCCCCTGAGCAGGGTTTTGCCTGTGAGACAGAAAGGAGCAAACATTCAGGCACACTACATGCTTAGTCACTTCTATTCATTACTTCCACACAACTCCCTAGCCAGCATACATTTTTTGCTGCTGTCCTTCTAAAACACCCAGATCTGGAACATAGGAGGTTCCGCATAAACATCAGAAAAACATTCTTTACTGTGAGAATCACAGAGCACTGGAACAGGCTGCCCAGAGAGGTTGTGGAGTCTCCTTCACTGGCAACATTCAAAACCTGCCTGGACAAGTTCCTGTGTGGTGTGCTCTAGGTGATCCTGCTCTGGCAGGGGAGTTGGACTAGAGGATCTTTCCAGGTCCCTTCTAACCCCTAAGATTCTGTGATTCTGTGATCTCCCTCCAGCACTCTGCCGAGCATGTAGAAGACAACTGAAAGAATCTGGATAGTGGCCAGGTGTTAGTATTTATGGCCCCTAGCAGATCTAGCTGTGAGCATGTAAGATTAAAACAAGGTACAAGCAAAATTGTGGTCATATGGTAATACAGCCATTACCCCAACACAATCCACTGATGTCCTGCTGGGCTTTATAAGAGATCGGCTAGTTACCTCCCGTCTTTAGTGACCACCTCATGGAAAATGATATTAGCTCATTCTGTTGTGCCTCACACAACCCACCAAGGTGGTCGTAATTGCATGTCTGCAGGAAACTAAAGAGCAACAACGAATGAAGACAATAATGCAGGAAGAGAGAATATCATTGAGCACGTGCATGAGCAGACACATAAATCTGGCCCAAGTCCAGAAAATTTCCCATGCTTTCTCACAGGGAACTTTCCGAGCATGTTTATGATTGTTTATAACAGTCTTGATCATTCTGTAGAATGTCAAAGCAAGCATGCTTCCTCTATTTAGTGAGAGGATTGCTGTTTCTTAATTCAGTATTAATTCCTTTCCAGCCACTTTAATTTAATTTAAATAAATCAAATCTACAGCAGTCTAAGTACTAGCAGAGCAAAACACTGTCTTTGCATTAGGACCAGTTAAAAAAAAAAAAAAAAAAGGGCAACTAGAAAGTTTACTGTCAGAAAATGCAGTTTCACCTACATTAAAACATTTTGGAGGAACATGTCAAGTGCAGCAAAGATTTTCATTAGGATAATGTCCAGAAGTTTGAATTAAAGTAATGTATTAATGTTTTACATGATCAAAGTGGTTAAACGAGTACATTTTTTCAGTGGTTCTGGGAATTTCCACTCTACTGGGAATTTGGGAATTACCTTCTATTTCTGGAATTCTGATTTATTGACAAAAGGTGCAATCACAGTGACAGAACATGCAAGCTCATTTAGGATACACAAACAAACCAGTGCTGCTCCAAGCAGCTGGTTTCTGCAAGCTGAATGCTGACTCCTACGTGAAGGACCATCCTGTCAGGTCTCATTTTGTTATGCCAAAGTCCTTGAGTTTATCTGTGCCGGCCCTCAGGGTTGAATGGTGCCTCAGCTTCTTGCAGAGAGGTGGGTGAACATCAAAATTAACTTAGAAGGTGCAGGGTAAAAATCTACTGTAGCATGTTGGCTTTCATCTAATGATGCAGCCCAGACTGGAAAAGACACCCTCTCTATACTATAAATAAGAAAGAATCCAGATCATCATCCTTTCCAACAATTAGAGTAATGATTTAGCCTCACCAGGCCTTAGAGAGTGGAAAGCAAACTGTTAGTTGAATTTTATCAAAACACTTATTGATCAATTCTAGGAGAACATTTTTATTTCCAATCAGTGTCAATATCAAACAAAAAAATCTTAAGGCATCTATTACACATTTTCATTATTTGTTACAAACACTCTCTTCTATGCCGCACAAATTGTTTTCATGGCAAAATGACGCAGTCACGTTACTCTCACTTTTCACTTTTTTTTCTTTCTCACTTTTTCATTTCTCTCACTTTTCTCAACTATTCTTTCCTCATTTAACCCATGAACAGCTTATTGTTGAGGACAACAATAAAAACCTAAAATCAGAGATTCTAAAAAGTGAGAATCAGAGTACTTCCAACGAAAATAAAGGTAAACCCACTAATAATGTAAGTGAAAGAACTGAAAGCAGTAAACAGACTTCCAGCAAGTTCTATAAGGAATTCCAAATAACTGTTTCTGAACTAAAACCTACCAAACAAATTCTAAATCAGTGTGACTAACCTAGCAAAAAACGTGGTGCTTCTGACACTATCATACTGTTTTAATTAACTGACACACACTAATGCTACAATTTAAGGAGTTATAAGATCAAGCTTGTGGAGTAATGATACAAGCTGTACTATAATCTGTTTTCCTTTCTAATAGAGCTTTAGCTTCCATGAGGTGTATAAGGGTTCCTTAATTTTGAAGGCAAGGCAGACAGTTTGAGTGCATTACTGTTCAGGCCATTGGCAGAGGCAAGAGTCTGGATGTTAATATTTCACTCTGCTTTTCGGTTATGCTAAATTTCTCTCAATCTTCAAGGCAAATAAAATACACGTTCCCATCAAAAAAAGAAAGAATGAATATGCAGGAGAAATGAGGACTTTAAATTAAGGTTGACTGTTCAACAATATCCTCGTGTTTACTTTCAGTGAAAGTGATATAATGGAACTTAAAAACATTCAAAAGCAATGTACAGTACTTCAAGAAGGTAAAGAGGGGGGAAAAAAAAACACAGAAAGTGTGAAATTGCACATATACCTTTTAAAAGTATATATATATAAATACATGTATATAGATATGGGTATATGTGTGTATGCATACTTATATTTGTGCATATATGTATACGTACACACACAGACATACAACAACATCCTTTTTTTTCCTTTAGGAAATAGATATGTGTATTAGTCAAATCAAGAAAGTACTAAGATAACTCATAGACACAATGAGATTAGACTACTTATTCTAATAAACTGTGTTGTCTAATCTCATTGCATCTTTGAGTTACCTTGTTTGTTGTCCAGTCAAAATTTAATTTTTGTATCCTGCAAGTATAAGATAAATATCTTAAGAACTGGGTAAGTTTGCCACAAACATGCTGTGACTATACATGGGATGGTTTCATTTTTGGTGTTTCAGAAAAACAAATACCAGGATACCACCTCCGCTAAGTCAAAAAAGCAACCACTAACTAGAAGTTTAGTTACCTAAATAAATCAACAAGCACTTCTTATATGACTGGCAGCTTACATTTATTAGCTTGTGGGCAGAATTATGGAAAATGGGCAAAATTAAGACCACCTACTAAACACAAGAAGGGTTGATGATTGTGCAAAAAGCAAAATGAAAGAAGATTTAAACTATGCACAGAAAAAAAGAACCAAATCCTATTCCTTCCATACTTGTGTAACTCTTTGAAATTGTATTTTCTTACTTGTCCCTCCTACTTTCTTGGTTCTACTTCCTAAAGGATGCAGACCAAACACAGAGATGACAAAGACAGATCATTTACATTTCACAACTCCAAGAAAACTCCAAACATGACTAACCAAAAGGAGGAAGTGTTCAAACTTGGAATGTTTGCATTCACACTTATTTGTATAAGCTCCAAAAGGCAGGTATTACATTGAATTACAGAGAAGAGAAGGGGTTAATTCCAAACTACAGAAAGAGCCAGCATGTTATTTCACATCTATTTCCAACCCACAAAAATAGTTCTGGTTCCCTGCCCTAAAGCCTTTATATACCAAGTTAATCTCCTGACGGCAATACTTAAGCTGCCGAAGTCAAACCCTGAATGCCATTCATTTCAACAGCTTAAGTAGTAGTGAAACGGGACTTCCCATCACTTCCACCAGTGCTGCAACAAGTTATGGCCTCTCACAGCAAGCAGCCAATAATCAAATACTTTAAAAAGGAGGGAAGGAGGAGCTACCCATGGAGAAAAGGAAAAAAAAAAAAAAGTAAAACTTACTGAAGAGATCTTCTGGTATCTTAGAAGCTGGTCACATCATAAAATGTGGAGGGCTGATGCACCTTTATGGCTTTGACCCCTCTCTAGCTAATGAGCTCGCCACTTTTCTTAGCAGTAATACTAACACTAGAGAGCATCACAGCCAACCCTGCAGCTACAGAATTTTCTTATTCTCTCCCTCTCATACTTTTTGCAATATATATATCTCTCTTCTTCCTGGCTCGCTCCTTTTCCCTTTCCTCTTGTCCTCTCCATTATATGCTTTGATGTGCTTTCCATATTTCTGGAAAATTTTCATTTCTGATTTTAGAATTGCAAAATATAACACAGTAACACTGGATTCTTTGCAAATTTTACAATAAGCAAACTTGGACTGCAGTAGAAGAACAATAAAAAGCACAGATAATATCCTCAAAGGAGAAGAAAAAACTGCCTACTCTAATAAGTTCCAAATTATGCAGAATTTATTCTTCTTACCGTATAGTTTTCTAGATGAGAAAAAACTTCATTGAAATGGATTTTGCAGGATTTCTAAGCTTTCCAAATCACTATATCCTATTGTAAATAAAATGCTGCTTCAGCTGACTATTCAAGGAGTTAAAAAGCAGAAAGGGTCTTTTATCAATCTGTGTATTTCTAGTCAAACTAACTGAGAACAACTTTGAGATTACTATTTTATCCTAATCAAGCACAGATGAAAAAATATATTAGGGATTTTTTTCCATATTCACGAGATTGGTAATAAATACACATCTGAATAAAACCTAGTTTCCGAACTGAAAAATGACAAGAGGATTTCAAAACATTTAAAGAAAAGGGAGGAGAAAGAAGGCAACAGCCGTAACTCTGGCTGAATACACACAGAATGATCTGATGCACATTTTTCATGATACACTGAAAACTTATTACAATCAAAGACGTAGCATAACTCAGACAAACAAGAAGAAAAAACTGCCATGGAAGTATTACAATAAAGGGCTTTTTTCCCAAATTCTCAAGATAATTGCTGCATAACATAAGTACATGCCAGAAGAAATAACTGGAAATTAGGGAGAACATTTAGAAGTTTGCATTTTATAAATTCAGCCTTCAACACAAAGTTCTAAATTCACTGACATATCCAATAACCTTCGCAAGAAAGCTTTGCATTTATCAAGATAGCTCTTATTCCCCAAGCCAACCTGTGCAACAGAGAACTGATAGTCTCCAAGGAAACCAAAATCCTTTTAGCAGGTCATGAGTGTATGTATTTAATACATAATACTTTGCATTTTATATATATATATATATAAAGGACAAATAGCTCTATAAATGCTTGAAGGCTTTATTCAAATGTTACCTGCTGGTTTCTGTTTCTTTTCAGTTTAAATTTCTAGTGTTCCACATGCATTTTCCCCTTCTGCTGCAATAGGTGTTTTCATCCTTTCTTTTTAAATCTTATTTAGCATGATACTGTGTGCCAAGTTTAATTTTTTCTTAAAGCTAGAAATTTTAGATTTTTTTTTTTAGATTTTTTCTAATCCTGTCACAGAAGTCCATATATTACCCTACTTGAGATGTTCTCATTTCTTGACTGCATCAACCAATAACATTCTTCTTCTTCAAAAGACAATGGTACATAATTAATATTTTAAAATTGAATAAGTATCATGGTGATTTTCATCTTTTTATCTTTTTCCTGGCTTGAAATATTTTATTTTTTAGATAAAGATAAGAAATTTCCAAATTATGTAAGTTGTTCATTTGGAAGGTAACAAAGTGTAACTTCATGGTGTTCTTTTGGTGTTCCTTTAAATCAAACTCTGTTTAGAAAATCTGATAATTTTTCATAAATATCTGTTAAATTGTTTTCACCTTTACTGGCAAAACTAAATAATTGTTAAAGCAGCTAAAAATGTAACATACATTGTATAACTAAGCAAGCATTGTTACTTGAAAGTATATTCTCAACTGGATTTTGGCCCCAGGTTTGGTTATGTTTGAAAAAGAACGTTGGGTAAGAGAATGCTACATGATGAAATCCAATATAAACAGGAGATATTAATCAGGGCAGAGAAATTAAATTCAGAAGAAAGGAAGATATGACGCACTTGGATTTTTTTTTTTAAACACTTTACCATGTAGCAATTGTAAGATAAATGCTTAGATGGGCACCTACACAAGATCCAGAACACACAACAGCTGTTAGATTATAAAAAGAAGTAATATTGATCCATCTAACTCCATTGAACTTTCTAGTAAAACTCCAAATTTTAAAAAGAAATAAAAAGTAAATTAGATCTATGTTTGCTTGCAATTGTTAGGCCTGCTTGGGGAACTACAATGAAAAACCAAATGCAAAACATCCTCCAGAAAGTATTTACCATTCTTCTCAGCTCTCCTGCCCTACACTTCGGCTTTCTGTTCAGCTGTATTGATAACAGAAATATATTCCCACCACTGCAAACTGTAATACCTTGGTTAGGCTATGTGAATTTCATGTGAAGAGTCTGTGTCTGTACACAAGCAAGATTTGAATTTCACTGTCACAGCAGTTCTCCTGTCACCCTCACAAGATTTGCTGTCAGTGCCCCTGTGAGGCTGTACCTGGGAGAGATCTCAGCTACCCCAAGCATCAAACAGGGTAATTTAGTTGGGACTAAAGTTTTCCTGATATTTGCAGCAAAACAGACTGGAAAGGAGGATCTTGTGATCCAAATCCTCACTGTTTAAAACTGTCACAGGAAACCCTCTCTCTGACGACATACTTAACATGTGAAGCTTTGCATGGAAATGTGTGAAAATACAGGGTGGTAGTAATCCCTATCATGCATTTTCCCAAGTGGTTGCTAAGTAACTTGACATGCCAAAGAGCCATGTATTAACCCATCTATGATTTTAAGACTGATCACATACTAAAACCAATTCTGGAAGATACAAAGCTAGAACCACCAAATGGATCAGTTACTTGGCAACAAATTAGACAATTGTGTCCTTCAGGAATGAGGTAAGGAAGAGTTACAGCTATACCAAAGAAGACCTACTTCACACTTATTAAGTTACTGCATTTGCTTACTCAGTTGGTATACAGATGTGGTTAAAGATCTGATTAAAATCAGTACTAAATAAAACTTTTTTTTGCTGACTTTTTGCTACCTATATCACTACATATAGCACTATTATAAAAACTCCTACTCAAGTTTTTCTCCATTAGCATAGCTAATGAGGAATGATTCCCACTGACAAGGCTTTTGGTCTCCAACCTCACTGCTAACAGAGTCTCAAATTTCCTTTCTTCTCTTTTCTTCCCAGCCTTTAGATTCCTCAGACCGATGACTAACAGCAATTCTATGGCTGTGCTGGAGCAATGCACTGGCTCACTGGCCAATGAAAAAAATGTCTAACAAATTGGCTTGAAATGGTGTGGTTATAATTATTTGGAGGAACAAGACAGACTGTGAGCCTTTCATAACTCTTCTTTCCCTAGGAAATTGGTTCAGAGACGAAACAAAAATCCCATCTCACCTCCACCTCCAAGCCCTCTTAAAATACATATATATATATATATAAATATATATATTTTTCAAAAATAAGGACCTGACTAGAAAATCCTGCAAAAGGTTATTATGGGTACTGCCTTCTGTAACACCTCTAATGGTGTATTTAACAGCGATAAGGCTTTCACAGAAAATTGAAAACTACTAGCAAGCAATAGTGCACCACTGGCACCTAAAAGAAGTATGTCACTGCCAAACACACCACATCACTTTAACTTGGCAAGAACGTTTGATAGAAAGCCAAAGAGTAGTGGAAAAGGCTGTTAAAAGTTAACAAAGCACTTCCCAAAAGTACTGTTTTGTTTTTTTAAGCAAGTCTGCTAGAGCATGGGTGATGAATTAACTAAAGAAAAAAGTTTTTCTTGGCAAAATAACCTTGCTTTTCTGCTTAGAGCAAATTTTCCTGTCACTCTCCAGAATTTGAACTCCTACTCCCTTGTATCAAAAAAATGTGGCCAGTTTCTGTTTTCAAGTGAAGAATTCCCACACAATTATACTGATAGCATGCAAATCTATTGTTGAATATGGGTCATGGGAAAATGGCCACAAATTCAAGCATCATTAGAATGGAATTACCAAAGCCAAATTATAACTTTGTTTTTGTTAATTATTTCACAATAAAAGGCTTGTTGCTGTAGTTTTGTTTGCAGGATATTTATCCAGATGTTTATAAGAAGGCACAATTTCACCTTTATTTCTCAAGAGTAGTTCTGTCAGGAAAAAAGACTGCATCTAAAACACTTACTGGAAATTAAAATGCAAAAAGCAGACACACCTTATCTTTAAAGCTGCCAAAGAATAAGTTAATTAAATTATTATAATCTAATCCCAAAGTAGTAAGTATATGCAATAAAGACCAGATGTCCTGTCCAACAGGGACAGAGTTGTGTCATGGTATGAAGGAGGTAATTAAAAGCATTATGCAGACAATCTTTAGATGCAAGACTTTCTGTACCTCCTAGATAGGATCCCTTTTGGGTTAGTGACATCAAAAAATTAGTTTCATAAACGTACATTCTTACTGATTAAATAATAGGGAAGCAAATAAACAGGTCAATCTCTCAGTTCCCTTTACAAGGAAAACAAAATATGCTTTGTATGCAGCACAGTGGTTTATGCTGATGCATATTTCACAGCCAGCACACAACAACAGAGCTATGTTCACTATTATTCTTGTCAGTCACTGCTAGCACAGGCAACACCTCAGGAGCAACCCTGTGACAGTGTGCAAAACTCAGTGCATTTGCGCCTTGGCTATTACTGTTTTCTCACTTTTCCTAACAACGCTACACAAAGAGAAGTCACAAGCAGCTTCACGTGGCTCTAAGTTCTAATCATATGATAGCTATGGTCAAGACACTTTCACTTCTCTTCATTCCTAACTGTATTCTGCAAAACAAATACTGATTTCTAAGTCATTTTAGGTCAAGAAGGGCCAGATCTGCTACTGGTCATTAATTATCACTGATAAAACAGTCTGAGTTTTCACCAATGGTGAAATGGTTCTGGAAGGGTTCCATGGAAGTATCTGTTGATGAACAGATCAATTTTTTCCCTAAAATTTACTATAATAAAAAAACTAAACAAACAAGAAAGCTGACAAGTAGTGTAAGAGTGCAGCTTGAAAATAAAGTCTTACAATTATGAAGTATTTTATTCAGTGAACACGTGGTGAAGAACAATGAAAATTATCTCTCAGAATATGTACAATTTTATCTATTTGATCATTTGAAAGGCTTCATCAAGGCATTCAACCCAGCTGGAAAAAATCGGGAAGAAGAAGGACTGCAGAGAAAGACAGATGCTGCATCTGAGCTGAGCATTCCTAAGTAAATAAACAAACCAAACCAAAACAAAAAAGCAATTCTGACACCATTCCAAATTTCATGAGACAATAACTTAACAAAAGACCATTTATTCTGTCATCCTCTCTTTGTTCTTTTGTCCTGTGATTTGAGATAAAAGTAGATGCTAAATTTTTTTTGCTTAGTAATAATCTATACAGTAATTGCTTGTGAACTGACCCATGCAATTTAGCACTATTTGTCAATTCTTTTATCACTTGTTATTAAGAAATTCAGGAAACAATTGTTCAAATAAAAAACCACTAACAGAGGGCTTAGCAACTAAGGAGCTACAGCAGCAGATTGCTGTTTATTTGTATTTCACCATTAACCATGTCTTCGCTTATCTCTAACTTTCTTGAAATTCTGGATGTTTATTTGTAAATCTCATCCCTCATTCTCTTTCAGATTTAAGGCCTTTTATCAATTTGTTTGGAAACACATGGCATCTTTAGGACTTCTCACATCCTTGACATCTTTAATTTTTTATGTGCCACATAGTATGCAGGAGTCTCTCTCTCCTCAGAGTAGATGAACTCTTTCAACTCATGACTGTTTAAGAGAGATGGGTAATATTTTTGCAGTTCTTAACTCACCTGATGACTGTCAAGCTTGTCTTTTGCGTGTTGATCAAGAGCTGCAGCTCACAGCAAAGGCTTAATGAGATTCTCTTTCCCTTGAAAGGATTGTTTCTTTCAAGATGAACCTGTAGCTAGTCATGGCAAGTCTCAAGTTGAGACGATGATCATATGGGGGGGAGAAGGAAAGGAAGGAAGCTGAGAGTTCTTTACTATTTAACTAAACAGAGCTCCATTTATATGAAATAAGCAAGGTTTGCAAAAACCAGTTGGCTGGAAAGCCCGACACTTGCAAGACTTTATCACAATGCATGGGGTTACTATTCACCACTAAGAGCCGCAGCAGTTAAGCTACAGCAGCTGAGTAAGCACTGGACTCAGCTTAAATATCTCAATGCCACCTCATGTCTGGGAACCCCCTGACACTGCTGCTGATCCTAAGTTTATCACATAGCACAGTAACAAATAACTTGCAAAAGCATGACTGCACACAAACCAAGAGTTGCGTGTACAAATTATACCACAGAAAGCAAATCGTGATTTCATGCAGCAATTATATTACCTGAACTCCTTTTAAGTCTAGGATATCACATATTTGTATGACTACAGTAAGATGAAACCAAGTCACCGATACTTGTGTTTACTGTTTAAGATACAGGGCAAAAATATACAAGACATGCCAGGTTTTTGTCAAGACACCCAAATCAGTGCCAAAGGAGCTAGTTTGGGAACTGGAAGCAAGACTAGCACAGTGCTCGGCAAATGATTCTAAGTTCTTGACCTCCACGTGAGTCATGAACATTTTTCCACACTGCCTCATCCACTAGAAGGCCACAATCTGGAGGCCTGGATGAATATTGTTTATCAGCTTTGTCATAAGTTATGGTTGTAAAACATCAATGTTCAAACAGCATTTCACTGAGAAATTAGATTGAAGAGCTCTGAAATTGATACAGACTAGCCACGAACCAGAAAGCAGCTGTCAGAGGCAGCTAGAATGCAGTACCAAGACCTAATGCAAAAAAGCACATTACACTAGGCCCAGCTTGAGATGTTTGCTTGGCAGTAGTTACATCTTGCACAAACAGAACACTTAGTAGGCTACCTATCACTCGTGCACACACACTCAGGCACTGAAAACCAAAACAGAAACAAGTCTCATGGACCACTGTGGACATGAGATCAATGCCTCTAATACAAAATCAGGCTAAGAAAATGCAGGTCAGGCATTTGCACCCAAAGCCCATACAAATGCCGTAAGAAGACTAACCTGAAGATCAGCTGACAGAACTTGAGGCAATCATTAAGGTTTGCAAACTACACTACTTTGCTCAGTGCAATATTCATAACATTAATTTAAATTGCAGTCACAATTACGCGTTTTGCTAAAGCAACAACGCAACAACTTTATCTATTTACAGAACTGGGCCAAAAACAAAGAGAAATCCCGCAGTTTCTATGCACAACAAACATGCTAGATTCAAACTATCTAAATGTTCTCAGGTTATTCTTCAGACAAAATGTAAATTGAGTGTTGTTTTATCCTAGAAATTATAGCATTTTAAGATTTTAAGTAACCTTTCCCTGCTCGGGAAAGAAATAAATTTAACACACTCAGGGGAGGTTTTCCATGCCACTTTCAGATTTAAAAAAAAAGTTGTCATGAAAGACTCAGAAGAGATCTGAACCCTAAGCTCAGAATCATCAGTTGCTCTCTTCAGAAGAGGACCATGTGCCTGTCTGTGCACAATACCACGTATTTTATCCAGGCAGAAGTCGACAGCAAATTTTGTCAGAATGACAGCCACAGTCCCTGCTGGGCTTCATTGATATCAACACAACAAAAAGGCACACCTCTGGCAATGGAAGGCTCCCAAAACAGTGAAAACTCATGCAATGTCATGTCTCCTTTTCCTTCTTAACAAGTCAAATTATAGCTGTCCCTCCATTTTTACCATCATCCATCACCCTCAAGGTTTTTCAGTTTGTGTTCAGCTCCTCCTGTCACTTGATATTCTTTCCCTACTTTATCTGCTCTATTTTATCTTGATGCTCCCTCCTTTCTGGAGACCTTGTCCCATCTTCCCACCATGCATGAGTGCCCTCATCTACCCTGGCAACAAAGCAAGCGGAGCATATGAAGTGTCACACTAACACAGTCCTCTCAGGCTTCCCTTTTTCCCTGTCTTTGTCCTTGCTCCAGAAGTTACAGACTCCACTTTCCCTCTTTTGCTTTTCATTTCCTTATAACATTTGGGTCATGTTTTCAGTGAATGTCTCAGTGAAAGTCATGCTCTCAGTTCTTCTCAGTGAAAAAAGCTGGCAAAGGTGCTGCCTGAACTCTTAGTTCCCCATTGTTGTTTAGCTGCAGATGTGCCTTCCACTCCACTTTCTCAGTGGAAAAGCCTGAAGAGTCCACATTTTCTGGGGTGCAGCAGTAGAAAAGCTATGGCAGGGAGCCTGGGCTCAGGATGTTACAGCTTATCACAAAGCTGACAGACATCTTGATTGCTACATTTTTTGTGGGAAAGAGTGTGGAGGCAGTTTCTAGGATTGAAAGATTCTGGCTATGAAGACCCTTTAGAGCTTCATATGAGCTGACATGTCAGCAGAGTGTTGACAGCCTATCAAGAAGCTGACAGGGCACAGTCCTGCTCAGAACGAGGTGCTTCAGCCAAAAGCCTAGAACAGGACTGGCAGGCCATTTCCCCTGCAAGCTAAGAGGAAAGCAGGGAAGAAACAGATGCTTCCCAGGGAGAGATGCATATTTCCATGTTGAGAATAGGGGAGAGCTGATCTCCATATTGCAGAACTAACTTAATCAGCTTGTACTACCCCCACTTCCTTGTCCTTAAAGTCTCTCCTCTCCAAGCCAGTGGAGCAGAAGGACACACTTCATCACTTTTTCTCTTTGTCAGTCTCCCTCCTTTGTCACTTCTAAGAAGAGCAAGGCATAATATTCACCCTCACACCTCCTTCTTCCTGCATTGGTATGCAGCTGCTGCTACTTTTCAGCTATGCTTTTCCACAGCCAAAAACTCAGTCCTGAGTCTCTTGGGTTTCCTGAGGGCCAAGCAACCAAAGGCATCTGCAAACTGGAAGAAAAAGCCAAAACGGACATTGACAGTCAGGAAAGAGACAGAGTAACTATGCCCACCTAAAACAGATAAATGGTCAAAGACCACCAGGAGAAGAGTCGACGTCCTCGCTTCTAGACACCCAGCTCTGCTGTGCCTCTCTGCAAGGACAGTGTTTGGAACAGTGTTTGGAAGATGGCACTGCAGACCTTGATCATGACTTTGCCCAGCGCAAATTTGCTCTCTTGCCCAAAGTTGTTAGCCATTGACCAACAGATACTGCAAACACAGGACTCCACAGGTCAACAATCACACCTGTGACAGCAGGTTTGGACTCACAAAATTTCATCCAGTGATGGCAAAGTCATGGCAGTAGCTAATAACAACAGCAAGTTTTGACTCACCACATCAACCTCAGTGCAGCAAGGCAACTACTAAATCCTACTAGGTCAACCTTGTGTCCCACACCCGTATTACTCTCCAGTAGATGTAAGACAGAAGACACAGATGAATGACAACTCAAGAAAGTTAATGAAGCACAGTTCATGTTTTCCCCCTCAGACAGAAGTAGGGAGGATGTAGGAGAGAGTCACCTTGTCTGGAGTGTGCTCACACAGTAACTGCCACAGCTGCAGGAGGATGCTCATTGTTTTTGCAGGTGACAAAAAAAAGTCAGGAGAAGTTGTCAGGCAATACATGCAATGGTGGCATGAATGAAAAAGCAGGAACAGAAATCAAACCCAGAAGTAGAACAGAAATTAGACTTGTTTCTGTATGTAAAATCCCTTTATAAGTGTCACTGGCAGAGGCAATGCCAAGCTACAGTCATCTGTGTGAGAGAGATACTGGGACAAAATGACACCTCCTACAGTGGCCCCCAGACAGGATGCAAAACAGTAAGCAAATATTTTTCAGATACCTTTCCTTCAGGCTTCTTTGACATACATGCAATGGGATGTTCAGTGTAGAGGAAGACACTAACTTTTGTCCAAAGTAAAACCCTCAAATGCATTTAATACACCATAAACTTCTCAGAAGCAACTACTCCAACCTGGCTGTCGGCTCCTCTAGCACCACACTACTGGCTTATGACACACACAGCCTGATACCAGCCACTGCTGAGATCAATGGACCCTTAGGTCTGACCCACCAAGACACAGTTATAGGTTGAAATAGCTACATGTCCATACTGTTTCCATCACAACAGTGATGCTTTAATCTTCATACAGGAATGTTAGAAAAATAATTGCAAATATAAACAAAACCCATCACAACCAAGGTTAAGTCTCCTCAGTGTTTTCTTTACAATATGGTTACAGAAAGTGATTTCTCACAGTCAAGACCAGCTAACACCAATGATTCCTGTTTTCTCTCCAAGAAGGTATCCTCTGCTCAGGATTAACCAATTCTAAACCTTTCATCTGCGTAAGATTTCAGCCAAACAACACCACTTATCTACAAAGTAAATTATCGAGCACTCCCATTAAAATTAAAATTTTGCAGAGATTTTGTATGTAACGTTTGGCTGATGTGAAGGAATTTGTAGCAGTAAGTAATAAAAAAGACTAGGCAGATTACTAGACACACAACTCCACATCACTTTTCTCCCACAATAAAGCCATGAGGTATTTATTATTTAAAGTTAAAAGCCACTATGTGATCTTGTGTTCCAGTTAAACACTGGGGAAGGTTGGTTTCTAAGAAAACAGGATTGGGCTCCTGTGGCTTGAAGAATTTCACCATTTCATCAGAAATGTCTGTCCACCAGCCTTGCAGACTGCCAAGTCCGGCTCCTTGGCTCTTGCACAGCATTAGGGGAATGAAAACCACATTAAGATAGGAAAAATGTGCAAAGCCAGAGGCAAAAGAAAAGACAAGGCCCACTGAGAAAGATCATATGCAATTCCTGAGCTGCTGATAAAAAGGAAACATTTCTTGAAAGTTCAGAGCTCTTTTTAGACAGAACTGTAATTATTTTTCCATGATGGGAATGAAATACTACATCCATGTATGCGTGATGTACAGTAAGCACATCTTGTAAGAATTCAGTAACTAGACTCAGAAGAAGCTTCAACACTGCAGATACAATCAGCAACTGCATGGTAAGAATGGAGGATTATACCTGCCCATTCTTCAGTTTAAGAATAGGTACAGATGAGGAAAATTAGCACAAACATTACTATTGCAGCACATATTTTTTCATATTGAGGAACACGCATAAATAGAAAACATCCTGCAGATGTTCCTTCCCTCCCTAGTCCATTTTTCATTGGTACACACCCATTGCCCAACTACATATGCAGAATCCATGTAGAAAAAGTGGCTGTTACATCACTAGATATATTTAGGTTAAGACTCCGTAAGAACATTTTAAAAGAAACTGTTACAAATCACATGTTTGAAATACAGTTCCAAGAGACATAATTGTGCTCTTTGACATATTTGAGACTTAGACTACACATATCATATTTACATAAGTTTTCGTGTAGCCAATAATGTATTATTCTAACACAAAATACTGGTGCCACAGTTCACTTGAATCTTGAGGAGACAGGCAACATCAGCATTTTTAATTTTTTTTTTTTTTTCCCCATTTGAAAGTACCCGAAAGTTGCAGCTTTTTTGTAGGTGCATAACTGTAAAGAAATTGGGCTAGGAAAATTAGTAATATTGACCAGCTTCTTCCTTTAGATTCAGTGAGAAAGATGCTTTGACGGCCATGTTCAAGCTGCTAGAGCATGGGACTGCCTGGGACCTCTTCCCAGTTCTGTCACAGTCATGACATGACTTTAGATAAAGATCTTTGTACTCTCCATTGTACAGTGCAGCCATAAAGTAAAATATGTGCGTAGGTATTACACATATTACTGATGTACAGATACAGACAAGCTTATACATACAGGAGAGACAACGCGTGCATACAGTCTACCATTTCAAGGATCTGTATACAATAATTATGGAAAGCCAAGCTTGTATTTAGAAACTAGAATATGTCTAACAGATTTTGCTGGGTTATTCATCCTTATTAAAAAGCCAACCATGGTAAAGAAGTTCAAATTATTCCTATCAATTCTTTAAAGCAATTACATTTATGATGTAATTTATTGCATTTATTAAACTGCTAACATATGGAATGCTCCTTTTATGTCTAATTGCAAGTTTCCCAAGACACACAAATAAGGTTTATAAACTGCTACGTCTAGAACATTTCATTTTACTGTGACTTACAGTGGCGAGTCCCTAAGGGTAACATATTACTACAGACTATGATTAACTTGAAATAAAATACAAAGAGAAGCAAAAAAATGTCATTTTTTTATGTCTGCATTAATGGAGAGAACTGAAGCCCAGATCCATTCCTTATACTGACCCTTTTTATTATGTGCATATTTTCATATGCATATAATCAAACTAAGCTGAATAGGATACATACGTGAACAAAGCTTAAGTGAAAGGGAAGCATTAGGAGAATCTGGGCTACATGGAAGGAATCCATTGGCCTCCTCTGCTTGTGTCTCATTGCTTTGAGCCTGTTACATATTAATCTCCTCTGAAGCAACGTTTTAGCCTGTTGTACACAATCTAGTTCAAGCTATCACATTAATAAATCTAAAAATATTTTGCATTGCCTATTTTATTTCATCACTCCTGAGGACAAAACAGTGGCAACAGACCTGGTCTAATGCTGATGTCATTATGTTCTTCTGCCTACAGAAATGGAACCAGGAAATTAAATAACTTCACCAATGGGGAAACAATTGCTTTTACTAGTCTTAAATCAAATAATAACTAGTCTTAAATCAAATAATAACACCTGCAAATGCAGGGTTTGTTCTTTTTTCAGCCATCCAGCCACTAGCTCACAGAAGTGTGTTTTTTTGTTTGGTTTTATGTTGGGGTTTTTTTTAAGTGAATGGTGAAGAGAAACAGAAAGCAGAAGCCAGGCACAAATAACTGCTTAATGTAATATAAAAATTACCAACAGGAAGAGACAGTAAGCACTGAAGTCAACAACAAATATTATGTAGAAAACAGAATTTCCTGACAAAAAAACCATATATATTCTATAGGAAAAAATGCCTTCTCTATTCTCAACTCACACCTCCCACTGTGTGACACTTCCAAGTTTCAATTAAATGTATTCTTTCCCTCCCCTGAGGGAAAAAACTAAGGATTTTTATTAATTTAAACCTCCATTCAACTGAAAGTGATCCCAAAAATGAAATACTTCCTTAACTATTGATTGTAATATAATAGTTTTTTACAAATGTTCATTAACACATTCTATATGTCTTGTACTAAGAAAAAAGCAAGAAAAATTGATCAAAAGCCTAGTAATAACAATTATAACAATACTGTAACAAATGTTTTTTGAGCTTTATAACTAGTTCCAAAACCTTATTGTACAGTATCCAAAAGCTTGTCAGAACTTGAAAGAGATACACTTTTGAATTATATATATGCATACATATAAATATATATCCACATACATATAAAAAAATGCCTCAAATCTGAAGGTTTTATGTGTGTAGTGTATTTGTTATACTAGAAGTATTTTCCTGGTAAAATACATGCCCTTAGACAACAAAAGTTAAAACACTCCAGAAAAAAATAGAGAATGTTAGAATGTCACTAATAATCTTACTTTTTAAGTATTTTTCTTCATTTTTATTTTCTTTTGCAAAAGAGACAAATTCTAAACAATAAGGATAAAAACCATATGCCCTTTAACCATATGCACATTATAACTCAAGAACTTCTCTGGGACACGTGGAAGCATTACTATTTTTCATTCCGTCATTCAGAACATCTGGATTTTAGTGGTTTTATAGCACAAACTGCTTGTTCAGAGTATAGTCTTTCCCCATTTAGAAAAATTTATACTCCCATTTCATTCTCATCACATGGCTAGCATATGTTTCATGCCAACTTCATTCCAGGCCAAAACCTGTCATAACTCATCAGACCAATGAATTATTAGAGGAGTGTAAACCAACGGTGAAAAAACAAATCCAAACAAGTCAGTAAAAAAAAAAAAAAACAAACAAACAAAAATTAAAAAATAATAATAATTTTTAAAAATACCACCCAAACCCACACACACACAAAAAACACCAAACAAAACCCAACAACCTCTATATTATTCTGAGGAGAAAGGAAAAGATAAAAAACTATCAGCTTCCCAGTTTCTCTCTGAAGGTCATCATTGTGAGAGGTCATGGCAGTCTGGAGAGGTTCCTGCTGATTGGAAAAAAGGGAAGCAACCGAAGCAACCAGCCCTATGGAATTACTGTTGAAAACATGTTTTTTATGAAAACAGTTTTGCAGAAAAAGGTTTGCTGCAACTTTATTCTAATGCTACTGCCTTTTACTGTCCTCAATGTTTTATTTTTATAAAATTCAATCATTGCCACTTAGCATTAGTATTATCTCAAAGTCTGTGAGAAGGCAGCACGTTGAGCAGCTCTGAAGTGAGGATTAGCTAGCAAAGAGCTAGAAGAACAAATTGCAAATAAAGCTACTGAGAGTAAGTTGTTGAACAAGTGTGCACCCTTTCCAAGGCAGTACCTGCATCTGCTGCATGCCACTACTGGGAGTGTCAGGACACTGAGACTCAAGGGTGCAGCAGAAGAAATGACTGAGGGTAGAAAAGTGTGAGAAGAAAGTTGCTGAAGATGGAGATGATGCAGAACTGGACTGAACAGTGACAAGGGAAACTGACGTTATGAAGGAACGAGCCTTACAAGACAAGGTGGGTAGGGCTCAGAAGCTGGATGAGTGCACCAGGAACAAAGCTACATGTTACAGTTGGGGCAGCCTAACAGCACATTGCTGGTAACAGGGGGAAGATCCTGCTCTTCCTCCGCATCATCTCTGGCATTTTGCTGACCCAGCAACAAGTCATCAGATTTACAAACCTATTAATGCCTTTTTGATAAGTAAAAAAACCGTGATGATTTTATCAGTTTAATTCGGGTGAAATCTGGTGTGATTTCACCTGAAGACAGCAGCAGCCCACAAGCCTTGGGCAATACAAGTGCCTAAAGAATGGAGCACAGAATGACACTGTCAGTAACACTGAAGACAGAATGTGATTTCTTGGAAGAGGCCACCTTAGCAGAAACAAGACAGACAAGGCTCATAAGCAGACACTATAAAGTCAACAACTCAAAATGAGCATACCCATCCCAAGGTTCTGAAATACCTTAGGAAAGTGCTCCTTACTCCGCATATGCCAATCTATGCTAAAATGATAACCCTTTGCTACTATCAATTATCACACTTGCTCAAAAAAGTAAAGGGCAGTGGCAAATCTAACTATTTTAGCTCTGAAGAACCATGCAGATTATCAGTGTTGTGGTATACCATGGAAGCGGATAGGCTCTTCATAATCTAGCTTCCTTGAAAGCTTGGGAAACCTTTCTCTAGACACTTTACTTTGAAGTACACCAGTCCTGTAACACTGAGAAACATCTGAGTGAAGGTTACACTTGCAACTTAATTCTGTTGTTTGCATCTATGAATTATTTATATAGTACTTAAGTAAGTAATCAAATATTATTTTCCACTCGATATCTGCGTCAGTGCGGAGCAAGGCTCAATTCAAGAAATTAATAAAAATGTATAATAAAGGAGCATATTTCCTTACATTCCTTCAGCTGTGTATGTGAGAGGGTAAACAGGGACCAAACACAGCAAGCAAGTAAAGTTTCTGTCTAATGTAGCATTGACCAATAGGACAATATTTTATCCCTGTTTTCAACAGAGTGGTGCAAGGGGAAATTGTGCGTAACAGTCTAAGCTGGTTTAAAGAAGGTCCTTTTTCTTTTCCTGACTGCATACTCCCACCACTTCCACCAGCTCCAGCATTCTTCTGACCCTTTCACAAGACACTGATTTGGCAGGTGATAACCAAAGAAAAAGATTGCCTGCCAGATCCACGAGTTAAATCAATTCACAGAGCTGACAGGAAGCAAGAGAGGGGAAAAATATTCCCCCATATATAGCTGCAGAAAACTTACGTCCACCTAGTTGCCTGCGAAACTGCACTTAAAACACACACCACATTCTGGCAGGGATATCAGATTTGTGAATAACTGCAAATATGAGTAGCATCCACATTTACATCTAAAGTCAACAAGAGCTGCTTTTGGAACACATAAAGAAACCCAGAGGACTTGGAAAACTTCTGTCAGTAATTTGTGTATTACCATTTGTAACATGGAGATAATCCTATACTTCTCACTGCTAAGATAAAACGCTTGTGAGAGACACAGTCATCAGCACAGTAAACGTTCTAGAAAAGACTCAAGAGAGAAATGAGCACCAGTCTTCAGAGCCAGGAACACTAATGTTGAAAATAAGACCTAGAGTAAGTATACCATAAAATACTCTTCATCGACATAATTTAGCATGGCTTGTTCTAAAAACCTAATAAAACAGAAAACCTGTGAAAAAAACTTCAGGATATATACACGCAGTGAAAGGGCCAAAGTAGACTCACAGAAGACAGATTTCACAATCCAAATGTTTTTTTTACACAGCTGCAAGCATTTCATTTTTAGAAGCCTCTGAATTCATGCAGGCACAGGTGAAACACTCGTTGACTTTAGTTATTTGCAGAGATTCTTTCTGAGCAAAAATATAAATGAACCAGTGATGCTGTCACCACTGAGAAAAGATGCAATACTATGCAGTGGGATGTGAGCCCTTATACAGCCAACAACATGAATAGGGAGGGAGCTGCATAACCACAAACTGCTGCCCTGCCAATCCTGAGAGCACACAGCCGTGGATGATACTAAGGAAAAGCAGCAGGAACAACTCTATCCCCTCCTCATCTGCCTATCCACTAGCAAATTCAGAGGCTGAAGAAATGGGGATACAACATGCCAAAGCAGAACTCAATGGGAGCTGAAGAGCTTACAGCCTTTGGCAAGCCAAAGCATTTGATAGAAGTACTTCGACTCACAGTCTCTTTTCAGCTATGCCTCCTAAAGTCATAATAAAGCAATCTATGACGAGTAAGAAAATCATATAAGTATGCTTTACAACAAACCTATCAAAAACCTATCAATTTAATCAGATTTGGAAAGTCTGCGTTTAATTTTTTGCTCTGTGCCAGACGTCTTCTGTGCCTGAGGCTATCGCATGTACTGATTCTTTCTCCATACAGTGACAAAGAAGAGACTTCAAGAGGTATCAGGAGAATACACAAGCTAAGGCTTGTGAGGCAATCAGTCAGATCAGTGATGAATACCCCAGAAAAGCCCATACAAGTGTGTCCTTAATATTAATTGATAATCACTAATTAGATAACGTACAGTACATCTCAGTAAAAGTTGTCAAACTATCAAACAACAAACAGTTCACTTTGAAATCAAAACACATAAATGTAAAAATAACTGCAATACATAAATATGAAAAAAAATTCTCTCCCATTTGTCTGGTGCCCTCAGTAACTGCAGTGCATCTCAATTAGTATAACAAACAGAAGAATCTGTGAATCTGGAAAAAAAGCACAAAGAAAAGTCTGTGAAGACAAAATTACTGAGATTCTGCATTACCTACAAAGTGGACTCCTGTCCAACCACCTATTCCAAACTTCCACCTTCTTCCAAATTCAAGCTCACTTGCAGCAAGTTTTAAAAAACAACAAATTCACATGACTCTGAGCTGAACATACTGAGCTGCACTAGAGGTGTCACATCAAGTGACGTACCAGCAGCTCTTTGTCTCACATAGTGAGAGACGTGATGCTTTGGCTCTTCCTTTGACCTGACTGGCAAAACAAGAGAAGTAGAAGCACACTGCAGGGCAAAAGCATAGAGGCTCTACCTGGCGTCCTGCCAGCTAGCTGTAACAGATTTTGGTACTGTGTTGTTTTATATATAGCAAGAAGCAGGTCCCAGCCTTCTGCTCAAGCTTCAGATTTCCAAATGGTGTGAGGAGTAATTGTAGAACAGGCTAATTTTGAAGTGAAAGAGGGCACAGGCGATGGTGTGAGCAATACTGGCAGAGATGACTGATGTTAATCAGGAAGGAAAGAAATGAAGTATCTGTGGATTGTCATATGAATTAAAGCAAAATTATTTCAGACACACACACAAAAAAGTGTGAGACTGAACCTTCACCCCTTTGATGTTTTAGATCTTCAGTTTCTCCCACTATCCTGTTTCCATGCACATGGGTGCACCTATCAGCAAATATCTGTAACCACATAAGAGTCACTTAAGCTACGTTAGCAAAACTGAAAACACTAACTTTAACCTCTCAAAATACTCCTGAGGGAGCACAGGGAGCAGAGAGCGAGGTGTAAATGAACTAAAAATCTGAGAATTTACAGATAGCTCTAAGGTTAAAAATTTACAGAAAATTCTCAGTAAGATCTCTGCTTGTCAGCATTATGACTGAAGAGAAGGCATTTACTTGAAGAAGCTAAAGATGCTTTATAAACTTAACTACTACTTACACTATTAAAAAAAAACATTATGGACCAATTAAAATGTTAATTTGAATTTAAAAAAAATCTAAAGGATAACATTGTGTACTTACTATCATTTAGTGTTGTGAAGTCCAGGAATTGATATTCATAGTAGACATCTATCTTGGTTTCCACCTGAGGCCTCTTCAAAGTTGAATAGATATTACCAGGTCGTTTTTCATCATGCTTCTCTAATTTGTTCAGTCCACAACCCATCTCAGCAGCTCCTGATGCAAAAAGGCAGGGAAAGAAAAAAGAGAAAATGCATAAACATTGTTCTTTTAGTGGTGTTTTTTTTTGTCTTTCCATTTTCATGCAACACAATAGTATATTACAGTGATTTTCAGTTTTTAAATACAAGCTACCTATAAACTATATGAAACTGTATAATTAAATAAATGCTCAGATAGTAACTGAAGTATATACCACTCATATCAACCCTCAAGCATGCTATTATTTTATTGGAAAATTTACAGTTGAATGCATGTATTTTGCATCTTTCACAAGTATTTGGTAGTGTACTCTGGAAGACACATATACCATTATAACAAGTGGCTGAAAATGCAAAATAACTTGCTAATATAAGGGTTGACAACTTAATAACAATTTTTGCATATGCAGTTATTGTGTGAGCAGACAGCATTATCTATTACGCAGATCTCTGCAACATTCAAACTAGTATCTACACTGCTAATTCAATGGAAAAAGGAGGTTTGCAGAGGATTACCATCTTTTAGAGAACTGCCTCACTTCACTTTTTTTCAAGTAAGCTACAGGAAATAATGGCACTTCACAGAAGCCATCTTCAAAGCAGAAGAGGCACGTGACCACAGAACAGCGCTAGATAAATCTAATTCTCTTCAATAAGCTGCCAGTCCACAACATTTTAAAGATTACCCCTGACAACAATTTCTGCTACACGTTTCTCAATCCCCTGGACATTATGGTTCATCTGAGTATGGAAGAGTGGAAACATTGCTTGCTGAAAATACCCAGATGATCCAAATCCTCTCATTCCTCTTCAACAACACTGGTCAGACTCAGGCAAATTATTTCAACCAGTAGCAAGTAGGGGAAGATAAAAAGTCACACCAGCTAGGCACCTGAGGTTTTCATTACAACCCACCCAACATCCTGCCTCCACCTACATGGAGAAACTAATGCTTCAGGGATGGGGTGGGAGATGCAGAATAAACACCCAGTGACAAAGAAGAGCTCCCACAGGCCACACCAGGCACTTCAAGCTGTGGGATCCATTCAGTGTAAATGCACTGGATGAAGCATCATAAAGATCTTTGGTTCAGCCTCTCTGTAACCTCCAACAGACAGCAATGAGCACCTGAAAAAATTCAGTCACAGACTCAGGTTGCCTTTGCCTTGACAGTTAATAACCTAAAGTGGAGAATGAAAAACTAGTTCAGGTTCCATGTCTTCAAAGATGTGCTTATAAGCTTATGCCACTGCTACATCCCCCCAGTTGGTTAGAAAGTTAGTCAAATTTCTAGCCCTAATGTATTTGGAAGCTACTTGCAGAAACTTATTTATACTTATGTTGTGCTTAATTTTGTAGTTTTTGTTCCTCCCTCATATTTCCTCGTGAAGCCATTTTTATGAAGTTACCACTGCCCTTCCTGTGTTCTGCTAGAATAAATGTGCTCAAGTCCTTTCACTTTCAAGACACCCTCCATCACCTGACTCATTCTCATTTCCATCACTCCTGTTTTCATTTCTCTACGTGAACACAGGTGAACATATGCTCAAAATGAGCAAGGCCTGTTAAAAAAACCACTAAGATTTCCATGTATCAACTGCAAGTAATATGCACCTAAAATAATTAATCACAGCTGAATCACATTCAGAGGTTACTGTCAGCTTCTCAGTAGCCAAAGAACCCATTTCTCTTTAATTTTTCCAATAACAGAGGTCTTTGCTTATCCCGTAACTTTGCTCTACTCCATTGCATTTCTACTACTTGGTAATAATCTCATCCCATTCTCCTGTACCCCTGGAAGAGCTGGAAGCCATTTCAGGGTCAGCAGTGAAGCTCAAGCTCACATCACCTGCCAAGTCCATATGTGCACACATACATCTTATTACAAAGTCACTAATAAATACACCAAAATAGGACTGACCAACACATTAAACCTTAGTAAAGTACCATAGTAAATATTTGAAGAACACAGAAACTGGAAGCAAAAGGAATATTTGCTAGAAAGAGCTAAAGCATAAAAAAAATACAGATAAAGTGTCATAAATAATTTTTGTGGTTTTTTGTTTTTTTTTTACATTTAAGGTTAGAAATCCTCAAGATCTTTTTCTGTTCCCAAAACAATTCTTTCTACTCTTTCTACTATTTTTTTTTTGCAATGAAAAACTATTAAGTAAAAAAGGGGGATTATTCTTTCACATGTACAGCAGCTTCTTTCTCTTGCTTAAGTCTAAAATGTTATTTTAATACTTAAATCTGTACTGTATATTGATGTGCCTTAACGAAATACAATGAGCATTTCCATGGTCTGTAATGGAACACATCCAGCAGAACACTTATGCTTTAACATACTGTAGAATAAGAAACTAAGATAGCAGTAAGTTTTAGCAAGTGCATCATATCTTTTGTTTCAGTGATGGCCCAGTAATTCTTCTGCATCTTAAATATACAATATGGCATTTTGCAAGGAAAAAAAATCCATTTCAGAAGTCATTAGGCAGCAGTGCCTGCAACCCTTAGTTACACAATTAGTCTGAAATCCACAGGATTCATCAGATAGTGATGGCTGCAGAAGACTTTAGGGACTCACTATTTCACAGAGTGTTGTATTCTTTCCTAAATTGGGATGGAAGTGCTAAAAAAATACAAGCCTACTCTTCCAGTAGTAGCCACGGACACAATCCTGTGCTTCTCTAGCAAACATTTCCTCAGCTCTTTTGAAAAAACCAGTACAACCTCATTGTCCAGGCAAGTAGTGAGCTCTGGAAACAGTGCCAACCCACAAGTCATTCAGCATGGAGAAACCTGCCCTCTTTGGACTGAACTGAAAATCTTTTTTTTTATTAATTCACTGATTGACTGCTTACCAGAAGACTGACTCTCATCATCCTGCTGATTAGCTAAAACTTCAGTCAGTATCATTAAGTATAAACACTTCCCCAGATTTTAAGTATAGACAATTGTATTTATGTTACTTAAGCACACATATAGAAAAGGATGCTTTCACTTAAATAAAAGAGGTATTAGTAGAAAAATAAGTTTCACAACATCACAGTCTTTTCCACAGTAATTAGTATGCAAGTGCTGTAGCAGTAGGAAATAGATTTGAAGAAATAAAGTTCCTACTTTAATAAAGGAGTCTAAATATTAAAAATAATTTAGAGATGTGTCAATACTTGAAAGTTTTCCCAAAGATATTGATGATGTGTGTATGACAAATAAGCACTGACTCACCAAATTCTGCCTGTTATCCCACAGACTTCCTACTGGGATAGCTTGCTTTATAAACTTTCAAAGATTTTTAACATTAGTTATTACCCTTTTCCTTTCCTTTGCAGCAAAGTTAGTGCTGTTTAGATTCTTCCCAACCTTGCCCAAAAAAGTCTCCTTGCTTTCCAGTTACAAATCTAGCTGTCAACAGAACATTATTCACATTCTTAATTTCCACACTGAAGTTACCCAGAGTGGTGTAAGAAATTTTTGCCACTTGCATTCAAAGCTATCTAACTAAATCCATGTCAATCCCCTTTTTCAGCAGATATATTGTTTTGCTATAAGGGATGCTTATGTTTACTATACTACATATATTTACTCCAGCTTTCTACACATCCACGTGAATGATATTTTTTTAAATTCTGTATTAAGACAAAATAGTATTATTAGTATTGAATTTTTAGTAAATGAAAAAACAGTTCTTAAAAAACATTCCAAACTTTTCAAATATTTTCTCCTGTCCAGTAAGTTTTAAGACAACCTTTTTCTTTTTCACTGATGTAAAAATTATCAACTCAGTAGTTCCATATATACAAGAAATACCTGGAAAAAGAGAAAAAGTAACAGCTAATGGAAAATATTAACTCCTAAAATTAAGATTTACCTATGGGCTCTTACAGCTACACATGCTGGAAAAAACTCCTTGAGTTTGTGAATTAATCTTAAGCATGCTCTATGACGCAATCATCTCAAAAATTGTTTTTGTGCTCAGATGTGATGATGATAATTAGAACTGAAACTCAGCTCTAACAACAGATTTTTTTTTTTAGGCTATATCTCATTTTAATTTTGCAAAGCATGAAAAATGGAAACTGTGATGAGTTGCAAAACAGCAGCAAAGCCTACAGTCAATTAATTCCTAGGTTTGTCTCATAAATGACAGCAGAGGCCCTCACTGGTTAGGAAACTAGTAGCTTTCTTCTGCAGAGTCCAAAAATTTAACCTGGGATTTACATATCCCAAACAAACACCCAACTTCCAACCTAAAGAATAAATCTCTTGCTGCCACATCCTCCTCCTCATTACTGTCCTTCGTCACGTATTTTAAGAGAAGCTCTGGGGAACATCTGGAGGAACAGGACAGAAACCCACCCCAGCACTGCAAATTACCTGTCCCTGAACATTCCTTCGCAATGCAAGTTTTATTGAAACTGGTACCAATCTTTGCCATGAAGAACAAAAAATTACGACAAATTGTACCCAGAAAGAGGAAAAAAACCCAAAACAGTATTTCCATTTTTAAGCACTTGCATTATGAAAACAAGTGTATCTTGGATAAAATATAGGAATTTTTATTCCTCTTGTAGAGATTTGCCAAGTTTTCAACCCATGATCTCTGGACCTAAGCTTTGTTAAAATATTCTGCAGTTTGGGTTTGCTTTCTCACTTTACTAGCCTGTATTCAAAATAGATGAAATACATGCTCAGAATTAGCAAAGAGCAACAAGCATAAAAGAGTATCATGCAGCTAACAACTTATTTTCTTCATAGTAGTGGCTCAGGCCCCACGATTCCTTTTCAGCAGGAAAAAGGCACAAAGCAGAGAAAAAAAGAACCCTGCCTTCTACCCAATTTTTTGTTTGGATCCTTTTTTGGGAACAAATGGAGCTAATTATCTGACATATTGCCCCCTCCTTTCATGGAACTCCGTAACAATTTATCTTTGAAGAATAATAAGTAAAATTACACTGAAAAGTAACAGAACCACACGGTTAACAGAAGTTTGACTAGCTTATCTGACTAAGTAATTTAAGGGATATTTATCAACTATGTATGTATTGGCTAAACGGTTGATTTCAACTCTATCAACATTACAGAAAGCATTGTGTCAATTATTACTTATAGGGATGATTTGAAAAAACTTCCTAAACAATTATTTCAAATACATATAGTATTGGAGTCAACTGCTAAGCATATAGCATGAGACTGAATATTCCAATACACTACCACCTGAAACAGCAGGTTACACTACTGGCAGCTTCTTTTTAAGCGCAATTAGAGGGATCCAGCTTGCTTGCATTAACACATTTAAAATTCTTATTGTCCAGAACTAGTGACACCATTTTGTAAGCTCTATCATTATTCAATTTATTTTTTTTAAATACATGTTACTGCTAAAGTTACTTTCACAGAATTATGGAATTTGGTGTTCTAACTGCCAAGTGAAGCAGCAAAGCAAGATAACTACAATGTATTAAGAAATTTTCCCTTTTGATTTTGCTTAAGTCCTTTCATCCTGGTTCTTCCTTCCATAGGTAATATTTAGCTACCTCACAGGGATGCTAGAAGGCTTTTACAAATAATTACAGGACTTCACATATGTTGTGTAGTAATGAGACACACTTATTTTCTTAAACCCTCACTCCTGTAATCCTGACCTTTCCATTTTCAAAATAATAAGCACTTCATGCTCGGCTCTGTTCACTTGCTGGCATGTGGTCACATAATTCTTGCATCCTTCCCAGTCTACAAAACACCAGAGTGTTTAGTCCTCCATTCAGCTCTGAACAAACCCTGAGAAGGCATGCAAATTATGGTCAAGTCCCTTTCCTAGCACAGATAAAGAAATGAAGCAGAAGAGGAATAACAAGGCAAAAACCCATCAGGTAGAGAAGCATAACCGATGCAGAGGATTAAAAACACCGGACCCGACAAACTGGGTGCACAGGGAAAATATAAAGAAGAACAGTATGTTCGTACGATCCTTTATAGGTTCCCACAGTAGAGCCATGATCCTGACACATTCCCATTTTTCCCTCTAACTTACCACTGTGTAGGGTTTTGGTGAGATCACACTCATTAAGAGAGAAATTCCATACCAAGAGGTGTCTACTGGGTCTTTTTTGAAGAATATTACCATACGGATAACTATGTAAGCATACACTCAATAAACACTGCAATTTATTTTTTTTTTGGTGGGGAAGGATCAGTTGTTTAAGTAACTAATGTTTACCAAATAATTTGAAAGATTCTCAAATACTTATTTTGAAAATACAAATAACAATTACTGTAAATCAATCCCATTTACTGTATGCTGAATGTCACAAGTGACCAATTTTTTCAACATCTACTTTCCAATTTGACAAACACTATCAGGATTTTAGACCTGCAGCTGATAACTAAATCTCTGCTTATAGAAAGGTCGGTGAAAGAATAATCCCAGATTTATTCCTTATGATTGATTTTATTTAAATTAAATGGTAGAACAACTCAAGTAAATCTGCAATTAAGGTTTTCAGTTTCAAAAGGCGAATCTCAAAAACTAAGGGAACTCATTAGTGAGATGAACAGGAATGAAAAGCTGGAGGACATGAGCACAGGGGAGGTCTGGAACATGTTTAAAGTATAATATGAATAACTGCAGAATTTGCAACCCAAGGAAGTGACAAGAGAATTCCTAAGAAGGTTTCCAGACCCAGTGAGATGAATTACCTAATAAAGAAGGAAAGGTAGAATAAGCAGAGAGCTTCCAAGGGACAGGAAAAAAAGCTCAGCAGAGGAAACTACAGTCTTGGATCAAGAAACACCAGCATAAGTGAAATGTGCCAGAAGTCAAACCCAGTTAGAAAGGCCAAAGATACCACAACTAAACGGAAGCAGAACACAAATCAGGAGGACTAATTTGGACTCATACCAAGAACTTCAGAAGATCTGTCATGATGAACTGCAGATCCAATTACTAGAATTAAAAAAAAACAAACTATTCCACCAGGTTTGGCACCATCTCCATGGGAGACAAGAAAATGTACTGCCTAGACAAAAAAATGGAGGAAAACATAGTTTGGCCAATTAAGACAATTGATAATCTAGCCTCAAGTGTTTGCTAAGTTTTAAGAAGAAAACAAAACAATATATGAATAAATATGATACGGATTCAGTGAAGTTAGAACAGATTACTTTGATAGGTCTTATAGACAAGTCACGAAGAAAGCACGGCCCTAGCATGCAGCACGTCCAACAACACGCCACAGTGATAATGCAATTTCAACAGAAAATTATTAGGTGCTACTGCTTTTATTATGGTGTTCACAACACTACCCTTGGGCTCAACCCTGCTCTCCTGCATAACAAACATTTACTTTCTTCTGCACTGTCCCTGGGTCTGCAAATCGGTGGCCAACATCTGCAGGCTCCTGGCCCATAGCCAGGAGTTGCCACTAGCTGTGCTGAATGCTCTCTAGGGAAATAAGTTGTTCTGCATGTATGTGCATGTGGGCGAGAAGGTGGGAAGAAGAAAAGCAAACAGGATCTAAGAGAACTCGTGGAGGGGTAAGGCAAGTGTGGTCTAAAGGAGCAACCTGAAGAGCAGTTGCTTGGTGAGAGACCCTCGCTCCTCACTCCACCCATATCGTGCTGTAACGCTCATCCAAAAGATTTACTACTTAGTGATACCACGATACTGTCTTTCAGTACAGCAAAAGATTCAGGTGATACCACCTATTTCTCAAAAATTGTTTTAGACAGGCTATTTCTGGTAAAGATAACAAAGTCTTTCTTCTGAAATACCATGGCTGCAAATGCTCAAGCAAGATGTCTCCATGTGAAGCCGAGACTACGGAGATGTTAAGAAGCACTAGAGAACTACTCTCAAGAACTTAAGGGGAAACTTCAGCAGCTAACATTTATTGTCTAGCAAATTAAAGGCTGAATGGACTCAAAAGAAGCATGCATAGGAATGTCAGATACTAATCCAACTTTCCTTTAAAGTTAATAGCACACCACTCTGAACCCACTAAAAACAGGCATGACAAGCAGATGCATATTGCAATGTGAGCAGAGTAGTTTCAAGGCATGCAAGTAAAACCCAGGCAAAACACAAAGCTAGACAGACTTGACAGTACTATGCTTACTATCATTTGCCAGTTTGCCATGGAGCAAAACCCTGGCCAGCTGACTTGGGGTAAAAGGTAAGGTGGACCCCTGGAGCCAGCTGTGAGGCTGTGGGATCTCACATGAAGTTGGTGGATGGAGTAATAGTTACCTGCTTATTAACATTTTATTTTAAATACAGACTTCATCAATTTTGACTTCGTATTCTTCAGAAGGCTGTGGCTCCAGCTCTTCCACCACAGATTCTAAGGCCACTTCATTATACCAAATATGGTGTCTGCATTTCCCAGTACCACAGCTCAGAACTCCCCTAGGTATTTAATCACAGCTGTATATACTCATTTCGTGCTACGTTCTCATTTTCAGACCAGGGAAATGCCAGCTTTCAAGCAGTGGAAAGCCCCTTGTCTAATGTAACTAACTTGAGGTTAAGTTAGATTCCTAAAATAATCCTTCATTCCAAGAAACTTTTTTTTCTTAGAAAAAAAAAAAGAAATTAAATACACAAATGTGACCACTAGTATTGTGGAAAAGCGGGTTATTGACAGTAACTTGTTATTCAATACCAGAAGCTGAAATGGATTGGATCCATTAAAAATAAAACATAAAAGCAGATGTACAAAAATATTTGCCCTTGCAAAGTACAGATCAGCTATGTCTGGACAATGGTAATTATTCTCCTAGCATACAAAAAAAAAAAAACAAACCAACAAACCAACAAAACAACAAACCCATGCACGTTTTACAGGAATAAGAATAGCAGCAGTATGCAATCGTACCATAGCTTCCAAACTTTGGCTGGAGAGATTAAAAGAACGTCTTGTCAGGTACAGTTAGACGTGTACTACCTGAGGTCCAACAACCCCCGCTGAGCAGGACCAGCAGGGCCGCTGCTCCCGGTCCCACCCCAGCTGCCCCCGGCTCCCCTGCCCCCGGCTCCGCTGCCTTCCCCGGCCCGCGCGGGCCCGCTCAGGCGTCACGGAGAACAAATGACTCCCATTAATTATTTGACCAAGCTGGAAGTATCACAGAAGAGCTCTAGAAGTCCATCCAACTGAACTCCCCTTTTCCAGCAGTACATAGGCTGCCAGAAGTAGTTGCTCTGACAAGAATTTAGATAAACTGGAGATGCATTTCATACTCGGGCAGCTGCTGACCCACGGTCGCACTGCCTCCCCTTATTTTGTAATCAAAGCGTGCTGAAACAGCGCCGGGGACTTCAAAAGGTACCACCCGGCCCAGCCTTTTCAGATAACGGTGACACCACGCGCCCCGCCGGCCGCACGAGGCACGCAGCAGCACCGCCGCCTCCAGGTGCCCGGCCCGCCAGCAGCAGCACCGGGCTCGGCAGCCAAGCACCCGCCCGACCCGGCTCCTACCGGAGCTCTCCGTTCCCGGCTCTGCCTCGCCGCGAGTAACTACCCCGGCTGAAGGGCGAGCTCCAGCAACGCCGCCCCCGCTCCCCGCGAACGCCCGGGCGGAGCGGGGGTCTCGTGGCCGCCTGACAGGACGGCCCCGGCCCAACGGCCGCCCCGGCCCCTCGGCAACCGGCAGGACGGAGCGGGCGGGGCCCCCGCCCCTCCGGGGCAGCGTCTGTCAGCGCCGCACAAACCGAACCCTGCCGCGCAGGGAGGACGGGCAGGAGTGCCTCCCGACCCCCGCCCTCAGGAGAGCCGCCAGCAGCCCCGCCGAAGCCGGCACGCCGGCCAGCCCGGGCCCCGCTCCCAACTTCAAGGAGCCAGAGGATGAAGACGAGTCAGAGCCCCGGAGCCGCTTTCCCCGCGCCAACGCTGCCCAGCAGCAACCCGCCACCCGTCCCGGACCCCCCTCCTGCCCCCTCGCCAAGTTTGCGCAGCGAACCGGGCGGGTGCGCGGCGGTACCTGGGACAGGCGGCGGGCGAAGCGCAGCCCGGCGCTGCTGAAGGATGCCCGGCGGGTGGGGACGGCCAGTCCCACTGACAGCGCTTCTTCCTCCTCCTCCGGCTGCCGCCCGTGCCCGCCCGCCGCGCTCCCGGGGCCGCTCCCCGCTCGGCTCCGCGCCAGGGAGGTGGCGGGGCCGCTCCCCGCACGGCTCCGCTGCCCGGCAGAAAGTTTGTGCCGCGCAGCCCGAGGAGGCGGCACGGCGAGGGGGCGGGGGCCGTGCCGAGCAGCTCCGCGCCGCGCCGCGCCGAGCCCAGCCGGCCTGGGGCCGCGGCCACTTCCTCTTCCTCCGAGCTGCCGAGCCGAGCCCCGCGGGCAGCGAGAGCGGCGGCGACGCAGGGAGAGGGGGCAGCAGCGCTTCCCGCCTCCGCCGCGGCCCGAAGGGGGATGGCACCGCCCGCCGGCCAGGGCTGGAAGTCCCTCTCGCAGCCTCCGCCCCAGCCCCCAGCCCGCGGCCCCCGGCCCGGTGCTGCCTTCGCCTGCCCCTCCGGGCGGGGAGGGCCCACCCGGCAAACCCGCCCTGGGCTCACTGCAGCAGAACCGGCTTCCTGAGGACCCGAGTCTGAACCTCTCCTCGCAATACGCCCGTTCCCTCACCCTCCCTCAGCTGGGGGCAAGCCCTCCTTTCCCCAGGTCAGAGAAGTTCATCTCCCTCAGCCTCCCCGTGCAGGGCACGTCCAACAGCCCTGGCCCTGTAACCCCTCCGATGAGCACGGCCCAGCTTGTCAACAAGTTCCTTATCACGGAATTGTGAGGGGGTAAAACGACGCACCTGGACACAATGCATGGTCTAGAAGAGCCCTAATGAGTGCCAAATAGAAGAGGATTATCACTTCTTTCCAAGCCACTAGCAGGGTGTTACCTTTGTTGGTCACAGTGAGCTTGAGACCTACCAACCTCCCACAGCCTTCGCGCCAGAGCTGCTACCCAGACAGGCAGTCCCCGATCTAGACCTGTGCCAGGTGCCCTCCCTTCCCACAGGCAGGATGGTTTTCCTTGTTAAATTTTAAAAAGTTCATGCTAGCTTATTCCTTGAGCCTTCCCAGGTCCTTATGGACAGCAGCCCAACCCTGAAGCTTTTCAACTGCGCTCCTAGTATGGGGTCCTGTCGTCTCCTCCAGGCCCTTGAAAATTATCTTAAATACAAGAAGCCTCCATTTGCTACTGCCCTCCAGGCCAAGGGCGACCCATTAAACCGCAACTGTCTACGCCCAACTATGCAATGAGCTTTGCACCCATCCAGCTGTCCGCCCGCTCAGACTACAGAATACAAAAAATAGCACCAGCACCAAGCACCTTACTAAAGTTGCCGTGGCGTCCAGTACCATCTCCATGCCTACAAATGCAGCCATTTTATCACACAAGGCCAGCAGCTGGTGAGGCGTCATGGCACCCTTTCTAGACACAGGAAATCCACAAAACCAAGTCTGTTCCAAGGAGACTCAATTATTTTCCCAAGGACTAATTTCCTCATGGTTCCACAAATTATTCTTCTGGCCTTTTCTGAAAATAATTGCAACATTTGCGTTGCTTTAGTTGTTGTGGACTCTCCTCACCCCACTCTAGGAAGTACAAAGAGCGGCTGCTCTCAAAGCATCAGTCAGCTCTTCCCAGTAGTACTCAGACACAGCCCAGTTGGTCTCCCATGTGTACAGGTCAAGTTCTCAGAAGAACTCCCTGTCTCGATCCTCTTCCATTGCTGCTCAAAACTTGCCTCCAAGTACACAGGACTGGAAGACTGAGGCAAAGGAAGCTCCAAGTACATTTGCCTTAACTGTGCTCACATTCAACAACAGGCCTACACATTCCTTGTTCCACATCTTACTGTTAACATTGTTTTTGAGAGCAACATGAGATTCCACAAGCCCTTGAGTTTGTCAACACCTTTCCCACATGCCTTGGCAACATTTCTAATAACTCCTTCACCAAAACTTGTTCTTGCTTCCACCATGATAGTTTTACAAGAAGCTCAGTCAGGTGTTCCCTGTTTAGCCTAGCTGATGGCCCAATTCATCAACTTCTCTGGTTGTGCCACTCATACAAAGGGAAAAGGTTCCCTTTAAAAACCTGTCAGGCCTTCCTATGCTCCCTTCACCCTTCAGAGCTGCCTCCCATGGCATCCCTTTTACCCATTCCCCACCTAAGCCAGTTTGCTCTCTGAAGTCCAAGGACTTGCCTTCCTCACTCCCTTTAGGATCTTGAGCTCCACTGTGTGATCCCGACTACAGCCAGAATTGCTATTATCACATTCCTAAAAAATTGTTCCTTGTTAGCAAATATCCATTTGTGCAACACCCCTGGCTATTGCATTCAACATCCCTACTAAGAAAGCTTCCTGAAATCTGGTGGATTGCTTGTATCCCACCATGCTACCCTTCCAAGCTGTCAGGGAGACTAACTCCTCTCCAAGCATCGTGATCTGTGATCCATAGATGTCATTGAGTTCCTAAAGATTTAACCACCCTTCATCATGAGTAGCTGGTCTGCAACCCACCACCATCTCATACTCAGTAGCCTCTTTGATCCTTACCGTTCTCAAGCAGCCTGTCATCCACCCAAGAGCTCCATACATTCCAGCTGCTGTTTTCACAAAGGGGGCAATCCTCCACCCTCATCTTCCCTATCTCTCCACAAAAACTTGTATCCATCCCAATTGTCATGCTTGTGGACCAAGTCTGGAACTTTGCTTGCCACACTCATTGTGCTTCCCCCTACTAGACCAGAAACCTGTTCAGCAACTCCTAAAAAGACCCCTGATTAACACTGAAACTGCTTGAAGCCCTTGTATGCAACAGACACATTTGCTACTCTTACAAAAATCTCTCTCCATATTGTGTAGGTGCATAAAGCAAATTAAATTATGTAAAAAAAATATAAGCAAACACTACATTAGCACCTCAAATTCTTTCTAACTGCAGAATACATCTGCATTAAGGCTGGTATTGTGACAAATTAAATCTATTTCCAAGTACTCCCTCCACTTTTCCCCTCAAGTGCCATAAGGGAACAAAAATATTTCCTCAGAGTAGCCTCTGTCTGCATTCAAGTCCTCTTAAAGCTCAACTATCAGCAGTAGCTAAAAGTCAGTAGCCAAAAGCACATCAAAACATTGGAAATTGGAAAATTAAGTTACTTCTTTACCAGTGATGAACTATGAAGCAAGCACCAGCAGTGCATATTATGTGGAGACTTTACCCATCTCCTTTTCCTGTTGCCTTTTGTGTGTGGTTTTTTTCCCCCCCCTTTCCATTCCTTTTAATTATTTACACAGTTTTTCCTCTTTCCTTGTCCTTCATAATTTTTCCTCCACTCATTAGTTTCTCTGGCTTTCCAACTGTATGAGAAAGCAGCAGGCAGCCACATCAGGGTGCCGTGTAATTGAGCTGTTTTTCTGCTACTACCGTTAAAGCATATGGGGAAGGACTGCTAAGTGTGTACGCACAAATGAAAGGGCTGCTTTCCCTGTATTATAATCACCTAAGGTCATAGATCATTTCAGAAGGAGCATCCTGAGCACCAGACCTTGCTGACACCATAGAGTCTGCACATCTACACCTCAGGGTTTGAACTGAAAGGATGTCTGACAACAGTAAAGACTTTTGCTGGTGTCACTTCTCAGATACAGAAAGCTTCATCAGCACTAAGAAAGCAACATTCCTGGATGACCAGATTGCTATGAAGGAGCAGACCTGTAGAGACAAAAAGTGTTTCAAATTATTGTTAAGAGCACATTGCATTGCACAGACCCAGGCCCTACAAACTATCTTTTCACTACCCATTTCAGTCAGTAACTATCAGTCACCTATGTCTGCAAACTCAGAGCTATCAGATATGAGGTGCTGATGCACCAATTTCAATCTGGATTTTCTCTGCTCCAGTGTTAAATATACAACCCATTAAGACTTCTCTACACTTTTTAAGAGAAACTTGAATTCAATTTTTGTTCCATAGGATTTTTGACAGGAAGCTATTTTTCTCGGACTACAAAAGCATATCACAGAAGCAGGAGATTAATTACCAGGATAGGATACCTCTACTGTTAGCTATTTAGGTGTGTCTACATTGAAATACAAGAAAACAAAGATGGTTCAAGTGCTTGATATCAAGGCATGTATGTTGAAGCATAGCATGCAATCTAAAGTGATGCTGTACTTGAAACTATTGTCTCCAAACTACCAATGTGAGAACTACAGAAGTCCACTCTAACTCACTACTGTTCATATATTCTTTAAAAAAATACACACTGATCCCATATTTTGATATTATTTGATATTCTTTCAGAACCATTTTGGTACAGATTTAATTTGATAACACCTGATCTACAACTTATTCAGATTGTAACAGGTATTTCATTTGGTACCCAAGAAGAGACAACATTCTTTGCATGAGAAATCTAATGAACCTGAAAAAACCTAAACAAGCATCCTAGACATTTCAGAGTGTATATATATATATATAAATGCATCTATCTACACACACACCCTCAGAACAATAAATTACAGCAGAACACAAGTGACTTGGTAATTAAATACTAGTGCCCTAACAACCATTTAACCATAAACAACTGAAGGACTTTATTGCTTTACTCAACAGTAAGATGTTGCTCCTAGACACTCCATTAGGGAATATTACTCCACCTGAGGAGTTTAAAAGTGCTTTGATACATTTTATTTCTGTTTCTAGCCAGTGTAATTTCTCTTGTAAATCCACAAATTTAGCAGTGCTGAGTTCCACAACCTCCTGTATCACAAGCAGAAGTGATCACGTTTTCCATTCGCACTTTGTAGTGCTGGGTGCAGCTGGGTGAGGCAAGGTGTAAATTGCTACTGGTAGGGCACTGGGTAATTCTGCTCTGCCAAATATCTGTACTTATTTTGGCATAGGCAGACATGATGTCACATTGTGAAAAGCAGCGAGAAATCACATGCACAGCATTTCTCTCTTATGCAAGGTGTTTCTAGTTATGCCACTAGATACCCCCTTCCTTGGTTATTCCAGGCCTTATTTGAACAACTAATTGGAAAGATCCAGGTAAGTGTAAGCCATTCATTTTTCTATGAAACTCAGTATAATGCCAGTTACTGTTATTTTTCATTACAAAGTTAGACTCCAGCATTTAAGTTAACCACATCCCATCTTTCTAATTTCCATAGTAGTATGAAAAAATATTAAAAGCTAATTTAGAACAAACATTTTTTCCTCTTTGTCAAAAGCAAGACACCTACAACATCACATTGAACAGGATTCAGCAAAAGTTACTTATTATTAAACTCAAGTTAATAAAAAATAGATTAAAAAATATGAGTAAGATTATTTTATTTACCTACCACTCTGCAAAAGCATGTTTAGTATCTTAGTGAGATATTTATGAACAAGACAAAATTTGAAAGAAAAGCCAAAATTACTCTATTTGAGATAGACAAGTCATTTAGCACATCTTGCTCATTTAATCAGATGTTACTGAGAACTAGGGCCACAGCTCTTCAGAAATAACAGGGAAACTGCTTTCAAATCACAGAAGGAACCAAGACAGAATAGAAAGCTATGGAGAAGTTAGGTCTATACTACTGCCAAGGAGAGAATGTACCAGTGTCTATTGTTGGTTACAGTGGAGGTATGAACCCTTCTGCCCCAGCAGCAGGGCACAATCTGACTCTTGCTCAGAAGCAGCAGCTGGTTTGCCTTTTCCAGGGTTCCAGTAGAGGGAGAGTGGGCCAGCAGCTAATGCACTTACATACTCAGACTGGGTCACAATTTTAACCCAATTAGTTAATCAAACTAGCTCATATTCTATTTTCCAAAGTTAAGAGTAACTTTAACATGAGTCCTACCACTACAGCATTTTAGTGGCATAGGACTATTTTTAAAATTGTTTTATTATTTAAGTGCTTCTATTGCCCATCTGTAGCCAACAACTAGGGAGCTGCAGAGGCTAGGTATAATTAACGATCAATTTTCTATTTTGGATGCCCTTTATGAAAGCTGGTTTCCATCATCTTGAAACTTAAAATATACTTCTCCTACACAGAGCTACATAACATTATGTAAAGGTAATTTTGACTTGATGAGTATCTGATAGGATATGGCTCTGTAGGAGTAAGAGGAAAGCTGTGACTACATAATTACTTGCCGTCTATTTAATTCAACTCTATTTATTTTACCTTACTTGAATGATTCAGTACACATTTGATCAAAATTATTAATGAAATAAGAATGTGAAATCTGTATCATTTCTATTAAATCCAAGCTGCAGGAGAATCTTCAGAAACAGGAGATATGCACCCCAAAAAGGCCACATGTAAAAAGATTGTTGGCCAGAGAGCAAGATTTATTGCTACATCAAGCTGGCACTAAAGCAGCTCTTTCACTAGGTGATCAAGAGGGCCCAGATATTCCCTCTCAGAGGGGCCAAATCTAACCAAGCATTAGAGAAGCTATGACCTGTTTCAGATAGCATTCCCCAAGCTGTTTTCTCTTGCACGTCTGTTCTCAGGAAAAAAAAAAGATAAAAAAATAGTTATTAATTTCTGTAAGGTTTCAAAAACCTGCAAGCAAAAACCCTATATAAAAGGTCAGCTAGTGATAACCCAGTGCAGAAAGTCGAGTAAGACTTACTGTTAACAAGAAACAATACATTTCTGAAGGAGATGGAATATCTGTTTGTTCCTTTCTTTGAATATTCAGACTAAACACTACTCTGGAAGGAGTTTGATATCTATTAATACTGATAGTTAAACATTCTGGTAGTTTAATAGAGCACTATAACCAATCAATGTGTTTCTCAATTTCTCAATGGCATGAGGCTGATTCCTATATAAGGAAAAGTAATTCCTGGAACTTTTGATGTTTTGTATTTCCACCTCCCAGAGATTTGGTGCCCAGCTGTACTAATAAGGTCAACTGAGATTCTCATTTGAGTAAATTTCACTAATATGAAAAAGGACTAGACAACCAGGCACTGTAAATAATGCAAAAGGATTCATGAAATTTTTAGTAAGTGTTAAGCAGTCTACCTTTATAGTAGATCGATAGGTAAGCTACACCCCAGAAAAAACTATTCCACAAATTTGCAGCAGCCCAGCTGTTCCAATGGCACAAACAGTGACTAGACTAGGTGAAAGATTAGAAGGGCAATTACATAATAAGGTCATGAGCACTTGCATCTAACCTTACTGGTAGTAACTTGTGGAGTTTGCTTCATTTCCATCTGAATAAAAAAATACATAAATACAATTCCAGGAAATTAGATACTTAATGCAATGATCTGAACATTGGTACATTTGGTAAGTAGTTTCCCAACCTGAAAGCTGCACATTACGAGCCAAACAGGCTGATCTGAGATCTGCTCAGATCTGAGATTTGGCATCATCTGCTGCCAAAACACAGACTACTGTGACTGGAATTAAGAGACCACTCTAGTAGCTGTAAAAGGATCTGTCGCCAAAATCTCAAAGCTTCAGGACACAGTCAGTCATAATTAGATATGTATGTCCCCTACATTCATTAAAATAATCTTATTCAGACTATACTTGATCATATACACCAGGATCTTCCTGATTTAGCTTATCTGAACACAACCTGTGGCTTCAGGAGCTGCTTCTAATTCTGCATGCAAGATATTTTTGGCTGGTTAGGCAGCATGTACACACCATCTGAAACCACCATATTCACAACAAATACCGAGTACTTCTAGAGAGCTCTACGTATAAACACATAGTATTATCATAGAATCATAGAGGTTGGAAGTGACCTCTGAAGATCATCAAGTCCAATCCCCCTGCTGCAGCAGGAACACCTAGGGAAGATCACACAGGAAGACGTCTAGATGGGTCTTGAAAGTCTCCAGAGAAGGAGACTCCACAACCTCCCTGGGCAGCCTGTTCCAGTGCTCTGTCTCCCTCACAGTAAAGAAGTTTTTCTTCATGTTGAGGAGGAATTTCCTGTGTTGTAGCTTGGTGCTGTTTCTCCTCGTCCTATTACAGGGCACCACTGAAAAGATATTGGCCCATTCTTGACATCCACCCTTCAGATGTTTGTAGTGACTAATAAGGTTCCCTCTTGGTCTTCTCACCACTGCCTTCTTTTTAGGCAGTTCCATCACAGTGTTGGGTTTTTTTAATACAGGATTTAAATTATTTTCAGAACACCAAGTATGGCAGAAAACCTGTTAAAGAATCCTAGCAGTCTATGGAGTTTGCTTCATGGTTTTATTCTTTTTTTAGAATAGCTCTGTTGCAAGTTAATGCATTATTATTTAGGTTAAAGCATTACAAAGTCCATAAAGGCAAAGATGAAAACATATTGGATTCATATAGCAAATATAATTCCTTTTATTTATAACTGCATTAGATGACATTGTGACAGGTTTTCAGTAATGGCCTACAATACTGAACTAGACAAACCCTGATCACAGCAATTCTTAACTAAGATTGTTTAAGTGTCACCACCAAATGTAGGAACTTACAAAAATAAGACTTCTTTTTTCTTCTTCCATGATACTTCTGCAATAATAATAAGATTAGCAAATATGTAACTGAACCCTAACTCTTTTTATTTTAGTGTGTTCCCTGGTGGCTTTTTAATACCCTGTAATAACATTTCATTTATATTGGAAAATGTCACCCAAGAAAGCAAACATTTCAGATAGTTCATAACTCCCTAAGGGAAGCAGACACAAACTGAAAATTAAGTTATCCACAATTGCTGCTAGATAACCCCCTCCCCTCCTCCAGCCAACCCAGAGGGATCTGGTCCTAGGGAACACTGAAAACAGCAGGCAACACTGAGCACTGTTAGCAAAGACAAACCACACAGTTGAGCTCCCATCAATTGCCAATTATTGTGTCCCGTTTACAAGAACAGAGAGATCCAGAATGAATATCCTGTTTAAAGATGTGGTCCATGTTCTTACTCATTTCAACCCTACCTCTGTTAAAAAAAAGGAACAGAGAAGGCAGCTAAGTGAGTACATTCAGAATATACTGAGATTTAAATATGACTACAGGCTTTTCTTTGTGTTTCTCAAATTCTTGGGATTGTAGGATAAAAGAGACATACCTGAAAGCAGAAAGGAGGACCAAAGCCTTTTCTGATTTATACCCCTTTGAAATACTGTCAAGTCCATTTGAGGATTTGATTCGTAAGCACTGTACAAATAAAGAGAGGAACTGAAAGAAGTTATGAATAAGCTGACAGGAATTTTTCAGCTACGGAATACTTCAGTGGTTTAAACTTCCCTGTCCCATTTCCCTATGGAGTGCCCAGCTCTGACCGGACAATATACTCAGAATCAGTGTCATGCTAACACATGCCTCTCTACCAAACCCATCACACAATGCAACGTGACCTTTGGTAATTTACAAAGAGTTTTCACTGCATTTCTTACAGCTGTATTTTTTAAAAGCAGAAATTAATTAGCCTACAATACAAACCGCTACATTCTACACTGGACAGCTTTTGTTGTTAAAAGGACAGACTGTAGTGTTCCACAAGAGCAATGCTTTTAAAAATTACACTATTTCAAAAGTTTTTGTTAGCTTAATGCCCCACCTGCTGGCTGACGATTAAATTACATTGTGACGGTTATCAAAGAAGTCACATGCCCATTATTCTGTCACCAGTAGGTAGCTATATGCTGTCATGGCAACGGTACAATTTCATGTAGAAGATGGACTGCACAGCTGGGTCCCCCACAGTATGAAGAATAACACACACAAATAGAACCTAGACAGTTATAAAACAGACATTGAGCTAAGATTTTTAATATCCATCCAGACTGGTCACACTGAAGTATTATAAAGCATAATGTGAATAAGAAATACTACAAAAACAAGTGAACTTGTCATGCATCTTTAGACTTTAAGAATTCCTACACCTTCAGTGGTGCCCAGCTCAGTCACCATACTGGGCTATCTTACATTCAGAGATAGTTTCTCAAAAATGGATCAAAGAGTCTAGGAGAAGAGAGAGAAGTCAAGCTTATACTGTAAAAAATATTTCAGTCTAATTTATTTGAAAACGCTGTTTGGAAGAACAGTTTTAAGGCTTTACTTACTTTAAAGGAGGAGTACAGTCTACTGCTCAATTAGTATCCAAACTTCACTTGGCTGAAGGAGCTCTGCTTGCAGTTAGTGCTGGCCTAAGTTTAGGACCTGCTTAATAATTTAAAAAAGCACAAATAAGGGTCTTTCAGAAGCAGATGTGCTTGTCTATTGTGTCCATTCCCCCAAGGTCAGGAACACGGAGTCAGCAGGCACTTGCTCAGCTACACTGAGACAAGAAAAGTTTCTGCAGTGGCCCTGAACCAGACACAGGAACCTAGAAAATGTTAATTTCCTTTAAAAACAAGGATTTGCCAATGCCAACTCCAGAATTATCTTCCTATTTAAAACCAGTGACTCCTCAGCTCCTGCAAGATTCAGGAGGCTAGAGCTGTGCAACTTACTAGGTCCTCAGAAACACGGCAAAACAAAGCTGATCAGCCTAGACTCCACAAGTTCCTAACAGGCAACACAGCACTACAATAATCATTTCTGAAACTCCACCACAATTAACACTTTTTATCTTACTTTGAAAAATCTGTTTTTAAAACCTGTTAACAGAATTGCACTTTTAATTAATTAAACTGTCACCTAAGCGAACAGGTAACTTCTGGATGTCTGCCTGGTCAGAGAATAACCACAGAGATGGTGAGATACAACAGAACTGAGAATTTAAGTTTGAATGTTACAATAGCTTTCATACAATAGAAAGACCACACGGACTGATTTCCCTGTCAAAACCTGATGAAGTCTGGCATTTACAGGAGTGTTTTACCAATAAAGGTGTTGATGCAACATTTTTCCTTAGAAGAAATTCAGAAAATATATTGCTCAACTATGTATGAAGACCTCTAGTCTAGTCAAAGTAGAATCAGGAGCCCTGAGCAAGCAACCCCAACTGGCATCCTTAATGTTTAGTGCTGTATCAGTACCCTATCTGCACAAGATAAACATCTAACAAACAAAGACTTGCTGCTTGTTTGCTTTTGAATAAAAAATTACTATGGTATGGTAAGCGAGTTCTGCATGTTGGCTCAAAATAGAGGTAATTAGTAGTCTTAAAGAATAGTAAGAGAAATATTATTCACAATGTAAGATTTCATCTATATGCAATGTATATATACCTTGACCAATCATGCTTTCAGCTTGATTACTGTTTTACATCAACTACAGTATGATCTTTTACATCGTGCTGAACCCAAGAGCCCTCTAATGGTAATAGTGAAAACATCATCTGAAGCAGGCTTGGAAACCTGGTACTAGCACATCACAGCACTGCTGCTCACTGCAATGGTGTGGGTATCCGTGCTGTGAATCCTGACAAGCCTGATGAGGATTTTCTCCCAATAATTGAAGATTCTACTTTTAGAGACTGACACCCTCATAGGCATGTAAGAGAGAAAGACACTCTAAAGGTATGTCACAAAACTTTGCAGGGAGAAAATTAGAAGGGCCAAAGCACAACTAGAACTTAAATCTGGCTACTACTGTAAAATACAATAAAAAGTGTTTCTATAAATACATTGGCAACAAAAAGAGGGCTAAGGAGAACCTCCATCCTTTATTGGATGCTGCAGGAAACAGTGACAGAAGATGAGGAAAAGACTGAGGTACTTAATGCCTTCTTTGCTTCAGTCTTCAATACTAAGACCATTCTCTGGGTACCCAGCTCCCTGAGATGGAAGACAGGGATGGGGAGCAGAATGGAGCCTCCATAATCCAAGGGGAAATGGTCAGTACCCAGTTACACCACTTAGAAACACAGAAGTCTAGATGGGATCCACCTGAGGGTACTGAGGGAGCTCACCCTCAGCAGGCTCACCTCAGGAGAGTGGAAAAGCTCACCAAACCACTTTCAACTATTTGTCAGAAGTCTCAGGTAACCAAGTGGGGTCCCAATTGTCTGGAGATTAGCAAATGTGGTATCTCTCTAGAAAGGATGAAAGGAGGATCCATGTAACTACAGGCCTGTCAGCCCAACCTCAATACCAGGGAAGGTTGTGGAGCAGATGATCTTAAGTGCCATCATGTAGCACATAAAGGACAACCACCTGATCAGGCCCAGTCAACATGGGTTTATGAAAGGCAGGTCCTGCTTGATAAACCTGACCTTCTACAACAAGACAACCCACTTAGTGAATGAGGGAAGGCTGTGGATGTTGTCCACCTAGACTTCAGTAAAGCCTTTTACACCATTTCCCAGAGCACTCTTCCGTAGAAAATGGCTGCTTCTGGCTCAGACAGAATGTGGATGAGGGGATCAAGTGCATCCTCAGCAAGTTTGCAGACGACACCAAGTCAGGTGGGAGCGTGGCCCCACCTGGACATGGAAAGGCTTTACAGAGGGACCTCACCAAAACAAACTGTGTGGTTCAACAAGGCCAAATACTAGGTCCTGGACTTGGGTCACAACAACCCCAAGCAACACCACAGGTTTGGGGAAGAATGGCTGGAAAGCTGCCCAGCAAAAAAGCACCTAAGGGTGTTGCTCAACTGGTGGATGAACATGAGCCAAGTGTGCCCAGCTGGCTGAGAGCATCCTGGCTTGCATTAGAAACAGTGTAGCCATCAGGACTAGGGAAGCAATCATGCCCCTGTACTCAGCACTGGTGAGGTCACTCATGGAATACTGCATTCAGCTTTGGGCCCCTGAAGATTGGGCCCACAGGGAAGAAACTGAGGTGCTGGAGCATGTCCAAAGTGCAATAAAGCTGGCAAAGGGTCCAGAGCACAAGTCTTACACGTGTCTGAAGCTGTTTAGTCTGGAGAAAAGGATACTGAGACCTTATCACTATCTACAACTACCTGAAGGGAGGTTGTAATGAGATGGGAGTTGGTCCATGTATCAAGTGATTGGGCAAAAGGAAATGGAATCAAGTTGTGCCACAAGGTTTAGATTGTAGATAGAAAAATTTCTTCACTGAAAAGATTGTCAGGCACTGGAACAGGCTGCCTAGGGAAGTGGTCATACCACGACCCCTGGAAGTATTTAAAAGATAGCTAGATGTAGCACTTAAGGACATGGTTTAATAGTGAATTTGGCAGTGTTCAGTTTACAATTGGACTCACTTTTTCCAGCTTACATGATTCTATTAATACAACTCTATATGTCTGCTGACCACTGCATAGCCTTATTACCTGCCTTCATACCCTCCTAAAAGCCAGTCACAAGAATGTGCCCATCCAATTGCAAGCACATTCCTGAAAGATTACTCCACCATCCCCTTTGCACATTTTAAGACAGACAGTTTATCTTATGATACCCAGGATCCATTAATCCTAATTTAACTGCTTTCTGCATTCAGTTTAAAGCCAGCTTTATGGGAAGAAATGGGTGGCTGCGCTAGTTTAACAGTTGATTCTGCCCCTCTGATATGGCAACACCCCTGCATCCTGCTCTGCAGTCCTCAGCACAAGACAGACATGGGACCTGTTGGAGTAGGTCCAGAGGGCCACAAAGATGGAGGGTTGGAACACCTCTCCCATCAAGACAAGAGCTGGCATTGTTCAGCGTGGAGGATGCTCCAGTGAGACCTTATTGTGGCCTTTTGGTACTTAAAGGGGGCATGTAAAAGAGATGGGTCAAACCTAGGAAAGCCTGTAGCTAAAGACAAGGGGTAATGGTTTTAATCTAAAAAAGAGTAGACTCAGACTAGATTAAAAAAAAATTCTAACATGAAGGTGGTGCACCACCAGCACAGGTTGCCCAGAGAAGTAATAGATTCCCCATCTCTGGAAACATTCAAGGTCAGGACCTTTAAAGGTCCCTTCAAAACCAAATCATTCTATGGTTCTATGATCTTTATAGTTCTAAACACAAAGAGAACTACCTATGCTAACTGGCAGTTCTATTCAAAAATTGTTCTAGGAATACTTCAAAATAAGTTTAATACACCATCAATGGGTGTTCGGGGAATTGTTAAAGTAACTAGAACAAAATGAAGGGGAATAACACTTGTTTTTTTCTCTAGGAAAAAAAAAGGCACCACTCAAAAATACTGTTCCTCTAAATTTATAAAGAAAGAAAGCGTGTAGAGGCTAAGATTGGAGTTAGCTTGAATGGGGTAAGGCAAAAAGAAAAGCAGCCTCTTTGATAGCTTCAAAAATACACTGAAATTTAAACACCTGACTTACAGAGAACTACCAATAGGAACAGGTTAACAGCTAGAAGCCTTGACAGCACAATTACATTCACACCTCCCAGGAAGAGGGGAGTGTGTTGCAGACCCACAGGTAGAGTACTGTCTTACAAGCAGAACCTCCAATATTCCACTGTACCAGATACTGACTGACCACAGCACACATCTTTACTGCAGTACGTATTTAGAGGCTTTGAGAATTTGTAATTTTAATTATGCTGCTAGTCCTAAAACAGTTTCTGTATGGATAAAGATACTTTGTTATTTTCAGCTCTGACATACTTTATAACATTTTAAAATATAAAACCTGTTCTCATTACTGTACTTACCTGATCCTCCCAACCTTGAGCTAAAAAGAATGAGCAACCCTCTTCTTGTTTGTCTTGAGCACCTAGTACACAGAAGTTCACACTACTGGAAAAGTATTTCAAATTAATTCACAGTAGTTAAAGCTAGAACAATAACTGGGGCAATACAAAGACTCTTGGAAAACTCAGATGGTGCTATCTTTCCTAAAAAAGTTAGTGAAAACGTGTTTTTCCCCCTCCCTCCCATCCCATGGAAGTTTAAAGTGAAGTTCACCCCAAACCTTAAGATTAGGGAATGAAAAACACATGAAGAAAGAAACTATCTAGGTTGTAAAGCTACTTAAGGTTTTTATTAAGATGCAGGTTTCATCTGAAGAAGTCCTGATACTTCCATCTTTAGATGATTTGGACCACATTATTCACTTTCTCAGCTACATTGAAAGTAGGAGACAGTAAAGCTTTTAAATTAAACAACAACTAAAAATACTTGTCTACCAAGTCATTCCTGCAAGGAATATATACCATGTACCTGTTAGAGGACTTAAAAAATCTCTTCCATTATTAAGGCATACAAAAGAAAAACCCGCAAAATACAATTAACAGAAAATCCTACTTTCTTTGTAGCATTCAAGTATCAGATCACCTTCATGTAAGGCAGAATTTAGCATCTTGGTTTAGCACACAAATACCCAAAAGGAAAAAAAATATCCCTTTTGACAGGGAATTGGTGTCTGTGCCAGACAATTATTCCAATGGAGATCCAAGAATACCATCTGGCTGGCTGTCACCTTAGAATAATTCTGTCAGGTGGTAAAGCTTGTAAGGAGAGTATGGAAATGCCACAGAACCAAAGACCTCACTGGACACTTCCAGCAAGAACCATAAAGCAAACAAGTTCAATCTTGTCTAAACAATAGTTTCTTCTGGCAAAAAGGTGCGTTACCGTTCAATGGAGATGTGCACGCTTTTGGGGTCCACAGACAATGTACATACTCTGTGCAAGGCAGATCCATAAGAATTCACTGCTCCCTAATAGTTCACAGGGTCCACTTCATTTGGTAATCCAAGAGGTACAAATTTGCAAGCAGCTCAAATTCTGCACCTATTCTGGAAATGCCTTCAGCTACAACCATATTAAACAGATGTTTCAACTTTCCAAATGTAACACAAAAGAGATTTACCTACTGTTTTGTGTTATGTTTATAGGGTACTTCAGAAGAACATTTAAAATGCATGTTCTTAGTTACAACTTGTTACTTTTACTGGCATATACCACAAAATGTACAATTCCCAGATGTGAATAAAAAAAATAAGTTTCCTACGGGTGAAAAATGGCTAACAAAACCAGCACAACATGATCTAATGGAAGAGAAAATAAATGGCACTCCTAAGGCCTAGGCTATGCATTTCACTGTGATAAGCCTTCTGAGCATGCTGGTAAGAATTGTTCATAACTGGCTCCACCATTTCAAACATGCTGAACAATCAGCTCTTACCAGATGGTCCTATGGGTAACACTTGGTCAAATAAACAAAAAATATGCACTCTATGTAGATATATTCTGTTTTATCTCTTCTTTTGGTGCTGAGACTCTTCAATGAGAACTACACATAGGCACTTCATGTTTTCTTATAGCTACAGCATAAAGCCTCAAATACATCCCAGGGCGATCAAGCCAACTACAACATTTAAGCCAAAATTAAATCTGCATTTGCAATGAAGCAATTACCTTTATCAATAAACTGACATCACAGTTGTAACAGCCCAAGTATGCTGTTTACTAGGTAAAGTTACAAAGGATCCTGATTACTCAGAAAACTCCAGATCTCATCTTTTTTTAAATATAGAGTTTAACTGTGTAAGATTAAAAAAGAAACCTTAAAGAAGCTGGTAACACAGAAGTATAACCAAGCCACTAGCTTTAAGAGTCTGAAAAAAAAAAAATGGCAAACTGATACTATGGGATCACTTCACAAAGTGTCTTTAGTGACAAGGAACAGTCTCACCAGCTTTGGTTTTTCAGGTTTTTTTGTGCCATGGGAACACTGGTACAATTCTGCATCAAGTACCTCCAAAGCCTATATAATCTCTATTCCACCTCCCTGCTACCCCTTCCTTCCCTTTAATGTCCAGGTCTGCAGCAAGTCATAGAATCATAGAATCAGAGAATCCTAGGGGTTGGAAGGGACCTTGAAAGATCATCTAGTCCAACCCCCCCTGCCAGAGCAGGGTCACCTAGAGCACATCACACAAGAACGCATCCAGGTGGGTTTTGAATGTCTCCAGCGAAGGAGACTCCACAACCTCCCTGGGCAGCCTGTTCCAGTGCTCTGTCACTTGCACAGTAAAAAATTTTTTTCGGATATTCACCTTGAACCTCCTATGCTCCAATTTACACCCATTACCCCTTGTCCTATCACTGGTCATCACTGAGAAGAAGTCATATTCCCTTGTATTTCTTTAACATCTATTTCTGGATAAATCTTTTCCTAGCCATTACTGTTTCTAAACCTTCTGGAAATTTGAAGTAGAACATGCAATCCCATTCAAGCTCACATACACATCCTTAATACGAGGCCTAATTTCCCTTTTTGCCTGGAGAAACTGAGGTATTGGACTAGGAGAAAAGCAGCATTGGACCCAACATACATTCGTGACTGAATGCAATTCTCACTTCTACATTTCAAAACTGCAGCTAAAAACTACTACAAAATAAATTGTTACTATGAATTCGTATTAACTAGAATTCTCATACACAGATTAGTAAGTCTTCAATAGCTTCAACGAATCTTTATTATACCGTATGTCTTTCTCAAAGTAGCTTACAATTAACTCTAGTATTACATCAGCATGTCACTAGAGGTTTGGGAGCCAAGTCAAAATAAAAATTTATTTTATTTGTTTCAAAATACATTACTAAAATCTACGTAATTATTAAAATAGGCTTACAGATATACTTTGATTAACAGTTTGCATCACAAAGGAATATTTTACATGCAGTATTTTCTCACTGTTTTAATATACAGCTATTGCTAAAATTTTTCAGGTAAAAAAGCATACTCTACTGAATAGCCAATACAGCTAATTACATTCTTGCATCTTAAATTACTTACAGGAATTTCAGGATTCTCTTAATTACCTTCCCAAAACTGATAGTGATGCTCAAGACTGCAGGTACATGAACTGTCATAAATGAACATAACATTGATTAGGTAGTCTTAAGACAACCAGGACTTAAAGGGCTTCAGTTGAGTTACAACTTGACATCTTCTTTTCCACTGATTAAGAGCTCAGTTTTAAAATATAACCTCTTGGGCAAATAGCTGCTTCCATTTTTAAACTGCAAGAGGTAACCAGTTAGTATTAGCCACTTAAACTGTGGTTTAAGAAAAAAACCTGTGCCTAACATGCAAACTGTACCTTAGAACTCAGAAGAAAATCCACATGCACCAAACAACCATATAAACTTTAACATTTCAGTTAGTTATCAGGGGAAGCATGCAAACTATTAATAAAACATGAAAGTCTGTCAACTCTTACAACTTTAAACTTCAAACAAAGCAAAACCAACTGCATTGAAACAGGTAGAATAGGAACACAAACTTCAACCTGAAGCAACCCTCTGAAAAAGTTATACTGCACACACTGCTAAACTGAACTGAAGTAACATCAGGTTAATGAATTTAGATACTTTAAAGTCTTTGTTGATCAAACACTTTTGAGTACTGCTCTTCCTTTTCTGAAGTGATGAGGCTTTCTCTCCTGGAATGGGATAGGAGAACAGAAAAAATTAATTCTAGGTAACAATCAGAATAAAACAACTGAAGTTTTCATTAAACTATCTCAAGATACTCTATTCACTCGATTCTAAAAAAAAAAAATCAATAAAGCTTCTGTACTCCTGCTTCAGTGTACATGTCCCTAGTTCACATGCCTGTCCTAAAAAAAGAAAGCCAAGTCTTAAATATAACATTAACAAACAACAGAAATAAACACCACTTGGAACACAATCAGATACTGCAACTCTACAAAGAATGAACAGAGAGCGAAAATATGACTAGCTATTAACCTAGTCTAATTTACGGATTAAAGTGTAGACATTTCACACAAAGTACAGTCACCATCCACAGTGGGTACTTACTGGTGTAAAGACTATCAAGGCTCCAACTCAACATTCTCTATTCAAAATAGGGGGTAACCCACTGCCCTTTCAGCAATTTGTCATTGAGAAATGATTAGCCAGTCTTATGCTCTAAATGTTCACTAATTGACTGTTCACGTTTTTTTAACACAGTCTTTGTTAAATCCACTGAATCCACTTTCAGCACTTGTTTTCAGCATCAAGTAACTGTAAGCCAAACCCATATATCTCAGAGCATGGACAAGAAAAAGTTCTAATGGCATTCCAGATGCAAATCCCTTTATCCTTATGGTATCCTATAGGTGAATAAACCAAAGGCCAGCTGTGTTTTAGGGATTTAATTTTGCTTTCAGAGCATACCTTAAGGTAGTCTTCTTGTGATACAAAGGTGTTCCCCAGACGATTCTCAGGATTAAAGAGACAGGATACTACTGTCTGTATGCTCCTGTCCACAGACTTCTGAAATACAGTTATAGGCACATCTAAAACACTACTGATTTTCTTAGTTTGTCCACTACTAGCAGTGTGGGTCTATCACAGTATTTTGCATTCAGGATTCCTCTCAACTGCCCTACTTCCTGAGCTCTTTTGTCTTTTTTTTTTTAAACTCTTGGTAACTCATTATCACCCTTATATGTTACAACATAACAGTTCTGACAAGTGACATGGCAGTTCAGCTGTGGAAAAGGCTGACAGCTGCAAAATGGAGTCTCCTATAGACAACTCAATTCAGAGCCAACCATTGGCTAAACCAGGGTCACCTTCCACAAAAAAGAAGTGAGGATGGGAGTAAAAGTTTAACATTGCTGCATCTGAATGAGTAAAGTAAAACTGCAAAGGATAGCAGGCAGTGCTACCTAAGCTGCTTTTTTAGTACCTGCAATTTCCCTGTAATTCTCATCAAATAAAGTCTTGTAACTTGAAAACATTATTGTACTTAGTGAAGCAGAACGCATTTTATACAGCTTTCAGCACTACAGATAAGCATGAATATTTTCAAGGAAACATGAGGCTTCTGAAGAGGTACACAGAGAGATGCCATGGATTGACTAACTGGCTAAAACAGCAACGGTAAACCTTAACTTCTAGGATACTCATTAGAGGCCCCCTTCAGCAAGCCATGTAATCCTCATGTGCAAATTTCTGAGAATAGGATTTATAAAAAAAAGGTTTCAGAAATCACTTACCTTTTGTGGACTGCTACTAGATGATTGTGCTGGCTCTGGAACAGTACACTCTGTCTGGATAAATTCTGGATCCTCAGTGCAGTGATAGCTTACTGAAGTATAAACCTGTGGAATTTTAATATTCAAGTGATTCGATAACCCTTGGAAAACATGTATAGTTGCATTGTCACTGCTCCTCACCTACACATAAACTATGCCAACTTTATCTTCACACTTTTGATAAAACTTCCACAAGTGAAAGAAATACTGTATCCTGATCTGTATTAATTTATCAAGACAGTTTTACTTCCTTCCAAAAAGGATACATTTTAATAAATGTCTGTAATCAGTCTTGAGTTAGCTCTTCAACCTACTTCCTCCACATATAGGTTTTGTTGTCAAGCATATTAAGCAATGAAGGTGTTCACTGAGAATTTGTGACAACCAGCAGTTAACTTTAAGATTAAGCACTGAAGTCAAATGAGAGAAGGCAAAGTAAAACATGATCTACTTCTCTACTACCAGAAGCTGCTCCTCTCTACACAGTTCCTTTCTCATTTGAGAGTTGCTTCATACTAATATACAAAATGTTTTTTAAGACGTAAAAGGCTCTAGAAGAGTACAAGCCATTTTGCAGCTTTTCTGTAACTCCCTGCTTCCCTCCATTTACACTGTAGTTTCGCCATTGAGAACCCAGTGCAGTTTAACTGCAACATCAAAAAGGGCGAATAAAGCATTTACTCCTTATGCACACATCCTTCCAGATGCTCTTAAGGAATAGGCAGCTTTTACAGCCAATTTGACCACTTTTCATGAAAACCCATTCTGTTCATGCTGAAATTCCAGAATTCTATTACTAGAAAGTGTGGAGTAACACCATAGAACAGGTAGTTCTGTTCTGCCAGGCAGCTCCTAAAAAAGCACCATGTCAGTAGAAAATTCTAAACAATTACTTCTGTGATCAGCTACAGGTATGTATAGACCAGATACATACAGATCCAGTCAACAAACAAGTGGATTATTTTTTTTTAGTGTCAAGCTGTCAAAACAGTGTGCTAATTGAGAAGACAAAGTTCCAGAAGTTTAACTTTGTACTTACTGGAGGCATAACATAATTTCTTTGCTCCCCAGCAAGCCATGGTGGTTGAACCTTAAACAAAAAACACGTGAGAACCAGCTTTAAATAATTTATTTCCAACAAAGGCAAGTAATTGCTCTTTAAAAGCCACCATTTATAACATATGTCCATTTGTTATTAAACAGTAGTTCACTCTTCTGTCCAGCAAGATACCTTTTCATGTGTACCTCATAGTGTTTAGCACTAGGCAATCCTTCCCAAAAGTTCAACTATCTCCTTCCTCTTTTCATTTCAATTTAAAAAAATTAGGAAAATAAAGAGAAACAGAGCAGTCACACTGCAAACATCTGAAACTCCTAGTTACTTGCAATTACTGAACTACTTGTAGTTTGATTTCAGTAACAGGACTTAACCACACATTCAGAGTTAAAAAAATAATCAGTATCAGCCAAGTCTCCTCCCAGACATCTGTAGAGCTCAAGAGCACAAGCCCTCTCTATACACATCCCACATTTATATTCTCCTGAGACTCAGCAATTCCATTTAAATTAACTAATATCCACTACACACACTACAGCATGTGCAAATGCAAAGCTCCCTCCCATGAAAAAGTACTACAGATTCATGTACTTTTACTAATTTCAAGTTCTTATTTCAATTCTTATAATTTAAAAAAAAATTAAACTATTAAGAAGTATGTCAAGTTATTCAACAGTTTTTGTGGCCTTAGAATAAAAATCACTAATTTTCTTTCTACTTTTCGCTTCTGTGAAGCAGAAGTTGAAGGGAAACAGAATTCACAGAAACATAGATCAGACTCCAGTTAACACTGTTCACTCAAGTTTTGTCAGGTATGAGGTTTTTCTGCTGCTACTAAACATCACATACCTGATAGTTGTAAGCTGGCTGATATCCTACAGGAACTTGCTGCTGTATCAGTAAAGCTGGTGAACTGTATGGATATGTCTGCAAAATAAAGCTTTTTTTAAAAAATGCAAGTTTGAAACAAGGCAATAGTATGGTGTTTGTAGAGGTATTTATAAAGCCAGGAGCACATTTCTAGAAATAGTAGTCACGCTGTTACTCTTAATTCCCCTTTCAGGCTAGCTCCATTATTTAAAACAACCCTTGCAGATTTCCCATGGGGCTTCAGCACTTCAGGCACTAAAAATCTCTCAAGTGGGATTCTAAAACATATTACATGCCTGAAAATTCCACATCTGCTTGTAGTTGCTACTTTTAAGTGGTTTCAGAAGCACAGCTCATCCCATAACTTTCTAAAGGTGACCTGTAAAAGACCAACTACCATGAAATAAAGGACTACAACTTGCAGGTTGGTTTCTTGGAACCAAAGACAAGCTAAGTATTACAATTCCAGCAATCTCTCAGCATCTCCTCACTGCAACATTAACCTGGAACTGTCTCAGCTTCTTCAGAGAACAGATAAAGGCACATTGCAGCATTCAAGAGAATTAGTTTCTCCTACACTATTTCTTTCTCCCAGTAAAATTATGAGCATCAAATATACCACCATCAAGCTCTCTGCCCTAGAAAAAAAAAAGTTTCTGCACATCACTGCAGTTTGTTCATCTTCATTAAAGAAAATATACAAAACAGAGTCAGCCTGCAATTAATATTGCCCTGTTGTATTGAGTTAAGGGTATCATATAGGGTTAAGACAGGAAGAGACCATAATCTGAAAGGCCTTGTATTCATAGTTCAGGACTCACAAAATGGTTGTAAAGTACTCTGCCTGCATCTTGGTAAAAATTATTGCATGAAGTACCAATTTAAAAGTCCTGCAGACATACTGTACTTGTCAAAACTGTTAATAGCAGATGCCGTAACATTGTTCCAAAGACAACAGCTGTCCAGAAACAATTTATTTTGGAGGAAAAAAATGTACAGTCAACTTCTGGTTCCGTACTTTTTTAAAAGAAATTGTATTTTAGTTTGTGGTTTATTTTGAGGCAGAGCAGCAGTACATTCAATATCCGGATGCATTTGATTTGTGAACTGCATCTGTGACAAGTAACAAGACTACGTAAGAACTGTTATATAATTAAATCTTACATCCATCTTCAAGAGTTTTCTCATTTTCAAAATAAAAAGCGTCTCCCTGCCTTTTTTTTATTAAGAGATTACACCACTGAATAAATTCTTCAAAATTGTTGGCATTCTTTTAAAGTGGTCTAAAGCTGGGTGCTTCTTAGGAAGGTAGCATGAAAATGAGTGGGCAAGACTGGAATCTCAAAACATGTTCCCCTCAAGATGTATATGATCACGCTTTCAAAAATACTGAACTGTGGTTCAAAAATCGGTGTCAACAGCCTTACCTGAACGTACTGTGTTACTGGGCTCATTACAGCTGGAGGCTGCATGTATGTCTCTGTATTTTGACTACTCCATACACTATGGAACTGTGGAGCAGGAGGACTGAAGACTAATGGTCTGGGGTGCACATAAGAACCTTGTTTTAAAGTGAATAAAAATACAGTATTAAGACATTTTTGCATGTATTTAATTAGTAATCCAAATTCATGCAGAAAAAAGTCAAAACACTTGAGTTAATTCAAAATTAACTGTACTGTGCCACCAACCTGAGTTATTATAAAAAATTCACAATACCACACATGTAGCAAGGTCATAAAATTCAGAACCAAGATTCAATTGTGACACATATTTCATCATATAAAATATTTGCAAAGATATAATTGTGTAATTAAGAAAAATATAATTTGTTGAATATACTTGGATATGAACAAATTTGGTTATATATACTCACACAAGTTTTGTTGCTTTCTAATAGCTGGCCCCAGTTTCAGCTTTTTGCCATGGAAGTTGATTTGTGACTGAAAGACAGATTACTCTGTAAGCTAAGGATTCAGTGAGGTGGGTGGTTTGCTTGATCTTAAGGAGACTACTCACATACAGGCTCAACAGTCTCCATCCTTCTCTCCCACCTCAACACCTTATGCCTTTTAGCTTTAGTTTACTGCCATGTTCTGAGCACTTTGCCTTCTCCCTGACTCTCCAAACCAATGTGCCACTTGCCTTAATAGCAACATAAACTAAGTTTGCAAATACATATTAATGACTATCAGCCTTCTGCTTTTATACACATATTTAAACTATTCATGCCTCAGGTTATTGATGTAGAGCGACAACAGCTTAAGTCCCCTTGAAATCAGATTTACATTGCCACTTACCTTTCTTCCTACAAGCTTCCTAACAAGACTTCATATACCATGTTAGAAGTGGCCCACCTAACACTAAAGAAAAAGGAAGCTACCATTTACCTGCATGCTGCTGTATTCTCTCCAGAGAAATTTTCATGTGTTCCTTCAGAACATTCAAACATGCTTGAATTTCACAACTTTTTTGGCTAAATGATCTATGCACCACACAGATTAATCAACAAAAAAGAGGATCTGAAGTATTATTTACATGTTCCTCAAAACCCAAACCCAGGAACATAAGCATCTGAAAGACTTGCAAAACAGAGCTGGAAGCATGCTTCAGTAGTCAGCAAATACCTGAGACTCATCTAAGTTCTCATTCTGCAAGTTCTCCCTAAATGCTAGTTGACACAGAAGATTTCAGACTTCCAATGATCAACGATGCAGTACTGTTTTGCCAGCACAGTATCTGGAGCCATAACAAGAGCATAGGAAGAATTTCAAGCATGCTCCCCTCCCTGCAGAAGTTGAGTCCTGTATTCTTCACAGAAACAGCTTTGTTTGAAAACTGTAAGAACATCCACTGATTAATGTAGGCTGAACTGACCCCATAACATCCTTACATTTCAAGAGTTATTTGAACTGAAGGTAGAAGAGGGCCTGTAGGATTCTGTTCTCAACAAGATTACAGTCAAAGTCTGGAGAATAGAAAGCTGCTTTAATACATGGAATTAAGCTGAATTAGCGTTTATTCAGGTACTCAGGAACTTCACCACACAGAACTCCCAGAAGGTAAATCACCATTGCATCTGATCTCTCAGTCTGTCAAGATGGCGGCAAGAAGCATGTTTATCTACCTATGAAGGTGTGCATAGCACACATGCCATTACCTGAAGTAGATACCCTCTTACAGTCAGGGCCTACACTGAGGTTCACCAACATTTTACACATTGAAAGTGGAAGTTTTTCATTTTACCTCAATTAACACAAATTTAGTATCAAGCATTAAGTCAGTCTAGATAAACTGTATCTGCATCTGATACTGTCTCATGCAACACCACAGACTCGCCTGCTTCAGAAGAAAATGTGGTTTGTAATTTTAAGACACCTAGCTAAGCTTCTCCCCTTTCTGCTAAATAATGTACTTTCAATAGACACCAGCAACTTTATTGTTGATTGCAAAAACAAGCAAAATTATTAGAACAGCTGTATAAAAATGTCTTATTAACCATCTTCTCATACTGATAAACACAGAATAAAAATGTGGGTGGAAAAGAAGGTGAAATATTCTGAGCAGTCTGACAGGTGGGTTTTGGTTTTTCTAACTGTTCCTGAAATCCTGTCATGTACAGAACCATGTGAACTGTTGCATCTTCTACTCAAGGAGGCTTAAAAAAAATAACAAAACACTTCCAATCTAGGTAAGATCCAAATGCAAAAATACTGCAAGACAGAAACACATAATTCAACAGCTGACACTAAGTTAAAAAAAAAAGTTGTGTGTTCCCTATGGTACTGTTAATCCCAATAATGATGTTGGCAGATCTATATATCTGCCATAAGCACCAGAGTTTTATGACAACTATCCAACACAGAAAGCAAGTAGCCAGACACTAGTCTTTCAAGCACATGAATGAAAATGACCTGAAATACAACATGAGATGTTCAAATACACCTAGGCTAAAACAAATTTTGTTTCTTGTTTAAGTAAATATATACAATGATTCTACCACCAATAGATTTTCCACAGTTTACTTTTTGGGCAGCTCTAGACTTTCCTTGTCCTAATTTACTCTACAGGGTACATGACTTGCTTTCCCCAAAATGTATCCAGCCTTCATGTATCAACTTCTTCAGACAATTCAGGCAAAGAGCTTACTTCTACAATTTTCTGAACATCCACATTGTCCAGGAAAGATACAAATCCGTACCTGAAGAGAAAAAAACAAGGTTATTCAATAACCAGATTTTTATGTTTGTTAGCTAAACTATTTTGAACAAGACCAGTTAACAGCATATATGTCAGCCACATTATACTGCAATCCCAAAGTATAAAGCGGGACATCAGTTTATAATTCAGCATGAAAATGTACTTCCTGCTAAACAGGAGCATATACTACTAGGACAGATGAAGAGCTGAACGCCACGTTCTAGAATAATATGAAATATGTAAGGGTGATTCTTCCACTTCAGCTACTCAAAATGAGCACTACTGTTGATATTACTAACTCAGTAAAAAGTCTTTGATGTATTAGGATCTGAATAGCCAAAATCTGAATTTACTATCTAAATTTGGATTAAAGCAGGTATTACAAAAGCGTGGCAGCACTGGGCAATGTGATCCTTGAAGGCTGGCATTTGTTGTTTTTTTTTCACTGCCCCAGTTGTTTATTTAGTCTAGAAAATAAAGATAATTTCAGAGCATTATAGGAACAGTTGTGTCAATCAATGGAGTATGCCAATTCATTATTAATATTCAGAACAAACATGGGCTAATCGTACATCAAAAATCACCAAAGACTAACAATACGTATGAGGAAATAAAACATTTCCAGCTCACACATTACTACATACACCTAAGAAAAACCACTTCTTAGGATCTGCTCATGGAATCTTAGAAAAAAAAAATCTGGGGTGGAAAGAACCTTCAGAGGGTGAAGCCTCCTTCTCAAAGCAGGGATAACTTCAAAACTAGGAGAGCTTCCCCAGAAGGCAAGAAGCTTAGGTCCTACACAACCTTATTTAAGTGTTTTACCACAGACAACTCAATTTTTCTATTTATACCATGGAAATTTCCCTCACCTCAACTTTGTTCACAAACTTAGCTTTCACCATTCATTCAACCAAATGAGTCTGTTTCCTCTGTAACTTATCCTTGAGTGTTACACAAGTACAGTCCCATTGCCTTGAAAAAAACAATCTACCCCATCCTCTGAAACCATCTGGATAGAGTTTAAAGATGTTAACTACTCTAGCCATCATAAGAGTCCTACAACAGAACAGTCTGCATAAGCATTACACAAGTTTCAAGCTTTGTGTCCACTGGCTAAGTGACAATGGCCCTCTTTTTCCTGAGGAGAGACTGAAGTAAAAAAATCAGATTCTTCTTTACAAGACTATGCAGATTTGGGGCAATCTAGATTTACATGTTTCACAGAATTTATTCACCACAAAAATGAACTGCAGCTAGCATCAAGGCTTAAGCTTGTCAACTGTGTTGTTAAGTTGCTGCTCACATCTATGACAGAATTAAGTCTGCATAAGCAGCAACTTGAAACAAACCACTCATGTTCTACTCACCCTTTGGAAACACCAGTTCTGTCAGTGATGATTTTCACCTCTTTTACAGTACCATATCGTTCGAAGAAACTACGAATTTCTACTTCATTCATCTAAAAGAAACAAGTCTTAAGATTCTTTAAACACATTCAACTGTTTAAAACTGATTTAAAGCAGCCAGCACCATTTTTAAGCCCATCTTCTACTACCGTAAGAACTACATCATCTGTTCCAGACTTCTGACACTGCAATACTTTACTAATCGTAAAGACACACATTATAAAAAAAAACAAAACCAAACAACACAAAAACCAGGAGCTAAATTCCCATTTCCTTCCCACCAAAGCGCCCTATACAGATCTTAGACAATTAGGAGTATATAAATACCCTTATATCAATTCCACCAACAAAGACTGTGTTTGGCATGATTTTTCCTTCCGGCAGAACATATCCTTGACTGGTTGTTGACGGACGTGGACTATCCTCCAAGACACCTGCACACTGGGCCTCCACGTTTGCAGACTAAAAAATTTAAACAGAAATTCATATTTCAGACAAATTATTATAGTACACTAAGATACCAGAATGCCTGCACCTTCTTATACATATAGCATGGGACAACAAATTTCAATAGCACCTTTCCGATTACTTCAAGAAAACACATGCTGCAAAGAGACTAAGCTACTTTTAAGAAGCCCTGACTATATAAATCTTCATGGCCAGTGTTGTTACTACCAGGCACAAAGTGAGAACTCCAAAATAATTCATTTCAGAACTTGACCAAAACATAAGAAAGACATTAAATTCTTATAAATTACTGGAAATTGTAAGTTTACTTGCTTCTCAGGAAGATGAGGGAATTTGTTCTGTTGTATTAACAGTGTTACAACACAGGTAACAGGATTATACTATTAATTAGCTGTAAGACGGGAAATCAATCCCTGATGGAATAGTTGCACTGCACATTTTCTCAGGAAAAAACACAACTGTTGATTCAACTATAACAGAAATAACTACAAGCTTGTATGAGTTGTCTGCACCAAAGCAGGATCTTAGGCATGCACTGCATATAGAGAAGAGCTGCAAAGAATGTTAAGATTATAGAGCAACTACAGTTATGGTGCATTTTATATACTCAGGCTTCAGATGCACTCTTTTGGTCCTGAAGCATTTTGTCGTAAGCTAGGAGTTAGATTCATTCAGTATGGCTGAAGACACACAATGCTCCCTAAACAAACAGTAATTCAGTATTTCTCCTTACAATTGAATTGGTGTGGCATTATCCCTATTTCAGACATTCCAAACTTTGGTTTACTCAAAATTATTTGGTTTCAAAATACCAGGTAATTTGCAATAGGCAGCATCTAATTTTTTGATGTAACAGTTTTCATGTTTAATGCACATTTAAACTGCAGCTGTGAGTGACGAGCACTCACTTCAACCGGCCACCCAGTAAGGGAATGAGAAAAATCAGAAGAACCAAGGTATACACGTGGAACGAGATTTGTCCAGTAATAAAAAGAAAGCCAAAACTAGAATCCAGCCCTACAAATATGATTTCAGTGTGACTAAACCAAATTAACAACACACCATTACTAAAAGCTAAAGACTGCCTGCCCGATCTCTTCCTGTACCTCCTCTGGACAAGTTCTAACACTTGTCAGTTCAAATTAAGCTGATTCTAATTTGGCAGGATAAGTAACAAAAAGTGAGCAGTTTTTCACTCAACTAGTATTCTGCTATTGCACAGAACTGAATCAGCTTACTATAGTATCAGACAAGCACCAAATCCACCTCAGGATCAGCAGATGCAGAAGAGGAGATGGAGACAGCTTAGCCTCTTCCTCTGAGAAGCACTAAGCCATCCACTCCATTTCATGAAGCTGTATCTCAGACAGCATCTGGTTCCATCGTACCAGATACTGTTGCCTACATTCAATTTACTGACTATTGCAAATTCTCATTAAAATGTAAAGTAATTCCCTTCCCTTTATCCCCCTAAGAACCACCTTTACCCTCCAGACAAGGTGGAGACCACAACTTCCACTGTTCCACAGTAGTAAAGACAGTGTAGTAGAACACTTCTGCTGTAAACAAAAGAAGGGCAGCTCTCCCCCTTCCCTCCTATTGTACCAGGACATCACTACACAAGGAAATTAATTCTACATTTCACAAGATAAATTTTGTAGTACTCAGACAGATCCACTTCTTACCCAAGCTCAATCTGCAGCTCTATAAACACTTATGCTAGCATTAGAACACTACAAGGCCAAAAATGAAGCAAGACACGAGATCACTTCTTTGGCTGCACGCTTCACCACAACCTTAAGCAGATCCAACTGTTGGCTTCTACTTCTTTCCTTCTGATCTATTTCAGTGAAACAGGCTAAACAGAAGTATTCACTTAGCTGTGCAAATTCTCTGGTAACTTACAAGTAGGAAACAGCTCTAAACAGACACCCAAGAAATGCCAGCAGCAGCACAAGGTAATCACATACAGACACAGCTGGTATGCAAGCCATAGATGGCCTTAGCTGCCCTAGAAGTGCATTGTTTGTTTCCTCACATTAATGATGCAGAACACAATTTTCAAAGAAAATACACTAACTTAATGCATTGAATATCTAAAAAGAGAGTAAATTGGGTACCTAAGCATTCTGAGAAATTCCTCTACATAAAATATAAGCTTGAAGTTAATATATGCATTTCTTATAACTTGAAAAGGAGCTGTTGCTGAAAAAATGCACAAACGGTAAAAGCCTTAGAAGTACAAAAATGGGAAACAAAATCCCCTTCCCTCAAAGTTAATTTTCCAATCTTCAGTATTACAATGCAGAACTTTTGCCAATTCAAAATACTGCCTTATCTAAACCCAAGTTGTTTTATCAATGCAATATGTAATGATTGTTGTACTACCTAATGCAGTAGCGTGTAAACCATTGTACTTTTATATAAGAGTATGGGCAAGAACTCCATTCTGCTGAATCAAGTGCCCAAAGCCTAAGCCACTCCAAGTGTTCAAACTCTGGAAAATCCTAAAGGTGATGAATTACCTACCCTAAAATGATGACGCCAGCTATAGAAAACCAGCCCTTCAAAAATACCCCAAGAGGGGTTGATTTGACTATCCTTCTCATGAAGTATCTCTGGAAACAGATTTATACACATCAGGAAATTTACAGCTTATTCAAAGTTTTTCAGCTTACTGAAATTAACAGGTTTTTTCCTTTCTCTCATCACAAGATAAAACGTAAATCAGTTTGCTCTTCACATTATTCAACCAAGCACAAAGTTGATGCCAGGAAACTGGATTAACCTCAACTACAGCAGTGATGAGGCTAGACTTTTGGCAAAAAAAAAAAAAGGTGGAAAAAGACTACCATTAGGGCTAGATTGTGGAATTACTTAGCTACTCTACATAGGTTACACACATCTCTCAGTCTTATGCACAGCCAGAAGAAAACCTTCACTTCTCTTTTGGCCACAGAAGCACAAATCTCCGATTTCGCAGGCTTCTCCCTGTCCTCGCACGCTATTTGTTCGCAGTAAGTATTAAACACGTCGCTTTTTTAAATTTAAGCACTTAGAACTCCAGCTTTGCTTCCCGCTGTGCAGGCCTTCTGTGCGCAGGGCTCAGTTACCATGACAACACACTACCTGCAGAAAAAACATGGCTCCCGCCACAGGGAAAACGACGTCGTCTTCCATCTAGGCAGCAGGTGGAGCTGTCAGTCAAGCACTGCAACACGCACACACGCTGCACGGCCGTGACTTTTAAAAACACCCTACTTTTATGTCGTTGTCTACGTGGCGGGGCTACAGCCGCCAATTCCATTTTTCAAACAAAGAGGTCCTGAAGAAACCGCCACTTCATGATGAAGGCGCAGCGTGCGAGCTCGGGCAGTAGCTCCCGCTGACCACCACCCAGCTCAGAGAGCACCGTACGAAGCCTCTATTTAAGAGGCCCAAGCGGGGAGGCCCCGGCGAGCGCGGCACCGACGCGGCGGGGCCGCCGCTCCGCTCCTGCCAACCGCCGCCGCGCAACCACGTAACGGCCCCACGTCCTGCGGGCTTCGCGCCTCGCCCGCCCAACGGCCCCGGCGCCGGGCCGGGCCGGGCGGGGGAGGAGGGCTCTACGCCCCAGGGCAAAAGGGGAGGCGCTCCTCTGAATGGAAGCTGCTCGGAAGCCCCCATGGCCGGGAAGAAGAGCCCCAAGCCTGACCCCGACGACAAGCAGGGTGCCGAGCACACGCCACGGACGCGGCGGGGCCGACCCGCCCCCGGCTGCGAAGCAAGGCCCGGCCGGGGCATGCGCAGCGCGGGCAGGGCCCGCCGGGCCCAGGCGGCGCGATGCGGCGGGGCCGCCACAAAATGGCCGCGCGTGGTGCGAAGCGCCTCCCGCCGCCAAGTCCTCACCGAACCACGGCGGGCGCCGCGCTGTCCCTCACCGAACCCCCAGCTTTTTTTCTTCTGCTCTTCCCCCCTTGGCTTTAATCCATCACCTCGTGACTTTAAGGCCTTTAAGGTGTAAAACTACAGGAAGGCTCCGGAGCCCAGCCAGGCTGCGGCGCAGCCTCACTGCGCCACGAAGCGGCCCTGCCGCGGCGGCGCCCAGCCACGCTCCTCACCCCGAGACACAACGCGAGGCTGAAGCGCAGCCCTCGCCTCCGCTCCAGGCAGCAGGGCTCGAGCAGGCCACTGCAGCCCCCAACACCGACCCAGCCCTCGGCTCCGAGCTCAAACGCAGCCCCTCGCTTCCCCCCGAGCCGGCCGCGGCTCCCCTTCCCTTCCTCCTCCTCCACTCACCATTATTCACTGAAGCTGAGGCAGCGCCCACACACTTAAAAACAAACGAGGCCTTTAAAACAAAAAACAATACGAACTTTTCCGAGAAAACCAACACCTAGCAATCCTTTTTCTTCTCTTCCCCTCCCCCTTTTTCTTTTTTCTTTCTCCCTTTTTTTTTTTTCTTTTCTTTTTTTCCCCCCTTTCTTCTTTTTTTCTTTTTCCTTAAGGGTGGAGAAAGGCAGCTCCTCCCGCTCGCCGCCCTGCTCCTTAAGTAGTCCCAAGTGGGAAGGGGCGGGGAAAGGCCACACCCGCCGGCCCAGGGGCTCCCGGGCCCCCAGCCCTTCCGCCGCTCACGGGCCCGCTCCGGGGGCGTCTGCGTGGCAGGAGAGGGTCTGTCGGCAGAGGAGGAAGGAGGCCGTCGCTTTTCTCTTTGTTCGGGGACTGGGTGGGACTGTTAGTTGCGGCCTCGCTGGGCGGGAAGATGCGGCCGGGCGCCCGCGGTGGCAGCACGCTCCTCCGGTGGGGTTGACGCCTGGCGCCGGATCGGTCTGTGGAGGTTTTGAGAGCCGTGTGGGGCTGAAGAGGCTTTCACTCGCTTGGCGGCAAAAGTTGAAGCTTTTCCGTCAGTGTTTTCACGAACCAATGTTACACGGCTGCTCTAGAGCAAGATCCTGATCACATCTCTGGCTGCCTGGACTGGAAACCAGCTGCTGTCAGCTCGCCTTTCTGACAGAAACCGCTCCTGGTTCTGCAGCCATGAGGTGTTTCAAGTGGGTTTTGGGAAACTGGTTTTACATAGTTCTTTGCCACTGGTGCAAATGTTCAGAACAAATAAAGATCCTAGAAAGTTTCAGAGAGAGAGGAAGCTCAAGGGTACCTCACCAAAATAAACCCAGTCTCTGCCTGGGCGAGTGTAGTAAGTTTTTTTTTGTTCATGTGGGTATTTTTAAATGCCAGAGGCATAAGAATGATGCTTTTTTAGAATGAGAAATTGAAGTACAAAGCTAAACTTAAAAGTGTATGTGAAAAGCAAGGGATATTTTCCTATGAGATTTTATTTATTCTAATGCATGGATCATTTTTTTTTAACAATGAGTTAACATTTTTTAACAGTATTCGCCTTTTTCAGATGCTGATATTAATAATGAAATATAGACTGCTACACTGGTTATACCTGGACCTAGAGTTGATTTAGGGAATAGCAATAACAAAGCTCTGATCACAAAAGATGTATTTATATTAACTATAGGAGTGATATTGTTAAAGCTATTGGGGCAGCTACGTTATTTAAAGGTAAGTGTATGCATGAGCTTTCATGCAGCTAATGCCCATTTACTTAAATAAAAGAGATGTTCTTTAATACTGTATCAGACCTTGAAGATGTCCAACAATGAAGGGAAAATATTACATAATATTTAGTTCAATAAAATTGATTAATATTTGGTTTAAGAGTGGCAACAGGTTCGTACCACTATTTCTTAAATAAAAAAAGAGTAATTCTCCTTTTAATAACTATTGAAACTAAAACTAGTCTTAATACTAAAAAATAAAGCAGAAGCCAATTTGGGGGTGGGTGGTTTTTTACCTTTGATCCTCTTTTATGGCCCTAACTACAAGTATTCTGAAGGATCTCCCGTTTGCTCTTAAGTGGAAGATAACTGTCCTGGAAGTGATAATACAAGTAGGGTTCCAAGAAGAATTCTTTACCTTTTATCATGGAAATGATTAGTATTGTCCTCTTCTAGCAAACCTAGTATGATTCCAATGCAAAAGCCTAGTGGTATAGTTGCTGTTAGAAAACAAGCCTCACCAAGGCATTACAGATTACAGTTTTGTGGGGCTATCCTTCAGAGTTTCTGTGGACTGGGTTTGGGTCAGGGCTGTCCCCTGTCTTTTCTTAACTCAGCATTAGCTTCTAAAATTGGGGAACATCTGTTGCTTAAAATAAAGGAGAGAGTAATTTCTACTGCCAATACACACATCTCAAAAGAGGTGGAGGGAGTGAAGTAGGGAATTATTCTCTTGGGGTTTTTTATTAATATTTCTACTGGAAGGGTTATTGCGCAATAGCTTTATTTGTTAAATGCACTAAGTAGCAGCAGAAGAAAATTATTTTATATTCTGCTATACCATGGGCTCCTTTTCATTCTAATACACATTTAAAATAAAATTTTATAAAAGTATATCCTTGAATCTTACTATTTTAAGCAATCTAGGAGATATGATCAGTTATTATGATTGTATCAATGTTACCTTAAAGACAAATCTTACAATGTAATAGTTATAAGTACATACTTTAAAGATCAGGTTAGATTTAGTCTTCCTAGATGCAGTTCTAAATTAGATGGCAAGAGTGTCATACAGCATTTGAATTTTAATATAATTTCTTTTTCTGCCATTTTGGGATCCTCAACTGAGAATCATGTTAAGTTGTTCTGTAAAGCTAAAGCAGCCAGCTGCTCTTAGGAAATAATGTGAACATTAAAACACAGGCATAAAAGAGTTAATCGAGTCATTAGATTAAGAAAAATAGAAGAAGATTCCAATTTTTATACAGCTAAGGAAGCTCGCTTAAGAAAAATATGCTGAGTTACTAAAAAGGATTTGAATGTCTGTTTTCTGAGTTTCCTATTTCATAGTGAAGAGAGAATGCCACATGCATTTCACAGCAGCCAGCTTTAAAGAATCATGCTTTATCTAGTTACATTTTGGACATTTCCTTTACTGTTGTTTGCACCGGGGTAGCTATTTAAAGGGTGATACCATAACCTTGTGATGGAAATCTGCATTTTAAAAAACAATAAATTACACACTGTTATAATTTGCTAGTAGAGTTTATGTTAGCTTCAGAAATCAAAACAGAATGTGTTGTTATCAACACAGTAAAATCCTTTCAAATGTAGTGGATCATTTTCTGACTGGTTTGTTTTGGGTTTTTTTAATGTATATTTTCCCCCTAACTCTGTAAGATTAATGAAATACAAATAACTTACTTTTAAAGCACAAAGTGAATTTCTGCATGTATAAAATTCCAATAAAGTTACTTTTTTCTGTTGACTTGGATCAAAACCAGAATATTATTTTGAACAGTCATCCATGGACTTTATTTTCAGTAGTGGAATTCCTTTGTGAGCTTTTTTTTTCTAAAAACTGCATTATTTTAGAACACTTTAATTGGTCTGATAATGTAATACAATACGCAGGCAATAATTCAGTGAAAACTTAGCACATAAACCGTACATACCTGAGTTACCCAGAATCTAACCTGGTTCAGTGCTGAAATCATGGTGTGAGATTGTGGTCAAAATTGTATTTAGCACTACCAATTAATTGTGATTAGCCTTTGGCCATTTAAATTCTGGCTAGTTCATTACATTTTAATCTGAATAACTTCACCTTTAGGAAAGCTGATACGTGTTTTAGTTTATACTATGGCCTGTGGCATGACTAAAAAATGATAATATATTGTACAGATACGTAATATTCTTCATCCAAACATTTTACGTTAAGGAGTTGTACCAGTACAGAGGAACATGTAAAAAGGGCTATACATGGTTCAGATCAGAAGTCCCTCCAGTTCCGTATCTTTGTTGAAGACAGTCAGCAGGAGTGTTTAGGGAAAGGATGTGAAGACCAGACAGGTGCAGAGTGATTCTTCATGCTTGTATTTTCTCCTTGAGCTTGGCAACTTCAAAAGCATTTATTGAGGGCCCTTCATTAACTGTATTTCATAATACTTAATAATTTTTCCTGTAACTCTCTCTGGTCACTTTTTGAACTCCACTTAGGCCTGCATAAGAGAGTTTGGTGTTGACTGCTGCAGGACAAACATTATTTGGAGAAAGTGCTACTTTCTTAAGCTCTTCTGATAATTTAATTAGTGTCGTCTCATTCATGACTTAAGCAGCCAACCTTTGTCACATCTTGATGCCATTCACGATTTTCTAGGCTTTTGTCACAGCTGCCTTTCAGTTGTCTTAGCTCTCAGACTGAAGAGTCTTATTTGTGTTTCCTCTTCCCTTTCCTCCTCAGGTCAATAGCGTTCAGAATGGGTGAGTGGCCAGCTGCTCCCTGGGCTTCCTCAGCCTCTTGCAAGGCTTGTTTAAGCTGGTTTGCCTCCCTGTGTCACTAAGGCACGGTCTAGAGCAAGGCCTCAGCTGCTGCAGGCCACAGCGAACAAACACAAAGCTTCCCAGGCATTTCAGGCCCAAGGTGTGTGCTCCCCTCCAAACAGGAATCCAGAATACTGTTGCCTAAGTGTGATGAGGCCAGAGTCAGCTGGAGCTTGGAAGTGGATATCTGTTGGTGTTTTCCTTAAAATCAGTTCTCCAAAGGTGAAAAAGGCTTAAACACTTAAGGACTGGCTTTATTTGAACTGGTAATTAAATGTAATTTTTTTTTCCTAAAAGAAAAACAAAACACTAAATATGACAGACTGGAAACAAAAAATTGTTTATAAACAATCTCCCCTTGCCATCCTATATTTCCATAAATCAACTTTGTTTAGAGGTGAGAAGTCACTGAGCCGATTGAAACTGAGTGGATAGGCAAGTGCTGCTTTGAATTGTAACAAATTGCACACGTTTTCTCTAGTTTCTAGGAATTTTTTTATTGCAAAGAGAATTCGAATATCTTCCTGCTTTTCTCATTGGTTTCTTGGGTGTGCTGCAGCTTCTTCTACCTTTTCTCTAACCCTAGAGATTCTGAAAACTTTTCTTCCCTAGGAGAGCTAGTTGCTGGCAATGACAGGAGCTGTGTCCCTTCCTTCAGGAAACTTTCACCTTAGTGCCTCTTGTGTTAGAAGAACAGAATGTAGAAGCTAGAACAGACAGAACAAATACTGTCTGTCACACAGGTTTCGCTGTATGATGGCATTACTAATGTCATCCTGTCACTTCTTGCAGAGCATTACCCTTCCCTCTGCTATAGAAGAAAGAGGAGGAAGAGAAGCAACATCCTTCAATATTTTTCTATATACACTAGAGGGGGATGCCAGCCTTTATGGAAACACACCCATGGCTAAGACAACCCTCTCAACTGGCTGCCTTGGCCCTGATTTAACACATCTTTTGCCCAGCTGTCTGCTTCTGAAACATTTCAGTATGCATCTGAGCCTAATGGGTGTTCACATGGTACACTACACACTGTGAATACTTCTTTTTGGAGAAACACTAAAAATCCCCCCTAATCAGTAATACTGAGGACTGAAATTTTTATCCTCTTATGCCTCTGAGCCCAAAAAATACCTTTTTGCTTATTCCATTTAGACTCATTCTTTATTGCCTAAATTTCAAACAAGACCCCAGCAAAGCAATGACTTCCAGAGAGTCTGCATTTTTGTATTTGATGAAATAAACCCAACAATTTGGTTTTTATAATTTTTCTTTTTTATAAAAATTATCTCATGAAAAGGATAGAACTGAAAGGGGTGATGGTACTTTTAAACCACCTCTTGTGCAAAATGCTAATTGAAAATGCTATTTATGGTCTTTGCTATAAATGCTCCAAGCTTCTTAGCGTTACTTCTGAGCACAGGTTAAAAATCATGTAGGTATTTGGCATGATTGAAATAGTGGGCTGCAATATTGTATGCATATCCAGAGTAATGTGCACTAGTGTATAGAATTGGGAAACTAAAAAGAAAATTTAGTACATTGAATCTGCAGATGTCTGCTTGTATTTTGTATCTTGAACAAGTCCCTCTGATTTTGGGCTGTTTTCATCTATGACTTAAAAGTCCACAGGCTGCTTCTGTATCTTGTGATTTCTTACATCTCTTGATCCTGATTTCTGGCTGAAGGTTTTTACTTTTTCTTGCACTGAATTCTCCCCACTGGGTTAATTATTCTCGTAAATTCAAGCAAACTGCACTCTACTTTCCCTGAAAGTTTCCATCCTGTGTGCTGACACTATGAAGAAGATGGAATAACAGCAGTGTATCTTTGCCAGTTTTGCTCACATAAGGACAACTACTTGATACAAATACCTAGCACTCTATTCCTTACATCAATACTGCCTGCTGCATTTGAAGACAGCAGGTGAGAACCCACACTCTGGCTGTGGAAGCAAAATAGCTGATCCATACTTAGGGTAACAGGGCTTGTATCACTGGTTTGACCTCTTTCTGCGGCCCCATCAGCTTATGTCTTGCTGGAACAGGGAGTAAAGCTTCTCTCTCACTCAGGAAGATGTCCCACCTGTCATGGAAGGAGACACCCGAAACCTTTCCCTAGTCAGCAAACGGCAGCATTTGGGAGTGTATGGATGCCATTGCGCTGACAGCCTCCTGACTGAAGTGAGAAGGAAGAGGACAATGAGTGATATTTATCACCCGCTGAGCTCGGCATCAGAATGAAATATTTATAGTAAACACTACGGTTCTGGCTTGTGTTCTTTCTTACACAAAGAGTTAAATAGTCAACAGAAGGATATTTGAGTTGTCCTAGGTTAAGAGTTAATAGCAGTCTGAGTGAGCTCTTTAACAGCTATTAGGCCAGTAACTGCAGACCTTTTGAAGATGCAGTACTGAATAGCTGAGGATTATTTGCATATGACTGTCTACTATTGAAAGGTTTGCTGGGAAAGCTGCCCTTTTACTGGTCATACCAACAAAGTCTAATGATGTAAACACAATTCATGTCTACATGACAAATGGGTGGAAAGGCCCATTTGCTGAAATCGGCTGTGTTCCACTAGAGGAGAAATATTATCCAATTTACTTGTTCAGTAAAAAAAAAAAAAAAAAAAAAAAAAGGAAAAAAGAAAAGAAAAAAAAAAGTTGCATTGAGACTGTATAGGAAAACTGGGCATTTTCTTCTAGCTTTCCCCTTCCACTTCAGCACCAGTGTGCTGAAGCACCTCATTCCATCCTTTGTGTCAGGACAAAGCCAAGGTGATATGCATGTATGATGAATAGTCGAGTGGATCTGTTGCTCCGATAGACAAGTTCTTTTATTTCACAAGATAGAGGAAAAGAGAGGTTCCACTCCTCTATGCTTTCTTCACTTCTTCTGAGGTAATATTTGTCATGCCGTTACTGCAGACTATGAAACAGTCCTGACCCTCAAATAAGATCAAGTCGTTTATTAAGTGAGAGGAGAGAGAAAACTGCAAGACCTGAAACCTAAAATGTGTGTCTTGTCAGTACGGTGTATTTCCTTTTATATATTTTTTCTGTACCTATTAAAAAAGGTCAAAATATTACTCATTATTAATTCATATTGTTTAATCAGATATTTAATTTAAGATGGTCTTATAAGGAGATCCCTACAGATAGACCTCTAAGCCAGCACAAAACTTCTTATAAATTAAAGCCTACTGATTATTTTTTTAAATTCTACTTGATCACAAGTAATTAAAATAGTCTACAAATTATTCTGATTAATTCTATGTACGGGCAACTCTCATTCCTGAACAAACCAGTTTGTTTTAACTAAAATGGAACAAGGCACTTCTGTAATAAGAATGGCCCCATGTGGAATTAATCAGGAACAGTTCCATGTGTAGAAAAGCCTTAATTAACTTTTGAATTAGTTTCATTTGCAGTGTCTTTGCTGGCATGTATATCTGTATCTAGATGTATATATAGGATACTAAACTCCTTACAAATCAGGCACTAAATCTTTGGTTTAGAGTTTTTGCCTGAAGTCTTAATGATGAGGTTTTTTTCCCTTCGAAAACCTTATATGTTTTTGGGAAAACAAAATTAGAACAAGAATATTTTAAAATTTTTAGTCAGTATGTTATACTTTCTGATTTTGCATTACATGAGTACCACTTTCCCTTTTTTAAGTTTAGGTTCTTGATTTTACTCAAAAATTAAATAGCATAAACCATGTTTTAATTACCAAAACTACTCAATTCCTTAACCGAGATAAATTTATAGATTAGTACATTAATAGATGGTTATTTATAGAGGTGTTTGGTGTCCTTCCTGAGCTGTTTGATTTAGGACAAAAAGGTAACATCAGTCTAATATTTTGGTTTTTACTGGTAATTGACATCTCTTTGGTTTCAGATACAGTCCCTCTGTTGTCAGTTATTAATTGAAACAAGTAAAATTTGGGGAGAAAATCAAATTCGGGGAAAAAAATCACATAAAAGAGAACGTAAAGGACACACAGAATAAAAACAAGGCCTAGATAACAGTGAAACAGTAAGAATTAGACAAAAACAGATTCCAATTAGAGAAAAACACTCTGCAAGTAGTCAGCAGTCTGGCCTTGAGACAGGCCTGCAGGACACCTGCAAGGTGGATGAAAGGGATGGAAAGGAGCACTCCCCACAGTTTAGTTTGGTTACAGCCTTGAGCACTAGGGAAAAACACACTGAGTAATTGAAGTCACCGTATTAATTTATTAATGATCCATTAGCATACTAAAATTCACACCCATAGGCTAGAGGGACCCCTACTAACAACAAGCCTCTTACTCCTTGAGCAGGCATAGTGAAATTCCTGAGCATTGCCACTTTAAATGGAAGTGAGGAATTAGTTGAACTATCGTGAATGCCAGTGGTAGAATAATGTTAGAGATAAAGTTCTTTCTCACGTTTTTGGGTATAAAAGTAGTGCTTGTGTTTTGGGAAGCTGAGCTTGCTTGGTGGAATACCACCCTGCTCCCTTTTCTGCGCAGAACTGGATATTAAAGGAAGTATCTCAGCTCTGCCTGCGGATTGGCTTTTTGCACATCCAGTAAGAGACCCCACTTTTGGGCCAACACCTGAACCCACTGTTGTATCTCTGAACATTACTTATATCAATGAAATTGTATCAATTACAGGATAAAGGGTATCTAAGACTAAAAAATATAGTTTTGTCTTTTAACTGTTTCTTTTGAATATTTTCTAGCAGTAATTTAGCTAGATCTTTCAGAATTTCTATTTTTTTTTCTTTTTTTTCCTTCAATATTAATATTTGTTTCACCATCTGGCTAGATTTTACTGTTAGTCTTGTGTTGACAGACGTTCCTTTGTATTCGGTTAAAATAATAATTTTGTATGTATAAATAATTTTCTCATTAGAAACACAGTTTTTTTTAATGGTGTCTGGAAAACCACTCGTCAGCTCTTATATATCACAATGACTTGCATATAAGAGAGGATAGGGTTTTGGTGGAAAAAAATAGATCCCAATATTTCTGAGTGCCTTTGTATATTAAATGTGCCCACAATTTCATTAATTATGTTTCCCTAAATTTTATTCTCTACTTTTAATATTTTTTTTCCTTCCTGAATAGGACTTATGTCAAGGACATACATTTATACAGAGCCACATGAGTGGTGTTCCCCGTTGGTGTGGCACTGGACTTAAGTTACAAAATTGTTCTTGTCTGTGGAAAAAAAAAAAAAAGCAAAGCCCTCAAAATCTTGTTTACAAAATGAACCATGTTTTTCCTTTCTTAATGGAAGCATCAGTTACCTGCTTAGAAAACCCTGGCTTAGCAGAATTGTCTGAATTAAAGTTTGTGCTGTTTCTTTTGTGTCCTCCATTGCACAGGCATTCCTTGACTTGTGAATCAGAATTGTGTGAGGTTTGTACTTGAAATTAGAAACTTTCAGTAAGAATCTGAGTGTTCCCAAATTTGTTATGCCTACAGTTTTTCAAAACATGGATACCCTCCACAATAGACTGGAAAAGGATTATTTGGAACACAATAAGTGGAGGTGACCATAGCTACAAATGGCAGCAGTGCTCAGAAATAAGGAGGCATTGGACAATGGATTTGCATACTGGAATGAAGGTACCAGGCTAAGCTAACTCAAGTGTTTAGGCCTGATACCAGTCATTCAGTATAATTAGACAGGATGAACTGTGTTTGAGACCTTTTTGTTAATAGTTTCTTGTAGCATTACAGATGCACATAAAATGAAGATTGAGCTACCAAAGCATACTCTGGGACTTCTGTCCAGAACTGTGAGAATAAGGCACATGTCAACCCAAAAGGTGCTTGAAAGCCACCAAATCAGAGGTTTGGCATAAATTAAGAAGGTTGGAATTTTACTTGGAGCTATCTCCAAAAGATTGTGTAGTCCTGAGATATCTAAGAAATGTTTTTGAACAACGATTTGTTCAAGAAAATTCTCAGCTAAAACTTACCATGACTTTTTTTTGAAGGGGCATGGGAGAGTGATATAAAGAAGAACTCAGTGCAGGTGGAATTTTTACAACCTTTGGAAGGAGGAAAACCATGAAAAACAATGGGAAAAAAACCCCACAAACCTGTCATTTAACTTGCCATTGTATGTTGTAGGGCTGATAGGCAGAAGCATGTGCATGTAGGCAATATAGTTGCTTCATCAGCCTTTGGAAAACTCATCCATGCCTCATTCTTTACATACCTGAATTCTGGACTTTCAGAATTGATTTATAATGGCAGTGGCTGAAAAATGTTATTTACAGATCTTAATCTTAGCTTCATGTATTTGCTGCTATGAATGTAGATTGCTCCCGATTCACACTTCAGCAGAGTAATGAGAAAATTATCTACTCTCAGAGAAAATAAATTGTGTACTGTGCTGTTGTTAACTTCACTGGAATCTTCCCTCGATTGCCCAGATGTGCTGTTGTCCATCCTCCCAAACCTTCTGTTTATCTCAGTGAAAACAGATTCTGACATGCTTAGTCTTTATTAATGAGATGGTTTCTCAGTCTTGGTTAAAGAGATATAGGAAGGGAAGTTATATGTAATGGTTCATTTTGGAAGGAAGATCTTGAGCAGTTTGGTTCTTATTTCCCCTTTTATTTCACTGAATCACAGTGAAATATTCTGTCAGTTTTTAATTACTCTTCTATCCCTATTTTTGTACAAACTTGTAGCAGTCCTAAAGACAGTATCTGGTCTTTCTGTTGTACATTCTTTGAATATTGGATCCAGCTTTGTTTTACTCAGCACGACGACATGACATAGTGCAGTCTTGTGTAGAAATAGCTGAGTTAGCTCACATTGTGTTAGTTGTGAGAGCAGGAATGATCTAACCAAGTTGATGCAGAGCTTTCAAGAATTACTGCTGTATCTGGAAGACACAAATGGTGACTTGGGAGCTCCAGTTTGCAGTAGGAGGGAGACTGTCCGAAGAAGACTGAATCCTATAAAACTCAATTTCTTTTAGGAAACGATGAAGTTCGGTGATCTGCCAATATTGACAGCTCTCTGGTGTTTCCCACTGCCTTTCAAAGCTGCGTGCAAGCCTATAGAAGTTAGGACTCTGACCTTCTATGTGTCCAGCACAGCTCTGACAGCACCAGTAAACATTTCTACATACATATTGTTTCCACACACAAGTATTTGCTTGTTGTTGAAGCTAAATTGCCTCTAGTTTGAAGCCAAGATGCTTAGAGTTAGCTTGGTCGCTTCTGACATACTATAGGGTCTGCAGTAAGTATCCTGATAGATGTCACGTGCATCTAGTGCTGAATGCTGACTTCTTGTTATATGAATAGTTCTGTCCCTCTGATCCTTGCAGATGACTGGGCCTTGGAAGCAAATCTTGACATCTTACTAGTGATCCTGTCTCACATTTTTAAAATATTGACATCTAAAGCATTAAAAAAATAAATAAATTAGGTCACAAGTAATCATCTTATGGCTTAAAAATTGGAAGCTTGGGAAAAACACAATTCTGGTTCTTTTTGTCTGCTTTCTTGTCTTCCAGTGCTTTGCGTTTTCAAGGTTTTTTTAGCAAACAAAAATTAGAAAAGTTTTCTGCCAAAACCAAGTGTTCAAAAATAATATATTAGGCCTCCAAAAATAATTTATTTTAGAAATATGACATTTTATAAAAATGCTTTGGCATAGATTTTTGGGTGGGTGTCAAGATTTTGCTGTGCATGTACTTTGTGTTTTGGGGGCCTAAATGGCTAATAATCAAACTGGAAGGTTGTGTGGGTTTTTTAAATTGAGAAATGTAGCATTCACATGGTTCTGTTATTTTGAAGAACAATACATGTACCACTTGTGATAAAAACTGCATCTGTCTTTATCTTGATGCATCTACTTAGTATCTGGCTTTTTCACTTTGCAGCAGAGCCTGGTGATCTGAAAATGCCCATATGAAACCTTAGTGAGATGAAATTAGTTTCAGAGAATAAAAATAAGATTTGCAAAGTGAATTATGACCTTTCTGTATGTTAAAATACTATTTCTGTTGCAGAAATTAAGATCCATCTACATCTTGCTATAATGATGGCCATTCTGGAGATACTTAAAATAAAGATATAAACAGTCGCACCTCAATTTAATGTTCGTGTCCAGAAAGCAAAGGCATAGCTGGCAGATGCTCAGTACTAAATACTGTTGACCCATGTGACATTTTACTTTGACCTTGTGTAGTCTAAACTAAAGCACTAGAAAGGTAGAAAGGTAGCTCTTCAGCAGCTAATTATGTAAGTCCAAGGCAAAAAAGACTTATAGGTCGGGATGTTCCTAGTCAGGAAAAGAAAATAGAAAATCGTAAGACATATCAAGAATTGTAGAATAAAAGTCATGGAACATTATTTTAAAACTAGTAGCTCTCGATTGTTTTTAGCCCCTAGTATATGAGCTATTCACTGAGAGAGCTAACATTTCTGTAATTCCTCAGGCATTGACTTTAAATAGTTTGCAGTCCAGCATAAAAATGAGCTGAGATCCTTGACTATAACACAGGTGGGAGTGATGCTATTCAGGTAATTATTGATGGACTTTTGCCTAAATAAATAAATAACTTCAGTGATTTGGTTAACCAGTTAATGCTCTGCCAGTGAGAAGGTGGAGAGTAGACAGAACATCTGTGTCAGACAACTGAATTTGAAAGAACTGTGGTCTGGCAGGAAAGTAGGTAGATGAAGTGGTGATTTTGAAAAACAAAAAGCCCATCAAGGAAGACATCAATGGGATCCCAACGTCGGCATGCTGCAGCCTCCATCCTAGGGTGATATCAGGCAGGTCCTGCACTCCCAGGCAGGTCCTAGCTCCTGACAAGATCTCATTGATGAGGAAGAGATGAGAGAGAGAAATAGAGACCCATATACCTAGTCCTTGTTAAAAGGTTTAAATATCATTACACTTGGCAATATTATTTTATGTTTTGACATCAATATTGTGAAGGATTCAAATGATACTGCCTCCAGCAGATGTGGAAACTTAAAAAATGCAAGACAGTAAATAAGAAACATTCTGCATCGGTTTTTCAGAGAGGGAAAAACTGAAAAATGCCCCAAGAAAATTATAAAATAGAAGTGCTTGAATATGTTGTTCATTCAAGGAGAACTGATGCAATTTTGAATATAAAATCAGTATTGCAATGGGTAAATCAGATGGTCTTACACATTTTAGTTTTTGTTGCTTTTACCTTGCAGTTCAACTTAAAATTCTTCAAGTGTCCACAATAAGCTGTTAAAGCCCTTCTAGTGACAGTATTTACAGTAATTTTTTTTTTTTTTGTAGCAATGTCTGCTTTAAAAAAGAAATTTGCCTATATAGGTTATATGTCGTAAACGTGGCATACAGGAGGCCACAGAGCCTGCTGCAGTATGGAGACCAGCAAGCATCCCTTCCCCATAAACTGTGGGTCAGTTTTCAACTAGGGGCAAAAAGTATAATTTTGATTTCGAACTCTGTAATATTAGCAGCTGGATTATTGAAAAAAACACAACAGGTTGTTTGCTAAAGGCTGGGGATTTTGTATGACAACCCTTGTGAAAAGCCAGTCTTAATCTCATGCCTAATTGACAGTTGAGCGTTAATGAATATCTGATTCAAAATGTTCCTCCTGGTAACTTGAACCACTTCATGAAAAATATCATGTCTCCCATGACAGTAGACACTGCTAGTTAAGTTCTTAGGAAAAAACAAATATGCAAATTATTTAAAGGCGTGAAGAAAGCACTAAAGTGCATGTATTTAACCTCTATTGTTCTCATGTAGAATAGTAGCCATAAGTCATCCAGCATTTGAAAACTGTGTGAGAAGGCTTGTTAGTCTTTTTTCAATAAGGGAAAATAGTCACTTTGATTTGGGTGGCAAAGATAGCAAGTGGCAGTTTAAAACTGGATATTTAATTGAAAGACAGCCTATACACTGTTGTATTGACCAATAATGTGAAAATAATATTGGGGAGTCTGACATAAGCAAAGTTATCTGAGTTAATGAGACTTAGGCCCTCCAGAGTAGTTGCGCAAAGTTAACTGATCCTCCATCCATTAAACACTGCAGTAAATACACTGTACACGTTGGGACATATAGCTGCAGAAAATGAATAGAAGATAAGGTAATATCTTTTAACTGTGGGATTTAATTTCTTTGTTTAGAGAACTGGAGGATGTCCATGTTTGTCTTTTTTTTTTCTTTTAACCTCATCCATAAATGGCCTGTGAATTTTGAATTGAGATAGATGCTTAATATTTAAGTTTTTTTGTAAGTTTGTTTATAAAAATATTTTTGTAGTGTAAGAAATTAGTGAATTACCTGTTTCAATAACAGGATTGTCATGCTACTACACTGCCCTGTAGACTAGAAGTATTTACACCCACTTTGGAGTGTCTGTTTATAACCCTTCCTAAGTAGTCCATGGAAAAGTTATGTTTCTTCAACCTTAAGCAGAATTTCACTTACAATAGGCAGGGACCTCTCACTATTTTCAATTTAATTAATCAGAATGAAATTTCTATTCTTACTTTTTATCATTCAGACATACTGAGCTGACTTTAAACTACAAGATATGTTTTATCACTGGCTTTAAATGATTAAGCTGAAGCACCTCATTTTTGTAAGAGATATCTATACTTGAGATTTCTGTCATAATGTCTGTGCCCCTCATTTAGAAAAACCTGTGTTATTATTATTATGTTCCTTCCAGAAATTATAGTTTTGCTGAAGTGCTATAAAACTGGTGCATCCTATGCTGGAAGTGTTTTGATTTCATTGACTGATACTTGAATACTGATGAACTATAGATGGAATAGTTATTCCATTTGAATTAATTTCCTGCCTAGAATAGTTTGTATTTAAACCCAGAAAGCTGAGTAAATTTTTCATCTCTATTAAATTAAAAATGTGTTTTTAACCTGCATGATCTAAGTAGAGGAAGAACTATTTTTCAGAACTCCAGTCTGCTTGGCTAACAAATTGAAAACTACCAGGGAGTCTAGTTTCAGCTTTGCTGCTTGATATGAGAAAGGCAAATTTTGTGTCTTCACCAGAACTTGAGTTCATCTTAATTACAATGTCAGTTCTGTACTACCAAGGCTCACTGGCACAGTGTTTTCACAACCCCTAAATATACTGTTAGGCCATCGCAAAAATTGTGGTAGTTTGTCAGTGTTGTTTATATGGGTGGTGTCCAGAAAGAAAGAGATACTGTCCTGTATTGCCACAGGGAGAGCAGCTACGCCAGATTAGTGGACTGGTGGAAGTTCTTCTAGGACAGCACAGGTGTACTTGAACTATACTTGATGTTGACTTTAACCAGCAGTTGTGGTTTTTACTTTAAATTGAGGCTTATTAAAATACATGCTAAACTAATAGTTCTGATACTGATATTACTGAATAATCCTAGCTTTACTCAAATGAGAGGAAATGGATTCTTCTCTCAATTATATATTCAGTTTTGCTGGGTATTTTCAGTCGTAGGTTCTGTGAAACTGGAACATTACATAGAGAATCTGAGCTGGACTGCAACAATCCTCCATTGCACAGATGCTGTGACTGTTTTTTATTATCCATTGTTAAAGAGGAAAAAAAATTAAGTGTCCATGGTTTTATTTTAGTGTTTTCTGACATACTTTACTTGTTTAATTGTAATTTTTGTTAGCTTTTCCAAAAGTATTGAAACTGTCTTTCCACACATGTCCAGCTGACTTAAATCCATTCACTACTGTAACCCTGTTATTACAAGCTACTTTCATAACTGTGTGAAATAAACACTTCTGTAAATCAAATCAGTGACAAGTGAGTGCTACTCAAATCGGAAGCAGAAGGATCCTATTTTCTGAAACTATTCAAGAAGAAGAAAATTAATGGTCAAGATGTAATTTTAAGGTAGCTCCATTTTGCGTATGGGTCATAGTTTAACCCCAGCTGGCAACTGAGCACTGTGCGACTGCTGGCTCACTCACTCCTGGTGGGATGGGGGAGAGAACCAGAAGAATAAAGTTGAGAAAACTTGTGGGTTGAGATAAAGACAGTTTAATAGGTGAAGCAAAAGCTGTGCTTGCAAGCAAAGCAAAACAAGGAATTAATTCACTACTTCCCACTGGCAGGCAGGGGTTCAGCCATCTCCAGGAAAGCTGGGCTCCGTCACACGTGGTGGTTACTTGGGAAGACAAATGCCAGCACTCTGAATGTCGCCCCCTTCCTTCTTTTCCCCCCAGGTTTATATGCAGAGCACAATATCACATGGTGTGGGATATCCCTTTGGTGAGCTGGGGTCAGCTGTGCTGCCTGTGTCCCCTCCCAACTTCCTGTGCACCCCCAGCCTCTGTAGGGCAGTATGAGAAGCTGAAAACCCCTTAACTTAGTATAAACAATGCTTAGCAACAACTAAAACATCTCTGTGTTATCAACATTATTCCCACCCTAAGTCCAAAGCACAGCACTATATCAGCTATTAGGAAGAAAATTAACTTTAGCCAAAACCAGGACAATATGGAAGACAAGCTCAAGACTTGTTTACTTATGATATATGTCTGCTAAGAACACAGAAATGAGTGTGCGTGTGTGAGTGAAAGTATGAACAACTCTGTCTACAGCTAAATTAACTTGCAGAGTAGACAGCTAAAAAAATACAGAAAAACTACACATTAATTATGTTTTATAGTCTTCCAACCATGATTTTTGCTGTTCTGTTTCTGTGTTAGAGCAGAAGTCAGGAAGGGGAACAAAATCAGCCTTGGTGCCCATTTCTAGCTGTACCATGGAATGGACAGACCACTGTAGCCTGATCTTGCCCTTTACTTCTTTTAACATCCTCAGGGAGGGAAAAATGACAGTATTGTTGCACCACCCAGACAAGAGCCCTGTGATGTCCAAAGACATCTCTGACTGTGGCAGTAAAGCCTTTATCCTTCATATAAGATTACTGATGGCACAAAATCTGAACTTTCACCTTTCCTCTGGTGTCATGATTATGGGCCTGATTTTCTACACTTGAGCCAGGTTATTTTTCACAGAATTTAACGGGAGAGTTACCTGAATTAGAAATTATACAGCTGGATGCTGTAATTACTCCTTCTATCAGTAATTCAAGACTTAAAACACAATTTCACTGACTTCAGTGAAAGTAGATTATGTTGGCCAGTAATAGTGTAGCTGAGAAAAGGATCAGCATCTACATGTTTTCTACCGTGTGATGCCACAGGAATCAAACAAAAAGAGCACTGAATAAAACATCCACCTTTTTGTGTTCCTTCAGTTTTTTAACATATTGCTTAAACCTGAAGGGATGGGGAGAGAAGTATTATGCAGTGTCATTGTTGCAGCATTTGTGGTTTTTTTAGCTCTTATGTATACCTCATGGGAGAAATTAAGATTTTTAATCTGTTACACCACTTACTCAATTTTTATGTTCTTTCAGCCTTTGCAGTGCTAAGCTGTATTTTCATTTGGATTCAAGGTGTGCTTTAGCTAATTTATCTTCCCTGTTCTGTCTCACAAAATTAAAATTACTAGAAGTCACTGGATAGTCTTATGTGGGACCATACCTACCTACACAGGGGAGTTTTATTTATGTTGATGTCAATGGCTTTACATTGCGATGACCTTATTCACTCAGGAATTACTAAAATATTCAAAAAGTTCTGGTATGGAAATATTTCACTAATAGTATTTTGAGGCTTTTGCTAGAGATTGTCAGGGGAGTGTTGAACTGAGATACTGTGCTGTGATCTCAGCCAGGACTTCACGACAGGTCAGGAGTAAAGGTATGAAATGCTTTTTAAAAAAAACCCACATCTTATTGTGATTCCTTGCTTATTGAGGAGCTGTCCACATCTTTGTCATAAACTATCCCTTCTGCTAGCTGATGGCTTGGAGAATGCTTTTGATATGAGAATTTGTTAAAAGCCAAGAGCTTTTTTTCAGGAGAAAAAGGCTACCTGAATTCCAATGGATTAATAAAACTGGGACTTGTAAAGCACTCAGCTTTACAATCTTGTCTTCAGTTGACTTCCTAGTACTGAGAATGTTCAACCTCTTAACCTTGCAGGAGACACCACCATTGGTAAATACTGATTTTTTTACATTACATTTGTCTTTGCATGCTTACAGCTGCAGTTGGGTTGCTTTTGTCAGGTGCAACTCGACATGTTTATGTTAAGGGGATGTGAGTCAAAAATCTTTCTGAATATGATTCCTGCATGGTAAAAACAGGGACTGTTAGAGGCCCTGTTAAGAACTTAACACAATAGTTTGTGATAGAATTTAATAGCTTGTGTCATTAACTGCAATCCTTGTAGCAGCTGATTTGGTTCCTCTTACAGCTGCCTCACTGTAACATTTGGCATACCTGCTTTTTAAAAGTCACCGTCGAAAAATATTTACTAAGTGCCTTGCAAATCAGGAGCTAAGCAGTACATGAAGTAAATGTCAAAGTGTTGTCATAGAAAACATTAGAATATTAATCAAATGCAGTAGTTTTAGACATTTTCCAACTGCAAAGTAGTGAATTTTCAATGCTACATTATTTAAGGTGGTATCTTTGCAAATCTGAGGCCTGTGAAAATGTATAGAGCAGACACAAATTTGTAATCCTAAACATACTGACAAATCACTGCAAAATTTAATTTCTTTTACTACATTAACTTTCCTTCAGGTCCCCACGACATTAAAGTGTAATGTTATGTGCACAAATTCTTCACAGTCTCTCTGAGGCTGTTCTACTAGTCCAAGTCAGAGATGGCTTGTAATTTATTTTCAGAAGAAATAGTTGTGACATTTCAGTCATTCAGAATCTCTGGTGGGCAATATCCAAGCAATAATTCCTGGACTTCTCTCAGCCTTCTTCAGAGGAACCTTCTCAACCTTCATGCAAAGAGATAAGCATCACATTTTCCTGTGTAATGCTATATGTGTATTTATAAATGCTACTACAATCCACAAAGTTAATGACTTAATGGCTTAATGAATTCATGACTTCCAGGCTCTGTAATCACCCTGTGGCAGGACAGCTTGCAAAAGATGCAACTGCAGTTGCATTCAGTATTCACTTGTATCTCTGAAAGCTCTGAGAAATAATTTGCTAGCATGATTCACAATAGTTGACAAATTATAATGCCCGAGTCAGAGCAGAATCTAAGATATGGAGCAAGCAATAGGTATAGAGCTAAATATAATACACCATCAATTAAAAAAACCCAGCAAATAATTTCTTATCTCTGTGACTGTGCCAATGATGTCAACGCCAAAATGTAGTGTTGTTTGCCCATAACAAAGTACTTGAAAGGCAGTCCACCCACTTAAACTCCACTGATACAGATTGTGTCTGAGCAGCCCTATGATTTAAGTGCTGACAGCAAATGCTTTAAAAAACACAATCTTTAGCAAATCTGGAGTCACATGAGTGAAAACTGACAATCTCTGTGGATGACTATGCCTGAAGTAGTTATGTTACAACAAGGGGATGAAAAAAAAAGTAAAGAAGTTCTTCCAAAGTCTATTCTGTGATTCATGCTTGTGGTGGGGCAGGGAGGTTGTCACTGATACAGTGATTGCAACTGTCTTGCAATCTAGAATAGAAGGAAAGAAAAATTGTAAAAAAAACATAAATGGTGCTTTTTCATTTCATAAACTGTAACCACTCTTGAAAATGCCAAGTTGGCTTAAGGCCTGGGTGTGTGCAATCTTAGGTAGCAGCATATAAATAAAAAATGACACAGAATAAATTAGAGCAAGAGTGTTGAAGAGTAGACATGTGGCATTTACCATGCCAGTGAGATGGTGTAATCATTATTTTTATTTCTTGAGTTTATTTCAGTTATTATAGTAGACATTTGAATCCACTTTAAAGAAAGACCCTAGCCTGGAAATACTATCTCTGTAAAATAATTGTTGTGCTGTAGAGCATTTCTTGTAAGTGACTACAAGTATCAGTTTCTAGGTCTTTGACAGCAAGCCGAGTTCATGAATGTTAAATCCACTTATATGTTCTATACTGATGCTACTGAGATAAGGAAAGAGATCAATACATTAGTGAAAGCATTGAATAAAAAGAACAGGCTATGAAAACTGACAGGGTGCCTACCAAAAGCAAAAAGGTTGTGTAAAGCAGTGGAGCAAACAGGAAAGATACCTTCTTCTTTTCCCTCTTAAGAGTTGATAAAATGTCTGTTTTGAGAGAGTATTAAAATAGTTCTCTTCTAAAAGGTATCATAAAATTGATCCATTTCAAAAGCAATGCATATCTGATATCATCCCAGATACCGCCCTCTGTTTTTAAATTTTGTGTCAACGTGTATCCTGAGCAGGCATTATTCTACCTATGGAGCATCTGCTGCTGCAATTGTCAGAGACAGAGTTGAGGGATAACATGAACCATTGGCTGGAGCAAGAAGGACATTTCTTGTGCTCCTAATTACTAAACCCAACAGAATGGTAGGAGATTGTTTCCTGAGGCTAAAAGCAAGAGCGAGGGGAGAGAACTGTAACACAAGACAGGACAACTTCTGTCCTAGAAACCTACATTTACATCATGTTAGATATAATATCATCAATAATATAATCAATATCATCAATAATAAGCTGCAATATTCACTGCTATTCTAGCACTGCACATTGAAGTTTAAAGAAAGTTAAAGCAATCTGATGTCTGCCAAAAAACCCCACAAAACAAAACAGAAAATACTATGATTGCATATTGAAACAATCTTCGTATTTTTACCCAGCACTGTAAAGGCAAAGTGAACATCTGTTATGTTTAAATGTTTGCTTTAGAAAAGAAAACTTCATGCAAACTCATACCATATACATGCATATATGTAAGGATAAACTTCAACTCATTTTGCTGAAGTGGATTCACAAGGGATTTGAATTCATATAACATGCTCATACCAAGACATAGAACAGCATCGGAGGATTTCAGGGCTTTAAATATTGGAATATTTCCCTCTGTACACCAGAAGGAAAATCTGTGTGAGACCCATGTTCTTTGTCTTCTGCCTTTGAGAAATCCTTTGGAGTCTAGGCATTGCACAAAATATTTTTTCATGGGAAATAGGAGCACACAGAATGCTTTTCACCTGCCCCTCAGTAAAAGAACATTGAAGAAATCCCTGAAGGAAAAGATTATAGACTTATCTCTGTTCTTTTTTGTTATTTTAAGAGGGCAAGCATGGTTTTAAAAGTAGACTTTCCATTCACCCAGTAGGTGAGTTTTATAGTTTTGTACTTTGTACCTTTGGGTTTTTTAGAAAATTCTACTATTGTTTTGTTTGCACATCACTTTTAATATAGTGATTCAGACATCAAAATCTTTGTTTAAAAGTATTGTTCACACCAATGGGCTCAGATTATTTTTAACACTCAAGAGCCCTAGCTGATCTCAGCATTGATACAAGCAATTATTATGCAGTTCTCTCCCTTTTAGCTCTACCAGTTTGTCATGCCTCACATCTTAACCTGCTCCTATTCTGAAAAATGAAACTTGTTTGTTTGTTTGTTTGTTTTTTCTGGAATGCCTTTTAATAGTAAACTTTTGCATCTGCTCAGAATAGACCATATAATTTAGCAGCAAGGAAGAAAAGGAAAAGTAAAGATAAAACAAGACTTTTAATGTCTTGAAAAAGAAGTGACTGTTCAAACCTTGATACTGTAGGTTATTGCTTTTCCTCATCTCTTGTGGAAAAGCCTTGCGTTCATCTGAAAGGGAGAAAAATAGGTAATAGTTATCAATGGCTCATTTTAATTTTCTTGCTATCAAGATTTGTACTAAGCTATTAATATCTGCCTGGAGTGCATTATTAATTTATTTGTAAACAAATTGTATTTTAAGGACTATGTCATTTTGATATGAACATTGCTTTATTTTCATTTTGCTTTTTAAAATTTAGCCTGAAGAGAGGCAAAACAGGTTAAAGACTATTTAGAGTGAGAGATGTTCTGACTTATTCTAAACCAACAGTTCCCAACCAGTATAGGGAGTCTTTGCAACTTCCCTATCCTACTTTTCTCATTAGCAACACCTTCTCACTTCACTAGACACATGGTGCTGCAGATCTGGGCTAAGGGGAGTAAGGGAGAGGCAGAAATGGTAGGGTTATATAGCAGAGTTTCTCCTTGCTCTCCAGGCATGCTTTACTACTGCTTGGAGGAGAAAAGAAGTGCTGAGGGCCTTAGTGATGGGTGAAGACGAGTCAGAGACACAGCCCTGCCATCCTATTCTCAGCCTGTGAGCCTTCAGGATGTTCTCTTATTAAGAGATGACAATAAAAGAGGCATCACAACTACACTGTAAGGAAATAGTTGGCTTCATGACCAAAGGGATTGTGAGAGATAGGATGTATCTTGCTGTTAGAATTGGGTTTGACATTGTTCCATATTGCAGGCATACAATAGAATAGAGTCTAGAGGCAGAGTGCAAAATTACTCTTCAAGATGAGTTATCAGTGTTTTGCTTCAAACTGAGAAGGAATTTTAAGTTAGGTTCCACCAGAGTATGTCCTAAGGTAATTTTTACTTAATATTATAATTAAGCACTTGGGTAGTGGAAAGCAGAATGTGCTTACAAAATTTATGAGTAAGAGCAAGCTAGAATAGAGGGCAAGTACTGTGAAGGTCAGAACTATTGTAACAAATTGGAATAATGGTCCACAATCAGCAGGATAAAGTCACTTAACAGACCTGGAAAATCAACAATTCAAAAGCAGAAATAATTTACACAGAAATAAAATACAACAGGAGGAATCTAGAGCTTATTCTGGTTAGCAAGATAAGTACAAGCCAATGATACAATGGCCTCACAAAGGTGAAATAATTTGGTTTGAGGAGATATTTACGGAAAGGTCATGAATAAGATAATAAACCAGGTTATTCTGGTATGCTCAGCACTGCAGAGACCTCAGCTGGAACACTGTGTCTGGGTTTTGCACCACACTCTAAAAAGATGTAGAAAATCTATAGGAGGTGCTGAAGAGATAAACAGAAATAAGAGGTTCAGTCTGGATGGCTTCCCATCTAGCCCTACATTTCTGTGAAATGATCTTGGAAATTTTTATCTTCTGTTTGCCAAATGTATTTTGCGTATTGGACTCTTGTAACTTTCCCATTTTCGCCAAGACTACATGATTATAAGAGCCAGTTTGTTCATTGCAACTGTTTGAAACATGAATTTCTGAAACCTGTATGAGTTTTAACATTGACTTCACTGAGACCAGGATTTGACCTGAAATGTTTATCAAAATGTAACATTTACTTCTCCGTTTTGTTTTGTTCTGAAGTTTATAGTAAGCATTAGTTGTGCATAAAAGCAATTATTGTTATCAGTGTGAAGGAATAATTGGGTCTAGAGGAGTAAACGTAGGGTTGAAAGTTAGTGGATTCTATGTTTATGCTTTCAATATGGTTGCCTTTTTACCTTGGCCATGCTCTCTATGCCCTGAATTTAACCTCTTATGAAATAATTATTCATAGCTACTTTTTGAGGATTAATTCTTGTTTGTATGGATTTTAATAAAAATTGTGCTAAATTTTTTTCAACAGTCATGTCATTGGTTACCTTTTCTATAACCCTCTTCTATTATTTCAAATCCATCAGAGGGTGAAATAAAGTCATAATTAAGATTCGGTACGCACTCAGCTGTTCCACAGCATTTGGTAGGTTACAACTATCACAGTTCCAGGAATTATAATTTGAAGGTGTATATGTCTGGAGAAATGGGCTGAGAAGAGCCTCATGAAATTCAGGAAGGGCAACTGCAAAGTCCTGCGCCTGGGGAAGAACAACCCCAGGCTCCCCTGGTACATGCTAGGGCTGCCTGTCTGGAAAGCAGCTTGGTGGAAAAGGAGCTGCTCCTGGTGGACAGCAAGTTGAACATGAGCCAGCAGTGTGCCTTTGTGGCAAAGAAGGCCAGCAGTATCTTGCACTGCATGAAGAGGAGTATTGCCAACAGGCTGGAGAAAGGGGATTCTTGGCCTCTATTCAGCACTGGTGAGGCCGCACACTTGGAGTACTGTGTCCAGTGCTGGGCTCCCCAGTACAAGGGATGCATGGACATACTGGAGAGAGTCCAATGAAGGGCCACAAAGGTGGTGAAGGGACTGGAGCAAGGCAGATGGGCCACATGACTTCCAGAGGTTCCTTACAATCTCAACCATTCTGGGATTCTGCGAATCTGTGAATACCTTTGGAATAGAATAACCTTCATTTAAATACTAGTTGGAAGCATAGGGCACTACAGAGCCAAACAATGTAAAATACCTCAAAAAGCATACTGTTAAAAAAAATAGGTTAGTTTTTGTACTTCTGTGAAGAAAGAACCCTGGGTGCAATTATTACCTTGCAAGAATATTAATCCCATGAGTAATTTTGTTGAGTGATGTATAGGAATGTTTTCATCTCCTAGATGGCCATATACTGATCTTGCTTCTTTTACATCTAACATCTGATTTGATCACTTGTTTTTTTCTTCTGAGCTTTACTCTGAAATTTATATTCTCCTTTCCCAAGTATAATACCTTTGTTTTCTATTTAATTTTAAGTAAAAGAACTGTGTCTTTTTAATAGTAAGTCCTCATGCTGTACTATGTTTGAAATGATTAAATATTTAGTCATTTCTATTTTTCTATTTCTACTTCTCCAAACTACCTTGAAGAAGTTTTTTCTTTACTTTGATATTACATTTCCTAAAAATAATGAGTATATGTCCACCTTTCTAGTTTGTGTAACTCGGAATAAGATTGGTTATAGAATTCTTAGTCATGTATAATGCTGACTGTAAGAGATTATTAATTCCACTGGACTACCTGCCCTCTTTTCATGAATCATTTAACATGAACCATGGGTTTCTTAGTGATTAAAAAAAAATATTATTATTTTTGATCACTTTAACCAGTATCAGGTTTTTGTTAGGGAGGTGTCTAATCTACTTCATCTTCCTACTACTGCAAGACTTTTTATATCCTCGCAAGCTTTCCTTCTTAGAAATCCAAAGGTAGAGAATTCTCCAAGGCTTGTAATGGTTTTCTAGTGTGTTTTTCTGAACAGAAGTCCCAGTCCATAAATACAATTGTCCTTGAGATTTTGTTTTCCTCTTCCACCTCTTGAAGCTAACATCGTACACCAGCCTACACACTGACTAGGTATTTTTAGCTCAGACTAAATGTCTCCATTGTGTTTCCTTACAGACACTTCTTTTCAAAGTTATCCTTAAGGGATTACTTAGTAAAGCTTTAAAGTTACAAACTTAGTTCCAAGCAGAATTTACACACCTGAAAAGCAAACTGCAAATGTGAAAGGTGTGTTAAGTCTGCTGAATAACTTAAGAGGCTAGAACAAGTGGAGCATTTAGAACATGAACTACAAATCAGCCTTTTATCATTCTTGCTCATGCTACTCAGAAGTCCTTCCTGTTCTTCTCGGCTACCTCCCTTAGAGACTCTCTGGGTTTTTATGAGGATGTGTCCAGAGATCACTGAAATATGTGATTGCAGCAAACGTCTGCAACCCTAACCCAGATTAGTTGCTTGTTGCAATACAGGTGGGCATTGTGATAACTGGCTTGAGTGAATTTCCTCTGCTCTATCAGGGTGAAGTCTGTGCTGCTGCAACCTCACTGTTGTGGATATTCAAACGCTAAACTACTAGTAAACCCAGCAATCGTATACCTTGGCTGCTGTGCAGACTTATCTTTTGTGTACGTATAGTTAGTTAACTGCACTATAAATTACATCTCATCATCAAGAAACAGGGAGGGGGGGGTTAAATGTTTAGATATTTGGAATATGTGGCTGTTTGCCATTTGTGAAGTAACTAACCACAGCTAGGCATGTCCATGACCTGAAGGATTTGTCAATTAACTGGGCTGTTATAAAGTGGGGAAGCAATACAGTGAAGTTAGTTTTATCTGATGCAAGAACACTACAGTATGCATTTTAATATCTAGCATGATAAATGTTTCTTTTTCCATAGTTAATGGAGATATATTAGTGAAATATACGTAAATTTAATGTTGAATTTGCAGTTCAGTTCTTCAGATAAGTGTAAAATATGCTTACAGCAACGTTTCTTTGCTTAGGCTTTATGTATGCAATTTGCTGCATTTTGAAACTCGTATTTATCATAGAATTGAATGCATACTAAAATAAACTGAAACGTATCTGCATTCATCTGTCACTGTGACATTCCCTTGCGCAGTTCACCACTTCCCTTTCTCCCTCCAATGCCATAGGACCTTGCTTTACTATTTATTCACCCTTAGTATCTTGTCTTTGTCTCATAAATCATGTGGACAATGAGCTTAATCCGAACTGCATTCTGTCTTTAACATAAGATTATGTTTTGCTCTTGGGTACAGTTAGAAAGAAAGAAAACACCAATTTTATTTTTTTAATCGTTCTTGTTTTCTTTTTAACACTGCTGTTATCTTTCTCACTATGACTTGCACTTATTTTCCTAAATGTCTTATTCAAGTATTGCTTGATTCCCTGTTTTATTTCTGTAGTCTTGATCCCCCCAACTCCTCTTACCTTTTTTACATCTGTACTAATTTTCTCTGGCTCCTCAGTTCTTTCAGCCCTTCCAATGCCTTTTCTGCCTATTCATGTTGACACTCATGTTTTGACTTCCTTAAATTTGTGAGTGTTAGTAATTCACTTGATTTGGAAGAATGATACATGTTTCTTTATTGGCTCATGTATCCTAAAACAAACTGCTTCTCTGTTGGCACCAAGTCACATGTCATTTGCTTAAAAACAGGTTTTGAAGGAAAAAAAAAAAGGTTTAACAGAACAAGGTTTTACACTTAGCATATGTGTAATTGCTATCTGAGCAATTATTAATACAATGTTTTTCAACCCACAGGGGTGAGACCTCTCTCAAGCAGTTTATTTGACATAAATTAAAATGGAAATTTAATTCTTATTATAGTAGTGATTTACCGCAAGGATTCAAACGGCTATTAAAAATGCTTCTGATGTTCTGAATGAATATAGATAATATATTCCTAAATAGAGCAGAATGTTCATATATATATATATATGTATTCATGTTTACATTTTGCATATTATTTGCAGCAGCTGAGCTTCTGTGCTTCTGATTATAGTACTTGTTTGATTGCTGGGGCAAATTGCTTGCTCTTTCTCTCTACACTTCTAAAACGTGGATAACACCGTTAAGAATTACTGTTTCTGTTTACTATTTTTAATTTACTATTACAAGGATAAATTATTATTAGTTGGTCTGATTACCATCTAATTTCTATCAATATGATTCCATTGAGAATGATTAGTCCTAATATTTGTTTTTTTTTCCTTAATTTCCTTGGAAAAAACCCTAACCTGTAATCCTTAGAAAATGCAATTGATAATTGTTCATTAAGCTTAGTAAGTTATTTAAAGTAGAATTATTTACTGTATTTATCTTTTTTCTGGTGGCATCTATTAGCTCATTTATATTGTTGCAGTGTCAAGGAAGCAGCACTGTTTTATAGTACAAATACAGTGTAAAAATATGGTCCTTTGCAAAAAGAGATCAAAATCTCAGCATTGATTCAGAGTTCCAAGTATGACTGGCAAAGTATAAAAACCTTAAAATACATTATGAGAATAAATCTGTAGGCATCTGGCTTAACTACGCAATAATATCAGATCATATGGGCAAACTGCAGCAGACCTGAAAATGTGAATAATTGTTAAAAGTCTCCTATAGTAAGTCCTGGAAACTCACAGTGTTAATCATACCATAAAGAAACATTCACTAAACCCCAGCTAACTTGCTGGCTTCTTCTGCTTTGGCAATGAAAGACTGATCTCTGCTTTGTTCAAGGAAATGTGATTTGTATATTCTTGGCATAACTAGATAACCTTAAACTCTGTCATCGCTTTCTGGTCCTAATGGGTATGGTCCTGAAAGAAACTGAATTTTGTTCCTGTACTTCAGACTGATGTTATAACATCATTTTGTAACTCTTTGGTACCTTTCATCAAAGCTTATAAAACATACTTGGAAATATTGTTGGAAGAATATTACTAATATTGCAAAGCTAAGCACAAAAAATTACCCAAAGCATTGCTCATCTTGTAATAGAGCAATTGCCCTTAGCTGGGTGATACAATTTTTAATTGCACGGTCACACTGTCTCTTCACAAGGGTCATGCTGAAGTCAGGAAAAAAAAAAATGATCAGTACTTATTTGTGAGGAAGCATTTGTCAGTGCATTTCCTCCTAAAGGTCTGCAATATGGCCCTCAAGTTATTGCTGAGTGTCCGTCAGTCTGTCAGTCAGCTTTCTTTAGAATATGAGTTTGTTACTTAATTATGAACACATCTTTCACCTTTCAGAAGCCTAAGCTGTCTCTCCCCAGGTTTTCAACTTGAAACCTTCCAGATGCCAAGGGTCAAGGAACAACGAGTGTGCCTAAATGAGCCAGGGCACCCAGCTGTGTGCAGGGTGGGTGGTGTGATGATGACTGAGGCACAGGTCAACAGTGAAAAGGCAACTGGGAGCAGCTTTTGAAACAACACTCATCAGGGCAGCAGTGTATGATTTTACTTCATGGGACTTTCCTTTCACTTCTTGTAGTCTGCAGAGTAATTAACCACACAGTTTTCTTTCTCTGCTGCAAGTGAGAAAGGATGCTACAGAAAAAAGGCTCAATAGCCACACTGAGCCTGCACACTAAGCATTGGAGGGGTTATGTGATAATTTGAGACTATTAATATAAATATGAAGAACAAGCAGAAATTAAGACATCACAGGCAATCCTGACCCTGGCATTTCAAAACTTGTTAAAATGCTTTAATTTTTTGTATTAAAAACATGTTGTCTTTTTTTTTTTTTTTTTTTTTTTTTTAATGTGCCATTGCTTGTAGTTTTATCAACGTGTGCATGTTGAATGGAAGAAGTGTCATTGCTGACATCCACAGAGGTCATCAGCAAAGCAGTAACTGCTATGTTTACTGTAGAAACTGCCAACTCAAGCAGACAAGCCAGCTCGTATCTGCAGAGTGTCATCTTTTACATGGGCCATTTCTAGCCTTGTTTTAAAGATAGTTGATAACAGCAGAGTAATGGTGAAACCCCAGCAGTTTAGTCTCACCCTAAACCCCCCCTTAGTTTCCTGCTTCAGTTGCCTGCCTCAGCCTCAGTCCTGATTGCTTTCCCTCCTGCAGGGAGGGTGCAGGGTGGATAATCTCTATTCTGTTCTTCAACTGATGTGCATACTCAGCATCTCAGGTGCTCACCTGAAAGCCAGTGAGTCATTTTCAGCATCCCCATTTACTCCTTCTTCCAAATATGCAGATCTATTAATGCTGCACACTGCAGTGCAGTAGGTGCATAAATCACCTCCTTATACGTGTATATGCACAGATACTACAAGTATCCTTGTGGCATTCACAGAGCTCAGACAGGTTAATTTTCCACCCCAAGAACTGTAGTTTTGCAAGTTGGTCTGCTTCTGCTCCCTGGTTATACACTTGGCTGCACCTGTTCAAAGTATCCTGAAGGAATATGCATCTCCAGAGCTATGATGACAACCACCATCAATGATTTTGTACGTCAGAGAGACTCTTTGATCTAGAAAACAGTGTATTTGTAGCTGGCAGCCAATACATGTTTTAAAATCAAATGCTTGTGTAATGAAAAGGAACACTGTGTGTGTCTTTTGATATTCTGTGTCTGGCTTCATCACTGCTTACAGTACATGACAGGTTCTGAAAAACAAAGCTGCTGTGGCTTTCCTTTCTGTACTACTGCAGTCTGGGATTGCAGATATTATAAAGTTATTCTTAGAGCAATTAGAGCAGTGGCAGTAAAGACAGTACCTTTGAATCCCTGCTTTACAATTCTTCTTGGCTATACTGAGTCTATAATTTTATGTAGAAGTGAATATATGGTGCCACTAAGTCACACTGACAGTGATAAATCTGAAAAGATATGAAGAATTTGTCTGAACATTTCTGAAGTCGGAAGAATTCTAAAGAGGTAATGTAAGAGCTCAGAGAAAATCTGCCCTTCAACAAGAGAACTTTTAACCGAAGATGGCAGGTCCAGAAACTAAGTAAATGAAAATGAAATAAATGCAAGACGAGTGTTAATAGAAACTGTGATGACTGAGAGACAGCTCAGTATTCCAGTTTGGAATAAATACATCATTGTGACTTAAGCCTGACTTACCAAATAGATTTCCACTAAAATTAGCTGTAGTAAAATAATCAATAATGGTGGTCTCTGGATTCTCAGACTTAAGTTTCAAAACTTCTTAAACTTCTTAACAGTCAGGGTTCCTGTTTCTCTGAGGCTGTTGATACAAATCTGGGTAGGCCTGGCAAGGACTTACTGGGAGAATTTGGCTACTCTCTGCCTAATGCAGGTCACCCCATGTATTATCCTTTAATTTACAATTTATCAGTCTTCATCTTGGAATAATTTTTGGGTTTTTTTGTTACCATTACTCCCATCGGAAAGCTGTTCCAGAGCCTCAAAACCCTATGAAAATTAAAAATACATTTTTAATTCCTATGTATTCACAATCCATTTATACCCTTTTATATTTACATTTCTTATAAAAAACCTGTCCTTTAGGTTGTATCTCTTTCTCCAAAATGCCGTTTACAACCTGATTTCTGTGTGGTCATTTTCAAAGAATCCAAATGTGTTTCATAGAATGGTTAAGGTTGGAAGGGACCTTAAGGATCATCAGGTTCTAACCCCTATGCTATGAGCAGGGACACCACCCACTAGACCTGGCTGCACAAAGCCTCATCCAACCTGGCCTTAAGCACCTCCAGGGAGGGGGCATCAACAACTTCCCTGGGCAACCTATTCCAGTACCTTACTATCCTCATGGTGAAGAATTTCCTCCTGATGTCTAACCTGTGTCTACCCTCTTTCAGTTTAAAACCATTACCCCTTGTCCTGTCACTACCCTTTCTGGTGAAAAGCCCCTCCCCAGCTTTCATGTAGCCCCTTCAGGCACTGTAAGGCTGCTGTAAGGTCTCCCTGGAGCCTTCTCTTTTCCAGCCTGAACAGCCCCAACTCTCTCAGCCTGTCTTCATAGCAGAGGTGCTCCAGGCCTTTGATCATCTTTGTGGTCCTTCTCTCCAACATCTCTTCCCTGGCTACCATCACTTTTGCAGACTAAATACAGTGCTTTCTTAGAGTAGCATATCAGAGAGGGGCTGTGTGCTCTGTCATCCAAGTGGGTGTGGTCCAGTGTGAATTCATCTCTCCTGAAGAGTACACAGAGCAAATACAGAATTCGCAATGAAAATTCAGCATTTTAAAAACTATTGGTATTCAGGTATCTTTGCTGGAAACACCTTCCTTTTGCATTCTCCATGATATTCGCCTTTTTCCCAGCTATGCACATTTTGCCTTATAGTTTGAGTGGCCAGTAGTTTTCTGACAGATTCCTGTGACTACCTCAGGTGATTCTTTCTTTCTGGTGTTTCTCAGCACATCATGAAGATTCTTCTCGTTGCTCCCCAGCAGCATGACAGAGCATTTAGAGTACCACATTTTATTCCATTTTAATATTCTCTTCACTAAATGCATTCAAATTTTTATAGTCTATATAGCCTGGTGTTGTTACTGCCAGAAAGCAGAACCAGAACCCTGGACCTGAACCAAAAAAGCAGCTTGAATCTCTATTTTTTGAATCAGAACAGAACCCAAACCTTACTGAGAAGGCCTTAAGCTGCAAGTGAGGCATTTTGTTGTTACTGCTTTGGCTTCCATTTGTTGTACTTTTGTTTCTGCAGGATTTCAACCAGCACAAGATCTGCTTTTGTACCATGGTGCTACCCTGTACTGCTCAACAGGCAAGGGCAGGACCTCTTAATCTTGATGATATCTAAGATGAACTCTAATTAAATTGTGCCTGGCAAGTGAGGGCTGCTCATTGCTGTGAATTCTCTTCTGCCACCACTGCTAGCAGTGCTCTTTGGAAGCCTATTGGGCTCCACCATCCTGAAGTTCCCCAGCAATCCCACCTGGGTGCTCCCCTGGGTAGCAGTGTGGGGGTTTCTATACCTCTTTGCATATGTACATTTGCCATATGTGCATATATATATTAGTTCAGTACTCCACGGATGCAGGAACAAATTCACAAGGGAAGGAACATCCATTTCCTCTCCTCCAGCATCTCCAGGCATCACTCATACATACAGTCAAGTGCAGCATCACAAATTCATTCTAGCTTCATAATTGTATTTACCAGGGTTGGGGGAAAAGCTGATCTCTGCCTAAGCTCTGGCAGCAAGGAGACTTATCTTTGCTAGTTCTATAGCTACAGTACACATTCTTACCAATTCCTGTCTTTAATGTTTAAATATAATGTTTAGAAATAATTATTTTAGCTTAAAGTAGCTCTTTTTTGGCTTCTATTCTAAAGGCAGATTGTGCAAAAGAAAGTAGATTAAATGGAATCTTTATCATCCCTATAATTGTGGAAAACAGAGGGATCTTTTCTTTATCCACCTGAGAAATCCAACTCTAACGGCATTATCAGGTGGCTGTAATAAAATGAAATATTGCAGGATCAAAAGAGAGGTACCCAGTTTTATACCTCATCCAAGTAAATATTCTTCTGGTCTAAAGTTACACAGCATGTAGCAATAAAGTATGGTAGAAACTGAGTCAGTGTTTGGGTTATGAATCTGTATGTCAGTGCATCTGTTATTGATACAGATATGTTATGAAATATTGAATTTATAAAGCCTGTAAAAATATTTTGCTATGACCATGGCCACCCTGGTACATTATATGTGAGATAAAGGTGAAGATCAACTCTTGTTTCACATGAAAAAAGTGGGAACCTCATATGACCGGATCAATGAAAAATATTTAACTAATGTTCTCTAGGTTTATTCTGTCCTAAAAGCTGAACAAGGCTAAAGTTGATAAATCATTGACCAGACATTTTTTCTCCAAGCAGTTGTTATAGAGCACTTAAGCAATTAATAAAAAAAACTATGTTTAAAAGAAACATCTCTTAATTCTCTAAACATTACCAAGCACATCATTTTAGCTTTATTATCTCTTTTCACAGTGGTGAAGGTCTGTATGGCCTGGTAGTTCTTGCCATGTTTACTGACAAAAAAATAATGTCTAAACATGATATAAACAGCACATAGGGGAAGAAATTACAGTAGTCAACACAACAGATGGATAGACAGCATTTTGATCTTGCATTTACCTGCTGCCAAAGTCAATCCAAAGAACATGGCTCTAAAACTCTGTGAGCCACAAGGGAGACATAAAATAAGTTGATATGTTAGTTGACCTAATGAAATGTCCTTAGCCTGGTGATTTGTATTTCACATCTGTTTAGTCCTCCAGCTTCCTCCCTATCTCCTCTGACGTCCCCTCCATTCCCTCTCCTCTTGCCTTGCAGCCACCAAGGACGTGGGAGGGCATGTAGTGTGGCTGGTTAAAATCTAAACAGACTGTGAACTCATGCTGAGTAGGGGCACTAATTAAAGAGCCCTTTCTGTAAGGCTCTTCTATCCAGCTGCCAATTATCAGAAAATTGGTAGGAGTTTACTGGGTTTGAGAAATCTGTCCATCTGTCAGGTTTGTCTGAAATGGGCCAGTTGTTTCCATCATTATCAGGGGTCAGTGTAGATACAGGGTAACCTCAGAAGCCTTGTTTCCTTAGGCTAGCCACTTAAAAATCACCTGAAAATGTAGTAGTTTAAATTAAAGGTTCAGTTTCAGGTAAATAAATATGTTACTGCAGGGATGGATGTGAACTGGGACAGACACAAAGTCCTTAAAACAAGCAAAGGAGCCTGCTTCTGGAGCCGCTGATGGCAGTAATTGCTAGTCCTGGACTGCTCTAATGAAAGCTTGGAGTCTGAGACAATCCACCTCAAAAATGCAGTAAATTCCATACATTTAGTCAGCCAGGACAACTCTTCAGAGAATTATGCAGTCAATAACATTAATTGTAGTCCTTAAAACTCAGGTACCTGCATTTCCACTGGAAAAACAATTCTATTCTTTCTGTCAGTCTTAGCCATAGTAAATTGTCCTGCTTTCCCACATAGTACTCAAAGTTTTTCTTTACACCTGTTGTCTTCATTAAGATATGTAGAACTGTCTTATATCCCATCATGAAGCAGGATGGATCATGGTATAACTAACCTGACAGAAAAACACCAGAACCGGGCAACGTCTGGGAAAATCAGTGTGGTCGTGCAATTTGAGTGCTGGACAGAAGAGGGTGCCCTTCAGATAGCCTGAGATAAAAAACGACCTTTGCCACAGACGCTGAGAACAGCCAGAGGTCGGCAAACTCCAAACTCAAAAGGCAAATTTCCCCGGTGCAGCCTGGGCTGCATGGCCCGGAGAAGGGCTTGCTCGCATGCTGCAAGCTGCTTGGACATTTCAGTAAGGACTGCTCTAGAGCTCCATGTGAACAATAGGAGTATGAAATCTCTAGTCCCTGCACCAGTGTTTTGATAGAGACAGAAATCCTGAGTGCAGCTGAGTGCAGAATGCTGGGTGTGAACTATGCTGTTAATATCAATGCTGCGTTCAGACTTAGAGATTCAAACTTAGATATTTAATGTTGAATACACACATCAGAGTCTCCATACTGCTCAAAATCAATGTTTTAAAAGGTTCTCACAAGACCCTATCTCGTAAATCACCTGAGGAAACTAACCTGGTGCTTGGCTGCCTGCATGTGTATGTGATTTCTGACTCGTACTGATGAATTCCCTGACACGTATACTCCTACAGGGGGTAAGTTTGGATTGAACAAGCAAAAATGCTTCCACACTGTAAAACATTCCCATAACATCGATTCAAGTTTAATCAATTACACAAGGTAGCTCAGGGAGTAGTTAGAGCTGTGCAAAGCATTTTACTCAGAGTTAGAATTTGACTTAGTGTGATAACCAGGCAATAAACTCTGAGTCAGCTGTCAATTTCTGTAGAAATGAGGCATCACCAGAGCTCAAAGATCTGCTCTGAATGTTTCTATCTGATAAATCATATCTCCTGAGTGGATATTTCCACCATTTTTTACAAGAAAGAAAGAAAATATTGCGTTGTGTAGATCTGGGGAAGCTAAATAAAGCTGTAGTGATTGCAAGCCAGCCACATCTACAGCCAAGATTAATGCAAGTGTTCAGAGGGCAAAGATGCTTTTAAATCTTTTGCAAATCAACAGAGCCCTCATATGCTCCTCATCCAATCATTTCTGTGTTTAAAACATATGCCATATGTTTAAAACCAAATCTAATGCTTTCAAAGGAACTAATGATCAGTGTTTTCAATAAGCAGCCTGGAATCCAGTGAGTCATGAAACAAGGAAAAGAACATTTACAGGACCTACTACAATGTATCATCTTAGCATTGAAATTTCAGGGTTTTTTAATGCCACTTCAGATAAAATTGCCTTTTCCGGGCAACATAACCTTCTCCACTGAAACTGAACCAGATGCAGAATAAGCCGCTATAATTATGCAAGCCCCACTGCTAGAACCATTACAAGTATTTTAATCTTCCTTAATTCTTACATTATGGTACAAAAACTTCATTCCAAACTATGTTTCATCTGTAAAACTATTTAAAGCATGTAATCTAAAGTGTGTCCTGACCAAATGTAGCACAGCTTCATCTTGAATTGGTGAAAAACATAATTACAAGGAACCAGAGTTTATAATGTTGTGCTACTTTATCTTTGCTGAATGAGGTAGAAATGCCTTACGATGGTGTTTAGTAGCTACGTTTACCCAAATACATGAGCTCAACCCTGAGAAGACCATTTGGGGGTCTTCAAGAACAGTTACAGACTCCAAAGTGAAAAGTATTCCAGCCTTGGAGATGAAATACTGGCTTGCACAGGAGAAATAGGAAAAGGGACACAGTGTCATTTGGCCATAGATTCAGCTTCAGAGGGATCATGTTCCTTTGCCAACTACTGTACAGGCAATGCTGAAAAGACTCAGATAAGTGCAAAGTAAAATTATTTGGTTTATATGTGACATAGAAAACAAATCAGGAGATGAAAATATGTTTGACTGCTTGTTTTGCTCATCTTTGTCTTCCCTGAATACTTGGAATACTCAGAAGTACTGTCTTCTACTATGGAAGTAGTTGAATTAATCAGGTATGTCTTAGCTGCAGTTTCAGAAGAACAATATAAAGCTACTTGTTTAGCCTGTCTTGTTGAGCAGAAATTACATGGCATCCTGACAGCAAAATAGACTAATAATCACAACAAATCTGATTAATCTCTTCTATACTTTGAACTGGACTGAACTTTCTCTGCAAGGCAGGGAAATAACATATAAATGTATTATTCTGCAGGAAACAGAGGCAAAATCAATACACTTGCTCGTAATGTACATCAGAGCATAACATATTGTCATAACAGTGATTATCATCTCTCCATCAGTAGCCAGAGCTGGATGCTCAAGGTAGCCTGAAAGCTTCTTTCACCTGACAAAACAAGCATGAGTTGGTACAGACCAACACCACCCTATCTTTTTATTTGAGTGAGTGTAGGAAAAGCTGGTGATCAGCACTATAGACCACTTTACTCTTTTGCCATTGACTAATGCTGTGGAATCTTATTAAGTTATTTCTTCAGTAAACAGCCAAAAGTAGCCTTTGTCACAGGTCTCTCTGCTTCAGTCATGACTTTTCATTTACTCTTTTCAACACCAAAAGAAGGTCAGAAAACTAATAATTGTCAACAGATGACAATTCATATCTTTTCAACATCAGTATTTTTCCTGAGGAAAAGAGGAGTCACTGTACACAGGCAACAATCAGCATTGTATCCTAGGGCTAAAGAAGAACTGAATGCTACAAAAAAACCTCTAAGAAAGAGACCACTAAACTGAAAGGAACATGTGGGGAAACTTACACTTCAAAGTTCCTCAAATATGCATGGCCAGGTGAAATGCAAGAAAACTGGGGAAGTTTTAAAAGCAGAAGGTAAATGTTGTTCTGTTACAGGTATTTAAAGTAGAAACACTAATGTGTTAGAGTTCAAGAGAAACTATCCAATGGAAACAGGGAAAATGAAAAACAGATTAATTTTGTTCTACCAGTGAAGGAAGGTTTGATGTGTGTGTGCCAGAGTTACCAGCCCTGGTTTATCTGCTGCCCGTCAGCACAGGTCACTAGTCACTCACAGGGTAATCACATCATGTGTGGTCTGACATCGTTAGAGATTTGGAGGCACGGTGGAGGTGGGGAGGTAATGTGGGTTGTGAACTCAGCCTTTTAATACAAGAAAGGTCTTGTAGACATAGTGAGGGCAGTCATGGTATTTTCTGAGTGGATGTTGTAAGGGGTGGAGGGGAGGAACTGTAGTGTACATGGATTCGTAATAGACCAGGATTCACTAATTCCACTGCTCATTGAGTGACAACAGTACAAAATTACACAGAAATGTCCATAGGGTTAGAAAAGTTCCATGGCCAAGCTGGGAAGTCAAATCAGCAAGGCAATCACAGGATTAGTTGTTTTGTTGTTGTTTTGTTGTTTTGTTTTTTTTTTTTACGTTGGACTTGAGCTCCTAAATCCATTGCTTCTGGGAAAAAATGCACAAAGGGCTGCATTCTCATTTATTCAAGAAATCAGTGATCCAGCTGTGGTTTCTTATATGCTGACAAAATTGGGTCCTACGCTAGTAAGACTTCCACCATGTTTAGTAACTACCCTTCATACCTACCTTTTTTGTCTGCATCATCTTCACAGTTGGTGACCCCTTGTTTGTAAGGAAAAGACTATCTGGTTATCAGGGAAAACTAGCTGCAGCCACAACAGTAGAAGCAGAAGGTGGATGGGTTGCTTCTCACCACACTTCTTCATAGAAAGCAAACTATTGTGGGAGACCTTGAAGGAGCTGTTTGCAGTAAATGTGCTGGCTGAACCACGAGGTACTTGGTGCAGATCCTTGGGCAGAAGCACAGATATCTGAGTGCCTTTGAGCAGACAAGTTCTGAGTCATGTGTTCATAGAAGTGTTCATCATTGAGCGTTACTGGAAAGAAAGGTCGTTTTGTGGAAAATTGGGTTTTAACACGTGTAGGCTTCAAGCATTTTAATTAGATGGATAACTGGTTCGCTACTATGATATTTCTTTCCTGAGTTTTATGCTTTGATCCTGCAGTACTGTATGGAAAATCTTAGCCATAAGGGACAGCTTGTTGCATTCAATCCTTGATAAGGGGCTATTACTGCTCAAGTGAGCACTAGAAGACACACAAGTAGTTCTCACAGGATTTGAATTGCTCTGGAAAAGGATTTGGTATTTGAAAGATATTACAAAATTCTCATACTTTCTGACCTCTGCTAACCCAGCCTAACTGAAAGCTTGTTTTTACAACAGAAAATCTGTAACTTTACTTCAGCTCAGCAGCTATAAACCATACACACTTCTTTTTTTTCTTCTTACTTTTTTTTTTTTTTTTCCTGTTACTCTGAATATATTCAAGCTAGTGGAAAAACTGAAAGTACAGCATAGTCATATTAAAGTCAATAAGAGTCTTTAGCTTCATTGTCATTGCAATATAAACCGTCAGTAAAACTGAACAGTTATATTGAATGTGAAGCAACGTTTATGACAATGTATGTCTGCGCCTTGTGTTATACTCACAGTTTCTTGTTTCTCTCATTGCATTAGGTTTCCCCTCCTGTGGATAAGCAGTAATATGATTAGCATAGAGGCAGAGGGAATTTTCAGAGAAAAACAGCATGTCCTTTTTTTTTGAGTGGTGATAAATCAGAATTCCTCTCAAACTCTGGAGGCATTTTAAACTTATTTAGTGTCATATACAGCTAATACTATTTTATAAAAGACAGATGCAAACCTACGTAGTTAAATAATTGGTTTTCAGGACTGCTTCTGTGATGAGTGTTTATCTTTGTTCTGTCACAAACTGTTACACTGTGCCCATCACTCTACTGTGTGAGCTCAATAACGTCGGACAGATGCAGTTACAACAAATACAGAATTTCCCACGAGTACTTCTGCCATTACAGTGTTTATCTCGCTTTGGTTTTAATTTTTCCAGCTTCAGTTTCTGTTGGTTTTCTGCTGTCTTCTGCTAGATGGCAGACAGGATAGGACAATACCAGTTTTTCCTATGGATTTTTTATTTTTGGGGGGCAGGGGCTACAATTGGGTGCATCTGCCATAGTTTTCTGGTTCATTCCTGCATCCGTGCCTGATTGTGCACACTGCATGTGCATTGCTTTGGTCCCAGCTTCTCCTTTGGATCAAAGCAGCTGGTTCCCTGTAGGAGAATCCCTGGGTGCATCTGGAAGGTTTACTTCAGCTACTGCTCTAGATGGAAGTAGAGATGAGACTGCACTAATTTTGCCTCCTTGCTCTCTACCCAATGCTCCACCACTGTCCCAACATCATCTCAACCCCACTTGCCCTCATGGTGCACAGTGTGTGCCCTCAGCATCAGGTTACAGTAACACTGCCTTCAGATATTTATTTTTTTGTTTTGGCACTTGGAATGGAAAAGATAGGGGGGAGGGAGAAAAAGAAGGTGTTGTTTTAGGACTGCAAGGGCAAGAGAGGAGACTGGAAATCAGTGCTGTGCGCATGAACACAGCCACGGCTGTTGTTTGGTCCTGAGCAGCCTGTGTGCCCATTGCTCTGCATCCCTGGTCTGAGAGGATGCCTGGGGAGGACATGTTTCAAGGAGTGGATGTTTGCCTTTGGATTGAATTCCCTTCCCTGACAACCAAACACTTCCACTTATGTAAACAGGCTGCTTCAGATGCATTTAGAGGTTGATGCCACCACAATGTAGTCAGTGGAGGGAGTTTCCCCAGTTAATGCCACCACTGAGAGCTGGGACATGCACCACTGAGAGCTGGGGTGACTGACTGTAATGAGGGCTGCATAGGTGAGGACAGATCCTGCCCCATCCTTCTCTCTGGCTGTCTTCACATGGTGCTGTTCAGATTGGCAAAACTGAAGTGTGTTGCACTCTGTTTCCTTTAGTTGTGGTTAGCAGCTAACAAAGAATTTTAAAAAATAACAAAATTATATTTTTCTATCTATCATTCCATCTCTTTCCTATTGGAAGATGTCCTTGAGTGAACAGAAGAGTGGCAGGGACCCTGAGTGGTAAACCTTGAGCTCTGGAGGCAGGATGCACAGTCCTATACTTCTGGAACTTAATTAATGGCATTCTTCTTACAAGTTTTGAAAAGTATGTCTTTAATAAACTGTTTTTTTACAATTATGTTTAAATTTGTGAACAGTGTCTCCACTATTTGAAAATTATAGATATATCCATCATCTGTAAGGCTGTTTACTAGAATGACTTGCTACATCAGGTAGAGATGAATGCCATGATTATTGTTACAGAATAACAGAGCCTTGAGTTTTTATAGCTGTTTGTGCATTAGCCTGAAATGAACTTCCTTGCTCAGTGGTTTAATTTCTATCCTCACTTTCAGTCACTAAACCACAAAAAATATACACTCCAGTTCAGGAGCACTTCCTGAATGAGAAAAAGATTTCATGGTCGCTCCTCAACTGAATATTATCTGCCTTCAGTTAAAGGCTTATTTTATGTATTAGCTATTAAGACTTGGGTCAGTTATCATGCTTTTCTCTATGTTTTCAGTCTTTTCCTTCTTGACTGTTTTGCCTTTCTCTGTTATCTGTTGGGAGAGCCTCATCCCTGGCAAACTGCTGCCCCTATTAAGGCTTGCTCAACATGTAGATATGCCAATGTGAGAAGAATGTAAGGTGGTAGGGTTACAACTGCTTTTCCAGTGGAACTACATTGCACAATTCCTTGCATGCACCATTTATAGAAGGACTAACTGCTACAGCTTATTCTGCTGTTCCATAAGAGAATAAACAATTGTAAGACAAGCACCTCTTAACTGAGGTACCAGGGATGACACAAGCTAATCATACTCTTCTGACTTTTGTAGAATAAAATGGTGCAAATTTGGTGTGTAAACAGGTTCTCTGAGGCCAAAATTTTAAAACCTGATCCCTGGGGTCACTGTGTTTCACCACTGCTTTCCTTCACCCCTATTTCAGGCCACGTATACCAAGTATGTCGATAGTGGCATGCTGTGTCTCGGGTGTCTCTGACAGCTGGCACCTCACTTGCAGTACATGCATAGCACCAGTATTTCCAAATGCAAGAGGGAGCCCAAAGGCTTCAAAGGTTTCATAAGGTTTGCTAATAAATGATGTTTTCATCAGGTGGTGTTTCCATGAGTTTTCAAGTTTGAAAAAAAGTATTCCTTGTTTTCAAACTGGGTAAATGAACAGCCCCAAAAAGCAGACACTGTACTGACCACGCATCAGCAATTTTTTCCAGCTTTTTGAAGTCCTGAAGGGCACTCAGGACTATTGCGTTTTTTTGGCTGTCAGTTCTGCTATATAATTTCTATTTTAATTTTATAAATGTTGTATCACAGAATCACAGAATTACTGAGGCTGGAAAAGACCTCTGAGATCATCAGGTCCAGCCTATGACCTAACACCACCACACTGGCTAGACCACGACACTAAGTGCCACATCCAGTCTTTCCTTAAACACCTCCAGGGATGGTGCCTCCACCACTTCCCTGGACAGACCATTCCAATGCCTAACCATCCTTTTCGTGAGGAAGTACTTCCTAATATCCAACCTAAATCTCCCCTGATGCAGCTTCAGGCCATGCCCTCTCGTCCTGTCACTAGTTGCCTGGGAGAAGAGCCTGACCCCCACCTGACTACAACCTCCCTTCAGGTAGTTGTAAAGAGTGATAAGGTCCCCCTGAGTCTCCTCCAGGCTAAGCTAAGTGAAGTATACATTTTTTGCACTATATATGCAGACCTTTTCTGGTTTTCTTTATGTTTTGGTAAGAAAAGTATTTGTAAGAAGAGAGAACTAGAGCCAAAGCAAGTAAACCTGACATGATAGAATCTGAAGATACATAGCAAAGAAAAAACCCCTTCCTGTTCCTTTTATCAGAAGGAATGCCCATGCTTCCTCATATTTTACTTTTGCATTGTGGTTTATTTATTCATGTTGTAAGTTAGTTTTCAGTATTTTCAATAATTGTTTTGTGAACCTTTTCAAAGTGACATAATTTCAGCTATTTATATGATGATTCCTCTGACAGTAGTAAATATAAATCCCAGCTGAGTTTCTGGCTTCACTATGCTAATTACTGGACAAACAGTATGGTTGCATCTTGCAGCATATTGTCTGTTTTAACTATACAAGATGCTCCCTCTAGAAGTGCCTACAACTTGCAATACAAATTGTAGGTTGGTCTTGAGGAACTTGCTGCAAGATACAAATAAATTACATTATTTTTCCTACCTAAATGCAGTGAAATAATTTTAAAAGTCACATGCCTTAAGTGTAGCTATCTGAAGTCCAGACTATTGAAAATAAACCTTCAATCAGATGACGCACAAGGCTTTGGATAAAATTCAGATAATTTAGTTTCGTTATTTTATTAGAGCATGACGGGTGTTTGCATTTATTGATGTAATACTGCTGCCTGGAAGAGTCAGTGCATACAGAAAGACCACTGGAAGCAGCAGCTGCCAGTGTCAACAGATTAAAAGTCAAGGGAGAATTTTAAGTGTGTTTCTATTAATTGAATATGTAATCATTTTACTTAGAAGGATTTTAATTACATATAGTCCCAGTGTCCTCATTATGCACGCACGTGGACTAATGGAATAAAATACAGTTAGAGAGAAAAGAAAATGGGAAAATAGCAGCAAAGAGATTTAAAAGGTGTTAAAAGGAACCTAGATTGAAGACATGATACCTGTGTAATTCTCACAGCACAATTGTGAATGTGAAATAAGAGCAACTAGATTTTCACTGCAGACTTTCTGGGAAGGTTTGGGGTTTTATTTGTATGAAATAATGTAACATAAAACAATATATGCACAGAGATTATCTAGATTTTAGTCAAGTATGCCACATATGGAAGATCAAGCTAAGGTTGCCTGTCCAAACACAGTTCTGTTGCTCTACAGTCTGTCTTCTGCCCTGGCTGAGGAAGTATTTGGCTACGCCTGGGTTATGCAGTCAGTTGTCAGCCTGTCATGTCTTAATTTTGAGCACTTGCTTTTGCATCCTGGTGCTTGTCTTTTATTGAAGGCTTTATTGAGTACTTCTGTAGATCACATTCCTCGAGAGAGTTGTTTTTATTAATTTTTTTCAGAAAAAAAAGAAGCTAAAAATCAATTTAAAAATCAAATGCTGAGTGAAACAGATTTCTGTTTTATTCTGTGGCTTGACTGCGCTCTGGGACAGGAGAAAAAACGTGTTAAGAAATTGCACTGAGTGGAAACAAAGCAGTATGAGAGAGAGCAATGCATGTGATTGATCTAAAGCAGAAGAGCCATTTTGTAACTAGGGGTGAGGGACAGAGATCCTATTAAAAAACCTCAGATTGTGCCTGGGACACCACAGGGTGAGACTGCTGCCAGACACTGAAATAAATCTTGCAAGCAGCTTCAAACCAGGCACAGTCTGGACAGTATAGCAGACAGAAACCCTCTCCAGAACTGCTGGAGAGCATCACGGCAGAAACCGAGCAGGCTGTCATTTTCCAAGCAAATAGGAAGGGCTTTGTTAATTTTAAGCAGGAGTCAAGCAGACCAGTCGCTGCTGCAGCTGCAGCAGCTGCCTTAGCTTGGGAAGAAAAGCCAGTCGACAGAAGGTAAACAGGTGAAACTCGAGTCTTACTCTTGAAAGCAAGAATATGTGAAGATGAAGAGGGGAAATGTTTGCCTCATCTTGCTGCTGCTGTGGAATGAAGCTGTCTTGCTGCAGGAGGTGTGAAATCCAGAGAGCAGCACTTGAGCGTCGTAGTCAACACTAAAAAGTGAAAGCCTGTAAGCACAGAAGGGTCGCAGGCTCTGGCAGGCATCAGCAGGCAGAAAAAGGCTTTTGTCTTTGCTTGTGAGAGGTTAGCATTAGGCACTGCTGGTCATAAGCTGTTCATGTCAAAAAGGCCTTGCTGAAAACCTCACTGAGAGAGCAGGGGACATGTTTTCATCTACAAATACACATTTACAAGCAGATCACACCTCCAGAATAAACTTCAGTAGAGGCAGACGTGCTGTCTTCAGCATTGGATAGCAGATCAGTGGAATAAACTGCTTTACACATAAACTGGTTTATACCTATGATCTGAAAAGAAAAAACAGCCACATAAACCTGGATGGACATTGATGAAATGTGAAGCTAGGTTAAGAATTTATTTGTCCTGAAGATTTGTCTTGAAGATATTATCACAGAACAACCAAAACAGCATTTCCCAGCTCCTACTTGACAATTAAAGTGGCAGGTTTAAATTTTAACTGCATTTTGAAGGAAAAAGGACAGAGATTTGTAAGCAGTTACATTAAAATGCATGAAAATTGATATATGAGGCAGAGAAGCAAAAGAGTCCAAGCTGCTAGCAGGGAAGTTGCTGGCCTCATACAGCAAAACAGGTATAGATTTGTTGAGACAGACTGAAAAAATAGTCCAGCTCCATTTGGTGCACACCAGCAGCAGACTTCTGCTGCTCAGCAGCCCATCCAGATAATTGAAGGAAGATCTTGAGTCCACTCACCAGCCGGTTTTTAAAGGAAAGGGGGCGAGGGAATCCCTTGTCATGCTTGATACTGGTAGTCCTCTGTAGGGATGAACAGCAGTTCCATCTTTTCACACCGCTTCAAAGGAAAAGCAGAGATGCAGTGAGGTACTATGTCCCCTGAGGTGTAACTTGATTGTCAGCAGTTAAAGACCACTTCAAATTAACCGTATACCTGCTCTAGATTGGAAAAGCTGTGGTTAAGTGAGATTTGATCAGATCTTACACACCTGGATTCTTCTATTCCTTGTATCCTGAAGCACTGCCTGGATATTAGGGCCAGGACCTTCTTTTCCATTTTCTCTTCTCTATTTCACCCCTGTCAGTCACTCCTTGCACTTGTCAGGGAAGGCTGTTCCCTGGGGATTGTGGTACCTGGACTGGGGGAGTTCTCCCCCTGAGGTTGGCAGGGCAGGCAGGGGGACAGCTGAGGTCAGCCCGAAGTCCCCATCACCAGGTACATCCTGCTGGCAACCAGCGACAAGCTCAGTCCAGGGTCAGGATTTGGTCCAGATAAATGGGTCCATGGCCAGGTGCAGGTGTAGCTGTGACACAGCCTCAGCACACCTCAGGCAGGAACTGAGGGTGAGACCCTCAGCTGGGAAGCAGGACAGCCCTTGCTGAAGTCTCATCTCTTTCTCTCCTGAGTCCAGGAGACTGAGCCCCCAGGAGCTCCTGGGTCTCTGTAGAACCCATTTCATCTATTTGATCAGGGACTCCATCCTACCTGCCGCTGATGGCTGAGCCTAGCTTACATTCTTTCCTGCTTCTTGTGGTCTTCAGAGCTGCCTCACTTGCTCTTTGCTATCAGTAAATTATCCATTTCATCTATTTGATCAGGGACTCCATCCTACCTGCCACTGATGGCTGAGCCTAGCTTACATTCTTTCCTGCTTCTTGTGGTCTTCAGAGCTGCCTCACTCACTCTTTGCTATCAGTAAATTATGTTCAAGGCAAGTAACTCTTTGCTACTAGGTCAGATTTTCCCTAGTCCTTTGCTTGCCAGCTTACACAAGCAGGTGCTAAATGACACAGTTCTTTATGTGGTTGTTTGTCCATCATGTATTTTGCACTTCAGAAATACTCATGGACGTAGATATAAACATGATTATCAATTACAAATAACATTTTCAAAATAAAATAACCCCCTTATCTGTTAAATCAATAAGCAATTATTTTATTAATCTGATTCTGAGGATTAATTCTGTAAGCCAGCTTACTGTTCAGATCTGTAGAGGAAAAGGAAATTTGAATGCTATATTAAGAGATGTTTCACTCAGAGTAATAAGTGTGTTTTAAAACTTGAGTGCGTCAGAAAATGAAGTTTGGCCTGAGGTTTTTAAATTTAGGTCTATTATGTTATACTGATGCCAAAAAACCCCAAAGAAAGCAAAACCAAAAAACAAACAACAAAAAAGTGTTTAATTTAGGAAGCAAATGCTACAGATTCCAATGATTCTTTAATTTAAATACAAGTGAACACAAAATGTGAGCTTATTTGACTAGCAGAAAAAGTAACCAAAACTCTTCAGCATATGAAGGGAACCACTAGTATTCAATAAACATATTTCCTTTAAATTATGGGATAACATTGGCAATTATTAGAAGAGTTTTGGCCAGACATTTGTTTTTAAAAGGGCTATTTGTCCTTTTCAAACTAAGACATGAGGGCAGCTCTGTTTTTAGAAAACACTCTCAGAATGAATGAGGTGAGTTCTTCCATCAGACTGAGAGCAGATGTACTGCAGATGAAATCATTGCCCTGCAGAAAAACTAAGGAATGTTACGTGGTATGTAACACATTGTGCTGGGATTTGTACAATGTGAGCAGGCTCTTGCATTACTCATTCTTGTAATGTCCAAGGGTTTGTCTTTGGGTGCAGACATCGATGAAATATTTCCCAGGAGGAAGACAGTCCTTTGGTTCGTATGCAAAAGGTTTCAGGTGACTAAGTATCTCACTTTGGATAAGTTTGCATTATGGTAATCAGGCATGTAAATATGCATATACATATTCAAAATTTATTTGCATATGGTTTTGGTTTTCGTTTTTAGAGGTGAAAAGGTAACATAACTTCTTTATTCCTTTCAAATACTTAGTGAGTCCTTAGCCATGGGGCATATTCCAGCAGTGACTTCTGCCCAGGGAAAACTGTTTCCTGTTGTCTTTTTGCCACTGTGATGACTTTTCTATATGCTGCCAAGGCTTTGTACTCAATCAAGATATCTGAGCCTTGGAAATCATCTTGATATTTTTCTCTTCAAAAAATAACCATAGATGAGTCAATAACAGGTTGATTATTTTTCTTTGGAGATGTACATTTTTATTGTCCATTTATTGATTTCTCCTCCTAGCTACAGCACAAGAAAATAAAATGACAGAAACAATATGCCTAATTTGGTGATTCTCACTTCAGCAGCTTACAGAAGAGGAATTAGTTTTTCCTCTCTATCATCAAAACCAGACACTACATGAAGCATGCTAAAATTTTAGAATTACCCCTTATACCTATCCTGAAGTCTTTCACTTTCATTTGGCCATGTATTCATTTTATCACTGGATAAAAATCAATCAGCTCAAAACCTTTTTTTCATACACACCCGTCTCTCCAGCTTCATCTTGCTGATTGTACCTGCTGATCATTGTTGTATACAGACTCTCCATATTTTTCCCATCACATTGTCACCTAATTAAAAGGGGAAAAAAACCCCCAGAGTGAAACTCAAGCAAGAAGAGGTGTCTTGCATCTCATCCAGGCCTTTAGTTAGTCCATCAAGTAGTTTCTTTGTCCATCAGCAGCTGAAAGACAGTTTCACTCCTTTGTGGCTTGGGTGCTGCTAGGTGCCACACTATGAAATAGCCAACTAGTCCAGTGATTATTTTTTACCTGCAGCTGGTCAATAACACAGACAAGACTCAGTTCTTGGTGTGGGAAGGCGCTCGTAGGTGAAACAGCTGGCTGACATGGGCACTGGTTGCCTGGGAGGAAGGCATGTGAGGACTGGCAGCCCTTGCTGGGCTTCCCCTCATGTGTATCTATCCAGGTAATGTCTTCCTGCCTCTCCAGCAGCAGTCAGACCTGTGGGAAGGCTTTCTGGGGAACACCATGTCAGAAGCATCGGGAGGCGGATGAGGAGAGCCTAACCCTGCCGACCTGTAACTTTAATGGCCTGTCCTTGTCATTTGAGTTGGATATTGTTGTCCTAATATATCCCTTTCTCCCTTTTCCTCCCAGCCTGCTGAACCTTCAACAAGCTACTTTTTCACCAAAGAAATTGTTTTTAAATTTTCCAGCTGGTTTTGCTATTATGAAGTGCCTTCTGAGCTCATCTAGATTCACTTCACAGAAAGGGCATCAGTGTGACATAAATGCCATCAAACGCTTCCTAGACAAATGTCAGCATCTTATTTCTCCACTCTGTGTAATGCCTTAACTTCTCTTTTTCTCTCTTTGTGATGTAAAAAATGTATTTTTGGCTTTTCTTTAGTCCCCAGAAATCCCAGGATTTACTTTCCTTTTCTCTTGATTGATGCAGCTTTTAGACTGGTGCAGGACTTCTGGCTGACTTCTGCCAGCTTTATTCCAGCATAAGCAACATCAAAGTCAGATCATGCTGGTCACCTGCTGTGTGATAGTTATATTTGTATTCCTTCTTCCTCCCTTTTGTTTTTATTATTTATAAGCAACAGTAGATCTAAGTTCTTGGAGGCAAAAAGCATTTCCTCTTATGTATTTGTATAATCTCTAACAGAAAGCTACAGGGCTATGTAATACAAACAATTAAATACAACTGGTGGTAAGTACAAATTGATAAACTAGGGAGGAATTGTTTTCATTTGATTTCAGAACAAAGTTTTGGGGAGTCTCGTTTTGATCTCACTTCCCTTGACACAGGTGAAGATACATGTTCAACTTTAAAATCAGGTCAGCAGACTTGGTACAGAGGCAGCCAGCAGAGCTACAGTTCTACCTGTCACACCTGCTTCATCTCATATCTTTTGGAATGGAGCCTTTTGGAAGAGCATTTCAGTGCCACCCACCCTACCTCTGCTCAGCATATATACATATATATACATATATATATATAAAAAGCCCAGAAAACCTTCCTTGCCTGTGTTTCCCCTCTTTTCTTGGAGCATTTAATGTAAAAGCTTGCCAGAATCTTGTCCAAATTACCTGAAGACATACAAAACAAGCAATTGGAAGATGGAGAAATAGCAATAATTATTTTAGCTATCTTCTTCATTTACAGTAACTGGACTGATTTGAGGGTAATTCTGCAGTCAATCAAGATGGGAATTTCATAGTAGGAATTGTCACTTTTTTTACACTGCTCAGAGTTTAACTTGGTCTTGTGGGTTTTGTTTTGTTCCATGTTGAGTTTTAAAACTTAAAAAAAAATATTTTTCACTTCTGCCCTTCTCAGCCCAAGTAGAGCTTAGTTCATTTTTGTCCACATTTAAAGTTTGTTGTGGATTTTTTTTTTTAAAGCAAACAGCTGAAGGTAGATTTTTTCACCAAAAAATTTAGTATTTTTTTTCCCGTCTCAGTTTCTACCTGTGCTAAATCAGATTTTTATGAGAATCAGAACACGAAACTGCTTATATTTTTCCACAGAAAATGTTTTTAGGGACAAGACATCAACAGGGTAAAATCTAGTCGGCAGCCAGTCACCAGTGGTGTCCCTTAGGGCTCAGTTTTGGGGCCATTTTTGTTCAATAGCTTTATCAATTATCTGGATGAGGGGATTGTGTGCACCTTCAGTAAGCTTGAAGACTACATTTTGGTGGGAGTGTTGATCTGCCGGAGGGTAGGAAGGCTCTACAGAGAGACCTGGACAGGCTGGATTAATGGGCCGAGGCCAATTGCATGAGGCTCAATAAGGCCAAGTGCCAGGTCCTGCACTTGGGTTACAACAACCCCAGGCAACCTTGCAGGCTTGGGGAGAGTGGCTGGAGACCTGCCCTGCAGAAAAGAACCTGGGGGTGCTGGTTGGCAGCCAGCTGAACATGAGCCAGCCCAGGTGGCCAGAAAGACAAACAGCATTCAGGAATAGAGTGGCCACCAGGAGTAGGGAAGTGGTCATCCCCCTGTACTCAGCACTGGTGAGGCTGCACCTCCAATACTTTGTTCAGTTCTGGGACCCTCACTATAAGGACACTGAAGTGCTGGAGCATGCCCAGAGGAGAGCTACAAAGCTGGTGAAGGGTCTAGAGAACAAGTTATATGAGGAGCAGCTGAGGGAACTGAGGATGTTTAGTCTGAAGAAAAGGAGGCTGAGGGGAGAACTCATTGCCCTCTACAACTACCTGAAAGGAGGTTGTAGTGAGGTGGGTGTTGGCCTTTTCTCCCAAGTAAATAATGATATGACCTGAGGAAAGGGCCTGAAGTTGCAGCAGGGGAGGTTTAGTTTGGATATTAGAATTTCTATACTGAAAGAGTGGTCAGGCACTGGAACCGCCTGTCCAGGGAAGTGGTTGAGTCACCATCCTTGGAGGTATTCAAGAAACGTGTAGATGTGGCACTTCAGGGCATGCTTTTGTGGCTGAGGTTGTGGGGTTTTTTTTTTCTGTGTGTGTGTTTTGGTAGGTTGGTTGGTTGGTTTTTTGTTGATGGTTGGACTTGGTGATCACACAGGTCCTTTCCAACCGTGATGTTTCTGTGCTTCTGTGATGTCACACACCTGGGATGTCAAACAAGCCTTGTCCTCCTATTTGAAAAGAAATAAGTCTTCTCTTCTTTAGTCTGTGCCTGTGGCCCACAGCGAGCATGGCAGTCTGTGCACAGGTCCCCACTGTAAATTGGGATCTTTGAGATGTCATTGTTCACGTGCACCTTGATAATTTACTCTCTTTCAGGGTCTCTTTGGTTTCTTGGGATTCTGTGAGTGAGGAGGCATGATACATGCTCTGTACCTGTGCTTGGGGCAGACGGAGAGCCAATACATGTGCATCCATCCTGTAGATACTGCTAACTGAAAAGTTTTTGGTCTTGAATGTCTGTAGCGGTGTGCTTGAGGATGGCATGTCTGGAAGGATTCCAGCTACCTTTTTTCTCTCCAATTGCACCACACAGGTTTTACACCTCCAAGTCTGCACCAGCCGTGCATTCTGAAATGTTGAATTTCAGCTATATTTTCACTTTTTTAGCAGACTCCCAGATGCAACACCATGGAACAAGCAGAATTTCAGAAACTCCAAACAACCACAAAACCATAACCTTCCCACTTATGCAGACATTCCTCAGGCATTGAGAATAATTATAGGCAAAATTGCTGCAAGTGTTAACCAAGAGCCATTTAACCCTTGAATATGCTTCACCTCTGGCTACTGGAAGAACCAGTGGTATTCCTTCCCTTTTAGTTTCAGATTACCATATTACTCAAAATAGAACTATAAAAACCAAATGGTAACCTGAGTATCATCCAAGCTAGTAAAAATGGTTTTAATGGAAAGGGCACTTTGAAATTCCTCTCCTCAAAGGATTGAAGCAATTTATGGAGGGGAGGGAAGGAGGAAATCTTTCCAAGAAGAGCAGCCTGTTCTTCCAATAATAAAGTATCATCAAAAATACTGTTTAAAATTTAAAATTTACAAGCTGGCCGTGGCGTGCTACATGCCGTACTGGCAGTAATGAAAATAATTGGTCATGCTCTTTGATGTAGTACAAGCACTTTGTGCTATAACATAGTGGCAGTAGCTGCCCCCTGGCAGGGTAACTGGCACGGGCAGGGTTACTTCGTTTGAAGTGCGCTCGTGCTTGTAGAGACCACCTCAGCAACATTGCTGCCTCCCTCTCCTCAGGGCTGGTGTATCGAAGCAAAGGAAGAGGGCTGAAGGAGAGGAATTCACTGAGCACGTTTATTTGGAGACCTTTCCAGTTTTTGTGCCCTACGAGCAGCTTCCTTGAAGATAAAGGGTCTAATCCTCAGCCACGAGCAGCAGGGGTGATCATGAATGCAAATGATGGGCTGGTTTAATCTTCACATTTCCATCCTAATTGTAGAATTGGTACCACTGAAAAGCAACAGAAGATTCATCCCTGGTTACTGTTCCAGACACATTTCTAAGAAATTGAGATTAATATTTGTCTATAAAGAAGGGAGTTTGAACAAGATCTCTTAGGCAATAGTTAGGGGAAAATGCAGAGCCTGCTTTCACTGAGAAGTAGCATCTTGAACCTTAATATGCCAGGTACGATATAAGTGGACTCTCTAATAAATGTTTTTCTTTTTGAAAATATTTTCATGTGTTTATTTTGTTTTGGACTGCTTGCTGATCATGAATCCTAACTTTGTTCCAAACTTCTTGTTTTTCAGATACTTTTGCAGTGACTTTCAGACTAAGAGCCCTTAGGACAGGGGTTCACTGAATTTCATAAATACAGCATCACTTTGAAGTCTAGACTAGAGGAGTTAACTATAAGCCCAAGTGAAATACTCTTTTTTTCCCCCTTGAATATGAAAGACTATACTATATCTACAGCTAAGATATTGGAGAATTGCAGCAAACACTGCTGTAATTAATTCTTCCAAAGAAGTACCAGGCAACTAAGCCTTATATGACTTCTGATAGCTCAAAAAAAATCTAGCAGAAAATTAACCTTCTGAACTTGAGGTTAAGTATGTAACCTGTAAAGAGGGCATTTCTAGGAGGAAAAAAGAGAAGCTTGACCTTGGTTTTAGAGACACTGACAGAAAATTATGATCAAAATTATGTACAAGGCTCTAAGTAGAAGTGACTAAAAGAGCAGTTACCACTGAAAAGTTCTTTGATATTTACAACAAGGAGCACACACTGGCAGATGAATGAGGAAATGGGGGAGACCAAGATATGAAAAGAAATAACTGATGTTTCTTTGAGGATATTAACCTGGCCAACATACTAATGAAAATCTCTGTTGTTGGTTTAAATGCAGAACACCACAGAACACCAAACACTATTGAGTGGGATTTGTTAAGGTCTGAGAGTTAGTAATTTCCACACAGGGGGAAAGGTCATTCCTTATTCCACAATGAAACCTGAGCTGTAAATAATTTGTCTATAAAGAACTGTCTCCCAGTTAATCCCTACTCCAGGAGGAGTTTAGGGTAAGTTGGTTATCTATATTTGGTGTTGGATTAGTTATACATAAAAAAGGCAGATATACATTAAGGATAAATGATGCTGTGATACCTGAATCTCTAAATGGCAGAAAGTGAGGCAGAAATTTAAGATTTGCTAGGATAGGGGAGAAAGAGGGGTCAAATAAAAAGGATGGAGACATTTGGTGGTGAAACAGTATCCAGGAAGTGAGATAGGAAATGGAGGTTGTTTCCTTGCCCAGAAATATGAGAACTAGACCATTTTCTGGCAGCAAAAGAGAGCCAGAGTATAAAGCAGAAACTGGATGGGGTTCAAGAGCTTGAATGAATAGTGAGAAGGATAATAGGAGAAGATTGCAGGGTCTGCAGCATGTACAGAAAGCATTCTGAGGAACAGAGGACAGGGAGAGGCTCTGAGAAGGGAGTGAAAGACGCAGACAGACATTCATGATGTTTCTGATGCTGTATGGAGGTAGGGGATAACAAACAGTACAGAAGGAATTATTTCATACAGGGTGGTAGTAGATTTGAAGATCCTGGATGTCAAAACAAAGAATGAAGAAAACAAAAACAGTGCAAAAAGGTGGAAAATATGGAGATAGCAGGGAAAGAGGGAGGGCAGGAGGGAGCGCGTGTGGGCCAGGAAATGTGGGAGACATTTAAAGATAAGGGAAAGAGTGTGAAAGACAAGGAAGGACAAGTAGGGTCAGGGGAAGGAGAAATTTTACAATTACTTGTAAGTATGAATCCACTGAAAAAAAGCAATTTGTGTCAAAAAGTTATATCAGATAAAATATCAATATACAATACAAAATAAAATTCTCTACACCTTTTATCAGATAATCTCTAAACTCTTTTCAGGGCTGGAGTAAATAGGATTTGAATTATTTGCATGATCTGTTTGAGAGAGACAGTCAGTAAATTAACTATTTAAACAACATTTCCAGTCTATGAAGTCAAATCCCACGTTGTTGAGTTTGTTTAATACAGTATTTAGTTAGTTTTAGTACCTGTGCAGGCTCCACTCCAGTAAAATGTGCTGCATTTCTTTGTGTCCTGTGGTAGATTTTAAAGTTATGCCACAATTTATTACTATGCTTTAAAATTATGCAATAAAGAAAAAAGAAATCAAACACAATCTCTCAGCTGATGGACCCCACAGGCGAGGAAATGAGTCACAGGCTTATATGTCTGCAGTGTAATGAATTATTTCAGCCTGCTGGAGAAGAAGAAAAGTGTAGGGAAAGAGCACTGAAACTAAAAAGTGAAGAATGGGCAGCTCTGATGGGCGTAACCCCAACAAAGTATATGGGCTTGATGCCTACATGGTTGTGTTAGGTTCTCTAGCCTGTCCTGCCTGCAGCCAGACTAGACAGTCCTGCTTAATTGCTCTGCTACCTTACATACTCAACCAACCTACTCTGCAGAAGATAGCATGAAAGATAGGTAGAAGGTAACAATGAGAAATGGGATACAAGAAAGACAGTAAGAATTTCTCACAACTGTTTTGTCCTTAAAATGTCTCACAAAGCAAGAATTTCCAAACATTCAGCCATAAATTTGTCTCCCTTCCTTAACCAGCAATGTTGATACATTTTGAAATAATAGAGGTTCAAAAGTTCACTAGGAAAATATTGGTTTTCATTGCTCTTTGAAAAAGCTTTTATTTGTATGTAACTGCAATTCAACATCATGTTAACGTCACCAGGGTTCATAACACAGTAAATGCTTACAAGTTTAATGAAAACTCCAGCTAATTCTAATCTAATTAGTAAAATATGTTGATGCTTTCTACAGCATTCTGCATCATGTTCTTGCTGGTTTTCTCAGGCTTCTCCAAACCATTGTTGTTTGGATCAGGATGCTGGTATTTTGCCTTGAAATACCGCTGTCCAGAGTGACTGTATTAGCTGACTGTAACAGCTAAGATTCTCCATTTCTTGGCAGTGTAATTCCATTAAAAAATGCATCTGGAAATGTTCATGGTTCTGTAATAAAATAAAAAATATTCTAGTAGGCCTTTAAAAAAAAAGGTTTAGGACATACTACTGGAGTTTAGGCTTCTGATTGGGAAGCTGACAGGGAAAATAACCTGCTGCGGTTAGGGAAAGATCTGGGATATAAGTTTTTAAAGATCATACTAGATATCTCTAATATGAAATGCAAATTCTCAGTAGGTTCCTTCCTTCATGGACACTGCCCCTTCCTAATGCTTTCTGCTACGCCTTGATTTTACTCTCCCATTTGAAATAATCCTTCCCTTAAATATTGGTGTTATGCCCAAACCTGGATTCTTTCTCTGTCTGCTCTGATGTTCCACTTTCTCTGCTTCTTGTCCTGTCACAAAGAGGGCAGCAGTTGTAACATTTAGGGAAAGATAGCTTCTTTGTATAGGGTGTATTGCTCCATTCTTCTACCTCCATTCCTGCTTCTCACTACAGTGTGGAAGTACATGCTGCCAGGCTCCCTAACCTATGTAAGACATCCAGCCTAAACCTCTCCCTGTAGCTGCAGGGGATGGAAACATCTCCTGAGTCAGCAGTATTGGCCTTGCTGTCCTTGGTCTGGTCTGCCTCTGGCTGGGACCACCTTATTGTGGCCATGCTTGAAACGCACAGCCAGAGCTGCAGAAGTGGTGTGGACTCCTGGGAGCGTGCTCCCCCTGAAGATGGAGGTTGTGAGACTGTGGCAAGGGTCCACTTCTTCCTAAAAATCCTAAACATGGGATGGAGGGAAGGGAGGAAGAACACAGTACTTAGCTAGAAAGAAAAGGGTTTTTGCCTCCTTCTTTCATGTCATCATTTTCTGTCTCTCCATCCCCGCTCTGCAGCCCTCCTGCTGCAGCAGCCTTCCGGAGCCCTCTCTGTGTCTCCTGCTGTTTGCCTCCAGGGCTGTGGCTTCTCTGCTCAGCACCAGCAGCCCGCAGCTGGGAAGCAGCCCTTGGGGAAGGCAGCGAAGCCCCCAGGGCGTTTGCCGGCAGCGATTATCCCTGCAGGCTCCGCCAGCCTCCAGCTGGCAGCTGCGTGCTCCCGGGAGCGCCTGGTGAAGCCACCGAAATGCAGATGCTGCAGAGCTGTCAGGCTGGAAAATTCCTGCAGCAGTTGACCACACTGTTGCTCTCTTGCCCAACTAGGCAACCCTGCCTGGTATGTCTAAATTAGTCACTATTGGGATCTTCATGTTTTCCCCACTATAGAAATCTAGACTATAACCAGTGGCTGGAAAATTGCCAATCTATTGGTGTGACTACAGTGTTCAAGCCAGCTTCTCTGTCAATCCACTAGGAAAAGATATTTCTAGATAAGGAAAGCTCTCAAATTGTTAAGCTTTCTCTGTGCCCCAGTCTCTGCTAGAATACCCAGTTTCCTCTTCTCTCCTGGTGATCAGGTCTATTGGCAGGAGTGAATGGTACCTGAAGTTTCCTCCCTGGACCTGAAGAAGGAGTGGAGAACCTGTGTAAGAGCAGGAGGAGCAGAGATGTGCTGTGGACAAGGTAGGATGATGGAGCTGATGATAATTATATTACAAGCCACAGGTACTAAAGCTGGGAGAGATCAGTATGAGCTGTAGAAGGACTGGTATGTATGGCTGGAGCTATTGCCATGAGACAGAGTTTGAATCCAAGATGAAGTGTGTCAATGTGAATTGTGAGGCACTGTAATTAATCTCAGGCTGAAAGGGCCAGAATAATTTATGGGACTGAGAAGATATACAGGGTTGAGAAGTGTAAAATTGATTAATGTTGAGGTGGTAGGCACATGGGAACCTCTGACTGAGGATGAGGGATCCAGATTTAGCCATTTGGAATGTAGGGGGAAAAGTGAGTCTTTTGTGCTACCAGACAGAAGTCTGTGCAAATATATGTAATTTATGTGAGTTTTAGGATATTTGTCATTGTTGCAAAATGTTGCCTGTTTTGAAATGCTCATGGCATCTTGCGTCACTGGGCCAAATTCTGCTTCAGTTACACTAGTGTACTGACAAATTCACCCAGGCTGCTCAGGCAAGAGAGTAAAATGTAAGCAATTGACATGTTAATTTTTGAAGTCATCTTGAACAGCAGTCATTGACAGCATATTAAAAGCAACTATGCTGCAGTTATTAAACCAGTATTTCTTCTAAGCTACAGAAAACCCATGAAAAAAACATAACATTTGACTCTGAAATTGCATTCACTCATTTCTTACTGATGTAGAACTAAAGATGCCTGCAAAGTTACTGCAGAATTATATTGATAAAGGGGAACTATTCTCTACAGAACCGCATTATGCAAAATCAAATGCTAAAGAAATTTAGACTCTACTTAATAACCTGCAGGTAAACCTGAAGGATATTTGAATCCTTACTACATGACTGTAAATGGAAAGGGGAAAGCTTTACAGTTGAAAAGAGTTGCATCCATACTTTCCCATGTCAAAAAAAAGCACTGTCTACTACCTCTAGGACCTTGCATGGCAGCACATCTAGCAAACCCCATGGTGGGAAGGGGAAGCACAGTGGTGCTGGGTGGGGCAATGACAGCCACGCTCCCAGGCTTGTTTCCTGCTGCTCTCAAACCTACTGGGCAGGATCGGCCTAGGACCTGTCTTCTAGGGCAACATATGGTTTGCTAAACGTTTTTGCAACTGTAGGATGGCACACATCCAGGCGGCTTTCACTCCCCTGCCAGAATTTTAAAGAAATGTTAACAATGTTTTCACTTTTCAGTTTTGACAGCCTCCAAAAATTACCTATTTAAACCTTCTCCCCCTCTCTGACAACACAAGATCCAGTTCCCCCTCTGGATGCGAGGTGCCACAGTGCTTACTCAGTTCTCAGTGAAGGGCTCAGAGAAGACAAATCCAGTTGGCAGGTCTGCTCCCCTGCTACCGCTCTGGTGGGGCCGAGGCCACTGCTGCAGCTCCTGGGGCTCAGGGCATGCCAGTGCCCCTGCCCATGCCACCTACAATGGAGAAACAGGGACATTTCTGTGCTCAACAAATTCATTTCTTCAAATCTGTCTGGAGGAAGTAGCAGCAGCATTTCAACTGCTGAGAAGCTTTTCTGTTGTCCAGCCTTTCGGTTTTTCAGAAGGAGATCTATCAATATCATAGGTGTGAAAGATAAGCATGCTTGCTTGACCAGGGTATGGGTCTTGCAAGTCAACTCTCTTTAAAGATAGAGAACTGCCCCTCGTTACTAGGTCAGGCCCTTCTGAGTGAACACATCTCCACTGACAGAAGGATGACATCTGATTCATATGATGTGGGGCAGACTAATGAAAGCCATGGAAATTGCCTCCCTTGCTACATTTAGAAAAGGAAGATAACAAGACTTTTGGAAGATGCAGCAAGTGGGATACCACAGCACACCAAGGAATGTTTAAATTAAATGTAAAGACCAATATCTTTAGCAAGTTTAAGGACAGAGACCATAGCCAGAATATTTTGTTTCCAGCTGGACATCTGGCAAATATTGACCTACAATTGTATTTAGTGTGGAATGGAAAGTACAGGTTGTGACATGAGCACTCAATACTTTTTAGACTATTGATCCTTACAGTGGCTATTGATTGGTTTTTAGGAAACAGCACAATCTATTTTTTTCATTTAGCTTAGCACAAAATAATTGGTTTACCTGTTGTGTACCTGTATATGTGGAAAGGGACTCAATGTCCATATAATGTTTCTCATCATTGGCAACTTGTAAAAAATAAAGACTCATTCTTAAGTGAATATTTTTTCTTCCCCGTTATTTAGTAAGACTACTTATAATATTATAACTTGGATATGATGTGAAGTTGGCTTCAGGGGTGTCCAGGAGCCACCATCTCCCCTCTGCTGCCTGACTTGAACTTTTTCCTCAAAAAAATTCTACCTTATGAATAAAGTCAACTGTTAGAATCATCTTTTCACTCACTCTCATCCCATCTGATTTAATTGTTTGCTTTTCTTTGCAAAGAAGCTATGCTGTAGCCTACCACTTGAGGATTTTATATAGGGTTCAGTAAGTACTCTTGAGTGTACTGGACTTTTAAAATTGTAAAATAAGCTGATGATATTTTTTGTTCAGTGAAAAGAAGCTGGACATGGGCAAGGACTGGCATACAAGAAATGGCAGTAAACTACAAGCCAAGTCATGCCTCGAGGTGCTCGTTCTTGCGATTGCTATTTATATTTCAGTGCAGACTGGAGTCTTTCTTTTGACCAGGGCATAATATTCCCACTACAGGCAATAGACAGCTAATGCTCCAGCCATTCTGTACATAAATTAATCCAGAGTTTGCATTTAGTCCCTCCTGCAAGTGCTAGAAACAGTACTGAGTTGTTTATTGTGCAAACTCAATGCTCATCTATGCTGACTTTTGCAGTAAACTAAGTGTCAAATGTATGTATTGAGCAATGCTATTTATGTTATCTAGACAAGCTGAGAACACATCATTATGCTGTACTGTGCTTCCCAGATCCAGAGAAGGGAAGCACAAATCTTTCAGCTATTATCTAGCCAGCAGTTGTATACCACTTTTACATCAACAACAGTAGGGAATGGAACTATTTTTTTCAGGTGTCATATATATCCTGCTGCACTGCCTGTCTTGAAGGTCACGATTCAAATCATTCTGGGAACTGGGTTTTATCTAGGCTGAAGACATTAATCACTTACAATTTTACATCCAAAACAAAGCAAACAAAAAATGTCTAACAGATGTGTAACAAAAATGAAAGCTACCCATATAATTTAAATTAAAAATGTCCTATAAAATTATGCAATTTGATCACTGCAGAGTAAAAAAACAGGCTGTTGAGTATTCTGAGATTTCAACCTGACATTGTTTTGAGATAGATTTGTGTAACATATCTGTGAGGGCTCTACATTGATGCTGCTGCACACCTTTTTAGTATTTAAGAATTAGGGATTAAGAATTCAGTACATTGCAGATTTGGGTGGGATTACATGGGATGTCTGTTTATGATCAAAGATTTTACTTCTGTTTCGGGAGTGAAAAAAACTGCAAAACCCTTCTATTTCTTATCTTAGTGTTACATAAAGGTGAATTTGAGCTACAGTGTGAAATCTGAAACCGAATCACAACTACAGAAAAGGACTTAGAATTACTTTGGTCAAAATCTAGAATCAGACCTTTCCTCAGTGCAACTTCATTCCAAATGAAAGGCTGTAAATCATCCCTCCCTCTCCGTGATGAGAGAGGTTAAGAGGAGATGTGCAGTTAGATTGGATCTGAGCCTGTCTTTCATAACTGGTATTGAAACCAAAGGTTTTTTTGGCAAACAGCTGAACTTTCTTGACTGTTTTATTGACATAAAACAAAATGGGACAAAAAAAGACACAAAAAACCCTAAAGAAAACAACAACAACAACAAAATAAACAAACAAACAAAAAGACCTTTGTCATACAGACAGCATTTTAGTCTTTAGGACACTGAAAAGTACTTTAACTTGATGCCTGTAGCTGCTTCATTAGTTTTGCCTTGATTGTAAGGTAAGGGCTTATGCAAGTGGCTGTAGAACCTAAAAGGCTGTTAATTGTCTGAAATAACAACTCAAGCAGCTTTCTTCTGCAGTGTGCTCTATTTTAGTGCTATACAGTCTCTTTGGATGGGAGTTCCTCTATTAGAGAAGAGGTTTTTTTCCCAATCTCTGCGTTTCCACTAAGAAAGAAAATAAGAATTTTAAGCTTTTAGATGTCTTCTGGGCAGTAGCTATTTATCACACAAGGCAGAATTTCAGGACATCTTTATTTTCTTTGAGAAACTCTGCAAAAATACAGTATAATGTCAGTTATTGCTGGATCTGCATGTAGAGCAATATTGTTCTGTTGCCTGGTAACCAGTGAGAGGGAGGCACTTTGGAAACACTGATAGAAAAAGAGAAAGAGAAAGCTTAACTGCACACACTTGAGCAGAAGACTTATAAAACTGGTATTTGTTCCAGGTGGGTTTGAAGAGGAGTCTGGGTCAAGGTTTTCACAGGCTTTTGTGAGGTTTTTTTCCCATTAAAAAACCCAGCAGGTCATTTTCTTGTGTTAGAATTTAATGACTAGGCTTATTTTTTCAAGCCATGCTTAACATTTGCATACTTTGGAAAGACAAATGTTCCTAATTCTTGGTATACACTCTTGAATACTTTCTGGAGGTGTGTTCTCCTTAAAATAGTGCAGCGGTAGTGTTGTAACAAAGTAAGTATGCAGAAGAGTTTTGAACTGATATTCTCAACAACTCTGGAGGATCACAAATGTATTTTCAAAGCCAAAATACTTTGATAATTCCTGGATTACTGAAGTGCTAGGTATTGTAATAAAAATAATTAACAAACCACAGATTTTCTGAGTCAAGCAAACAAACACAACAGAAAAAACCGAAATATTTTAGCTGGAATTCAGTCTGGCCATAGCTTCCTGTTTACATGCAACAGAAAGTCAGCATAAAATGAATGCAGAAGAGATTAGTTCATAGGAACCAGTTTAACCTTTGGCCAAGTTCAGACAAAGTGCTGGTGAGGATTTGAGCGGGCTGGGTTAATGTGTTGTTCTCAGAGGCCTCCCTGACTTCCTGCTTCTGACCAGTGTCACAGGCAGACGATCCTTTTCTGCGTGGTCTTCCTCGCTGCAGAGCGAGCCGGAAGCGCTGAGCGCCTGCGAGGCTGATTATTGCTGCAAGATTTACAGCATTGTTTTGAGAAGCCAAAAGGGTTTTGGAGCCCAAGCACGATTTGAGATGTTCTTTGAATTTCAAGGTGTTGATTGGAATGGAACTGAATGCAACTTTTATTTTTTCTCACAGCTAGTTAAGCTCAGAAGCTTTGTAAGCCTTGTTGGTTTTGCCTGTGGAGTGTGGTTTGCCTCATGCCCAGCATCGGCATACTACGAAGAAGGAGTGACACATCTTTAGGTGTTGATCACTCCACTGATTATTGCGTACTGGAAAAACTAAGGTCAGAGATCAGCTCCTCTGTAATGACCTTCTGTGACATTCAGCTGGTGACAGAGAGTTCACGTGCAGGATGAAGAACACACAAAGAAGATGATACCCTTCAAATTATTGTGTTAGCTTTTCACTTTTCACTTTCCAGAACAACTTGAATACCATAACAAATTTTAAAGTACACAAGCACTAGAAAATTATGAATTAGGATCTCACTGATTAATATTTCCTGTTTACTTATATAGGTAATGTATACATATCACAACCAAGAAGGTATCGTGCTCTAAGAGAAAGCCTTGGAAATTTTGCTAAAATCATTAATCTAAGTTACTTGAGGAAAGTCTGAAGGAAGCTGAAACATGAACACTGTTGTTCTGGCTTCATGCTTGTGTCACTTGTTAACAAATTAATTCCTCCTCGTACAGTGGTTCACTGTTCCCTGAAAGCCTTGTACCCAGTGTGTCACAGCGGAAACAAGCAGTGCTGCAGAGGTCCGTACAGGCCAGACGTGTCTGTACTTCCCTACCAGGCCTCATAAAAGGTGTGTCCTCTTTCCCTTCTGTGCTTGGTACCTCAAAGAAGGAACTGGTAAGTGACCACAAAACCTTGTTCTTTGTGAATTTCTGTTAATGATGATACACAGGAAAAATGTATCAGTGATGAGGGCAGGCAGCCATTCAGTTACTGTAAAGGAAGAACAAAAGCTAAATCTGAGCTGTGTCTCACATTGAAAAATTGGCTTGCTGGATGAGAGGGCAAACAACCAGCATTCAGCTGCCACACTGCAATATTGTCTTATGATTAGACAGTTGGCATAATACTGAGGTATCTTCATGTTCTTTTTCCATCAAAAATGATAGCAAGTTTGGGGACTAGTCATTTGCCTTGTTGCTTGGTTTTTTTTAAAAAAACCCTCCCTCACAAAGATGCAGGAACTAGCATTGCTGCAAATGTTTGCCAGAGAGCAGACTAGGAGTGACAGAGACTCAGCCACGCTCAGTGGGTCAGGTCTGAGGTGACAATCAGACCCTAGTACATCCTAGCCTTTCAATCCCAACACCCCACAACACTGCAGAAATACACAATGCCAAAGAAATACCTTGTACCTATTAGAAGTAGTGGCATACTTTTTTTCATGGGGTTGGACTGGAATTTGATACGGTAATTGTTCAGTGAGTATAAATTTGCATATTTCAAATACTTTGGAAGGCAAATATTATTGCATAAAGTATTTGTGCAAGAATAGTTGTGCAAGATCTCCTGAAGGGTTCAATCATTCTAAGCGCTGTATAGTCTGTGTCCATCAAACAATGTATTTAAGGACAGGTTTAGCTTTACACAAATAAGTAGTCCAATTGACCTCACTAAGGCCACTCACCTACTTAAATGTCAACATGTATCTAAGTGCTTTCCTGGCTTAGGGCCAGAACATTTTGTCTTCTGTAAGACAAGGTCCTAGGAAGACCTGTTGCAAATGGCTGTAGTCTGCAGAGTCCTGGAAAGGTGAAGCAAAATAAAAAAACAGGACAGTATCAAATTATAACAGAGTTGTTCATTTATTTAAGGAATATAGTTTATCATTAATGATTGGCATTACTTCAGAGAGGACTATTACTGAATAAATGCAGCAATACTAGGGAACAGAAAGGAAATGTCATTAGGTATTTGAAACATGGAATAGGCCTGGAAAGCAGAGGGACTTTCTCTGAGACCATGATTATCTTGTTAGTGACTGAGAATTATGGGGTTCTTTGGGACTCATTTTGCAGTGGGGGACTATTTTGTACACTATTGCTTCTGGAGTCCCAGCTCCAATTCTTGGGGAGAAGGGGGAATGTCACATATAAATGAATATAGCTTTAAAATTGCCTTGCCTGGAGAATGCAACACACCCTTTCCCTCCTGATTCTTAGCTCCCTGAAGGGTCCCAAGTCCATGAACTGCAGTCCATGAAGGTTCAGTATAACTGATTGCTCTTGGCCAAAGTAAAAAATGTAAAAATCTAAAAACAAGCAATCCTCTCTCTCTGTTGGTCAAAGTGAATATAAGGTGAGCCCAAGCTTGTCACTATGAATCAAACAGAATTCCCTTCAGGGTAGCTAATGTAGCTGTGGTCTTGCAGGTCATACCTTCAGCTGGTGTAGCCAACCTAACTTCGTGCTTATCTATGTAGATGGAGAGCCTTTAATTTATGCGCTGAATTTCTCAACTGCTGTCTTTTTACAAGAAAAAGAAAATTTATCCTGCATATATTTCTTTTTAGTTGACAACATGATAAAGAATACACTGAGAGCCCTTGGTCACAGAACAAAATACAGCTAATTCAGATAATTTATGTATGTTTTAATTAAGTCATAGCTTGCAAGTTGTAGAATGTATAATGTTAAACTGCTGCCCAGTACTTTTTGCTTCTCTGGGAATAACTGTCCTCTTGTTTGTGTTATAACAACTTTTTTGTCAGTCTGAAAACCGAGGAACCCACATATCAATTTATCTAGCACCACTCCTTTAGACTAAGGTAAGGCAGAAGGGAGTCTATAGCTAATTTTAGTCTGCATTTGAAAGAAAAGCAGCTTTGTATGTAGAATAGTATGTTTTAATCCTCAGTGGATTTATAATGTTCAAACTGTTGTATTGAAATGTAATATCAAAATGGAAGCTTTGCTTTTTCTGGCAGATATTTTAGAGAAATTTGTGCTAATGAACTGAAAGTTCAGTCTTTAACTACAAAGAAAATAAAGGATTGCTATGCAGTTGCCTATCTTACATTACTCCTATTGACATTTCAAAATACAGTAGACAATTTCAGGAAAACTAGTTTACATATAATGAAACCATCTTAATGCCTTAGGGTAAATATTTTTTTCCTGAATTCATTTTGGATTCCTGCTAGATTTGTAAGTCATTCACATATTAAAATCTTAAATTGATTCCAAAACCCAGAAATTAAAATAAAGTACCTATTTATGGCGCCTACTTTTTTTCTGGGCAGTTGTGCTCTTTCCTTGGGCAACTCATGTTTTCATTTACAACCAGTATTTGTGAGGTGTTTCTCTTGCTTGGTACTGGGGAACAGTGCTGTATATTGTTCTTTAGCTTTATTTGGTCCTTTAACATAGTTTGTCTTGCTGGAAACATGTATTTCATCTGCTTCATGTAATTTAATCGTTTTGTTGTTTTTTTTTTCCCCAGAATACAGCTTTGTATTTTATTGAGAAAAACAAAGGACACTCACCACAGAATGTGGAAACAAAGAAAAGAGTTGTGAACATGTGTGCGCATGTGTGTGCATAATCATAATCCAGAGACCATGCTGATAAACAATATGAAACAAAGCTTTATTAATAATTCAACAAGCTAGATAGAAAAAAAAAAACAACAAAGAAGCTAAATAAACTGTTATTTTTTTCCAGCTGAACAATATTTAAAACTTTAAATGGTACCTCCTCAGTCAGAAGTAATGACTGAAATGAGCAGAATTGAAAGTTCTGAGATAATGGGTCAGAAAATGACCTGAACTGAGTTCTAAAGAGTTGGGATAAATACACCTGCATTTATAAATGCCCAGGGAGCCTTTGTGAGGCTTTAAAAGATACAAAGTTAAGCAAATCAGTCCCTGAGTTTCATTGCATATCTTATGTTAAAATGCTGCACTTAATGAAGATTAATCAAGATAATTTTCCTTTCACTGACACCATCATCCTTTGCACCCGTACAGAATCATTTATGCAAAATGGCTGGTATTGTTATACTGCCTCTTACCTGAGACTTCAAATAAGATTGAAGTGTATGAAGTGCCCTAAAATAATTGAAAAAAATGAAAATACAAAGATGCAGACTGGTAGAAATTAGTGAAGCCCATTGATGTACACTGGTATATCCTCTGGGCACACGCAGTACTTCAGATCTTTACTGCTCTTTGTCCTAAATTCATTCTAGTTAACACACATATGCACCAGAAGACATTTTTCCAGAGACAAAGACATATAAAGTGCTTAGAAAGAAGGTCAGGAACTGTGTAGGTCCTGGATCCATTTTCAACTGTTAGACATTTTCTAAATTACCCAAATAATGTCTATATGGTCTTTTGCAAACGGATGCAAGATCACACTGTTCGCGTTCCAAGCCGGCTGGCTAGGTGCCAGCTCTGAACTGGATGATGCCATATATTCATACAGTGGGAGTGGCAGTCAGGCTTGATCTTGACTGGGGCTTTTAATCTTTTCTCTAATGCAGATACAAAGAACATTCATGTAAAAATGACTAAAATCTGTCATCTGATCTTATTCTTCATCACTATTCAAATTCAGGAATTTAGGGGGATTAAAAAAGGAATTTTAAATGGATTTAAATGCCAACATCCTCTTTCCCCAGAAAGTGACCTTGTTAGGTACTGACATGACTAATGTCAAATAGTCAAGAAGGGTGCATTTAGGCCTCAGCTGCTCCTGCTGGACAAAATGCAAGCAGAACACAGCAATGTTAGCAATGAGTTCTGAAAGAGAAAATCCTTTCTTCAATCTGTGTCTGTTACTTCTTCATTGTACCTAAAGGTAAAGTGACTCTTACATTCCTAATAATTTCATGAGATGGGTCTAGTTTTCTTCTTCCCCTGTACAGTCATAGCACTTGACAGCTAACTAAGTTCTTTGAATTTTATTGTAATAGTGTATCACAAGACATTCTTTGCAATAATATATTTTTCTTCCATCTTATCAACAGTTTTGGTTTTTTTTCCTTCTGTCCTGTCTTTAAATCTGTTTTGCAATTCCAGCGCCTAACAGTTCTTACTCCCCTTCTCCTACCATATCTTTGCATTTACCAATTCCTCTACTTTATCTCCTTCTCCAGTTTTGCCTTGCCCTTTACATTACGGTTCACTCTTACTTTTTTTTCATGTATTAGGGCTATGGAATAGGATGAAAGTAATCCTGAAGCTTGTTATAAGCAAATGTTAATAGTTTTTACCGTTATGCCCTTTTGTCCTTCTTAGCTGTCCATTTTAATTACTTTTCTTCTTTTATCTTCTTCCCCTATATAGTATTTTCCTAACTTTTGTGGGGTTTCTTCCTTCTGCCCTTTGGCAATGACTTAGGAATGCTCAGAGCATCAAACTTGGTTGTAGATTTTTATCTTAGGTGGAGGAGGAAGAAGCAATCGGTTCAATGAATTTAAGAAAAGTGAAATATATGGATCCCTAACAGAAAGGAGTAGCTGAAAGGGAGAATGAAGGATAGACATTTTTTTTCTGTACAAAAAGGAGATAGAGGAGTGCCAACTGGAACAACTTTGTTTTCCCAGTCTTCTGATGCATGCAGGCTAAAAGTGGAAACAACTAGAAATTCTTTAAGTATTGTTTAGTCTTACCATTGTCCCAGCTGAGACTCCCCTCTCTGCTGACCCTTCTTCCAGGAGGACAAGGCCATAGCAAAGAACAGAAGTGTGGAACTTCTCTTCTGTTTTTTTGGCAGAAGATACGTGGTGCTTTCCCCTTACTTCAGGTGCCGTTTACTTAGAAAACAAAGTTGCTGTACATTAACAGTGAGGTTTTGTGTATGTAAATTTATCTGTAAACCCAGAGAATACAAGAAAAGCTACATTAGCAGCGAGGACCTTGATTTTCATGGATGGTTTATGCAAAATATAAATGTTTCAGGGAAATTAAGAGGAGTAGTTTCTGCCTACTGCACTCCTGAGTTCTTTGTAATGGTACAGTAGATGCTTAGTTAAGGTCTTCTGTCCAGATGTTTCAACCAGAAAGTTATTCTAGTAAAGAAGGTTTGAATATGCATGCGAAAGCATCTATAAATACTGTAACTTATTAGCATTTTTAGACCTAAAAATAAAGAAAACAAATATGACTGTTGACTTACACTTCAGAATTTGAAAGATTAGGTAACAAATTAAATGGTCAAATTGCCTTATGTTAAACCCTGTGCTGTTTAGCACAACCCAAGCCTACCATCCCTCTGGGGCAAGAGGCAATGTTAATTTTACATCGGTGACCAATATGAAAGAAATTAATGGGATTAAGGAACTGCAGTACAAGCTTTACTGCAGCATACAATCTCACTGGCTGTTGTGAGGCACTCTACCAATCTCCATGTCAAACAGCATGAAAAACCATGCTCCACCATGTGTCAGTAACCTTTTAAAAAACTTTTTTCAAATATTTTTCAAATAATTTGTGCTGTGTGATTTTTCTCAAATTTTAGAAGGAGCTTGATTGACAAAAATCAGCCTACTTTATTTGCTTACATATAATGGAAGAGAGGCAATTTTTCTCGAAGAAGTGAAAGTGCTTAATATTCTGCTACAAAGAGAACTTGCAAAGGATATAATCCCAAAATTACAAACTAAAACCTTTATGTGTTTGTTTTTTGTTTGTTGTTTTTTTTCTTGTTTGTTTTTCTATGTGAGAATTTAATGAAAGATTTTGATCAGTATCAACAATTTTTTTGCAAAAGAAAAGTTTATGTTTAAAATGTTATAAAAGCTTATTGTGGACTGTTTTATTTGCATGCTCCTGTAATAATAGAGTCAGATGCCTGCAACTACAAAAATAGATTATTTACGAAATGCCTTATGTGCCAGAAGTCAAATACCTCTGTATATATCTAATAGTTGCTAACACATGTAAGGAGGGACAAAATGAAATCCAATCCTTTGCAGAATTCTGGCTGCCAGCCCATTTTGTAACTCTGTAACTTCTCCTTAGAGGGCAGAGTACAATGCTAGGAGATGGCAAACACTCCGTGCACTTTTTAATGATGCAGTAGAAACACTCCAAGAACAGGTTTGTTGTTGCAGTCACTCTGGTAAAACACACGTGCCTCGGCTGAAATGCACTTGATGCAAGTCTTATTCACCATGTCTGCCTTTCCTTGTAAAAGAAAGTGCAAATTTTGCTCCACAGAAACCTTACCCAATATAACCTCAAATACAACTATTGTTGCAAAAATAAGATTTTCCAAACAGAGATACTAACATTCAAAAAAAGGTTTGATTTTCAGCCTTCTCAAGGGAGGCAAAGAAACAACATGCTACTAGAATACAATAGTATTTCCAGTTAAGAAAACGTCAGGGTCCCAACAGAGTTACTCAACATCAGCCAAGAGACTTGATTTCTAGTTTGGAAACTGAGGCCTTAAGGGAGACTGATTTCCAGAAAGTCCTTCGTGTCTTCTGTTTAAACTTTCCATTAAAGCATCTAGTTCACTGTTTTAAAAGGCAGGGAATACTATTGCTCACTTTTGAAAAATCTTGACCTTTTTTAAACACAGAAACAGAGAACATCATTTTCAAAGCAATGTGATTCAAAGCTACTTTGCAACCAACTAACCCCACAGCTTGATAGTCTTAATAACAGTTTAGAGACGAACTTTTGAATTACCCTGATTTGGAAAAACACTCCTTCTGGATTCAGTAGTCTGTAAGGGAAGAGTTGATTTATGGTTAAACTCTTGTTAATACCCACCCATCAAATTTAGCAGGCAAGCAGCTGAGCTAATTGGCATGATAGGTAGGGTAGAGAGTAAACATTCCTTAGGCTGCAATGAATAGTCTAAAAAGGTTGATCTGCTGCATAAAAAAAAGAATCCTCATACCAGTATAATGAACTTTCCAAAATTATAAACATGATTAATTTTAACAATGTTAACAAATGCTTTCTAGCAAATAAATCTGTCATTTTAGCCCATGTTTGTCTACCTAGGTTTTTGCTCTATTTAATGCACATCCATTTATATTCCCCTATTTGTACCGTCTGCTCTTTTTATGTGCATATGACACCTGCACTTTACAGATGTTGTATACAAGAATGCATTATTTATAGCTAAACTTTGCTTTGGATTAATTATGAATTAGATTCTGACTGTAATGGGACTGCTCAAACATGTATACTTAATTATAAACAAGTATAATAAACAAGTATGTTCAAGATTGTGACCTGAACAATCAAGTCAGGCAATTAAAAAAATTAGCACTGGAATTGTAGAGATACTTGTAATAATGAAAAAAAAAAAAAAAATCCAAGCAGGGATGTCAGAAAAACAAGATTAAACAAGATAAGTGCTAATTAACATTTTTCATGTATGGAATAAAAAATATTTAGGACATTAGTAATATTCTGGTATTTGGTTTATTTAAATACTGGTCATTTCGTCACTGGTTAGGGGTTTAATCATACACTGTCTCTTGGCAGGTTTCTACTGCCACACTATTTGAGTTAGAAAAGTTCAATGGGTAATATTAGCTTAGCTGTGGAACTCTGATATTTAATAGGATTTTATAAAAATAGCTAATACATGCACATGACAGCAAGTTCTCACAGTTAAATATTGTCACAAAGGTGTCTTTTGATTCCATGATAATCCTTATTTTATTTAACAATTAAACACATAGAACCTGCTGAGGCCACTACTGAATAATGATAACAAGCAAGTTTCTTCACCCCATGCTCTTCAAAAAGTTGTGGCAAAGAAAGTATATTGTTCACATTAGTGTGAACACGAACTGCTTCAGAAACCTGAGCTCACTGGGATAAACTGGGACAAGTCTCTACAGAGTGGCCCAATCTTGGTGGCTTTTTCTTGGAATTTGGTTTATCAGAAATGCTTCATTTGGTATAAAGAAGTATTTTTCAACTTAATGCATGCAATATGCATCTGAATAAACACTTTGCTAATGGAAGAAAATTCTGTAAAACAGAATGGGGCAATAATAAAAGTCAAGGAACAGTCATCAGAAGAAATCTCAGCTTTGAAGTAAAAGTTGCTACCTCTATCTTTCTAGCACAGCCTGTCTAGTTGAGTATCTGATACCATGTTTTTATCAATAATTACATTTCAGTTATTAGAATAAGCATAATGCTGGTACTATTATATTGACTTGTGAGCATGTGTTCTTAAGGTGAGGTTCAGAAGCTTTACTGGTTCCTTTGTATTAAATCATTATTTTTACAGCCAAAAGTCTGGCAATGTCTGCAGGTTTTGATATCATTAATTACAGAACTGCCAAGGCTAAAGTTAAATTACTTCTTTTTTTTCAGTGGTGTTATCTTGTTTCTATACGGGTTGGACAGATAAGAAAAGGGAGGGGGTTTTCCTTCTTTTTTTTTTTCTTTTTTTTTTTCTCTGAGACAGGACTGATCAAATTTTGCTTAAGGCCTTAAAGCTGGTGTTTTAGTATGTGCATCTGAAGTAGCAACATGACAGAAAGCACACCTCTTCTTCCTCATCAGTTTACTGGCAACACTTTGTGACAAATGATTCTTGTAACATTTTGCACCTGTTGCATGTATACCTCATTCTCCAGAAGAAACAGTGGTGATCCTAACGACAAAGTGTCTCCTGTAGGGATGGTTTGTGATGTGCACAATCTGCAGATACAATACTGAACGTTCCTTTAATATTCAAGGCTGCCTTTTCCTACTTACATGGCAAGGCAAGATGTTCAGGCAAGAGATGTTCAGATAAAGGCATGTGGTAAAATCACTGTAGCTCCAGCTAATGACAAACACAAACTTTGGGTATTTCGAATCTGAAGTTTGACGTTATTGTCCCTCAGTGCTTATATCCTAAATCCTGCAAATGTCTAGGTTTTCATTTAAACTTAAGTATTGATAGTAGTGTGATTAAAATTGGACCATATATTTGAGTGATGTAGCAGTGTCAGGTTCTGACCTTCCTTGACCCACTAGAAATTACACTGAGTAATATCCTACAAATAGGTTCATACTTTCCTCCAAAATAGATCATGTTTCATGGTCCCTTTTTCCTACAGTGACGAATACCACTGTCCAGACTTGCAGGCAGAATATTGCCTTCAAGTCACGGACCAGAAATTAATGATACATTATTACATGTAAGTATTATGCACCTGAAGTGTTTTTCTTCCATGGGAGCGGCATGATACAAAAGCAAGTGGGTTCCTGAATCTGTTACTAGACCTGTCATCTCAAGAGTGAGTTGTTTGGTCCTTTCCTTGTCACCAAGACAATTATTTAATAACATCTATGAGCAGATTACTGCTAAACCGCAGTCACTTTCCCACTTGTGCACTGTCTTCTTCCTGGCCCAGTGTCTCTTGGTTTTCTTTTCTATAGTGTAGCACATCTTCCTGAGGAAAATGCTCTCACCAGAAGCAGTCTGGAAGTTGGTGGCTGCCTAATGGCAGAGGGGACATGGATGTGAATCCTGTCAGGAAGAGAGGGGATTGAAATAAGGCCTCTCATGCTCCAAACAATCTAAGCATGGACAGAAGGCAGCATCTCCCCACAGCTCTCAGTGTTTTGGAGGCATGAGCTGCCCCTCGGTGTCCTGAAGGAGAAGGTGGAGGTGCCTTCCCTTTGGAGACAGCTCAAGGCTGCAGGCCCCTAACACAGGCACCGTTTTGCAGTCCCTGGTAAGGCCCTAGAGCTGAGATAGGATTGGAAACGTACTCTTCTCTCCAGTGTCCCTGCTTCATTTCCAGCTCACTGAAGGGGGGGGGTTATTGAAAGTGTCTTATCTAAGTAACTATGATAGGTGTCTGATCTCTGCTGCCAAGGCTCCAGAGGTCAGTGATCTCCAGAAGGCTACTGGGGGAACCTAAATTAAAAGCATGGTGCTTCTGTTCGAATGTCATCCAAGTGTAGCCCCTGCACGAAGCACTTCAACCAGATGCCGAAGGTCAGATGGCGTGGGCTGCCTCAGGTGCCGCTGCTCAGCCTGACGCCTTGCGCTCCTACTTCTGCAATTCCTAATTTTGCGCGTGCTCTCTGTGTACCACCTCCCCGTCTGACTCAACTTCTGAATTTCAAGCAGAGGGCCGAGTGCCTCAGCTGCGGATTTTCATTTCCCTTTATTTACCCTCATCACGAAATATCAAACTATTGCAATACGCCGCCAAGTCAAGATGTAAAAATAAGCGTGTGGCTCTTTGAGTTACTCCTCGTGCCCGCAGTCACTCTTGTCTCACAGCACATGTAAACACTGTGTACGCGGTGGGGTCTCTCCCGGAACACCGGCTGTGCTCGCCTTGCGGACACACGGGAAACGGCTTCGTGAAAACTGCAAGCTGGCGGTATTACTCCAGCACCCAGACACCCTCTTGCCTTCATTAATTCATGTATCTTACTGGGCCCGCCGGCTCCCGCCCGCCGTGAGCTGCGGAGGAGCCCCGCGCAGGCTGCGGGTCCCTCCCCGAGCGCGGGAAGGGCCGTCGGGCCGCCCTCCGCCCTTCCTGCCCGCTCGGGGGTCACGGCGGCTGGAGGGGCGCGGGGCCCCGGCGGCAGCTTGGGAAGGGCTGAGGGCGCGCCGGGAGCCTCCGGCCGGTGGGCACGGCGCTGGGCCGACCCCGGGGAGGAGAGGTGCCCCGAGCGGGGGATGCAGCTGGGCGCGGGGCGGCGGCGAACGAGCTCCTCCGTGTCAGGCCGGGGCGTCTGCGCGGGAAGGGAGCGTGCGGCGGAACCCCCCGCGGAGCCCGGGGCGCGGGCAGGTCCTGCCCTCCGGCGGAGCGCGCCGAGCGGCCGCAGGGGGGGCTGGCGGCGGGGCCGCCCACTCCGCGCCGGGCCGGCCCCTGTGATTGGCAGCGGCGGGCGGAGCGGGGGGCGAGCCCTCCTTGCTTACCCTGCCTGGCCCGGAGAGTTTCTTAGCGGGGGCGGCCGGGGCTGCCTCTTCCCCGGGCCGCTCTTGCCGAGCACTGAGCCCGGGGGAGGCGGCGGTAGCAGGAGCAGATAGCGAGGGCAGCAGCCACATGAATCAGTTTCTCTCTGTATCCGGCTCCGGGCAGAGGCGGCGACCATAGCGGGGAGGAGCGGGGGAAAAAGCGGCTCCTGCAGCAGCAGCGGCAGCAGCGCGGGGCTCCCCTCGCCACCGTGCTGCCGAGGTGGGTTGCGGGGGCGCGCCGTGCGGGAGGGGCCGGCTACGGGAGGGAGGCACCGCGGGCAGCGGCTCCGGAGGGCCGGGGGTGCTGCTGCCCGGGCCGCCGCGGCAGCCGCGGCGAGGCGGCTGGATGTCGGCAGGCAGCGGGGAGAGGGGAAAAGTTGCCGATGGCGCCTCGGGAGGGTGCCCCGCGGGGCGGCGGCGTGGCTCGCGTTCCGCCGCTGCCGGCCGGAGAGGGGCTGCGGCGGGGCGGCCCCGCGGCGCCTGGGACGGGCTTTCCCCCGGGCTGGGGCCGGGGGGCTCGGGGTGTGCTGTTGTTCAAGTTCTCTCCGCGCTCCCGCTCCGGGTTCCGCCGCTGGGGTGCGAACACCGCCATCAGCCTCTCGCCGCGCTTTCCCGGCGGAGCCGCCCGGCCGGCGCGGTTCCTGCGGGCCCCGCTCACACCTTCACCCCCGGGCCCGGCGGCGGTTGGGGCGGTTGGGAGGGGTTGCGGGGGGGGGGGGGGGTGGGTCTGACCCCGCTCCCACGCGGCGCTCACGAGAGCCGCGCGGGGCCGCGCGTGGCGGCTGGCGGGGAGGTCGCGCGGCCCCTCCCCTCCCACGCGCGGGTGGCGGGGCGCGCGCGGTGGTGCGGCGGGGGCCGGCCGGTCACGCTGTGGTGCCTCCTCCTCCCCCAGGTGCTGCGGGACGCGGGCGCTCGCCGAGGCGCGGCGGAGGCGGCGGTGCCCCCCCCCCCTCCTCCTCCCCCCGTGCGGGAGCTGCGCGGCTGCCCGATGTGCGGAGGGGAGAGACTCGTGCCCGAAATCCCCAGGTCGTAAATAGACAGAAAGCGGAAGAAGCGGCACCGCCGAGCAGCTGCGGGAGGAGGGCAGGGGGACCGCGGTGCTGTTCCTGCTGTAGTCAGGGCGGCTGATGGCGGAGTGCGGCGGCGGCGGCGGCGGGGGGCTGCCCTCCTCCCCGGGGCCGGGCCAGGGGAAGGTGGCCTTCAAGGCAGGAGACGGGGAAGGAGGCGGCGGCGGGAGATCCCGCTGTGACAGTGCGGGCGGCCGCGTCTCCAACGGGGACTGTGCCCTGGCGGGGGCCGGCGAGGAGCCGGGATCGGCCCCTCCTGCGAGCCCGGAGTGCAGCGGCAACGATAAAGGATTGTCCACAAGCCAGCAACGAGAAGGCAAAGCCGGCATCCCCCGGAGGAGCAGCATAATTAAGGTAAGCGCACTTGCTCCTCCCCATCGGGGTCTGGGCTCTTTCCCTGTGACAGCGGCAGGAAGATGCGCGCTTGGGATTTGGCTCACTCAGCCTTGGCTCTAGATGAAAGGCTGGGCAGCTTTTAGATTTATTTATTTTTTTCCTGTGTTGAGGGGACTTGATTTGTGACTTGTCCTTTGTCAGAAGTGAACAACGGTGAGGGGATGGCTTCATACGCATCCACACTTGGGGTAGCGTCTTGTTCTGAGGTTTATTAAAACAGAAGGCTCTAACTCCTGTTGGAGAAGGCAAGAGAAACTAGCTGGCTTGTAAAAAGGCAGGCATGGGCAGCAGCCTGGCGGGGAAAGACAGGGATTATACAGTATCCTTGTTATTTGGGATGCACCTGTGCAGTGCAGTTTTGCGGCTCCATTGGCTTGTGCGTGTGACAGGCACGCAGCAGGTGATGAGAGATTCGGGATCTCATTGGGTTGTGGGTGGGAGGAGGTGGAATAGGGAGCATTCTTTTTGTTAAAAGTGACAGCTCGCTCAACAGTAGGCTGTGTCATATTTAACCTATGGAAACATGTTTCTTTATACTTGGCTCTGCATGCTCTGTGTGCTAATATTTGAGCTTGAAAAGTGTGGGGGGGCATCAATGATAGGATGTAAACTGGGGAAGAAGGAATGGGAGTGTTTTTTTTTTTTAATACAGTTATTTATGCTGGTACCATTCTCAGTTCTGAAGTCCGCAGTTCTCGAGAGATGACACTTGGTCTTGGGTGATCTTTCCCAACTTTGATGAAAAGCTTAAGAGAACACAGAGAAATTACTCCATTGGTATAGCTGCTTTACTAGCCATAAAATGAAGCACAACTTGAGGTACTTAAGAACTGAGTTTAATCAAGATCAGCTAGATCAAAATCAAGCTGGAGTTGTTGTCTTTGTAGATATTTATCTGCCTCCAAAATCAGTGTATGAAGTTGTGTTGGCTGAATGATAGAAAAACATGTGTGGAAATTCGAGACTAGTAATGTATCTCAAGTTATGTTACCATCTCCTCGACCTTGCTATAGAAACCAAGGGGAGAGCAAGGGCAGTCAGCAGTGGAACACATTTGACAGCCTGCCCCCACCCTTCCTGTTCAAGCGATGATACTGGGCGTGTATGTTTTTGTGTGTTAAAGACATTATAACAGCAGAGAAGGGTTGCAACTGAGCTTGTTGCTGGAATAATGGCATGTTTACTGATTTGCTAGTGATTTTTTTACAGGTCTGTTATTTCTTAACACTATTTTGTTTCTTCTGTGGTAGCCTAAGAAGAATACTGTTGTTTGCAGTGTGTATCATGCCATCATACTACTTTATAGTGTATGATTTGATTATACGGCAGCCTTCTGCCTCCCTGGGGACAGGACAAAGATACAATACCTAGGGATTTGCAATATATTAAGACCAAGAAGCATGAGATAAGGAAGTATGTTTTGGATTACGTTTTGTGAATACCTAAGTCAAGATTCTTACTTTCTACAGAAACTTTGGAATAAAAAATCTTTCAGCTTTCTGGTATTATTACTGGTGAACACCATTTTGCAAATGGGAGCAGTAATCTGGTTAGCTGCCAAGAACTGATTACTACAACTTTGTGTTACTGTTTGAATAATTATGACATGAGTGGAAACATCTGACAGCACTACATTCAAGGTTATGTGGTCCATATTTATTTTAGATATGACTGTTTTAAAAGTTCTGGGAAAAATTACTTGTCTTCATATATACTGACTATTCTTCTGCCTGCTTAGCTCAGCAGTTCTCAGGGAGTTTGAATCTGGTTGCACAGGTGCTTAGTTTTTGATATGAAACCTTTTGGAAAATCTGGCATGAGCCATAAACCTTAAGATACTTCTTGTTGTCTGCTCTTGCCAAGCAAAAGTTTGTAAAGCAGAGTGGAAAAAAAAAATTTAATCTATTTTTGGAAAGTGTTTCTGGAGTATTAATGACTTCTATCAGTGATATAAAACTGCTCTTAAAGACTCTAAAGAGTAGCCTCAGGTAACGGCTCTGTCCTATGCAGATACACATTTCATGCCTTCATGCAGAACACAACATTGTTAATTGATCTGTAAAATGCACGTTTGTAGGATATCTAGTATGTTTTGCCTGCTGGTTACTGTGTAGGCTTTTCAGTCACAAACAGAAAATGGACATTTGAATAATAGTTCCAGTTGACGTTAAATTCTTCAGAACCTCATTTGTGCATGAAAATCAGGAGCACAGAAATTATTTTATTTTGGTTTTAGTCTGTGCTTCCATTGGTTGCTTGTTTTTGTAACTCTTCTCAGAGCAGTTGCTGCCTTTTTTTCCTTTCCTTCCTTTCTTGCATTCTCTATTCTTCTTTTCACTGACTCCATATTTTTATTTTCTATTTTTATTATTTTATTTATTTTGTGCACCTGCATAATTATTTTTTTTTTCTTGTTTGGTACACGAGGATATACCCTTCGAGGTTGAAGTGTCATCTAGAATGATGACAGGTAGCAGAGCTGCTGTTACTGGAAAAAAAACTAATGAGATCGTCATACTGTGGTAGTTTACTTGGCCTTTCACTCTTGTATGTAAACTGCATTTAGGCTGGAAGTGTTCAAAGATTGTACCCTTCAGTTGTAGCAGTTTTTAGGGATAGCTTATTTTGTTTCTTGCATTCGTTGAACAAAATTTGAGGGCTAGGGAATGCATATCTGTTTATTGAGACTTTTTCACTTCCTATTTCTTCATCCGTATTTATGAGAGTCTGATTTTTCAAAGGTGATGATGACAACACATTGTGATTCGTGGGATTAATGCTCTTCAGATACTTGAATTGTGAACTAATTTATGTACCACTTACTGTATGTAGCAGGTTGTTTTGTCACTAATCTGTTTTTCTGTAATATTTTCCTTCATGCAATAGCTTTGGTTTCCTATAATGTAATTTCCTACAACAGTTCCTGTAAAATGAATTTACAGTGAGTCCATCTTGCTGTTCAAAGTGGATTTAAGCATCCTGTGGACTTCTCTTAGCTGCTGTGACAGTTGGCAGTGAGCTTGCTTTATTTTTGTGTGAGGTTCCTCCGCATCTTTCTTAAAGAGACTGAGGTGGCAGGAGTTTGAGAATCCTTAAAGCAGCAAATGACTTGGTGTATGTTTCCTCAGGGCTCCTTGCTTCCAAGGGATCTCCAGTAAAATCTTACAGAACCTCAAAGTTTGTTTCAACTATAGACCTAGGCAGAAGGAGATCCACTGGAATAAATAGGTCTGTATTAGGAGAGGTGCTACAGTAGTAAAATAAGTAGAGATACACTAAGGAAAGACTGCAGCTATTTAGGAATACAACAAAGAAATAAATGGAGAAAGGTAGCTTGGCATTCTGTGAGCTGGAGTCTCATCAACATATGTCTGGAAGCAAAGTCCAGGTTGTTTTTATTTTTGCATATAGTAATATGGACCTCAGTGTCAACACATGCCTTGGCCAATAACCTCAACAAATTTGTGTCTCCCTTTTTTATTATGGTTATAAACTCATGCTTTTATTTTGTAAAGTCATGTACTTGCTGACTATTAAGTCTGTGAGAAGAGAGGAACCAAATTTAGCAGGTAGATATTCTAGAGTATAATTTTCAGCAGAGCTTTGCTTTTGAAATGAAACATTCCTATATCTGTGTCTTTCTGCAGCTGGGGAGTTCTACAGCATATGCATAGAGATTTTCTTTTTTTCATTTAAAAATGCCAGCATACGTTATTACCTCATTCAGTCTTCTATGATCTGTAGTTCATACTGTGTACCTGTTTGTATCCCATGTACAAAATGTGAAATATGGAGAATGTCATGCAGTATTTCCTACCACTGTTACTGTTTTAAAGCGTTTAATAAAGCCTTTTACATTCATGGTAAACTCTAAAGTACTATTTTCAGTAAATCTAGGTTTTCTGCAGCTCTAAATTACCTTAGCCACAATGGAATGGTAGTAAGTCTTCATGGAGACTCAGGAATAGTTCATACACATTCAGCTTCCATCTAAAAGGGTATTAAAGGAGCCAGGTTGCTGGACCAGTTTAAAGTTAATGAAATTATCTGATTTTCTGTCATCCTTCATACTGGGAAAGAAACCTGTATAATTATGCTTTTAAGATACTTATATCTATCTCTCTATATATGTATGCCTTTATGCCCAAGTAACTTTTCAGTGTGCTAGATATTTTAAGGTAAACGTGATGATTAGAGGAATGGAGCATCTACCCTGTGAGAAAAGGCTAAAAGAGCTGGGTCTGTTTAGCCTGGAGAAGATGAGACTGAGGGGGAATCTCATAAACGCTTAAAAATATCTAAACGATAGGTGTCAGAAGGATGGGTCTAGTCCCTTTTCAGGAGTGCCCAGTGACAGAATAAGGGGCATTGGGCAGAAGCTGGAGCATAGAAGGTTCAACCTAAACATAAGGAAAACTTCTTTACTGTGAGAGTAACAGAGAACTGGAACAGGCTGCCCAGAGGAGTCTTCTCCAAAATCTGTTTGGACATGTTTCTGTGTGATCTAGTGCAGGTGATCCTGCTCTAGCAGGGGTTTGGACTAGGCAATCTTCAGAGATTCCTTCCAACCTTGACAACTATGATGGAACAGTCACAGGCTCAAAGGTGCTAGGATTTCTGAAGTTCAAATAAAACAATTGTATAGAGAAGGAGAAGAAAACAAGCATGCACTTTCTTTCTCCAGACTCTTTCCCCTTGGAAACAAAATTCTGCAATATGAGCTGAATTCTTCCTAGTTACAGAAGATTGGATGGAAGACAGACATGAATGTCTTAAACCTAGAAGATACCTTGCTGAGAGCACATATGCTAATTGACATAAAAGTTGACACCACAAAAAAAAAAAAAAAAGAAAAAGGGATATATTTAGGAAACAAGGCTGTGATGGTTGAGCTACTCCAACATCTTACCTTGGGCAGGCTTTCAGCTAGACAACCAAAGCATAGACTTATGGAGGAGCTGTTTCTGCATTAGTTTTGTTTCTTTGTTTCTTAATTTCTCCTTGTTGTTTTATTGTAGATTTATCTCATCTCTTTGGTTTGTCAGATAGTATGGGAGATCTGAATGGTGAACTGCAGCTCCATAAATCTTGGAGCTTCGTTTTAGAGGATACTTTCTCTTCAATTTGTTGGACTCTGAACTAGGCTATTAGAAGGTTAGAAGCATCTTTCACTATTTGTATTCCACCTTTTTCATCCTCTACTACTTACTGTGTACTGGTTTCCTGATTTTTTAAAAATAAAACCTATATTTTAAACCAATACTTAATGCCATATAGTAACTCTTCCTAAGTCATATTTTCTGTCATGCAAAAGCTGTATACCTTGTATTTGCGTACAGTATTGTATATAGAGATTAAACATATATATTGGGCAGTTTACTACTTGTCAGCAGTGATACTGGACTGAGATATGTCACAGTGACTGAGTGGTTATGTTATGCATTGTGTTTGGTATAATTTTTTATTTGCATTATTGCTTTCTTTAGACTGCAGTAATAAACATTTTAGTTGGATATATGTAACACAACAAAAGAAAGAAAAAGGTGTTTTTAGAAATGTGTACATGAGGATACTTGCTTTATGCATGTAATTTAGTTAGCTTATGTACTGTAGCCCATGGAGAGCAAGTATTTTTTTTTCCAAAAGATGTCTTGAAGTGGGAGCTTAATTTAGATGAATTTTGCTTCTCTGACTTCTCTTCTGGGAGAGCTTATCAGTCTGTTTTTGTTGGCTGAGTAAAGAGCTTGGCTAGTGTGAATAATAGAAACTCCATCTCCCCCTCCACCCCCAAGTCCTTAGAATATCCACAAAACATATTCAGTCTGTTCAGTGGTGAAAAATAACTTAATGGCATTTGAAAATCATTATGAATACCTGATGAGATTTTTTTAATGTTTATTATAAGGCTTGGTTGAAGACATGACTAGTAGTTTAGACTTTTAAAAATCTACAAATTAGAGCAATGGTCTCCTACCCATGGCTCCCAGATAATATTTTGCTCCCACGATTTGTTTGCATTCATGGAAGATTGAAACAATATAAACTGAAACTGACAGGACAAGTTAACTGCATAGTTTCTCAGCTTTTGCTGGCCTGTGGGTAATATTGGTGCTGATCTTTATATTATTCCCACTGACTCTTATTAAAAAAAACACCCTTAAATAAAATTTGCCAGTTATCTAAGGTCCAAATTAAGTTAAAATGTATTATAATATTAGTACATTGATTCTAAAATGTTTCTCTTTGCACATAGATAAGGGATTGTGTTCAAAAATCAGAAATCTAAATAGAAATAGACTAACAGGTAGCTTTTAGGGGAAGAAAGGTGTCTAATAATTTATGTTTAACATACATGGAGAAGAGGAAAATATGATAAAAAGCAGCAGCATATGTGAATTGAAGAATATTTAATAAAATAGGACTGGAAGAGACCTCAAGAGGTCAGTCTACTCTGCTCCACTTCTCTGCTACAGGATAAACTGTTAACAAATACCAGTATGATGGTCTTTGTCTTTTAATCACCTTTTGTTTGTGAGCCTTCTATGCAGAACTGCTGGCTGATTATTCCTCTTTGTGTAAGGGGAAAAGCAATCATCCACAAAGAATATAAAAGCTTGTATTTGCCCTACTGAGTGCATTCTAATTATTTCAGGTCATATCTTCAATGTGTTAGGTTCTTTCTGGTTTTAACTTACCTTCTAACCTGTATGCAGCAGTTCCATCTTCAGGTCAACAGCCAGTTTTAATTCTGATCTCGTTTTCATAATAAAATTATATATATATAATATTTATTTATTTTTTTTTGTTCAATGCTTGTCATTTATGTTATAAATAGAAGTTCAAATGCTGTACTCCATGCTTAAAATAAAAATCAGTTATTTTTATTTACCGCCTCTAAACTGGATGATATTATATTGCAGAATCTAGTTCAGATATACAGTTTATGAGAAAAAGATATTAAAATAATATATAATATATATAATATAAAAATAACAGACAGTAAGTACACATACTTACTCGATTGCAGTGTTGGCATAAAAAAGTGTACTTTGAAAAGGGTTGGTTTGTTTGTCTTTAAGGAGAGTAAGTAGCAACTGTCATCTTTCTCTGTTTTGCAGCTGTGTTTATGAAGACTCACTACTGTTGTACAGTTGATTTTAACATCTGGCATGCCTTTTAAATATGAGGTAGTGCCATCACTCTGCTTACTTCTCCCTTTTATAGGAGATTGTCTGGCACAGTCTGTTGGAAGGTTATGTTGCTTGTCTTCTTGACTGTGGCACATCTCTTAATTTCTGCTTAACTAGTTTCTTTTGAAGAACTGTCAGTATAGACTCATCTGTCCCTTTCTTTTGAAGAGGAGCGTTCCTGAGTTAATCTACCTCTTCCCTCCATGACCTTGTCCTTGCAAAACATCAGTGTTCAAGACAGTGAAGAGTGCAATATAGCATGTGACTGGAAATCAGCAGTAACTGAGGTTCATAGTGTTAACTGGTGCAATCTTGAGAAGGTTAAATAGCTGTGATTCATTTAGGCCTCTCCTGGGATTTCTTTGAATGTCATTTGACCCTTTGGAGTAAGTAATAAAATATCTCTCAGTACTTCAGCATACTGTGTTTGGGGATCTTTTGAGATAGCAAATGTTCATGGTCTGGAGTTTGCAGTACTTAGTTTTTAAGTGCAGGCAGACAGGAAGTGCCTTTAAATAAACAAACAAAACCCTCTTCAGAATAGCAGCCCAGAGTTTTATGAAATGAAAAATAACAGTAATGAAAGTAACAAGATACTAAGTCAGACTTCCAAATCTACTGTAAAAATGTTTACTTGACTAAAGGAAAGTTAATTTTGCATTTTTTTCAATATAAGAAATACCTTAGAAGTATATAGCAGATAACTGATATTATGCATACTAGTGTAATGACTGTCCTAATATCTTTGCTAATATTGCTGAAAATTGTTTGATATTTGCTCTAAGTCATGAGGTAATCAGTATAGCAGAAGCAGAAAAAACACTGCTGCTCTTTGGTTTCAATACACTTCCACAGCATTTTCAACTTTTTGTGGTTGAACTTTTGTGATTATAACTTTTTTCCTTTCCCTGTGTGTGGTGGTGTTATTTATGTTTTCCTTGACAGAGTTATTATTTTGTCTTCACTAAAAAAGGAAGAGCATTATAAAGTTCTGTGTGTGCTTTGATGTATTATCATCCATGTATGTGAATAAATCCTCATCCTTCACTGCCCTTTTTTTCAGGATAGGAGAGAAAGAACGATTGAGAAATTGTGCAGCAGGTGAATGGTTTGTGTGGTTTTTGTTTCGTGAAGCACCTCTTATGATTGACGATCCAGGATGCTTCATATGTTTCATTACCTAGTTCCCAATGACAGAAGTGTCTGACATTGTCTATCAGCTGTTTACAACTGGATTCCTTAAAATAAAGTGCAAATTACTTTTTATTTAAAGAAAAAAAAATAAAGTTGTTTAATTACTTGTATTATTACAGTGTAATTTGCACCAAAAGCACAGGAGCTGAGCTTGCTGTCAAAAGTTTGTTGTTTTTTTTTTTTCTACAAGTTATTGTTGGTGTTTTTAGGACAGGCAGTTTTTGATTGAGTTTAGGTAACTCCTATGAATGGTATAGGAACAACTGTTGATTAAAAAAAAAAAAGGCAAGCAAGACAGCAACTTTATATACTCTACCATGCTTTTTCCTTTTGTAATTAGAAGCAGAGTTAATATCTTTTATGTATGCATAGTAGAAAAATTTAGTTTCTGAGTTGCTGAAATAGTACTTTGCAATATTTATGTATTTACAAGTACTTACATTTTTTCTACATAAAGCAGGAAAAACTCAGTTAAGAATTGCTTCTGGAAATAGCTTGAATCAACTGAAACTTGTTTTGTCATTTGAAGAGAATGGTAACTAAATTGTGGGTTTTTTTGGTATACTGATAGTGGATTGTTATAAAAAGCATTTCTAGTCTGGATCCTAAAGACTAATATGTACGTAAAATGAGAATGTATTTAATTATGGCATGTTGCTACCACATATTGGAGAAAGCTAGAGCAGACATAAGTAGTTTGAGTTTGAAAAGTATTATCTATTTTGAGTTTTTCAGAAGCCCTCAAGAGCATTTTATGGCTTATTTGTTGTATTTGTTTGTAAAACTCGAACTCTTTCTTTTCTATTGATTCTCCTCAACTGTGGTAGTTGCAGTGATGCATCTCACAAGCATTGCTTGTGGTTGACACTAGTCAGCTTTATTTGTTCCTCATCTTAAATTATTTAGAGCATACTGTGTGGTTCATGCTTGATCCTCCTTTAGTGAATGGGCAGCCAGATTTGGAATCTGCTCTGAGAGCGGTGGCAAGTGTGAAGGCAGCGAGTACCTCTAGTTGTGAGTGTTATCATTGGGTATTTTGTAGATTTAGAAGGTAGTCTGTGGAAGAATCCATGGCATTAGTCTTTTACTATCCCTGCTTGGCCTGGTTCTGGTTTGTGTCACCTTGTCTGTTCATCCTTACCCTTCTTTGGTCTCTCCCTATCCATCACACAACTTGGCTTTTCTGCGTGAGCAGCAGAGAGACCACAGACTGGCCATTCTCTGCTTTCTTCTGGAACAGTGGACATCTGTCTATCCCCAGCGAACTGCTAAAACAGGGTGGAGCACTCTGTGTTGTGTGTGGTACTGCAACAGTTCACATTCGCTTGTGAATCCCCAAAAGGAGTAAGAAAGGGAGTACAGGTTCCAGTGCAAGAGGCCTGAACCTGCGATGAAGGTTGACTGCACAATTTCAGGTAGATGCATCTGTTGCCCTCTGTCTTCAAAAATTGCCAGTCCTTCTGAATGTAAGAAGGGCTACCAGGGTCAGACCAAAAGTTGTTTTGGCTCATTAACTTGCCTCCAACAGCAACCACTATGAGTTAGAATTGAAAAAGCCTCCTTTCCTGACATCTGCTCCCAACCTGAGGTGGTTTGGAGCTAAGACATCACTGTGTTTAATAATCCTTATGTTCTTGTCCTTTTTTTGTGTTGTGTGGTGTTTTTGTTTGTTTGATTTTGTATTTCCCCCCCTTCATTAATTGTCAAAGGCCAGTTTGACTTCTGTAAGCTTCTCACATCTGTAATGTCCTGTGGCAGTTTCTTGACTATATGTTATGTGAAGAAGTCCTTTGCTGCCTGGTTTTACCTGGCATCTGCTTGCTTGTTTATCTGCTATCCCCTGGTTCTCATGTTAGAAGAACACTTTCCCTATTCCACAGATGAATTCAAAGGTGTTTGTTGCATTTGCTTTATAGAATATTTTTTCCCAGGCTAAAGAACCTCAATGTGTTTAATTGTTCCACCCATTGAAACTTTTCTATGCTTTTTTAATTCTGGTGCCATTTAATGTATTTTTTCCTTCCGTTTTATTATTGTTTTTGCAGTGCAGGACTAGAATGGTATTCTAAATGTATGCCAGTCAAATATGGAAATCCACTATGCCATAATGAAGGTTTAGGAATACTGTGATACTAAGTTGGACTGCAGTTTACTTATTTTTAGTGTTGTCATCATCCAAGATTTAAATGATATCACTGTCACTAATTGGCAATAGGAGATTGCTGCTAAAACCTTTTACTAAATATTTAAAAATTTCTATTTGAAGAACTATGTAGGAATGTGCTGGTGATGATACTTCTGTTGGAAGTGGCTGGCATTAACATCTTTGCAGGAGGCTGAAGTTCTGTTAGAAATCTTTTAACATGTTAAACAGTCTTTTTATGGTGCTGATGACACAAAACATTGCTGATTTAATACATCTAGCTTATAGCCATGGTTGAGTTAATTTATTTACCCAGTACATACAATAAAATGACATAGACATTGCTTAAAGCTGAAAAATACAGCACTACTGAGTTCTTTCACTTTATAATAGTGGTTAAATACGAAAGAAAGAGAAAGGATCTTGTTTTTATAAATGCATTCTGAGTATTTTGGACGTCCTAGATTATTGTGTTTTAAGGTTCTCACCCAACACTTATATTAATGGATTATTTAATAAAAAAATATATTTATTTTGCTTTTATAATGTGTCAGGCTCTTCAGGACAGTTGTGTCAAGAGTCCAGAAGAGCCAAGAAGCAATTTCTAGTCTTTAGGAAACTCACACGAAGTATAGCAATGATATCAGATAGCTTCCTGAAAATAGAAGAGCATCTAATATTTCACCTCGGAGAAGAATTCATTAGAGGATTAAAAAGGTTATTAGATGGCAAGAGTAAGCAATGAAGGATAAAAATAACCAGAAATTTTTAGGTCCCACGAGATTGATATAACAGCATTATCTTGCAAAGAAATCCCAACGCTGTGTCACTTCAGCTGCTGAAAGTAGAAGTGGTGTGAGGTGTCTGGTTGTTTTTTTTTTTTTTCGTTTTTTTTTTTTTTTTTCCCCTATATTTAAACTATTTGTTGCAGCAGTTTGAAAGGGCTTACTGTATATTTCTGAGTTGTGTTAGAATAGAGGCCCTGCGAGCTTTATCCACACACTGTGGTGATAACAGGAATCAGATTCTCACAAATTTCTGATTAGCTGACTCTTTATGAACATTTCTGTAGATGTAAAGAAATTAGGATAAAGAATTCTAAAAAATTCTCAAAACTTACAACCGGATACAGAAATCTGAGGGCCTAAAGCATACCAGTTTAAAAAAGAGTTCTGGTATTTAAAAATTTTAAAATGCTGTTCTTTACAAGCAAACTTCAGAAAAAGAGCGAGGCTTCAGTTCAAAGCTCTTAATTTGTTACACTAGAAAGGAAAAAAAATAATTTTCTATTATTTCATGCCAACAACTTGGCAGGAATTTAAATCTGAGAATGTTAGCAGGTTTCAGGGTTGGTAATGAAGGGGAAGTACAGTGATTTCAGTTAGCTGAGACACAAATCATAGCCACAATGTTTAAAGGTGTTGTAGAATTACATACGATAACAAACAGACATAAGACTGTTTAGTGTTAGTGCTGTTTGTGTTCCCTGTCCCTCATAGTAGGGCAGTTTTTGAGAGCCAATGAAAAAAAAAAAAAAAGATTTCTGGTTGTGGGTCAGGATGAAATTTATGCCAAGAATAATGTGACTGAATGAGGCAAAATATTTTTTGAGTCCTTTACCTACAACTTTGGTAGCTCAGAAATTTTTTCAGCATGGTGTAGCATTGTGGAAAGCTATACTTACTAGTTTTCTGTGGTGGTGAGTTTTTTTGTTCTTTCTGGGATGCCAGTTAATTTCTTGTTGGGAAGTGTCTTGGGAGATCTTCTTGTAAGAAGCAGTTGTTGAGCAGCAGCAAAATCCCTCTGTGACTTGTCAAATCATCTTCTCTCAGCATTGCAGTGTATGAAATTAATGTGCCATTTCTTAACCCTCCTGGAAATACAGTTCTTTTTATGATGGTTCTTAGTTTATAAGATTTCTTTCTTAATATAGGCAAAATAAAATTTTGTGTCTAGTATATTTTCCTTCTGTTTCTACCCTGCTTTTAATGATAGTCATGGTCATCCCAGGGAAGAAGCTGCATTTTCTCTTCAGCGTTCCAGTGGGATAATGAACAGGTCTGCCATTCTTGCACCTGCTTACATTGGGGAAAGTGAGAGAACACTTTTGAGAAAATAAAACCTTTGGAAATTCTGTCTTATGCTGCACTGCTGCTTAGGAGTAAGAAATGTTCTTATCCAGCTATGTTATATGTAAATGTTACAGGAGAATTATCTTCCTTATCTCTGTCACCATTCTGTGTGTTACACTACATGCAGTTCTGTGAGGCATAAATGATGCTGCTTGAAACTTCCTCATTTTTGTCCCCATTGTTTTTGTAGCTTGCCAGACTCATTTGTTATAAGTTGGCAATGAAAAGCCATTTCTTCTTGCCTCCAGGAAATCTTTGTTTTAATGTAATTTGTTACTGTAAAATACAATAAGAAATGTACTAAATCTGTAGGAGACTTTGAAAAACGTACTTACCTCACATTTTACATATTCTTTGAGTGTTCAGAATAACTGATTAGGAACTGCTTTGTTTGTTAGAATTAACATTTTTTTAAAGTGTTTTTAAGCTGTAACTTTAACCATGAATACTATAAAAATTTCAGTTTTCAGGCATCTTTTCCTCATCCCATAGACTTTTTTTTTTGTTTTTTTTGACTTTCCCTACTAAAGGTATTTATTATGCTCAACTTTTCACAATCTATTTTCCTCTAGTTACTGCAAAGCTTATTAGGGCTAAGACACTTGGTTGCACTTGTATATCATAGAGAAACAAGGTCTCAGAAATCAGTGTAAGGAACACAACCGTGACTGAGAAATTGTTTCTTAAGACATATATTTTGGAAAGAAGTCTTGACTGTTTCTCAAATAGAAAGAAATAAGCACTTGGTACAGAAGCTGTCTTTTAATGTGACATTGTGTAACTCCTTCACTTCTAATTGCATTCACAGATTACTTTTTTTTTTTTTTTTTTTTTTTTTTTTTTTTTTTTTTTTTTTTTACCCTGTGTGTGAGAGTGTGGAGAGTCTCTTCTCTGGTCTGCCTGTTATTTGAGTTCCAGTAGTTTGTCTGTGTTGGTTAACTTAGAATATTAGAGATAATAGTGTAATTTTTTGTTTTTTTTTTTTCTAATATATGAGTAGACTTATCATATGTGTTTTTTCTTCTTGTCATATGCATATGTCATATCCACTGTGTATCACTTCAGATTTTTGGAACCCTTAATTTTCTTTTAGGAGGTAGTAGCATAAAAGTGTTGTAATTTTTTTTGGCCAAACTTGCAAGCTTTTTCTGTTTAGTTCCATGCACAGGAATAATTGGATAGACTGCTTTTATTTTGGTGAATATATGTATTTTAAGGGGAAGACAGGTTTACCAGGAAGACAAAACATTCTATTTAAGGAGTACTATTGCATCAGAGTTGTGGTTTGAATTGTATTTGTTCCTTATTCATAGGAGTATGCATGTTTCATAGGTTTCATTGAAAGACCCAAATGTGTGAATAAAATAATTCTACTTGCATTTAAAGTTGTCATTAAAAACTTGAAAGCAGAGATATTTGAAATATTCCTTACTTAATTTGAGACTAATTAAAATGGCTAGTTACCCTTTGGGTTTATTTTTTGGATTGGAGATGATCACTACAGGGGAAGAGAATGTTATGTTGCTGTGGTGTTTCAAGTAGGCCAGCTGGCTTCTTGTCCATAGTGATACAAGTCTGTTTTTCCAAGAAATTGGTTAATCATCTCTTGCGCTCTTGATCCTGATCTCTTTTCCCTTTACACTTTGATACAGCCAAGGATAAAGGAAATGGAAAGTACCTCAAAGTTATTATATACCTCTCAGGGACAGCTGCAGATGTGATAGTAGGATCATTGCCATAACTGAAAGTAGCTTCATGAGTTTTTGCAAAGGGTCTTTAAGTTTCTTAGTAAAACTCCCTCTATCTAATGGGTGTTCTCTTTGGAAACTGAAGGTGGATTTTGGAAGCTGGTGAACTGGTAGTTAGCACTTGGTCACTTCCAGTGGTGTGCTATATAGTGCAGGCATGGTGGTGCAACAATCTCCCATCATTTGCAGTGGATCAGAGACTTAAACCTTGAATATAAATTAAAGCAATTTATGCACACATCTCTTAAGCTTGCATAAGCCATCTACTAAGACTTGCCTTCCTGCATGTAGCCCGTCATTGTGTCTCTGGTGAGAGTGGGCATGCAGAAGAGTGATTGTGTTGTGTGCAGGCTCTCAGAAGTGTGCAAGGAAGGCAAAGCTGAAGGTCATCTGGGCAAAGGATGAGCAGCAGGACAGAATAAACTGATGGGTGGATGCCCATTGAATAGGTAATAGATGGGGACAATCTGCTTGGAAAAGTACACTGAGTGGAGTTGCATGGCCTGGCAAAGGCTGAACTCTTAGTAACTGAAAAAGACAATTCAGTGCTGAATGTCCAGACTACCCTGTCCCTAACCCACACACAGTGGCTGGATTCTAGCACAGGGAAGGACAAGGTACCAAAGTACCACCCTGCAGCCCCTCCAGCAACCCAGGTGCTTCACAGCGAGGTTGCCTGGAGGGTATGATTACGCTAGGGCCAGTGCAGCCATCACTGCTGCCTTTGCCTCCTAGGCTGCTTTTGCCCTTGAGCTTTTGGCTGTAGTTGACTACAAGGCTGTCAGCCTTGGGAGGCTGGATAAGAGCTGCAGCAAAGCAGCTTTGTGAAGCTAACTAAGCATCCAGCTGTGTGGCATGCTCACTCCTGCAGTGTTTGAGAGGACTCAGAGAGGTGCCCAGGAGCAGCAACAGCCTCTCAAGCTCCACAGTGCTTGCGAACAACATCAGCATCCCCCATTGTCTCAGAAACCTCACTGTGGAAGAAGGAGACAGCAATTGAAGCCCTGGACTGGGTTTTGAGTTTAATAATAAAAATGTTTGCTGCTCTAAACCACCTCTTGTCCCCACACAGTAGAGCAGAGAGAATTACATGGATGAAGTAAGTATGTATCATCCCTCAATATTGTCCTAGTAGTTTTCAGTGACCTATTACTGGTCAAGGGTTTTCTGAGTTAGAGGTGGTATTCTGATATTTAGTATCTACATTGAAAAGACAGATTTTGCTCCCATTGTTTTTCCAAGTTTCTTCTGGAGCCCCGTACACTTTGACATCTGTAGCACATCCTGTGGCTCACAGTTCCAATTAACGAATGTTTGTAAAGGAAATACAACTTTTTTTTTTTAATCTGCCATAGTTAATAATAGTTTAATTTGATGTCTCCCTAATTCTTTTTATAGGGTGAGATGGTGAGCAATCGTTCCTTACTTGTGTTTTTTATTTCACTTTTAAATTGATATTCTGATGTCACATTTGCTCTCCTGTAAAGTGGTCTTGTATGATGTATAACTTAAAAGATTTCTTGAGATCTTGAAATAATATTTTTAGTATAACAGCTGTCCAGTTTACTTGGAAATAAGTATTTATTAATAATGTGCTGTATCCCTCAGCCTCATTTTCACCTGTCTGTGAAAGTATCTTGGCAGAGGTAGTTTATCTGATTTAACTGTAAGCCACCTTTCAGCTATAGGTGAAACAGCTTATTCTGACTTTGTGAACTTTTGTTTTGGTAGTTGTCTCCCACTGATAGCCTTTGTTGCATTGAGTTTTTGAAACATCTGTCACATCAAAATCCTCATTTTATGCATTATCGGCATTCCTGTTTCTCTGTCTTGTTTGTCTGCATTGTTTAAATGCCTGTTCTATCCTCATTTACTATGGAAGTGTAGTCACTTTCTATCCTTTCTCTTATTTTGAGTATACAGTGTTACTGTGATTCTTCCTCAAAGGATTTATCATCTTAAACTGTGTGCTATTCAATCCTTAACAGATTTTCTCAGCTGTTAAAATGTAAAAGGTCACAGAGAAGTATAGAATTAAATTGCAGTTAGTATTCCATTTTAGTTTAGTTTAAGCCTTCTTCTAGAATGTGCTTATTGTTTCTTCTAGCTTTTGGCAAATCTGCATGGAATTATTCTTCCCAAAATTAGCCTCTCTAGGGATATATGAACTTTATATTATTTTATTTATTGTCCTTAATTTCCATTCATCTCTTTTACTTATATAGAAGAAGAAAACCCTTCTTAGTTCTGAAAATGATTGGAATGGTTTGATGACTTCTGCGAGTGGGAGAGAGGAAGGTTATTTTCTTCATTCTTGCTGCCTTTTTCTTTTTTCAAGGAGTTCAAGCTGGCCTTTTGTTAACAGAAATTTCTTGCTGGTTGAATCCATTAACAAAGTTCTTGCATTGAACTTAAGATACCTGTGGCTGTCTCATGGTGGGTGCTGGAATTACTTCTTTGTCCTTGGTGTGGAGGGAAATGCAGTGTGTATGAGAGATAAAAACAAAGAGAAGGCTGTTCAATAATTGTCTGTAGTGTTCAGTAATGTACTGCTGGGAACTGATACAATCTAGTTGATCTGGAGGGTCCTTAGTGTGTCAATCTAAATCATTTGGAACTGGAGAATATTCTGCAGATGTGTAAATGACAGTTCTCAATGTTAATTCCTAAAAGCTGGGACTCCTAGAGAGAATTTCTTCCAGAGCTCCTGATTACCATTCAAGCTCTACTGCTGCCATGTTTTTATTACTGATGGAAAGAAAGTAGGATAAAAATATTTGTATTATTTCCACACATTCAAAAAAGTTAGTATTAATTTTTAACTGTAGATCCAAGTTAGAACATGGAATTAAGTACAACTCCCAAAACCTTAAGGAAGATGACCTTGTAAATTGAGTTGCTTAGAATGGCAGAATGTCTGCCTGGAGGATTCACAGGAATTATAGTTACGTTTTCAAGTGAGAATTCTTTTGTTGCTTTTGATACTAGTTGAAGATTTTGAACTCTGGTGTCTGTTGAGACCTTTGGGAGAAATCTCATTTTCTCCCAAGGGAAATACAGAGAATGGTTAGATCCTCCGAAAATTGTTGGACATGTTTTCTCTCTAGAATACTAGAAGCCACAGATAATTTGGAAGTAGAATCTAGAAAAAACAACCTGGACTGTGACTGGTTAGACTAAGGAAACAGCAGTTTCTGAGGTACTGTGAAAAAAATTTCGTAACACTTTGGCAACACAGCTGTTGAACAACGTGGTAAAAAGACTCTAGCAATCTGAAATTCTTTCTGTGACTTAGAGAAGTATATACAGGTTTAGTATCAAAGTAATGAGAATACAACCCTAGAAGAAATTGAATTGGTAAGTTTTCTTAGTCAGCAGTTTGCCCATTTTATTACTTGCTCTGCAGCATTTTCCTGGGCTATTTTTTCTTTTTCTTCCCCCCGCCCCCCCAATATGTTGGTCTTTAAAATGCAACAAGGACAGTGTTATTAATCCCAAGAAGTTGCTAGCAATGATGATCCTTTTAGCAGAAAACAGGGCTAGAAAGGATCTTGAAGTTACCACTTGTGGTGGGTTGACCTTGGCCAGCAGCCAAGCACCCACACAACAGCTCATTTGCCGTGCCCTCCCCTCCCACGGCCAGAAGTGAGAGTAGGAACAGCAACAATAAGAAAACTCATGGTTCAAGATAAAGACAGTTTAACAAGTGAGGGAAAGAAAAACAAGTGATGCAAATAAATCACTCACTGCCACTCACAAGCAGACCTATGACCAGCAAGTCTCAGAGCAAAAGCCACCTTGGAAGACAAACTCTCCTCTTCTGTTACCTGAGTTTTACAACTGAGCATGGTGTTAACACAGTGTGAAATATCTCTTTGACCAGTTCCTTCATTTGTCCCAGCTGTATCCCCTCCCACCTTGTTGTGCATCCCTAGCCTGTTTGCTGGAGTGGAAAAAAGAGCCTTAACACTGTGCAAGCACTATCCAGCAGCAGCCAAAACATTGGTGTGTTATCCACACTGTTCTAGTCGCAAATGCAAAACACAGCTCCATACAGCTGCTGTAAACAAATTAACTCCATCCCAGCCAGATCATGGTTTTCCCATGCTCCAGAGTGGAATCGGCAGAGTAACCCACTTCTCCCAAATAAACACGTGTATATGATTTTGAGTTTTCTCTGTGTATTTCAGTTTTTTACACTGATGGCTGTTAAATAAACCACTTCTGGTGGTTTGGTGTTGATGAATGTAGGGAATATAATAGATTTGTGATCAGAAGACTTGCATACAGCTAGTATGGCTTTGAAAAGTGATTGACTTGGAATGCTTAACAGCTCTTTATAGAGTGCTTAACTTTTAAAGTATTACATATATTAATTAAATTTTTTGGCTCAGTCTGTAATAGAGATTGAATAATTTCAAAGCTGGCTCAGCATGCAGGCCGTCAAGGCTGGCTTTACAACTGCCCTGTCTTCAGATTTCCCTGTCTGCTGCTAATATCAGTTTATCTTGTCTTCTGCAATTATACATGCCTCCTCCTGTCTTTTTGCCAGTGGAGAGTATGTCGTGGTTTAGGCCCAAGACAACAACAAAGGAACAGCCCCATGGCCGCTCACTCAACTCCCGCCCCACCACACGCTGGCATGAGGAGGGCAAAGCACATGGATTGAGACAAAGGACAAAGAGGGTTCTTCACCGATTAAGGTCCCGGGCAAAACAGACTCAACTTGGGGGAAAAAATAATAATTACATTTCACACTAATCAAACACACACAGGACACAGGCAACACAAAGAGCAGGGCTTGCCTATGTTACCCCACCCCTCCCTTCTTCCCGGGCCCAAATCACTTTGTTCCCGGTTTCTCTCCCTCCTCCCCCCAGCGGCACAGTATGTGAGTGCCCTTAGTATCTCAGGCTCCTCTTGTGGTTTTACGCCCTTTTTGCTGTAGAAGAGCTTGCACATTGGTTTACCATGGAGTGTGCTTGTCTTGCATGCAGCAGTTGAAAAGGCTAGCAAACAGGTCCTCAGAAGGTTCCAGAAGCAGCTGGCAAGACAGCCCTAGACTGAACTGTTACTGATGGAAAAATATGTTCCCAAGCTTGGCATCTGAGTCTGCCACTGCCAAAAATATCTGTGAATGGTCTGTTCTGAAACATGTTGTAGAGAAAAGGTGAAGAAGCAGTGCCAAGATAGCATTGCATTTATCCCCCTGGACTGTTTTCTTTCTAACTGCAGTATGGTGAAAGGCCAAATGTGTGAGTTGCCGATTGTTTCATTCATGCCATATAGAAGCTGCAAAGAAGGGACTGCTGTGCAAACATGCTCTGGTCAGCTGTTACTGAAATGTCAAATAGTTGTTTTTTCAATTTGTGCATTGTTAGGAAAGTTCATTAATCGAAATAAAGCATATTAGTCCTATTAAGCCTGGTATCTTCAAACAGGGGCGAGAGACTGGTCATTTTAAGATTTAGGTATAGAAGAGTACTAGAATTGTTAATGCTGAAACAAGGATGTTATGCTCTTAAAAATAGTTTAAAGTGGATATATATTGTTTTCCTTCCCCCTTGACAGTTTTACACTCCTTAGTTGTTGTACATTAAAATATAAAAATTGCCAAAGTTAAATATGGGAAGAACATACTTAATTGGCATCCATGTAGCAGTTGAGGAAAGGTGGTGTGGAAAAAAGATGCTTTGCAGAATTCAATATTATTGCTAGATTCTAGTACTTTTATTTGCTTCTGTGTTCTTAGTGCACTTTGCACTCACTTAAGTAGAAGTAAGCAGCTGTTACATAGCTCAGTGTTAAACACAGTAGTGCAAGGGTCGTACCAGTAACAGCAAAAAATTAACTTCCCATGTTGTGTTGGAGAATTTTTGCACATGCTGTTCAAATTAAGACCTGACCTGAAAGGTAGTATTTGCTGTTCTAAGTAATGAGGTAACCCTCATGCTTTTCTGCATTGCCTCCACAGATGTGACTCAGTAGCTGGCTTCTCCCCTCCTTCCCCCACTACCCCTCTTGATTAAACTTACCTATAAAAGGCAACTTAACTAGATTTTGTGGTCAGTTGAAGAGCATTGCTTTCTTGACTTAAAGTCAGAAAAAAAGGAAAATTACAGGTGAGTCTTGGTACTTTGATTTAAAAAAAAATAAATGGCATGATCAAAATTGTATGTCTCAGTTGCAGGAGTATATAGTTTGAAGACATCTGAAATTAAAGTAACTTCTCCATTTAATTTAAACTTTTATTAGAGTGTAATATTTAGGTAGGACCAGGGCACTAACAAAACACAGTAAAATTAGAGAAAAATCACTCAACCTTGAAGATAAATAGGTGATTCTTGAGTTGTTTGGATATAATTCATAAAAATAATAAACCAGAAATACACAAATGGAATAACCACTTTGAGAATATTTTAATAAAAACATTTATAGTCTTATGGAAACAGTAATGGGCCACAGGAGCCATGTGTCAGCCCTGATATTGTGTGCTCTTCATCACAGTATGAATGTACCTTTCAAAGGTGTAAAGAAAATAGTTGCAATCTTCTTTAGTTGCAGAATTACTCAGCTAAGATGCACATATTCAGAACTACTGATTATTAAGGCTTGTTCTAAGGAGTAAGAGTGAAAGTAGTTCTGTATTGCCATTTATAAACGTGTCTCTGCTGCACTATTCTACTGCTGCTGCGTTGGCCTTGGGAGGGACCTGTGTGCTATGGAAGGGGTATTATCTCTGTTCTATGAACATAGTTTTAGAGATAGAGTTTCATTCCACTGCCTTGTTTTTTTTCAGTGAAAAGTGGCCCAAAGGTGAGGTTAGTTACCATTTGAAACATTCCTGAGAAGTCACCACTTCCTCCCTTTCTTCCCATCTTTTCCTTGTGAAGACTTTTTCAGGCTGCCTTGGCCTTTTCCTCCAGTTTCATGATCTCCCAGGTCAAGCAGAGCTTCTTTTCCCATTTTCACCAGCTTGCACAAAATCCAGTCGCAGTTTCCTAAAAAAACCCCCCAAATATACAAAAGGAATATGGCTTTCGTCGTCTTCACCAGTGCTGTTTGTTTCCTGGTTGCCCTCACCATGCTACTTGCTATAGTGATACAATACCTTCTTGCTTCTCTGCTTCTCCATGCATCATTTTCCTTTCGTTTTATTTATGACTTCTCTAGGCTTTACCACTCCTAGTAGGGTATTCTCAAGGACTTTTACCTCACTAATTATGAATACTATCTTTATTCTCTCTGAGAAGTTAATTCTGTGTTCCCTGTCAGCACTGAATGGGAGTATAACCCTGTATGATCTGATACTGAAGGATCTGGTAGCTCAATGTATGATAAAATTCCTGATCTTGAATGATACATTCAGCCTTACTGTTTAGCAGTTTATAAAGTACGGAACAAAATCTAGGGATTCTTGATTCATTTTTGTAAACTCTGGGACTGGCAGTTTCTAATTACTATATTTAGATGCCTTCTCTTAATGTGCACCTAGGCATTATTACAACATACTATAGTAATTGTTTAAGTGACATAGTTTTGCAGTCAGTTGTCTTTAAAGTTTGGAGGACAGTGTAGAGGTTATGTCTCTTCCTACTGATAAACTTCAGGAACTAGCCAAATATGTGCAAACATTTGTAATATCTCACCCAAGAGCAGAATAAATTTCCTGAGATAATTCTGTAGTCAGTATGCTTGCGATAGCCATTAGTATTTGCTTAGATTTTATAGCATGGCAGCTAGAAATGTCAGTATGTAGCTAACAGAAATTAGTTAATTACAAAGCAGCAGCTTGTACCACTTGTAAATAATGATAGGCACAGAATGCAACACTAACATTAGCAGCTTGTTTTTGTAATGTTTGTATAAGTATACTATTGAGATTTTATAATTGAACAAAGCTTAAAAAATATTTATATTGGCCCTATTGACATGTCAGGGTTTTTTTGTATATTTTTTTTTTCAGTGGATAGATAATTGCAATGAAACTGCAAATATTATTTGAGAATACTATTGCTGTATTAAACTATATAATGGATAAGGCAGTGTTTGGAAAGCTACTTCTGCTATTCACCTAGACTATCCTCCTTCACTTGAACCTATAAGGGAAGATATTAGAAGTAAGGACAGGAATTTTACAAGGTAATGTACAGTGTAATGACAGAAAAATGGGTAGGAAATTGACTTTCAAGTTCCCAGGTATAAATGAATGAATGTAAATCAGTGTTGCTCATTGTTATTCTGGTCTGTAATAGAAAATGTCCAATTTAGTACAGATACTTAAATAGCTACACGAAAAGTTAAAACTTGAAAATTATTTTTTGAACTGTTATTAACATTTTAAGATATATCACTATACATCTAACCATTTACACTATGTTGTGACAGATTGTTAGTAAAATGTGGAGTTCAGGCACATTCCGCACTGCTTTGCTAGGAAGCAGCAGGATTTTTTGTTTGTTTGTTTGTTTAATTTTCTATAGTTTCAGGAAATTATTTCTTCCTCTCCTGACCAAGGCAATTCAATGTTTGGCATTGAAAGTTGTCTGAATTGCCCCAATATCTCTAAAGACTTGCATACCCTCTGATATAAAATTCTTTTTAGTCTACCAGATCATTAGGATCTGTATCACTAGAAAAAAAAGATGTAATTCTTTTCAAGCATTGGTTGTAGCTGCTGCCCTTGTATAGCTAGGTAGTATAATACTGAAAGTGGAATGTTTGAACTACTGATGGCTTAATTAAGCATTATTACTTCAGTTACTTATGTTTATCTGGGTACTTGACTGTGTTTGCTGTTGATACAATCAGAAGTTTCAGAATATCTAAATATGTTGATATTATGTGTAGACAAGTATGGGTTGGGTTAACAGATCTCTGGAAAGGGTTATATAAATTAATGCAGATGATGTAAAAATTACTATAAAAACACATGGAAGTGAAGTGTCAGATTGAGGTTCACTTGGTTCTGAAGTATTTCATGTGATTATAAAATATTTTTAAGTATTTCACTCTGCTGCAACAATGAAATCCTGTAAACATATACCAGACAATGAATCTGCATTTTTTTTATGTTTCAAGAAATTAAGTTCCTGGCCAACAAGAAATCTTCATACTGATGTTGTTCCCAGTTGATAAAGTTTTATGACCTCATATGAGAGTCGGTGAAAATAAAGTTCCGGCCTTACAGCCAAGGAAATCCCAGAACCTTCAACTTGTTGCCAGAAGAGTTAATGCTGACTGTTGACTCTGCCACCCTCAGGAAGTAATTCAAAATAACTTTTTTTTTTCCCCTAGGTTTTCAGAACATTATATCCTCACTTGCAAATTAATTTTAAAGGGAAGAAATAAATGCTGCTGTTTTGTGTTTGGAAAGTAAGGTTCAGAGAATATTTTGCAGTGTTGTGATGTGATTTTGGTTTAAGGTTTTAGTTTCTTTTAGAAACAATGGACACTTATGAGGGTTCTATACATTTGTATGAGCACAGGAGTAGACAGAAAAGAATAGAAAACAAGTAAAACCTATAGTCAAAATTGCTGTTATTAGCTGACAAGAAGCCAGTGTTTGGAGTCAGCATGTTATTGGTTTTAAGGTTTTTACCTATTACCTATGAACAGTGATCAAACATCAGATGTAGCATTTTCTGCCTTGAATAAGTAGCACCAGCTCTTAACGCACAGAGCTAATGTATTCTGCAAACCATATCAGGTCGTTATTTTTCAGTATTTTTATTTTTAGTTGACTACAATTCTGTAAAACTCTAAATATGCCCGTTCTGTAAAACTCTAAATATGCCCATAACAGCAGTAGTAAGACAAAACAGGCTTTAAAAACTGCATTCATAAGTTAGAATCCCAGTGCAAAACTGCAGTTGCACAAGCTTTCAAATGACTCTGAAATTTTTCAAAGCTGCATTAACCTAATTATAAAAATACTACACTTCAAAAATATGAGGTGTAAGCCATTGCATTTTAGTATCCTTCTAAGTATCTTTCTTTTCCAAATAAACTTCTCATGCTCTATAATCAGTTCTACAGCCCAAGGGGTATGGAATATGCTTTATTTATAGGGTGATACACCATGAGGATATTCTGTGGGGCTGATGAGAGATTTCTGATTACCATCTGCTGCAACTACTCAAGTTTCAGAGTGGATTAACTATGTATACTTAGACTGTAAGGTCCTAAATCCAGCTGTGTGCTGTTTATCAGTAGTGGTAGACAATGCAAAATCTCCTTGGATAGAATGTCTGGGCTCTTGTCTACAGCAAAAGAAACCTACCACTCTGAAGTCAGAACATTAATCAGTTTCATTGCATAAATCCCATATTTTCCATTTTGGAGAAGATGAGGCTGGAAATTGAATCTCTTGGGTCTAAAGGTGAGACAGTGGCCAGAACTGCTTTGTAGGAGCATGGCAAATCAGCAGCCATGGCTTGCCGTCTAAAAAAGCTGAAGATGAGGGTAGAACATACTTTTGTTTGAAATTCTAAGTCTAATACATTTTAAAGCTATGAGTAGGGGACTGTGAGAGGGACGAATGAATTGCTGGATGAACATGGAAAGCATTTACATAATCAACATGTTTTTAGAGAAGTTGGTTTAAAAATATCAACTCTTTCTGAAGGAAGAAACTTGAATTACATCGATAAGGATAAACCCCCTTTTTTAGAATACCAAGACCTTATGTAACTTTTGTTGTGCTTCAGTTGTCAGTCTGTCATAATTTTCCTGCTTGGCAACTGTCATGCACTCTTCTATAGAAATTTGCCTTTTTTTTTTTTTTTTTTTGAGGGAGGCTTTTTTGCTATTTATGCATGATAGCAATATAACCCTGGTACTAGTGAAGGTATATAATGTTCCTGAACTGTGGTCCAGAATTGTAGCTGAGCTAAAGTAGTTTCTTGAATACATTTTGTCTTCCTGCAGTGTGCTGCTTCCTTACTATAAATCCTGATGCTCTGTTAGTTGAACCCTGGAGCCTGAAAAGGGAGCAGGGAAGCTTTTTAAGCTGTTCTTAAAACGGCTGCAACAGGAAAGAGAATAAACTCTGCTTAAACTCTTCTTGACCTAGTGCTTTTTCAAGTTAATTTTAGTAAACATGTTTTGTAAAAGCTATAAAACTGAAATGTGTTCCGAGAGCTGGTTTTTTTTTTGGTATTTTTTTATTACAGTGGTTGATTAATTAATGTTTGTGGTATGATCAATGGCCTTATGAGTGATAGTTAGAGGCTTTTGTGGTTAAGGACTTGGCAAATATTTCTAAATGAAAAACACTAGTTTTTGCAAAATGGGTGATAATTTTTCTGGCAAGCTAAAGTAGCATAGTAGAAGAGTATTTTTGCTGTTGATTGAAGAACTTTCTTTCTAACTTTGTTTTCAGTGAATTCATAAAAAATTATTTCCTTGTCCTTTTAGTTGCCTATGAGCAGTTGGTTTACAATATTGGAAAGTAAAGAATAAAATAATAAATCAGATGGTACTGTGTTCAGCAAATGCTGAGTAATTTTGGCACCTGTCATGATTGTTGGGATGCATACTTTTTTATCGTTAAGATTTCGATATTGTCTGATGGAAAAAACCCAAACCACCCATGAAATAAAACTTGTACATATTAAAATGAATTTTCTACAAAGTTATGTGAGGAAGACCATGGAGACTGTGAACGACAGGATCAAGTTATATTCTAAAAATGGCTAGCACAAGCTAGTTTTAGTGTAACTTTAAGATCATCGAGTCAAATTCTGCTCAGTTGTACTGTGCTGAAAATCCAGAATACTTTTATTTTGACATTTCATTTGAAAGCAGATTAACAAGGAGAATATATTCTGCAGCTAGTAGTTAGGGAGTGGTTAAACAAATAAATAGTTTCTGTTGGTGGAGTTAGAGACAGGGTAACGTAGACATGTCACCAGTTTTGAACTCAGAATTTCTTATTAAATAATTGTTACAGAATTTCAAACAATAGCTTTGTAAACTTAAGGATTTGCCTGGATTTTTTTGTAAAGTTGCTTTGCGTGGTTTGCAGTAACTCCCGGAAGACCTCAGGTAGGGTTTCATTTTGCATATTGCTAATACTTAGCTAAGAAATAATATATGCAATAAGAAGAGAGGAATAGTTCATTAAAGTTGACTCCTATCAAAAAATGTGGTAATGCATTTAATTGTAAGTGCAACCTTTATTATTTGCCTTGCAACTGGTAATTGGTTTTGCTTATAATAATTCTTAGGAACCCTTTATTATTCCACTCTAGTTTCTGCTTATTTGTGGATGTTGACTTTACAGAGCAGACATGATCTTAAAGTCAAATAGTTTTGACATTGTCTGTTTTGTGTGAACTGGATAAGCTTATTTTTAGTCATCACTAATTTTTCTTTTTTGCCAGTCTTTACTGACAGTTATTTTAGGTTAAACCTAGAGGCTTCCGTGTCAACCAAGTTGATATACAGAATTCAAATATTATCTGTATCACAGAAGTTCCAGATTAGTCAGTTATGTACAAGTCTGTGTACATTTTATGCCTTCTAAATGCAAGCATTTCTAGAGAATGTTAGCAAGCAGTTGTGATTCTCATGTGGATGGATCAAAATCTTATTACTCAGAATATGTAGCTAATACCCTCCAGAATGTTCCAGAAGTACAGGACATACCTTTGTGAGTAATCTGCTACTCACTTTATAGGAATTGAATATGTCTACAAATACTTGTGTTGAAATATGAAGGGCTAACACTCTTGGGGAGGACTTTGAAAACCTAGAGAATGTTGGGAATGTCACTTCATGCATCAACAAAGGAGTTTCTGCTTCCAATCTGTAGCTATGATCACTTGACTCTGTATTTAGAAGTGAGGAAATACCTGGAAACCTTTTCTGACACTTTCTCCTGTGTTTGTAAGTGAGAACAATATTGTGTATCTTTGTTATTATAAAATGTAGGGAATACATTAAGCAGATGTAAAAATGCAGATAATGTATTGTGGAATACTCTGAGACCAATCTAAATAAATATATACAATTCCATTCTATTTTTCATTCTTGTTTGGTGTATTTCACTGAGCTTTCGGAACAAATACCAACTGTTCTTTTTCCTTTCTTGCTTATCTGATACTCTGATATTATATGCATCGTTTGGGCCTAAGATGTTGTGGGTGAACCTTGTAATTCAAATAACATTTTTCATTGGAAGGACAACTACTGTGTTTCTAGAAATTCCTGTAAAGGGCTTTTCACAGAGCTTATGTTTATATATTTGAATGAATGCAAACTGCCCATGGTCTACCAATCTGGGTAATTCTTGCAAACTGTAAAACACTGAAAAAGTGTGTTCTGATTAAATTTTGAAAACTTCTTGGTCTGAAATCAGGACTCTACTACATGTGACAAAATGTATGCAAATGTTTTATAAAATTCTTATGCAATCATATTTGTATCATTAATGCTAAATAGAAGAAAGTACATAGCACATGAGATACATAATACAGGTACAGATATTTGTCAGGATGCAGCGCTTTGTGCTTCTTTGGAAAGTAGAGGCTATGTACATGGGACTGGAAGATGGGTATTCCCCGTCCATTTTTATGTTTCTTGTTTGTGTGTTTATGTGTATGTACATGTATACAACCATAAACCCCTACATTTCTCACCCCTCCCAGGTAAAATAATTTGTTTCATTATACTCTTCTGTTCATTTAGCATAAAGCACAGTGTGCTGTTCTTAAGAGTCATGGCTTCGTCCCACAGGTCCTTTTCGCTTTCAGAAATCTGGACCTGTGCTGTAAAATGTTTTTAACTCTAATAAATAAGATATGAATAAGAGATTATTTTAATATAGGGGAAAAAAGCATAAGAAAGCCAGAGTAGTTTGTAATTTTATTATTATTTTTTTTTTTAGCTTTTAAAAAGCGTATTACTTTTTTTAATGAATGGGAAAAAGTCTTCACTCTTTTTTATATTAGTTTTTAATTTTAATATAACTTTTTATTTAGTCCTTGTAGAGTGTAATGAACAGTTTTTCCTTTGCTACCACTGTGCTGAAGAGTAATAGGGTCAGCTATTTTGAAAGTGGTTCCAGAGCTGTGCTTTCTTCTGTCTGCAGTTCTAAGTTCACAGAATGATGCCGAAACTCTTACTGATCCTCTCAATGTGCTTTGTTGAAATTTGTTGTGAATAAAAGAACTCCACTGCATTTTTCTACTGAATGGATGGCATCTGCTGTAAATGAGCTTTTCCTTTATACTACAGGCTTGCTTGGCTAGTCTTCCAAAACCAAGATATAATAAAAAGGATATACTGTTCTATATTGCTCATTTAAAATCTTAGCAAAAGGCTTATAAACTAAACTAAATTAAATGTAGAGCTGTGATTCTTTGAGATAGTAGTGCAAACCTGTTTGAAATGTAAGAGTGGCTATAGTGAAATAAGCAAATTAAAAAGCTGTGTGGCAGTGTCACTGTTTAAGCATTAAATGTTTTTGACAAATGAGGAAAAAACCAGGTTATACTGTTTGTTTTTGATGCCCCCCCCGTCTGTAGTCTTTTCTCTCATATTATCTGTTTTCTATAAAGCCAGCAGGAGACCGATCTTTTATATGTGCTTCCTGTCTGGAGTGATCAAACAATGGAAAAATAATTAGATTTTTAAGGTTCTAGGATACTAAAGTAAATACTTAGGAGGTGGTTTTTGGTGTTTTGTTTTATTTTTTAAAGAGGCAAACATGTAGGAATGTTTCCCATGTAATGTGCTTTCCCTTTAATGATTAGGATGTCCAGACAGCTCACACCTCCTTACTTACCTGGAAAAAAAGCTGAAAGACAATTAGGTGTATAATAAACTACTTACCTTAATACCAGAGTTTAATCTAGATTCCCAGTTGTATTTATAAAAGTTAGATGATAATCCCGTGAGAAGATCCTCTGAGAAAGTGAGTAACTGCATCTGCCTGCTACTAGCTAATTTTTACCAAATAAGACTAAAGGAAAGAGATCTCAGGCATAACCTAAGTTTTCTAAATTTCAGGAAGGCTTACAGCTGGGTAGAGAAAAGACACCCTGTTGATTCTTCATTACAGTGACTCAAGGGAGAGCACAGTCACTACTGTTCTTTTAGTAGTGACTTTAGTGCCTGTATTGCCTGGCCCTTCAGCACAGGTGTTGTTCTAAATGAGCTACAGCATGTGCTGTCTCTTGGCTGTCCTGCAGACCACATAAGCAGAGTACAAGGGAAAAGGATCAGGATTCACACAAGGTAACGAGGAGCATTGCTGGGTTTGGGAGGGAACCATAAAAGATGGGAAGAGGGAGCGGAGAGGAGTGTGCGTGTTTGGGAAGATCAGGGATGTGATTGAAAACAAGACTTAGAGCAGCTGTGGAATCTGGCAGTGTGAGAAGACGTGTCTTTAGGCTCTATTCAGGCATGTTGAGGTTCAGAATGATTCTTGTCTCCCTGTGTTCCCCTCTGCTGGTTTTGTTAAGAGGTTTTCTCTCTGAAGCACCCTTCTGGACATAGGTTGTTTTTTAGTGCTTCAGCAGCTCTACTGACTGGCTCAATGTGGTGCAGTGGGTTGTATTCATGCATGGCACATGCAATTTTAAGATACATCTGAAGTTTCTTGAAACATCTGTAATTTACGGCAGCTGACAGTCACCTCGGAAGTTGTCCTGATAACTGGTGTCCCAGAAGCCTCTGTAAATATAGCAGAAAAGTGGCCCAAAGTCTATGTGGCAATGCAGTGTCTAAAATTATTAATTATGTTTATTTTTAAAACTGATTATATCAAGGTGGCTTTAGTAGCAGTTTCACCCAAATATAAAAAATAAGAGAAATCTTTCAGGTAGCATGCACTTTAAAATTATGTGGGTTGAAAATTAATAAAAAGACATCAGTGATCACTCCCCTAAATTATGAGCCATTATTTTATGATGCCTTCTACTTTTGTCATAATGCCATAATTAATAAATAAGTTAATTCAGTAAGAATTATATTAAAGCTATTAGAAGAACTATTTTTGCTTTCATATGATGTGAAAGGAACAGATGTGGATCAAGGTACTTTCACACTGTTGGCCCTGGAGAAAGAAGTCAAGAGGATACAATATTTTAACTAGGAGACAAAAATGATACTGCCATAGGTGGTTCTTTTATGAAAGATTCAGTAGAAAACCCTTCAGCGATGGTAGGATGCTCAACTGAGCAAGTCTCTCCATGTCTTCATTCTCCAGAATTATATAGGGGTCAAATGCATTGATAAAATCAATGAATTCATAAACAACAAATTATTAATTTAAAATGAATTAATTAATAAAATTAGTTTTTTTCAGCTATGGAAAATCCTTATTGATTAGTGTTACCAGTAGAATGTTTGATAGCTTATCAGAGTTTTGGCAAATCTAATTAAGGAATAATTCCCTTCATTGCAAGTATTTGTTTCCTTTGTCTTTGCTCTTGCCTCCCTCTCTTAATTGTGAACCTTGAGCAGGAGGCGTGTTAGTAACCTTGCCTTTATTTATGCAGCTCAGAGGAGGAATGAGCTGTATCACGACTAGCTTTTAGTTGGAAGGCGTGTGGTGTTGCTTAAGTCGTAGAATGCCTGTTCACTCATTGTCATAGCATTCTGAAATGCTTTTTCTTTTGTTTTGTGGGTTTTCATGACCAGCTATAAATTGAAATTGTAGAAAGCAGTCTAGTTTATTGTCACAGTTTGACTCGGGGTCAGCAATTAAGCCAGCAACAATAATGCTCTCGATCCCCTTGCCCATTCCCCAGGTCAGGAAGGGTGAGAGATAATAAAGAGAAAGACTTTTCAGATTGAAAACTAGACAGCTCAAACCAGGGCATTTATTACATGTAAGAAAAGTGGGATTTGTGAAGCCTTATTTACATCTTGAGATGTGGTGCATATTTAATTTCAGTAGCTTCACAGCTTGGTTTCAAAACATACCTCAATGGAATTTTCCTAGTAAAACAAGAATTTAGACCAGAGTAATGAAGGCTTCCTGATTCTATTGTAATTTCACTAAAATAAGAAAGCCAGAAATGCGTATGCTAGTGACATAATTATTGGATGGCGAATAACAGAATCGAACAAGAATATTTTAAAATACCAAGAGGTGCAACAGCATATACAATTGCTATGGTACCACTATTTTGTAGTGAAGTGGGAGTGATCCATTCCTGAAGGAAGTGCCAATTTATTCTTCAAAGGGAATCCAAGTGATTCCTTAACCTAGTTTGTGGTTACAGAAGTAAATTATCTAAATACTGTCTTTAAATAAAGAAAAAAAATATCAGGTGAATGTTATGACCATATCAAGCAATCTTCAAAGGGTCACAGGCTCTATAAATACTGGCCTACTGTGGTAACATAAAAATAAACCAAAGAAAAACGTACATAAGAGTACTACTGATCTCTCTTGCTGTGTATTAGGCAGCTGACTGTGAGGTAAAAAAATCATGATTGAGACCCTTGTCTTTTATGCTCCTGAATCTTAGTCTTCTATTCTTTATGTTCTCTATCACTTCTTATCTGACAACAGCAAATGTGGTTGTCCATTTTTCTCAGACTTTGGACCACATTTGTAACATTTAAAGTCAGTTAAAACAAATGAATGTCACACAGTGAGTCCGAGTTGCAGTCTGAATTTGGAACATTTTCCTGAAACTTGTTAGAAAAGCATCCAAAAGATTTACTGCTGTTTGCCCTATGGATTCAGCTGTTCAGTTTGTTTCTGGAATCAGCCAAGGACAGATGTGTGTGCGGTATCACCATTAGCACTCGTTGCCATCCAGTTACTTCATTTTATGATTTCTCCACATGCTGCAGGATTCAGAGCTGTGAGAAGTCTGTCAGTTTTTCCTGAGTAGTCTTGCATTGCCAAAGTGTACATTGTTCATTTGTGCCCATGACAAAAGGAGGTGTATGACAGAGGTGCTATTCATAAAGTTATGTATACACCTGAAGTCTGGTTTTTGATATAGTAGTTTAATTGAGGTTTTATTACTGTACAAAATAAAATTGTTGGAAAGTTACCTGTGTAAATATTTCTTTTTAGCTGCTAATGCCTTAAAAATCAGCAAATAATATACTTGCATGCATCCCTAAAATGCATCTATTTCCTCTGCATAACATTTTTTTCAATCTGGCATATGGGAACAGATCTAGAATCATAATTGTGTCACTGCAATACATTCACAGCAAGGTATAGTGAACAGCTAAATGGAGGAGACAATTTTGGGGATGTTTACATGCATCTTGAAATAGAGTATTTGTGTTATGGTATTGCTTCAACAGCTATTAATTAGGAACAAAACAAGGATTACAGTCCTGTAAGATTTCCCAGAGGTTGAAGATACATTAACATGTTCATCTTGGGGTGTCTTCCAGCACTTCCTTAAAGGAGTGACTGATTTTTGCTAGGGGTCAGGAAAACAGATCACTTAAAAAAGTTTTGTGGAAGCAGCAGAAAGTTGCAGTCCAAAACTCGTTAGTTGCTTCAGAAAGTTTGTGGCTATGTAATAACATTTCATAGTATTTTTGAACTTTGTGGGATGCTTTAGTGCTTTTTAGTCATGACTAGTTTATATACTCCTAGAGTTATACAGTAGTTTTATAACAGGGAAAATGTCTAACAGTGCACTTTCCTTGAGTTACCTTTGATGTATCGCTTAGAAATGATCCAGAAGCTGAGAAAACCAGAGGCTGTAAGTCATAAATCTTGAAGAGTATCTGAACAGGCTGGATTTATGTGCCGAGGTCAATTGTATGAAGTTCGGTAAGTTGAAGTGCCTGGTCCTGCACTTGGGTCACAAAAACACCATGCAACGCTACAGGCTGGAGGAAGAGTGGCTGGAAAGCTGCCTGTTGAGACAGGACCTGAGGGCTTTGGTTGACAGGCAGCTGAATATGTGCCAGCAGTGTGCCCAGGTGGTCAAGAAGGCCAACAGCATCCTGCCTTGTATAAGAAACAGTGTGGCCAGCAGGACTAGGGAAGTGACAGCCCCCTTGCCACTTTTGAGGCTCCACCTCAAATACTGTGTTCAGTTTTGGATCTCTCACTGCAAGAAAGAAATTGAGGTGCTGGAGTAAAGAAAGGCAATGAAGCTGGTGAAGGGTTTGGAGAACAAGTCTTACAAGGAGCAGCTGAGGTAACTGGGGTTGTTTAGCCTGCAGAAAAGGAGGCTGAGGGAAGACCTTATCGCTCTCTACAACTGTCTGTAAGGGGTTTGTAGTGCGGCCGGGGTTGGTATCTTTTGCCAAGTAACAAGTGATAGGACAAAAGGAAATGGTTGGATATTAGGTAAAGTTTATTCACTGAAGTGGTTGTCAGATACTGAAACAGACTGCCCAGGGAATTGGTAGAGTCACCATTCCTGGAATTAATTAAAACACCTGAAGATGTGGTTTAGTGGTGGACTTGGCAGTGTTAGGTTAATGGTTGGACTTAATGATCATAAAAGTCTTTTCCAACTTGAATGATTCCGTGATTCTACGATTTTATGGTTAATGTGTATACTTGTGGTTTTGTTAGAATAAAATGCATTACGAATTTTGGTGTCCTGTGAATATACGCTATAAACCAAAACTGTTTTAACTGCATAAATATTGTAAAGATACACTTCTAACACTGTTTATTAGTCAAACCAATACAGCCATAGGCAGTAGCTTTCTCTCTAGAAAAAGCTGTCGTATGCTTGAGAGGGAAGCAATATTCCCTGTAATAATTAATGTCATGAAAGGAGAGTGTCGTTCCTTCCCCCATGCTGTGCTTGAAATGGTAAAGGTATTTTTAAGTCTTACTGAGATTGATGTATTCAGCTCCACTTCTGAGGCTGCTAATTATTAGTGGAACAGTTTATTAAATAATAAGCAAAGGAGTTCCTCACAATGGATAAAGAAGCCATGTACAGCATTGCCACTTTGTTCATTGAGAACACAAGTAGCTGATAAATTATACTAAAATTATCATCAGTTGCAGTCAATGTGAAACCTGTGCGTAATTAATTTTTGTTTATTTATTTCACTGAGCACACAACCTTTAGGAGCAAAGCTCATGAAAATGATTGTGTTTAAAGCAAGCGAATACATAAAAATGGTTCTAACCTGTGATAAAAATTATCAATAGTGTATGTATCACTGCTCTGCTAATTCAACTCTTCTTTTTCCTTTGTACAGTCCTTTAGCTATTTTTGTCCTTTAAGACACCTATCACTAAAACATAAAAATGTTCATACTTTGTGGAGAAGGACCTTGGAGTCTTAGTGGATGAGAAGCTGACTGCAAGGTCAGATGAGCCAGCAATGCATCCTTGCAGCAAAAGAGGCTGACAGTATCCTTGGATGCATTAGGAAAAGCATTACCAGCAGGTCAAAGGATGATTCTTCCTCTTTACTCAGTACTGGTGAGGCCGTATCTGGAGTAGTTCGTCCACTTTGGGTCTCTCCAGTACAAGAAAGATATGGACTTACTGGAGCAAGCTCCATGCAGGGCCAAAAAGAGGGCTAAGGGGCTGCACTGTCATTTATTTGAGGAGAGGCTGAGAGAAGTGGGACTGTTCAGCCTGGACCAGAGAAGTCTCAGTGTGAATCTTACCAATGTGTATAAGTACTTTGTGGGAGGGAATGAAAAAGAGGGAGTCAGACTCTTCTCAGTAGTGCTCACTGACAGAGCAAGAGGCAATAGGCAGTTATTTAAAAGTCCAGTAAATTCCATTTTAACACAAGGAGACATGGTTTTACTTTGAGGGTGGTCAAACAATGGAAGATGTTGTCCAGGAATGTAATGAAATCTCCATCTTCTGGAAATGGTCCTGGACAACCTGCTCTATATGACTCAGTTTGAGCATAGGGGTTGGACTACATAATCTTGTTTACATGGACTACATGTTTGTTGTAGTTCCCCCTCCATTTTCAAGCTGGCATCTTCTTGGGGTCATTTTAATATTTTTTTAACATGCTCAACAGCTTGCTCTTACCTTATTGTTTCAGGTTTTCTTAATATGTTCATATTTTTTTCTTTTTTTGCCTTAGAAGCGTTCGTACGCACTTTCCAGTTGCCTTTGGCTAACAGTATTGGACTCTTTAATTCTTTGGGTGTGCAGTATCATTCCTGCATGTACTTTTAAGGCCCCTGCTATCTTCCCTATGCTGTGTTTTTATTCCAGGGTTACGGACTGTTTATTCTCCACAGGTCATCTATTCCTTAGTCTGTTAACTACAAAAATATCTATTATTACATTGCACAGTTGACCAAAATCTAAAACAAAGCAGGTAATAATCACCTGGTCATTAGACATTTACTATTACAACTAGGCAAGCTAAACCAAAGGTCCAGGCAGACCAAGACAAATCCAGACAGAACCTGACACACCTGAGGCTTTTGGTATCATTTCAGCTCAGAGCCCATGGCCCCTTAGTAGCAATGTCTACAGAAAAATACTTCAGTTAATCTCTTATGAAGCTCTGATTTCCCCTAAGAAGAGAAATTAAGGGAGTTTAGGGTAATCCATGCTGTGTTAACACCAAGACTTTATAAGTCATAGAATTTAATTCAGATGCTTTAATATAGACAAAAGACTGTCTTCATAAAAGGAAGTTTCATTACTTTTGTTTGTATCCACCACTTGTCAATACCTGCGAAGACCAGTGGGATGGGTGGTTTTGTTTGGATGCAATTTATAGCTGTTTTGGTAGGAAAAGAGGGTAAACAGTACAGTGCTGATTTGAAGCACTTCGGGCAACACTTACATTTCCTGCATTGAAGGGAATGCCTGTTAACTAGAGTAGGGATTTTGACACAGGTTAATATTGTTCTGAAACCTCTCCTGTTCTCTCTCAAAATTGCCAGTAGCTTCTGTAGGAAGATGGGGCCACGCTCAGATGAGATAAGCTTCTCTGTGGTTTCTTGGCTAGAGGAGATAAGGAATATTAGTCTCTTGTCGCAGAAAGCGTCTTTGAAGAGGCAAGTACTCTACATCTGCTCTTCCTGGAGCAGGGTTTGCTTGATGTTGTTATACTACAAGCTTTTGTCTTTCTCATCAAGCCCTTGGGAGTTTGTTAATGCTGTAATGTCTGCTCAGGAAATGTGAGTGAGAGGCAGTAAAGAGAGATTTAGGTTTGAGAGTAGTATATCCCTTTAGTTTATGGGAAGCTGGAATGAATAAGGGCAAAATTTTGTCTTTGGGCTAAAATTTTACTTGCCTTTAGGAGACAGGACACTGGAAAGTGGCAGAATCTTTTCTCTGCCTTATACTGTATTGTGTCTGCCACAAGGTCAATGACACATGATCTCCAGTAGAGTTGTGTTGTCTTGTTGTCTTGGGGATCCAAGGAGGTCTGAATTCTTGATCTATAATTTCTTATCTGAATTTTATTGATTTTTTTTTTGTTTTTTTCTTCTCCTCCCTGTCTTTCTGGTTTTAAAAAGCTTGTGGAGCCTTGTGGTCTTTAGATCTCTTGCTTTGTCAGATTTAGTTGAAATCAAGAAATAAATTCTAAAGTTATGAGGAGAGATATGTAAAGAGAGACACATAGACGATGTGATCCCTAGGATTATTTTCCTAGGAAACCATCTAAAACATAATATATTGTTCATTGGTAGCCCTGGAAACAGCCTGCTTCTATCAATTACTTTCATCATCATGAAGCTTACTCTGCCATGATTTCCTTCTTATAAATCTGTTGATTGCTCTTAAGAAATAGTTCTTACTGTAACTAAATGCCATTGTGAGAGTTGTACAGATACTGTGGTAGGGAAAAGTAAAAGGTTCTATGTAATCTGGGATCTTTCTGTCATATTTGAGTGCAGACAATTTAACATGTTTTGGAAGGCTGAGCTTACTATTCTGGAAATAATGCTGTGCTGGATGGGACCTGCCATAATGAAGGGTATTTAAATGAAGGGTATTTATAATAAATTACTGAGCCTGAATTGAGTCCTTTGCATTGTAATTTGTACAATTGTAGCTGTTCTTTAAAAATTCTTAAATAAATAATCAAGGGCAAAATTGTTGTTAATTCTCCACATCTGTAAAATTTGTGCACTTTTCTATTGTAAAGTTAGCTTGTTTCCTATTACTAGAAGTTCAAATATCTTACTTATACTTAGGTAAATGATTTAAATAGAGTTACATCATAGAGCAAGTTACTGAAGTAAAGTTTCACCATATACTGAATGAGAAGTTACCAAACATTAGTGAAATAGCTATATCATTTATTGTTTGTTCTTTTCTTCTAAACTATACTGACAGTTAAAAATCCAATGAAACAGAGACAGTGGCCAGCTACAAGTTACTACAGATATGATTAGAATTCATTATCTATTATCCATTCTGAATTCTGAACTCTAGGAATATTCCTAGAGTGCTTTTGCTGTGTTCAGTTAACCTTGTACCTCAGAGAATTGGTTGATTCATAGCATTTTCAAATGGAATGTAAGTATTTCCAGTTCAGAATTCAGAGTGGATATTAGATAATGAATTCTATATTCAAATGTATAAATACACAAGATGCAGTATTCAAATAATTTTATAAATTTGTTAACTTTTCAATTAACCATTGCATAAAATTAATTCAGGAAATTACTTTTACTTTCATGCGTTCTTTCTGTTCTGTCTTAGTACAGAAATCTAAATCTAAAGCAGCATTCCACTAAAGGCACATCTGCTTCCTCTCAGTTTTTACACTTCCTTTTGGCTTCTCTGTCATTTCAGACTTAAATTTTGCTGTGTCCATTAGTGCAAGTCATGTTGCAGCATAAATTTACCAAAATGTGTGGTGATCTGGGCAAACTTGATTAAATTTGTTTTTAAAATGTTTTACATACCATCTATTTTTAAAACTAAAAAGCAGGAGTTTTATGTGAGTGCTTTCTAGTATGTGTGTGTTTTGTTTCATTTTGTTTTTGTAGTTATCTCTTTAGCTTTGTAAAAATTAGAAGATTTACTATTTTAGTCTGTATACTAGTTAAACTATTCTGAGAATTGTTTAATATACCAAACGTGGTTACTTTCATTTTTTTATTATAACACTTGAATGGTTGCCCTTATTCTTAGGGTTCAAATGTAAGTGTTAATAATGAAGGCTTGTGTGCTTTAGACTAGATTTATCGGCATAGATAACATGAGAAGCACCTCTGTTTTTTGGGATTACATGTATTCTTAACAGCAGGCTGCTTTTGGTGGTGTAATTAGATTATTGGTAACCAGAAGACACATTTGCAGATATAACTGTGTCCATTCTAGTACTTTTCTGCTACACTGGTGTAATTCACAGCTGGGATTTTCTTTATGTCACTGTCCACATACAGGCAGACTTTCAACTATTATCTAAATGTACTTTCCACCGCATACTGGTTGCACTGTCTGCATATGGTTTATTTACAAAAGTGGTTACTGTGATTTATTAAGAAAATAAAACATTTTTTACACAAATGTTTCTGGATTGAAGATCACTGTTTAAGTAATTTTGAAATAATGAAATATCAACTCTTGAAATATTAAAATGTGTTTGGAAAGTTTTGTTAAACCAGTAATTACAACAAAATAGAAAACAATTGAATGTAGGAAGCTGGGAGAGTGTGGGGTTTGAGTGAATGGAAGAGTTCTAGTTTCTGTCTCTGCCACATGGAAAAAGAACAAAACTTCTCATGAAGTATTTAATCACTGCCATGTTGCACTGTGGGTTAAAAGTTGAGATAAGGAAAATTAATATAGTTTCTAAGTACTACCTAAACTTTTCTTTAGCCTTTTCTTGACCACCTAAGGCATGCTTGTTTTTTCCCATTGGTTTGGGCAGATGGGCCTTTGTAATGGGATGCTGACCTGATACCAAAGGAGAGGGATATCGGTCTGTGTTGTGAGCAGAATCATTGGAGACCTTTGGTTTCTGGAAGAGCAGACTGTAATGCAGTTTGAAGTAAATGACTGAGAAAATAATTTTGTTTATGTGATTGGTTTTAGTTTTTAGATGTCATTTGACTTAATTTTTGTGCTCTACAATGTGTCCTGTGTGACATCCTTTTCTCTAAATGGGAGAGACATGCACTTGACAGATGGACCACTTGATGGATAGGGAATTGGCTGCTGGATGGTTGCACTCAAAGAGTTGCAGTCAACAGCTTCATGGCCAAGTGGAGATCAATGACAAGTGACATTCCTCAGGCGTTGATATTGGGACCAGCACTGTTTAATGTCTTTGTCAGCAATGTGGACAGTGGGATTGAGTGTACCCTCAGCAAATTTGCTGATGACACCAAGCTGTGTGGTGTAGTCAGCACACTGGAGGGATGCCATCCAGAGGGACCTTTCCAGGCTTCAGAGGTGGGCCCATACCAACCTCATGAAGTTCAACAAGGCCAAGTGCAAGGTCATGCACCTGTGTCAGGTCAATTCCAAGCACAAATGCAGGCTGGGTGGAGGGTGGATTGAAAGCAGCCCTGTGGCAAAGGACTTTGGGGGGTTGATGAGAAGCTCAACATGAGCCAGCAATGTATGCTCACAGCCCAGAATGCCAGCTGTATCTTGGGCCGCAACAAAACAAGCGTGACCAGCAGGTCAAGGAAGGTGATTCTTGCCTGCTGCTCCGCTCTCATGAGATCCCACCTAGAGTTACTTGTTTATTAGTAATTGTTGGGTAAAGCATACAGATGACTTACTAGGTGTAGTTTGTCAAAGCTATGAGCATTTATCTAAGTTTAAAATCTAAAGAGTATATGCCTAGCTTATTGTTTGTTGGCTTAGGATAAACAAATACTTTATACTATTTTATTTTTGTTATCTATTGTCTTTCTGTTGTAGGCATCTTGTATTCAATATTTATAGCTCACTCTTTTTTTCTAAGTGCTTGTAACTTATGAATAATTAAAGAATGGTGTTAAGGAGGAAGAAAGTCATTAATGTAGCATTCAGAATGAGAAATTCCTGTAATTGTTTGACAACTGTAAATTTCATACATCTGAAAAGCAACAAGGAAAGCATAGCAGAAGCAGCAGTATGTTGTTAGCAAAGGTACTTGGGTTTGTGTTTTCTCTACCCATATGAGTGCTAAGCAATGGTAACCTAATGAATAGTTTCTGTCAAATTAATGAGAATTGTCCTCCTTAAAAATAAACAGTTAATTGTCACTGTTTAACTATCATTGCCCACAAAGTAATGAATCTGAAGTAGCAGCTCAAAGAAGAATTTGAAATATAATATTGGTTTAGCAAATTGTAAATTTAAAGAAGTTCCAACTTTTGTACTTAGTAGTACTGAATTACAGACATGAACTCTTCATGAACTCCCAAAGAGTTAATATTGGTAATGGTCACTCTCCCACTTGACAAAAAGTAACATCTCAAACCACAAAAGCTGAACAGTTCAGCTTGTAGAGTTCTATCTCTTTCTTTATAGTTATCTTACGAAATTTGCTAGTCCAATTACCATTAATCAAGAAGCAGGTCTGAAGACACATCATTCATCAATCACTAGAATGAGGCAAAGCAGTTGATGAATAGAAAGCTGCAGGGCAGAGATAACGATAGTTTTTAGAATTAAAAAAAAAATAAATTGTGTTCATCCTGAGCTTGAATGTTTTACTTGGATAAAATAACCTTTAGGTGATATTTTCAATTTTGTTTTGTTCCTGGAAAACACTCAGTGACAGAAGAGGACACAAAAAGGCACCAGGAACCTTCCAAGAGAGCAGATAATACTTGGATTGAAATTTGGACAGAATATATGAATAGGCAGTACAGGTGGAAGTGAACATTTTACCACATCAGTGAAAGTGAAATTGTGTGGTTTAGTGATATCCTTGTATTGAGAGGTTGAGTGGGATAACCTGTACAGATGCGTGAAAAAGTCATGTAAATTAAATAACATATCCATGGTCAATCTGTTGCTATTTTTCTGTGAGAAGGTGTTGTTTAATAGTTAAGCAAATCTCATGTAGACTACATATCATAGTAGAGGAGGGACAATGTAATTTTCTGCTTTCTGACTAAATTAGTCATTTATAAAAAACACAGTTTTAAAAATTTGTTGGCTGTATTTGCAGCCTTGAAAAAAATGAATATTGTCTGCATGGAATAAGGTGTGCTTTTCCATTTTGTTTGGTTTATTTAGTATTTAAGTTTATGTAACTTCATTTGCATCATGGAGTACATACCTATGTGACACCCTAAAATGCATGCTCTACAAGCTTGTTTTTTGTCGTGTGGCTTGTCCTCTTTTCTCCCTTTAGCTCTGGTGACATGTAGAACATAGGAATGTTGATATTTGTAATATGAAACTTAATACAATTAATTGCAGAAGAGCTTGAACACTTCAACTCTCACTGAAATAACTTCTCTATTAGCATTGGAGACTTCCTTCAGCATGATCCCTCCGAATGATTCCGTAGTTGTCTTCTGCACTTCAACCATTTAAAATCATACAGAAGTGTGAAATACACCATGTTATATACTAATACATGCAGTTGTGTTACTTTTAATAATTTAAACTTAAGTTTGTCAGAACTAGTTTAATTTGCTAGGAAGGCTATAGACATAGGTTTTTGAACTGATCATCAAAGGTAACAACTGAGAGGCTGGCACATCAACAGTTTTTCTACTTTGTGACTAGAGTCCTGCCACCTCCATCTTCATGTTTCAGAAGACCTTCAATGAGTCTTGTGTTTTTTGCAGCATCTTACATTTTTTCAAAGCCTCATTTAATTCTGGTTTGCTTATTTGGAAGTAATGTAGAAACAGCAGTCTTTAACTTAGGATCAACATGTTACATTTGCGCAAATTGCCTTGTGAGTTGTGAATCAGATAGGATAGTATCTGGGCCTGGTAGGAAAAAGTTGATTAAAAAAAAGCACACAACAAACCAAACAAAGGAAAACCAACTCATGTTTGTGGGAGAGTTTGGAAAAGCAGCTGGGAAGGCTTTATCAACAGGAGTGGGAAAAGGTAGGGAGGCTTGAACCGTTGCTCACACTTGCGTCCTGCTGGTCCTGCTGTTGGCTTGTTCTTTTTCCTCTCTGAGCAGAAGAGGAGGAGCATAGAGAGAGGTGAAGCAGCTTTCTGCAGAGCCTGTGCTGCATCTGAAATTTCAAAAAATTTAAACATGGTTGTTGTGTTATCTTTATAAGTCACCCACATGCTGTATTTTGGCTTTAAACTGTGAAGCCTGACAGCTGTGTTACGGAAGTTACTTATTTTGCCAATTCAGTCAAATTGTTGTTTATGCCTCAAATGAGAAACAGAAAATGCTGTGATTTCTACCAGTGAAACTGACTTACAGCTATGAATGTTTGAAAAAGCTCTAAGATTCATCTTATTATGATTTCTGTAGAAGTCTGCATATTAAATCTTGTTGATAGATCTTGGCTAAAATGTTTGTGAAGTGTATTTTAGTTAGAATATTTGAGTTTTTAAAACATTATTGAAGAACTGAAAATGAAGGTGCTCAAAGGTTAAATAGTTGGGCATGTCTGTAGACAAGAGTGTCTTGCTGGTTTTAAGAAGCATGGCAAAGTCTCTTGAGGCTTCTTCATTCTTAAACCATACTGAAATCTGTTGAGCCAACTTGCTTGAATCCTCTAGTATCATCATCTGCAGTGTCGGCTTTGTCATCTTCAGTTGTTCGTCAAGCTGAAAGCATATATAACTATTATTCCTTTTTCTGATCATTGATAACCAAAAAATTAGATGCTTATCATCAAATGGTTTGGGTTGGAAGGGACCTTAAAGATCATCTAGATCCACACCCCCTGCATGGGCAGGTTGAAAACATGTATATACACAAACACACACACATATATATATATAAAGAATATAATTAAAATTATAATGAACATGTGTTTCTTTGTGGTAGTTAAAGTAGTCTGTTTGCCATAGTTCATATGAAATTTCCCAGTGCATAAGAAATTAGGAGTCTAAAATACTTTCTACTCACATATATAGAATTATTAGCCTTTTCACACCATTAAGTAACTTTTAACAACTCTCTGTCAAAACAGTTTTCTCATTTGAAGACTGAACACTAAATAGTAGCTACTGGTTTCTATAAATAATTATTGTACCTTATATGATTTTTGTTAAAAAAATTGCTTGGATCTGAAGTACATACATTTTGCTTTTGCTAAGTTTGTGAAAAGTGGATAACCTCTTTGCTTCCATTTGAAATGCAGCTCAGAAGCCTGAACTGTATCTGGCTCAATTAAATAAAGAAGTCAGATATTAATGCCAAGCATAACTCATGCTTTGGCTCTTTCAGTGCTCACAGCAGTCTGGGCAGTTTCCCTAGATGCTTCTTATTTATTTTAAGTTCAGCTTTTTTGCTCAACTGTGTTGCAAATTAACCCCTGAAACCATATGCCCCTTAATTTTGCTATCATAGGTATTAATATGTACTTACATATAAAAGAACAGCTCGGTGGTACTTGAATGTATTTTTTTACTACCCTATTTTACTGTTCAGATGTAATACTATCAAGTTTTCTCATTATGTGATTTGCTTTGTAAAAATAAATACATTTCTGTAAATTACCTATACAGTTGATCTTAATATTTTTCATTCCCCCTCTCTGTTATTTTTAACACTGTGTAACTGGGTCTGGCTGGGATCAACCCACCACACACTGAAAAAAAAAAAGTTTCTCTTAAAACATTTCTGCAAACAGCAGATATGCCGTGAATATCAGTTTGGAAAAATATTTAAATGCTGAGCTCAAATGTAGTGATTCACTATGAGTGGGAGGTGTTGTGTTTTCCAAATAGCTGATGTTTTGTCTCCCCCCAGATGCCTGTTATTTCAGTTGAGGAGTCTTTACTTTGTCTTAAATACAACTGCTCCATGCTGTGTTTCATTAAACAGTCGCTACAGATTGATTCAGAAACTGTTGTACATTATGTGATTTAATATGTGCTGTTTTTGAAGTGTTTGGGGTTCTGTTTGCTGATTACTTGGGGAGTTTTTTCTTGTTTTGATTTTCAAATTCCCTGCAAGCTTTGGACAGCTACGTTAAAGCATTATAAAATACATGCTTTTTAGTGAATTTGGGTCACTGTGTTAGTAAGAATCTCCTAGAAATGGATACTTAAAAGGTTCTTAGTAAGAAGAATGTAGATACTTGGCTGGAGGAGAGAGGCTGAGTGGTGGCTCTCAGCAGTCTTCTGCTGATTTTTTTTTCTTTTTTTTATTTTTTTCTTTTCCTGGAGAATTAGGCTGAGAAGGTGCACAAAGGATATAGACCTCCTGTCTTTGAGGACATGGCTCCTAAGGTGAAATGCCTTACCTGCCCCACCTTCTGCTGTTCTTCCCTCTGCCTTTCTCCCTTTTTCCTGCCTTATTCCAAAGAAAACTCTGATTCTACCTTTAACTACATGTAACTTTGTAATCTATGCTAAATTTTGTGTAACAAAGATGAAATGTTGCTGATTTTAGTTACCTGTTATTTTCCTCCTTTTTTTTTCTGCCGACTCTTTCACACAAAAACTCTCTTAGTTTCTTTTATAATGCTGTGTGTTGTATTCTGGAATGAGCTGGCAGCTGCACATAGGCAACCTATATGTAATAATTAATTCTTTTTTTGAGTTTGCAAGAATAAGTTGTTCTGTTTATTATTGCAATAGTCTATAATATTCAGGGGTTTTAATATGCAGGCTTCTGAAGAAAAATGCTTAGAAATCGGAATGAAGTAAACAAAGCCTAATTTTTTAAACTATTTTTTCTTAGCTAGCCACTTCCTGAAATAGACTTATGTTATACATCATGTTGGTAAGCTAGGTGATTTTGCAATTGCAGCTGAGTTGCATTTGATAAGATAGGCAGTTTTTGTATTTAAATTGGATACTTAAATAAAATACGCTATAAAAGCAAGCATTCTGTGATCATCATGAAGATCATTAGACTGGCCTTGTCATAAAGTAGTGAATTTTATTGCAACTGTTGGCTACAGATGTGCATTAAATTACTTTGAAAACATCTTTTATGCTATATGACATTAAATAATAGTGTGATTTAAAGAAAAATAGTAAAATTAACTGAACTGAAGCATGGCCTGTGTTTTCACCTGCTCAGCAGTAACTGTTCAGAGTATTGCCACAACACTAACCCTCAGATTCATAAACATGCTACTCAATTCAGAACTTACATGCAAAAAAATTAAATAAATTGATTTCTTTAAAAGCTCTTGAGACACTGTATGTGATTGCAGCCTTGTTCCAACATGTATGTATGGACATGGCCATCTTTGTTAGGCTGAATAATTCAGCATCTGACTTGTTTCTAAGCTTGTTTAGGAGGAATTAACTATGCATTCTTGGAACTGTGGCTTCTGTAGACCGTATGCCATCATTGACACACGGTATGTGAGTTTCTTCACATGTTGTTGGAGCGCAGCCATTTACAGTTTAAAAGCCTACAGTGAGGTGCTAGGGTTGAGGGGAGGTGTCTTGTGCTCTTATTTTCATGTAGTTGCTTGGTTGGCAAAGTGGTCACCAACTCATTGAGTGATGAGGTTCTAGTCCTGCCTGGGGAATTCCAAATGCTCAGCTCCTTGTGTGCTAGCCATGTGCTCTCAAGGCTAGGATGGAGCTGCCTTCCATGCTTCTGATGAACCTCTGGTATATAACACATGGACAATTTGTATGGTAGAGCATAAACAAGAAGCAGCAGGATCGGTCGGGTATTCCTTTGAGAGGGCAAAATTCGGTGTTCAGTCAATGGACTATTTGTACATTTTGGATTCTGGGTCACTCAAGTGAAATGCTTATGGTGTAATGACATCAGAGACTTTCACTTCCCAGGCAAATGCTCTAAAAATGTGTCATTTCGCCACTTCCTCTTGTTGCCATTGTCTTTTCTTTGTAAAGTCCTCTGTCTCAAAAGGAGTACCTTAGAGGGCTGAATGCTCGTGGAGGCCTTAATCTTCAAATCCCACTTAAGGTAATGACTGCATCAAAACTGCAGGTAGCTGCTATCACAGAATCACCAAGGCTGGAAAAGACCTTTAAGATCATCAAGTCCAGCCTATGACCTAACACCACTACGTCAGCTAGACCATGGCACTAAGTGCCACATCCAGCCTTTCCTTGAACACCTCTAGGGATGGTGCCTCCACCAGTTCCCTGGGAAGTCCATTCCAATGTCTAATCACCCTCTCCATGAGGAAGTACTTCCTAATATCCATCCTAGATCTCCCTTGGAACAGCTTGAGGCCATGCCCTCCTGTCTTGTTGCTAGTTGCCTGGAAGAAGAGCCCAGCCACCACCTGACTACAACCTCCCTTCAGGTAGTTGAAGACAGTGATAAGGTCCTCCCTGAGTCTCCTCTTCTCCAGGCTAAACAACCGCAGCTCCCTCAGCCTATCCCTATACGACTTTCCCTCTAGTGCTTTCACCAACCTTGTTGCTCTCCTCTGGACCTGCTCCAGCACCTCAATATCCTTCTTGAAGTGAGGGGCCCAGAACTGGACACAGTACTCGAGGGGAGGCCTCACCAGTGCTGTGTACAGGGGGAGAATCACATCCCTGCTCCTGCTGGCCACACTATTCCTGATACAAGCCAGGATGCCATTGCCTCCCAGGCCACCTGGGCACACTGCTGGCTCATGTTCAACCGGTTGTCAACCAGCACTCCCAGGTCCCTCTGCTGGGCTGCTCTCCAGCCATTCCTCCCCCAGCCTGTAGCGCTGCCTGAGCCCAGCACTGATCCCTGGGGGACACTGCTGGTCACCAGATGCCAGCTGCATGCAGCTCCTTTCTCCATCGCTCTCTGGGCCTGGTCATCCAACCAGTTTTTAACTCAGCGCAGGGTGCACCTGTCCAAGCTGTGGATTGCTGACTTCTCCAGGAGGATGCTGTGGGAGGCTGTGTCAGAGGCCTTGCTGAAGTCGGGGTAGACCACATCCACAGCCTTCCCCTCATCCACTAGGCGGGTCACCCAGTCATAGAAGATGATCTTGGTCTGGCAGAACCTTCCTTTCCTAAACCCATGTTGGCTGGACCTGATCCCTGGTTGTCTTGACATGCCACTTGATGGCACTCAGGATGATCTCTTCCATAATCTTGTCAGGCGCCAACGTCAGGCTGACAGGCCTGTAGTTCCTCAGGTCCTCCTTCCGGCCCTTCTTGTGGTTGGGTATCACATTGGCCAACCTGCAGGCATCATCATGCTATAGTTGTGGAGAGGCAGGATTGCAGACACCAGGTTTGCATTGTGTAAGTGTAAGGACCATTTTGTGTTGGCAGATGGAAGAACTGTCCTGCACAGTGCTCTCTCTACCTGCAGGCCCTCACTTCCCACCTTGGCGGGGTGGCAGGCCTCTGCTTTAGGCTATACATTTCTTCCCAAAGTGTTCTAGATTCCGGTGTACCCAGCAGTACCTAAGTTTTTAGCAACTCTGGGATATAAAGGTTTTTAAGTATTGCTTCCCCCATGGGGTCTTCCATGGCATGTTCATTTGGGCATCTGCAGGTTGTAAAGCTCGCTTTCTGCATCCTTTCCTGTAGTAGATGTTTACAAGGCTTGCACTATTCATTGTTTCCTCTATAATCCTGATCTTTTTATTAATCACATCTCTATTTGAACTCTACCACTGTCAGTACCCGTGGCTATTGAAATTGCTCTCTAAAAAATTTATTATAAGGTTGCATATTTTAAAAGCTTTGCTGCTCAGGAATGATGTGCATTTCTTTCAGTGTCCAATACAAGTTTCTCTGTTGTCTCCAGAATTCTGTTTTGTAGATAGCACTGTCTTAGGCATACAGCCTTTTCTTTGTCTGTACCTTGAGAGGAATAAAAAAGTTATAATGAAAATTTTCTTAACTGTTTACTCTTTTAAGCTGTTTTCTCCAGCTGTCTCTGTCTCTTAAGTATCATATTTGTCAGCACTTCTTACTTCTGTTTTTTAAACTGCTAGATACTTTGCTTTCTACTGCTTCTAACTCCTGAATAAACTAACTCTTTTCACTTGCAGCAGATATTAGCCAAGTTTCACTACAATTTTATCTGTGGTCTGTTCTGTTTCTCAAAGATCCTTGCAGGTGACCTTGGATGTAGCACAGGTGGTTTTAGGAAACGTATTGATGAGGGCTTTTGTTCTGATTTCAATGATAAAGTCTTCTGAAGAGCAGGCAGTCTTTAGGGGAACTCCTGAGTTACAATTACAATACCTGTTACAAACTGAAGATTGATATGGTCTTCATTGTGTGAAAGATCCTAGAAAGTTATTTCAGCACAAAAAATGTCGCTTCTGCTGTAGACAGAATGATGCGTATGCTCTGTAGGGCCAAGACAGTCTTGGTTTGAGCATCTTGAACAGCATCAAGTACACTGTAAGTATCATAAATGCTGAGAAGTTACTCCTGTGTTCATTCAGATGTGTACAGTTTTCTGTGTGCCAATCTTCCAATTCAGGTTAGACTTCAGGCCACAAAAGACCTGACCCATGTTCATGAATGCCACCCCACTTTCAGGGTGAATTCTTCCACATCATATAGCAGAATATATCTGCCTCCTTCTCTGTGCCTGACTATACCTCTGAGGCTTGCAAAGCTGTTTCATACCATTTATGTACACTCATTACATTCTCATCTTAGGAGTGAGAGTTTATTTTCTGTTTCTTTTCAGACAGGTGGATAATTCTGGCCAGTGTCTTTGGGAAAATATCCTTTAAGATCTTCTGTTTCTGCAGATTGATTGTGACTGCCAGGTCTCTGTCAGGATGGGAATTTGCCCAGGCAATCTGGTAGCTCTGTATCACTGATCTCTGGAGATGCAAAAGCGTAGGAAGGGTGTTCTGGAGTTCAGAGCTGTGAGAAACTCACAAGAGCATTTTAAAATTTGACTTCACAGTCATCACATTCAAAGGGTAATATCTACCACCAGCAGGCTTTATTTGAGTAAGCCAATTGGTGAGATTGCTTTACCCTGAAGAAATGCACAATACTGCTGAACTGGCTTCAAATTAATTTGGCAGGCAAGCAAAATAGTCTTGCAGGTGGTAGGTTGAATTATTCCTCTGATCTGCATGTGTAAACTTCAAATCGGTAACTGGAATTGGGATAGAGGTTGGCCTTGAGATGAGCCTGTATGCATCAGACGACATCAAGAAATCCAGGTTTTTTTCTTCCTTGCCATTTGGTGTCTTGGATTAGACACAATCCTGATCATACAGAAAGGCGTACACCTTCCTTCTATTTGGTAAATGTTGATCATGGTCAGGCAATATAATACTTACAAGGCCTTGGTGCTTCTAGTGTCAAGAGGTTATCTGTCAGCTGTCTCTCACTGAAAAGTTCAAGGAATATTTTCCCTTCCTAGGTCTGTGACTGAGAAATCTGGAGCATAAAGGAGTCTCAGCATGCTTTATTCCAGGCCCTTGAAAATGCTGGACAGGAAGGTCATTGCTCATTTCTTTGAGGTTGTCTCTGGCCACTGTTTCAGGTTAGGAGGTGTGGATGAACAGGTAGCCAAACAAGAAGGCTTAAACTAGAACAAAAATATTTGTAAACAAAAATCACATTTGTAATTTATTATATTTTAAATTAAGGAAATTGGCTTTTGTTTGAAAGCAGTCCTCATGCCCTAATTACATGTAATGAGATTCCAAGAGTCAACCCTGTGCAGTATCCATTGCAGGTGTTTGTTCTGGAATTAGAAACAAAACAGTCCTCTGTAGGATTTGTTTTTTCACTTTTACTGGTCTCTCGAGAACTTGGGGAAAGCAAATTCTACTGTCGTTAAAGGCAAAATAATCATATGATTGATTAATTTTCTAAAACAGAGCAAATACTAAGTCTGCTTATTTCACTAATAATTGTTTTCAGTTAAAAGCTTTTTGGATACATATAAATTAAATTAAAAAAACCCAGAATTCTGCATGTTTAGTTTAATGAAATTAAACATACAGCACATATGCCCTGAACTGGAAATGCATTCTATAATGGATGGGTTTTATTTGAACATCTGTTCAGCGTAGCAATCTTTGAAAGTTTTCCTTCCCTCTCCTTTCTGCCGTATAAGCAATGCCAATTTGCACTGGAACATACTTCAAATGGAAGTCTATTGGAGAGAAAATCAACATTCTTTCTGTATGGAAAAGTAATTTTCTGGGCCATGCTGGAATATAAGAACACTTTTTAATAGGATTCTGTCCTGGTTTGTCCTAGTATAAAAATATTATTTCATTAAAGCATTATTTAAGACTAAAAGTTAGCTTCTCAAGACATGTGATGCTTTTTAAAAAAAACACAGCAAACCCAAAACACCTGGAGAGATTTTTCTGTCTCAGAAAATGCAGATAATGAAAGCACACATTTTTCTTAAATTCAGTTCTTTGTCATGGAGTTTATTATACTTAAATAATCTGTAGCAAATTTATTTGCACTTGTTAGCCAAGTGACATTATTTTTCTGTCTTTCTTTCATGGCTTATATATTCAGTTTTCTACTCAAGCTTCTTCTGGTAAACTAGGACTTCTGGGTTATTTCATTGTTTTAAGAGCAAAGATGAATCACATCTGCTTCCCTTTCTGATGAAGTCTTGCATTTTCCATTCAAGTTCTTTCTAATGATACATAGCTTCTTTGGAAACAGTTACGCTTCAGTCTAATCAGACAGTTCCCTCTTGAGTCCTTGTTGTATTTCTTGAAACTCAGAACCTGCAGTGAATTATATCCGCTCCAGCCCAGCTGCCTGTTTCTGTGAAGCTTCTGAAGACTAACGTGAATGTTTTCCGAGCACAGGGGTGGGATGCATGTGTCAAGACTCTGGGCAGTCTGTGGGAAGAACATGAGTGCAGTAGAGAAGCGAGCTGTTAACTGTTAACAGCTCGTATACTTGGGTTAGACCACGTCCTATGGATTTTATGTAGTTAACTGTGTATTAATGTTTCTTTGGTGTTCACGTGGAACCTGTCAGAATTTTATTAAAGCATTATATTCTTTACTGACAAAGTTTAGCAAGTGTCTGTATGGACTGTATAAGGTCTCAGAGGAAATCGTACTTCCTGTGGCTTTGGCTGTAGAACCTGTTATCTCTCTAAGTAGATTATTAATGATAACGTTAAGTGCATTTTTATAGCATTCTTCTTTCATTAACATTCAAACCTTGCTTTGTTTTGTTAATACAATTTTTTGTTAATACAAAACACTAAAAAATTAAGACCCTGGAAGATTATTTATATCGGTAAGAACAAACATTAGGCCATTATTAGTATTTAATTTTGTGATGATTCCTATAGGAATTTCCATCTTGCTGGTCATCATTCAGATGCTAGACCTTTTTGAACTACCTATGGACTTTCAGCATTTACTTGAAAACTATTTCAGTGTTGAGCAAAATCATACTGATAGATATTTTCTTTCCCCTCCCACAACAGGACGGTACGAAACAAAAGCGAGAACGGAAAAAGACGGTGTCATTTAGCAGTATGCCGACTGAGAAAAAGATCAGCAGTGCAAGTGACTGTATAAACGCTATGGTTGAAGGCTCTGAACTCAGAAAGATTCGATCCAACTCCAGGGTCTATCACCGATACTTTCTTTTAGATGCAGATATGCAGTCTCTACGCTGGGAACCTTCAAAAAAGGATTCTGAAAAAGCCAAGATTGATATTAAATCAATCAAAGAAGTAAGAACAGGAAAAAATACAGACATTTTTCGCAGCAATGGAATATATGACCAGATATCAGAAGACTGTGCATTTTCAATAATATATGGAGAAAACTATGAATCGCTAGATCTTGTTGCTAACTCAGCAGACATTGCAAATGTTTGGGTTACTGGTTTAAGATACCTGATTTCTTATGGAAAGCATACTCTAGATATGATAGAAAGTACTCAAGATAATATGCGGACTTCATGGCTTTCAAAGATGTTCAGTGAATCAGATGTAGATAACTTGGGACATATACCCCTGTGTAATGCTGTACAGTTTATAAAAGACTTAAATCCTGGTTTAAAAACTAATAAAATTGAACTAAAATTCAAGGAGTTACATAGATCCAAGGAAAAAACTGGTACTGAAGTAACAAAAGAAGAGTTTATTGAAGTTTTTCATGAACTTTGTACCAGACCTGAAATTTATTTCCTCTTGGTGCAGTTTTCAAGCAATAAAGAATTTCTAGATACCAAGGACCTCATGATGTTTTTAGAAGCAGAGCAGGGTATGGCACACGTCACAGAAGAAATAAGCCTTGCAATTATTCAGAAATATGAGCCAGCCAAAGAGGGCCAGGAAAAGGGTTTTCTTTCTATAGATGGGTTTACAAATTACCTTACTTCACCAGACTGCCACATATTTGATCCAGAACATAAGAAAGTTTGTCAGGATATGAAACAACCTCTATCACATTATTTTATAAATTCATCTCATAATACTTACTTGATAGAGGATCAGTTTCGAGGGCCTTCAGACATCACAGGTTACATTCGTGCTCTTAAAATGGGTTGTCGAAGTGTGGAACTGGATGTGTGGGATGGTCCAGATAATGAGCCTGTGATTTACACAGGGCATACAATGACATCACAGATAGTCTTCCGTAGTGTGATTGACATTATTAACAAATATGCGTTTTTTGCTTCAGAATACCCTCTTATTTTGTGTTTAGAAAATCATTGTTCTATTAAGCAGCAGAAAGTGATGGTACAACATATGAAGAATATTTTGGGGGACAAACTACATACACAGTCTCCAAACATTGAAGAGTCTTATCTTCCATCACCAGAATCACTTAAAGGGAAAATACTAATTAAAGCAAAGAAGCTTTCCTCTAATTGTTCTGGACTAGAGGGAGATGTTACAGATGAAGATGAAGGAGCAGAAATGTCACAGAGAGTAGGAAAAGAGGGAGTAGAACAGCAAAACTCGTTGACTGGGAAACGATTTCAGCTCTGCAAAGAACTCTCAGAGTTGGTAAGCATCTGTAAGTCAGTTCAGTTCAAAGAGTTTCAAGTTTCATTTCAGCTCCAGAAGTACTGGGAAGTGTGTTCGTTCAATGAAGTGCTTGCTAGCAAATATGCCAATGAAAACCCAGGAGACTTTGTAAATTACAACAAACGCTTTCTTGCAAGAGTCTTCCCCAGTCCTATGAGGATCGACTCTAGCAATATGAATCCCCAGGACTTTTGGAAATGTGGTTGTCAGATAGTAGCAATGAACTTTCAAACGCCTGGCTTAATGATGGATCTTAACATTGGCTGGTTTCGACAAAATGGAAACTGTGGCTATGTTCTTCGTCCTGCTATTATGAGAGAAGAAGTATCCTTCTTCAGCGCAAATACGAAAGACACTGTGCCTGGAGTTTCACCTCAGCTGCTTCATATTAAAATCATCAGTGGGCAAAACTTCCCTAAACCCAAAGGATCTGGTGCCAAAGGTGATGTTGTGGATCCTTATGTCTATGTTGAAATACATGGAATCCCTGCTGACTGTGCAGAACAAAGGACGAAAACTATGCATCAGAATGGGGATAATCCAATTTTTGATGAAAGTTTTGAATTTCAAATAAATTTACCAGAGCTAGCTATGGTGCGTTTTGTAGTACTGGATGATGATTACATTGGGGACGAGTTTATCGGGCAATACACTATTCCCTTTGAGTGTCTACAGACTGGGTATCGGCACGTTCCTCTGCAGTCGTTAACTGGTGAAATGTTAGCACATGCTTCCTTGTTTGTGCATGTGGCCATTACTAATCGAAGGGGTGGTGGGAAACCTCATAAGCGGGGCCTCTCTGTGAGGAAGGGCAAGAAATCAAGGGAATATGCTTCTATGAGGACATTATGGATTAAAACAATAGATGAAGTATTCAAGAATGCTCTCCAACCCATTCGGGATGCCACGGATTTGAGAGAAAATATGCAGGTACAGTTTTTACAATGAATTTATTGTTTTTTTAATGTGTATTTTTGTGTAATTATGCAAATGGAATATATGTTTTAAAAGTCTTGTTGCATTTTGTAAGTTATGTTATTTGAGTCTTATGTTGAACAGCTTTAAAAATTGATGATGTCAGAGCATTCTTGTAGGTGATGCTGTCTACTGAGGTAAACTTTGATGCATATGCATATTATAGTGAATGGGAACTGAAAATATGATTCCAATGTCACAACTCAAGCCTGTTGACTCATCTTACATGTTTGAGAGAATGTTAGATATACACTAGAGGAAAGTATGGCAATATTTTAGTTATAGAAAATTAAGTGAAATAGACATGCAGGAGAAAAATACGTCTGATAGAAAAAGGAGACTCTACTGCTTATTAGAAGACTTACACATGAAAGTGTTACCATAGTTTCACCGAGGCTTTCTTTTTTCCTAGTTCCCAAATAGAAAAGAGTATTTCAGAAAGACCATTTGCTTTCCATGATTCTTTCTAGCAACAATATGTTAGAGATTCACGGACTTGCCACTGAAGCATTAGAAGGCATCTTCTAGAAGAATTTCCCTTACCTTAAAAGTCATATGTAGCAAACACATTAAATTTCAGGAAAAAGTCCAGGTGCTGAGCTGCTTCTTTTTGTGGAAGCCAAGAGATCCCACTTCAAAAATGCATTGTTTGGAGATTTCAATAAAGATTAGAGGTAAATAAGCCTTTTTAGATGTAGATTAAAGTGAGCTGTAAACTTCGGTTTTATTAAATAAAGCTTTTAACTATCTGTAAACTTCTGATGGAATACTAGCAGTGGTCAGTAGAATTAAGCATAGTCATTTCAAGTGAAGTGACCTATTAAATCGTCCTACTCTTATGTAATGTTAGGGGGAAACTGATTAAAGGAGCTGTCTTTGAGTCTTGATTCTGAGTTTTATAGGCACATCAGCGTAGATAAATTTTCTTCATGAATAATCTTATATTGAAAGGATTTTAATAATAATACAGTTTTAAAACTGATTTTTCTTAGTATGAAGGAAGAAATTAGTACAGCATTATGAAGCTCTCCTATTCCACTTTGTATATAAAATTGCTGTACTAAAGGAGATTGGTAACAAAATCCGGGAATGATATTTTGACACATTATGGGCTACACATACAGTGAAGTTTATCTGTAGTTAACCTATTGAAGGCTAGAATTCTGTCATATAAAGGATTCTGTATTTAGAAGTGCTTTTCAAGGAAGTACAGAGTTTTTGTACCTATTTAAACTCTTCACTGTGCATGCTGCAGTGCTTTCCAGAAAGGATATAATTTAAAACAGGCTCTACAGTGGGGTTTCTTTCAACCTGAGATATTAAAAGGTATTTTATGTATGCTGTCAGTTTGAAAGGCATGCTATCAACTAAATTCATCATTATCATCTCTCAAAATGCTATTAAGAAGATATTTGAGGTACTGGTGGGAAGTTTTGTGGAACTTTGCTGACGTTATATATAATGTGCACAATTTATACACTTTGTAACCAAGGTTTTACAGCTAATAAAAGTAAATAAACTACTGAATTAATATAAATAATAAATATCAACGTACGTCAGTTAGTGTGAGCTGTGTTTAATTTCTATATTACTGAAATTTTGCATTAGAAATTTTAACGATTTTTACGACAGAGAAATTATGTCCCCACAAGCCAGATCATAAAGACTAAAGTTGGCTGTTTTTAAATATAAGATGGAAGAAGAAAAAAAAGTAGTGTGCAGTGGTAGATTTAATACTTTCTCTAAATGTGAGAGCTAGTGCTTTTTCTTCCTTGTTAGGTACTACATTACCATGACAAAAGCTGATAACATAACTTGTTGTTACATATTAATCACTGATAAAAGTATAACGTGAGTGATTAAACTGGATGTGATGTTGCATGTTTAAATTCCTTGACAGTGTGAGAGAGAGTCTCTAGCTATAGGGCTGGAAGTCCAAAGGCAAAACTTAAAACTGTAGTTCTGTTCTGATTGCCACTGGTTAGTATACATGTTCCCCGGGTCCTTGTTAACCTTTCTGTAAAATTTTTGTTTGTAATGGCTTATCCATGATATTTATCTCAAACAAACTCTGTTTTGATGGTTTTCTAATGTCTGTCTTTTCAACTATGTAATTATTGTGTCATTATGGTATAGTCCAGTTAATAAAAGTAGTTTCTCTTTCCTGGACATTTACTAGATGCTACTAGACATATACTTAAAGTACACTGCAAGTGACTGTATTAGACATAATTTTGTATGAATATGCTATATATACACATATTTTGAGGTCTCCTTCAGGTTTTTTGTTTTGTAAAGGGAGAGCAAAATATTTTACATTTGATTCCATTAAGGTTGGCATTATCTGTCTCTAAGAATTTTTTTCACAAGTGAATCTTACCATGTGAGCAAGATGGAAAGTGGTTTTGATTAAAATTTAAGATCTGTGTCAGATATCCTGTTTGGATAAGACATGAGAGAAAGGAGCACTGAGCACATTTGTAACTTAAATATACCATGTTTTTGTTTTTGTTTCCTACAGGAACACAAACTCCAGACCTGCCATAGATCACCAGCTCCCAATTGGTACAAAAATCCTAAATTGATTACAATGCCAAGAATATTTTCATAATGGAATTTCAGTGGCTACTTGGAGTCACATTTTATTTCTAAAACTGAAAATCTTCTTTGAGTTTAAACATATGGTTTTATATACTACCATATTAGATACAAAATACAACTGTAATCCATTTTAAGGAAAAGATACCAAATTGGTATTTATATTAAAGTACCTTTAAAATTCACTTCAGTGTTATTTTGTGATAGGGATGACATCAGTAGTGGAGTGCTGGGTTTGTGAATCACACCAAATGGGAGCCAGCAGATCCACAGCACGTCTGGACTATAGTTCAGGTATGTTTTAAGTTACAAATGGGCTGAATTCCTCCTTCCACTTCACTTTGCTTATTTGGGATATTCAGCACCTAGTATTTTGTTTCACTTGGTGACATTAAAAAAATTACTTCAAAATGTCTTCTAGAATTTTTCAAGATCTATAACCAGTATGTTTTAGAATTCATTTATTTACATTATTAATTTTAGTAGTGACAGAAACCAGGCATACTTGTTGTAAATATATTTTTTTCTTCTGTGGCAAGTATTTAATTCTGTTTGAAGTTTTAACACTTTTGTTAAAATACATATGTAATACTGGTTGCTTTGGAAAACTGTCTGTTCTTTGGGGAAAAGCTGTGGTGATTCCACATGGTAGCTCAGTTATAACAGCAAAGTATTTTACCCTGAAAGAACGAGACATTAAAGTTAATATTTCACTGTAAAGGAAACTCTTTCTTTCCTTTTTGCAGAATGCAGTAGTTTCATTCAAAGAATTATGTGGCCTCTCTCCTGTAGCAAACCTTATGCAGTGCATTTTGGCAGTGTCTACGCGCTTGGTCGGGCCTGAGAATACACCCTTGGTAGTACTGAATCTCAATGATCAGTATCCAACTATGGAGCTCCAAGGGATTGTTCCAGAGGTCTTGAGAAAGATTGTAACAGCATATGACATGGTGAGTAGTCCTCTGTGGTTATTTTATATGCTATTTGAAAGACTTTTTTTTTTTTTTTTCTTATAATACACAGTACCATGCCTGTTTTGAAAGGTCATTTTAAGCTGGGACTTCCTATTTCATGCTTTGTTAAGTGTGCTTGAAAGTCATTCCCATGAATGTGGAGCAACAGTGTTTTCATCTTGAGTAGAACAGAGACATTAATATACTGCATGCAAATATCTGTTTGTACACTTCAGAAGGCAAAGTGTTTATAATCAAGAGGGTTTAACATGAAGTGGATGTATTAATTTACCTGTTTTGCAGTAAATTGAAGCTTTTTGCATATCTGTAAACCTCTTACATTAATTTGCTATTTTACATTTTCCAGTGTGTGGACCTTGATTTCTTTTGGCTTTGACTCAACATAGAATAGAAAAACACAGGATCTGCTTTTAGGAACTGTAGTTTTTAAAGCATCTTGAAGTGTTACATTCTACGCCTGCTTTTTCATTTTCCTTTGCTGTGTCTTTCTTACAAATCTCATTTGTTTAGGTATTTTTACATCTGTAAGCTGCTATAATGTTAACTTTAGCCCTTGTACTTCAGTAAATATCTAAGTTGTGTCTTTAAAAGCTGGAAAGTAAACATTTTGCAAGAAGGAAGGAAGAACTTACAATATACTGAGAAATACTGATTTGCATCTGCCTTGTATTAATTCAAAGTATGAAAAAAAGATCCAGATGAGTGTGATTTGAAATGTGCTCCGTACTTCCACTCAAGTAATCTGGCACAGAGTAATTGAGTCTTTATATAATGATTCCTTTAATTTGTTACATCATCCGTCTGTAAGTAAACTTTTCTAGGGTAATCTTGCATTAATTTTTGTGCATTAAATAGCACTGGGCAGGTAGCATCACCTGGCAGGGTCAAGTTACTGTTTTAAAAACAGTCCTTACTATTTAAAGGAAGAAAAATAAGGAAAATAAACCTGTAATCCATTTTATATGTATGTCTTTCAAGCTGCCTTCTGAAAAAAAAGGAGCTTTAGAATAATGCTACACCAAAGTCCCAAAAGCGCTTGTTGATAATGAGCAATTTTTGCAGAGTTTATGTAGTTGTGATGATGTAAATAGAACAGAATTTGATTTGTGTGGCTGCACAGTTACAAGAAGACGGTGGTATATCCTCTTAGTGGTAATTTACAGGATATCAGTATAATTAGGATGCAAACAAGCTTGATTGTTGTGATTAAACTTGTTACGTAAACATAATAAAGTTGTATTTTGGTGGAGATATCTCTGCCTGCAGTTTGTTCTGATGTGGTGATGCTGCTTGTTAGTTACTAAGCTAATCCTGATACTTAAAATATTTTTGTAAGTCTGGATTAAATTTTTTGTTTTAATGTCACATAGATAGAGGTGACTCATGACTCCAGAAATCTTTACAATTCAAGATTGGTTGGCTCTTTATCTCTCACATATGTTTTTCCCCCTCATTCTGTAGTCTACACGATTTGAAAATTTGTGTACTTTGGAAATCTACACTATATAAAGACTTGATTCCAAACAAAGACAATGAGAGTGCTTATAGTGCTAAGTTATATTGAAGATAAGTAAAAATCAAGATTTTTTTTTTTTTTTAAGTAAAATTTAAAGTTTAAAAGAGTATGTGTTTCAATTTGTGAAATGTTGGTCTTGCCAAACTCTGTTCAGTTTGACAAAAGGTTTAAGCAATTCAGATCTGGAAAATAGTCAGCCATGGGAGCCATACTGAAAGCTCTTGTTTCTGAAAGCACACTGTGAAACAATGGGAGACAACCATATCATCCCTTCCTCAAGTACAGGAGAAGAGATGTGAAGCTGTTTGGCTCATATATTGATATTTGCTCTAGTGGCAGATGTTTGGAGCCTGATACTGTCACAGATAGTGCTCATTTTGTGTGTTTTTGATGCAAATTGTGAGCACTCAAAATGACACAATGGCTGGTTTTGGCTTGGGGATTTTTTCGACATGATTAAGTAACAGGTGGGTTTAGAATTCATCGTAATAATAAGAAGCCTTATCCAGAATTAAGAAAGGGTAGATGTACTGTCAAAGTAATGATTACCTACTTGTCTCATTTTCTGCAGGCTTAGGCCTCAATATAGGTCGAAATTACGTAACTATGTTCTTCAGTGTGTTAAGTGCTGTACTTACGTAATCAAGTTCAAAACAGAGATTACATTAAATGTTTATTAGATAAGTCTTGATTAGTACCATAAATGCATAGGCTGTTGTTACCTTGTATGCATTCTCAGTGTATGTAGCACACCTAATGATATTCACAAAGTACTCCTCTTTGAGGATCGTGGCATTTTTTGCTAACGGAGGACTTCTTATTTGTCAGAAATACTCTTCTTTTTATAAAGTAGTAATAAACATGGAAGGAATGTAATTGTTTGGATTTTGTTTATATTGGGAATGCTTAAAGGACTCACGGTTGCTCTGCGAAGTGAGAAGAACATAAGATCTTTACAGTGGGATAGTCAGTCCACACTGAAATGATTACAAAAGAGTGCAATACTGCAGGGGACATGGAAAGGTGAAAATGTCTTCAGCATATTATAGGTACACATCTTTTTTAAAGAAACGGTGAGGCAAATTATAATAGGTTAATTAGCGTATCACTAGATGCTTGGGTTTTTTTACGTATAAACTAATAGCACATAAATGTTAAATGCTAGTACCATTCACAGGCTAAAAGACTGTATTTTTTAATTTTATGAGTAATTTGTTACCAGCATTATTGGAACCAGAATCTTACCCAAGAAACAAAAAGATCTTTTGCTTGTATCTGTGTTATAGGAGCTGAATTGTCTTTTCAGAATAATGAAAACCAAACATAACTAGGATTTTTTGAGGAAGACAAAAGTTTAAGTTGTGTATTTTTCTCTAGGTTCTTCATGCTCCTGAGTATTTTTCACCCTAACGCCTTTTCACTGCTTAACAATGTTTTATTTTTCCCTCTTGTTCATGAACTTCAGCTTCCTTTATGTGATACTTCAGCATGCACTCTGTTGGTGTCATCACACCCATCACTGATCAGTGCTGCAGACTGAAGCTTGGAGTTAAGGCAAGTGCCTCTTCCACACCATTGCATGTTTTTTCTAAAATGTCTTATAAGCGTAACATAAACAGTAAGTTTAAAAGAGTTGTGCTATGGCAAGAGGGAAAAATTATCTCATCCTAAGTCTGCAGCATTATTCAGTGATGAGTCTAATAGCACTGCAAAGATATGCTCGAAGATCATACAAATTAAACCTTTTATTGTTGAGAACTTGACTGTCTTTGCCCTTAGTGGAGGATGGAGTGTCCCATCTGATGAAGATAAGGTTTTCTGAACTTTGCAAACAGGCATTTACTTCTGAAAGGAAAGCGAGCACAGAAAAGGCAGAGAACTGTACCTGTGTGATAAAGAAGATAAAGTAAAGCTGCTACATTAATTAGGATTAAATGTTACCAAATCCTAATTAGATAATGCTGCTAGATCAAATTTTTCAGTTTCTGGTGCTGGGGTTTGGTGGTTTTTTTTTTCATGTTGAGATGATGGTGTAATTCAAAATGTCTGTAGGCTACAGTATAGGAGGTCTGTATTTGATTCAAATGAGATAAAAGAAAATGAACAGATTTTGTATACACACCCTAGGGATAGATTTGAGAGCAGGGCTGTGTTTATTAGTGGTGTTGGTTGTGAGATGGTGAAAATGAGAGAGATTAATATACAGCAAAGCCTAGTAAGCCTGAAATAAAGATCATGTGATTGGTGATTAGTATCTCTACACTAAGTTGAAATCCAGTTACCTTATTGTTGGCTCATTTCAGTGACTGACTCAATAGAGCAGATTTTATATGCAGTCCTATGGAAGTTAATTTCTTGTTATGGAGTTGCAAATTTGGACAATTGCATAAACTAAATATGATAGCCTATATTTTGAGCTTGTCCATCCCACTGGGAAGTAGATAGTTTGACTACCTTCAAGAGTTAGAGACTGGACTGGTACTAACAGTAGGACTTACTAAGAGACTACCTAAACAGGACTGATGGTTAAAGTTTTACTAAAATGTTAATAGCCCTCTCATACTTCACCTATTGCTCAAAATCCATAATATTCTTTACCTTTAAAACTCATCTTGATATCATCAATATGGATTAAAAAAGAATGGCTTAAAAAAAGAATCTGTTTTGAGTTTTGCTTAGCTCGTAAAATCTGTATTAGTTACCTTGTTGATGTAGGTCCTTGGTTATGGTTAGTTTGCAAATACAGTAAGAGGTATTTCAGTCATTCTGCTTTGGTTATAGAATCCAGTGCTGGTAATGATTACCAGTTTATCTCCTAAAACACTGTGAATTAATAGGTTACAGAGCCACAGAATCACCAAGACTGGAAAAGACCTTAAAGATCATCAAGTTCACTTTTTTAAACTCTCGTGTAAGTTCATTTTGATCTAAATACTCAATTTCTGATTGTGACAGAGAAGGCTGAATTCAAGATGGTCACCAGTCTCCTATAATCAAACTCAGTCCTTGGATCTCATGTGTTTTTAAGACATGTGGTAGTATCTTGCCAATACCTGTTCTGTGCACCTGAAAAAAATTCCAGATTTTTCCATCTGCTGTTTTTTCTGATGAATATGTGACTGGCATAGACTGTGCTAGCTTTGTGTATTCTGTTTCCTGGTTGGTTCAGAATGTTGTTATTGAGCTCATGTTTTCTGGAGTCCAGCTCCAGGGTTTTTCTGTGTTACAATTTAATTCTTATAATCATCTAGCTTATAAAGAAAATAACTTAGTCTTGGCACATAAGATTGTAATGCTGTTGTTCCTTACTTTGATACTTAAGACCATAACTACATAAAAATAAGGAATCTTGTTAAAAAAGAGAAGTAGTCAAAAGAATAGGCACCATAGACACTCTAAAGATACAGAGGGCTTGAAATAAATATATACCAATTCACAAAAAACACTTGAGGACAAAAAGGAGAAGGTGTTTGAAAGAAGGCAGCATCTTCCAAAAAGCTGAAGTGCAGATGAGGAAGATAGAGTAGATGTTTAATGCTGCCATGGTTAAATAGAAAATACAAGAAAGCCAACAGTGGAGATTTTCAGGAATGACCTGCACAGAGTTAAAAATAATCATAACTTCTTTTCTGAAAATACCAGAATCAGGAAGCCTGTCAAATAGTATGTATGACAAGTAGTTGATCAAAGTATAAAAGAAAGCCCCAGGACAAGAAGAAAAGCCACAACACTGTTAGTTTTTGCATCCGTTTACCTGTGGAGATTAAGGTTTCACATGAATTGCTTATTTGTGAAGGACTCTTGGGAAAATTTGTCTGTAACTGAAATGCTGATAGAAATTACACAGGAAAGGCAAAATGACTGAGAAAAAAATATCAGAAAGAGGTGATGTTAATTCAAGGGTCCTGAAAGATCTCAAGAGTTGATACATCCAAACTGTTTGTTGAGTGTATCCTCTTACTTAAAGTTGTTAGTGTGGTGCCAGTGTTTTAGGAGGTTTCCAGGGAAGATCATGAACTTACTGATCAGACAGGCTGGCATCTGTATTGTGAAAATGGGTAGAAGCGTTTTTGAAGATGAAAATTAGAGGAAACTGGAGAAGTGTGCCGGGCAAGAGTCAATACAGCTTTTATAAGCTGAAGGGCTCATTAATCTCTTGGAGTTCTTTAAAATCAAGAAGCATGTAGACAGAGAAGATAAGTCTGATTGGATTTTCCAAAAACATATGTCAAAGTCCCTTCTCACATGCTCATATTGAAATGTAGTTACTCTGAAATTCTTAGCCTTTAAAAATTATTAGCTTTTCTCCATTAGCTGGAGTAAATGTTGAAATTAAACTTATGTTCTAACAGGAAAAGAACTGTTGGTTGCTTGTGATAATTTTTGTATTGACGTATGTTTTTGTAGAAAGTGGATTATAGATGGTAGGTATAGTTCCACCAACTTTGAGCAAGCTAAAATAGCTAAGTACTTTTGAAGATGTGTGACTTAATGATTCCACCAGATTTGCAAAGGTCATCAAGGTGTGAGATATGTGGGTACTTAGCGTTTAAACAACTTTCTCAGTCTTAGTGATGGGTTGTTGTAATGTGTGTTAAAGTAGTAAGTGTCTAAGTTGGCAATAGAAATGCAATATTTAAATATCAATAACACACGCTGTCTTGCTGTTTCCATTATTGCCTCTGGTTTTGTGTACAGTAGGTTTACTTTCATTATCAAGTCTCTGCAGTTAGAACTGTTTTAATTTAGGGTATAAATGGATACAGTTCAGTGGTGAAGATACCTCAGGGAAAATATACGTCATTCATTGCAGTTCAAAATACTGCAGATAGTCCAGGTAAGGTTTTTTGTAGTTTTTAATAAATTATAATAATTGTATATCCTGGATTTTGAGATTAGTTTAAATGGCTACTGATTGTGTAGTTGTTAGTCTGTCACGAAAACTGATAGAAGACAAAGTATTGCTGGAAAATACGCTGAATAGCTGGGGCACCTTCTTCAAAAACAGTGACATTGCTTGATACCAGTTTTTATTTTCCTGTTTTATAACAGGGCAGTCATTCTATACTGAAGGTTGCTCTTATGCTTCCAAAAACACAGCCATGGATTATAACTTCAGGTTATGTTGAGCTTTTCAGTCCTCAAGGGCAGAAACAAATGTCTAATTTTGGATATTCAGACTCCAGTGCCAAATACTGTGAAGTATGAGCTGATTGAGAAACTCTGATAACTTCATGCTTCTGGGAAGTCAAGATTTCTTAGTTTTTTATTAAGAGCATGAATGTTTTTTGTATCCTCTCACTAATCCCATTGCAGCTAATGGCTGACTCACAGTCTTCAGAAGAGCGTAAAACAGCATGACTTACCTAGGAAGATGAGTTCATCTAACTTACTGTCCTATTTGTAATATAGTCCAGGGGAATGTTTGTGGAAGAGTATAAAAACAGGTCAGATTCATAGCAAATTCTCTTAAATCTTCACCATGTTTTTAATAGTAGTACTCTTTTTCTTTCTTGATAAATTTTCATTCTTCTGTTTGTCTTTTTGACTCCTGTGTGAAAAAAAAAAATTGTGGTTAGTGGAACTGTTATTGTTGGTTTTAGTTTTGAAAATAACACTTTTAGTTTTTTTCATAAGAATGGTACATTTCTGATTGTCTTTACAGATGTAGGATATTTTCCTTTCACATATATGTGCTTCCTTCTTGTCCACTTTCAACATAGTGTTTTCATTTTATCAGCTTTAGTTTAAAAATTGTGTAAATCTTTTTATTGTAACATCCAGGGTGTCAGGAAAGCATGGAGAAATGACTGTTGTATTTCATAGTTTAATGTCGTTGTGTGCATAGTTTAGAAGAGAGTTACTGATTGTTTTATTTACTCTGTCTTCAACATAGTCTTTCTTAAATAGTTCACTCATGAGGAATCATAAGCCTTTTTAGTGCAGAACTTGTGGACTGTTTGTGCCTTTGGTAAAATTTTGGTAAAATAAAACTGTGGGAAATCTAATTAATTTTGGATACTACAGAATTAAGAACAGATGGTGTTTTATTTTTCCTTGGGCCTACAAGAATTAGTTTTGTTATGCTCTTATGCTCTTGCACTGCATTATGACATAATCTTGGCTTGCTTATTTCTGAAGACATAAACATGTTCCATGTATGTGTTTCCTAGAATATAAAACATCTCAATAAGAGGTGAGAGAGGAAAGGAAGGCTAAGAAATTGAAACCATGAGTCCATTCATATGTTTTCTCCACTTCCGGGGATATACTGCCAGTGTCAGTTAGGTACAGCATTACGTTTATACCATAATACGCCTGTGAGCTCAGGAGGCACAATGGAAATTTCCTCTGCATTTGTCTCGGAAGAGGACAGTGTTTTAAAGTCTAAAGGGAAACATAATATCATAATATACGCTAATCATAGAATGGTTTGGGTTGGAAGGGACCTTAAAGATCTACTTTCAACCGGCCCCTGCATGGGCAGGGACACCTCCCACTAGACCAGGTTGCTCAGAGCCCCCTCCAGCCTGGCTTTGAAAACTTCCAGGGGTGAAAACAGTGATTATTCCCCTCTTTTTAGCACTAGTAAGGCCAGACCTAGAGTACTGTATCAAGTTCTGGGCTTCCCAGTACAAGAGAGACATGGACATACTGGATAGAGGCCAACAAGGGTCATGAAGGTGATGAAGGGACTGGAGCATCTCTTCTTTGAAGAAAATCTGAGAGAGCTGTGACTTAACCCTGAAGACAAGTCTTGGAGGGGATGTCATCCATGTGTCCAGATGCCTGAAGGGAGGGTGCAAAGAGGACAGATCCAGGCTCTTTTCAGTGGTGCCCAGTGCAGAAGAAGAGGCATTAAATGAAACACAGGAGGTTCTGTCTGAACCTAAGGAACCACTTTTTGGCTTTGAGGGTGACTGAGCATCGGAACAGGTTGCCACGAGAGATTATGGAGTCTCTTTCCTTGGAGATATTAAAAAACTTATTTGAAAGCCAACTGTGTCCTTGGCTGCATCAAAAAAAGTGTGACCAGCAGGTCAAGAGAGGTGATTCTGCCCCTTTACTCTGCTCTCATGAGACCCCATCTGGAGTAGTGTGTCCAGTTCTGGGGCCCCCAACATAAGAAGGACATGGAGCTGTTGGAGCAAGTCCAGAGGAAGTCCACGAAGATGATCAGAGGACTGTAGCATCTGTCCTACGAATACAGGATGAGAGAATTGGGGTTGTTCAGCCTGGAGAAAGCCCTAGGGAGACCTTATAGCAGCCTTCCAGTACCTGAAGGGGGCCTACAGAAAAGCAGGAGAGGGGCTTTTTGCAAGGGCATGTGGTGATAGGGCAAGAGGTGATGGTTTCAAACTGAAAGAGCGTAGATTTAGATTAGATATTAGGATGAAATTCTTTAATATGAGAGTGGTCCAGGTTGGATGGGGCTTTGAGCAACCTGGTCTAGTAGGAGTTGACCCTGCCCATGCAGAGGGGTTAGAACTAGATAATCTTTAAGGTCTCTTCCTACCCCAACAATTCTGTGATTCTCTGGTTCTGTGACATGATTCTGGGCAACCTACTCTAGATTGCCCTGCTTGAGCAGGGGGAGTTGGACTAGCTGACCTCCGGAAATCCCTTCCAACCTCAGTGACTCTGTTCCTATGCCAAATTTATTTTCTTGCATAGTTGGAGAAAAAAAAGTAATTTAGATAATGTGTTTGCTAGAAAATTTGCTTTGAAGCAAAATTAGTTTGTGATTTCTTTGTATGTACAGAAGTAGCAGCTTTCCTTACCTTGGCACTTTGGACTGAACCTAGATAGTAGAAAGATGAGTTGTTCTTCATTATAGAGCTGCTTTGGACTGTCTGGGCAAAAGCAAACCTGATTTTTTTTCTATAATGAAGTTATTGATTGTTGTCTTGAGCCAGAAAGCTCAGATCTAAAAATATTTTTTTATTAGAGATGTCAGCTTAACTAAAATCCTTATTTACCTAGAATCGTGAGGTTGGAAGGAACCTCTAGAGATCATTTTTAGGCAACCTCAGTGTTTGACCATCCATGATCCCCATTGAGCGTTACGTGCTTCAGGCTGGACAGTTCCAGCTATCTCAGCCTCTTCTTGTACAAGAGGTGCTACAGCTCCTTAACTCTCTTTGTGGCCATGTGCTGGACCTTAAGTCCTTTCTTGTATTGGAAAGCCCCAAACTGGACTGACCTCTCCAGATCTGGCCTCACCAATTCTGACTCAAGGGTAAGGACCAACTGCCTCTGTCTTCAGGTGCTGTAAACCTTCCTTAGGGATGTTGAACTTGTCCATCAGGGCACCTAGATCCTTTCTCTGAAGCTGTTTTCTGTCAACCTCGAGCCTGTACTTCTGAATGTATGGGCGCATTCCTCTGCAGGTACGGCACTCAGCACTTCCCTTTGCTGAATTTCATGGAGCTCCTGTCAGCCCACTTCTCCAGCTTGTCAAAGTCCCTCCGAATAGCAGCACAACCATCTGCTATGTCCAACCTTCTCCAAGTTCTCTATCTCTTGTCAGTATGCTGAGGATGTGCTCTGCCCTGTCATCCAGGTGACAAACAAAGATGTTTAAACAGTAGTAGCTCCAGTATCAATGTCTGGGGCACACTACTGCTCACTGTCCTCCAGATGGGCTTCATGCTGCTGATCACAGTGCTTTGAGCCTGGCTGGTCAGCTAGTTTTCAGTTGACCTCAGTGCCCACTTACCTGGCCTCTGCTTACTGCCTTGGTTTGTCTATGAGGATGTTATGAGAGACAGTGCTGAAAGCCTCAGTAAAGTCAAAATAAAAGACATCCACTGCTCTCCCCTCCTCCACCAAGCCAGTCGCCCCATTGTAGAAGGCTGTCAGGTTGTTCAACCCTATTTCCCCTATGCAAATCCATGCTGACTTTCCCCAATCACCTTCTTGTCCTTCAAGTGTTTGAAGGTGGTTTCAAAGAGGATTTACTCCACCACCTTCCCAGAGGCTGAAGGGAGGCTGAGAGGCCTGTAGTTCCTTGGTCCTTCTTAGTCTCGTAGATAGGAGTGAAACTGGCTTTCTTTGAGTGCTCAGGAATGTCCTCTGATTGCCGTGTCCTTTCAAAGCTAACTGAGAGCTGTCTTGCAATGACATCTGTCTGCCTCCTCAGGACTCATGGGACACATCCCACATGTATGTCTCTGCATTTGATGAAATTGTCATTAAACACTCAGTGTATCTATTACCAATCAATACCTGCTTTATATAATATGAATTACTTGACTTGTGGGCTGGCTTTGATCTTTCTTTGTTAATTTCTAAAATTTTGGGGGGATTTGAAGAATATGTTTAAAAGACATATAATGAAAATCTGTCCTGCTGGGCCCTTTGCAGGTCTTTTCCTGTCTCATCACTTTACAGTAGTAGTTGTCAGAAATTTGTAATCTCTGAAAACTGTTCCACTGTCTTTTTTCCATTACCTTTTCTATGCAACTTAGCAAATTCTTCAGATATTTTAAAGGTCTGTGAAGAGGTCTTCTGGACCTGTAACTTGAACTTGGGACCAAGAAAAATGTATTGTCCCTTCTGTTAAGATGCTGCTTTCAATAACTTCAGCATATTTATTTGCTGTATATCACTCCTGTTTTGCCTTGGGGATCCTTATTCTTGAAAACTGAGCAGCACTGATCTAGCGGTGCTAGCAGTCTCAAGGGTGGTATGTGTAAGGTTTTTACCAGTGCTTATTAAGTTTTGAGCTGACCTTAATAATGTGAACTTACAGGCCTATTAGAAGTCCAGTTCTGTTTTTTATTGTGGTGCTGATTAAAGGTTGGACATTTCAGTATACTTTGAGTGAGGTGTGTGCATCTTTCAATATGTCATGTAACACATTTGCTTCTGTAATCACTTAAATGAAGAGAAGCCAAACATAGCTGACTTCAATTGTAAATACACTTCCAATAACTGATGCTGTATTACTGACTTGCTGAAAGGGTACTGTAAAGCATCCTCTATTGAGCTTTTGCTGCCTTGAAAGTCACCTTGAAAAATAAAATGCTGAGCATGTATGGCTCTTGTTTTTCAGGATGTGAGTACATTATAATAATGACTACAGTGGGATTCTCTATTAATACCCTTTCATATGAGAACCGTAGTGGCTGGAGCTCACAAAAGAGAGAGACCGATGGTGCTGCCTGTTCAAGACACCTAATTAGTACTCGGCATAATTCTCATAATAGGCTATTTTTGCTTCAATGAATGCTGCACATACTCTAAAGTTGCTTGTTCACATGTTGTTTATATGTAGCATGAACTAAAATTTGTGGGGTTTGCTTTTTTTTTGGTCATTTTCTGTTGAAATAATGGAAACAGAACTAGAATTATTTTGAAATGTTTTCCTGCTTAGTTAAAGTAGATTTTTGTTTAGCTGAAAATAGTAGAAGTCTGTAGAGTAGTTTACATCTATTCAGGTGTTCTTCCTCCTCACTTGCACACTTGCCATGATCAAAAATCTGAGGCTTAACTTGCCTGCTTCTCTAAATTGATTTAGATCTCACTTAGAGTAATGTTTAGAAAAAGAGTCTCTAAGTCACTCAGCTGGAGGAGGCTTCTTCTAACATGTGTGAGGAAGGACTACTGTAGTCATGCCTCTTAAAGTAATGTTTGTCTGAGAAAGAGTGCTGGAGAGGTCTGTTTTTTTTTTTTTTCCTGTAACATGGAATGTTCCTGCTTGTAACAGCAATTGTGGTCTTGTAAGGATGACTTCCACATGAACACCCACATAAAGTAACATATCAAACTTCAGTCGGTTGTTTCAGTGGCAAATAATCTGCTGCCTAAGCAGCTACCAGGATGTCAGTGGGTGAGGTGTGTAGCCAAGTTGTTGCTTCTCAAGATATGCCCTAGGCTGGAAAATCTGCACGGTTCCATCTTAATCCATGTGCTTTCAGCTGAGCTTCCATGAAAGGTTTATTGTTTCGAAAGATCAAGTGAAGGAATAATTTCTTTTCCTTATCCTCCAATATGAGCCTTCAGTGATTTGTTTTCCTCTGTAGAGTGTTTTCTCATACAGATATACAGCTCAAGCCTCAAAAAGGGAAAATTTAGAGGAACAAATCTGGAAAAGCAATGGGATGATCCCTAGGAAAAAGGAAACACTAGGTGGTGAGTGGTCATCATCCTGAATGTTGGAGTGAGTGAGGAGGAGGAAACCTGCATCTAGGTTATCTCACCCAAGTCACCAAAAGTGAATTACCTGGTAAATAGTTGTATAATTTCCACTTGCTTTGATAGGCAATTTACTATCAAGTAGACATTTTAATTTGATGTTCACAGATCCCAGCCCAAACCAATCTTTTTTTAATGTCTTTATGCTACGTTTAGAGCACTTCTTTTTCTGGCTATGATGAGGAAAATTAATGTATTTATCATGTGAACAACAAATACTAGATTATTGATTTGAGTTCAATTTTAAGCATCTTTCACAGATTTTTTTTTAAAAAACACACTAATTTTACCGGTATTTTTGTTTATTTTAATTTTCTTTACAGATGATTCACACCATCAGGACTCTAGTTGAAAATACAGATAGCTTATATGAGAAGATAGTACAGTGTCAGAAAGCAGGTAAGTACAAGCTGTTTTAAAAATATTATAAAGAACTTACCATGTTTTTCTTCATTTCCCAAAACTTTAATCAAGTTTATTTATTCAACCTTAGCAAAAAAACTCCAACCCAATAACCAAACAATAACAAAAAAAACCCAGACAAAAAAAGAGATTAGTGTAATTTAGGCACATGTAATAACATTGAAAAGGACATTTCAAACCATAGAAATAAAAGATCCATAGAATTACAGCTTAACTTCAGAAATCATGAGCATTCTATATATGGAAGTTAGTTTGTTGATACAGTCACTTCCACAAATGGAAACACAGGATTACAGGAAAGAAGGAGAATTATCTTTCTTCACGAAGTTACTCCTGTCTCCTTTTTTACTATGTGAGGAATTTTTTTTTCCATGGTAGCCTAATGTTTTCAAGAGCCTTGATGAAGGACCTTGCCTTCAGGTAATTACATGACAGTAGCTTAGGCATTTCATCCCTGCATTTCTCTAGATGTATGGGATGGATACCATCTGGTTCTGATGATTTGTTGCTTTTTTATCTGTTGAGAGAAAAGCTGGTTTCGCAGACAGTTATATCTTCTGTGGCTGCCTTTTCAAGCCACATGGATGCAGCAAGTATTTTTTTTAAACTTTGCTGTGACCTGTTGGTCCCATGGATTCTCTGAAAGATTTCCTGTGTCTAATACATATTTGAAACAGGTTGTATAGCTAGTTGTTTGGTCTTCCCTAAGTGTTTAAAAAAGCAATGTACAGAGTAATGATGCATTGCATGTTTCATCAGAAACAAGAAGTCTGCCAGAGAGTCAAAGTGTCTACAGCTGTATCTTGCATGACTCCATTGAGACCAAAGCTTTTTATATACAAATACATTTTTATCTATCTGATATCCAGCCTTCTGCAGCTTTCTACTAGCTCATAGGGATTCCACTAAACTTATAGATGTCTGATTTTCTTTAGTCTTTGAAATATGTTTTACATGAAGTGCAGCTGGGTCCAAAAATCCTTTGCTTAAGAATGATAAAGACTTAAAGCCCACGATAAATAGCAAACAGATTTTGATCCCATCTAAATGAGAAACCTTCAGCATGGTGACATAAGCCTAAGTATGGATTATGTAATAGATCCTGCTATTTAGGGCAGCTTTAGCCCTGTAGAGTCAAGGTACTTTTTGAGATGAATGAGCTGAATTGAATTACCTTTTAATATCAGGGGCTTTTGAAGATTTTCTAAAGTTCTGTTTAATTCTGAGTAAAAGATTATACGTTTTCCTATGTAGTTTCTTGATAAGGAAAAAGGAAAATTACATCCTTATCTTGGCTTTTTTGTTTTCTGGCACAAAGAGTGAAAAACTGATAAAATAAGAAGAAATACTCATGCTACCAATAAGCAGTAGATTTTTGTTGTCCTGACCAGGCTTACAAGAGTAGTTTGTTAAATAGGCAAATTAGACTCACTTTATTAAACTGTTTTCTACCTTAAGTTTAATAATAAGATTTTGGCCTCCTTTAAAATTCAGAACTAATTTTAAAATAAATACATCATTATTTCTTTCTTAGGTTGATGGCCTGCTGAATAAGCCAAGATATAATTATTGTGATGGCTCTTTTCAAAATTCAGGTTCTTAGCTATTAATATTCTCTAGGAACATTCAGCTGTAAACTTCTTTCTTAATTTGGTTCTTTAAAATTAAAGCATATGAAAAACTTCTCTGTTTTCTTTGTATCAGCGTATTAATTACAGCTCAACACATTCTCATCTTAAATAGTTATTGAAAGCATTTGAGATACATTAACTAATGAAAAGGTATGGGAAAATAATACTGCTTTGGTTCCCACTGTATTTCTTACTCATTAACAGAATTAAGAAAAAAAATCTGAATAACTTCAAAATTATTGTGGTGCTATTTATTCTGTTGCTATTAAGCTAATCTAAAGTTCTTGCAAGAAAATAGAGTGTAGGTGCTAATGGGAATTTAAAAATAATCCAGTCCATCCCCTTAATCTTTTAGAGACCTGAAGTTCTTCTGTATGTTCTCTAGAATAAATAATTTGAATGTCCAGGTCACCTTACCCCATTCCTAGCCTCCTTTCTACCCAACTCACAGCATTCTTGTTCTTCTCTCTTGAATGCCATTGCATTCTTTTGCTTTATAATTTAAATACTTCCTGAGCTTATCACTGGTTAAAAGAGAGAACCACAATTTAGGAATTCATTTTGGTGTTCAGCAGTTGGAGTTCAGTAAGACACATGATATTGCAAATATTCATTAAATAATCAGAGGGGCGAACAATGAGAGAACACAGTTTGCTGCTGACATGTATGGAACATAATCAAATGGAGATATTACTGTGGAGCAGTACACAGAGGATCTTGTGATACTGAGAATTACAAAACAATGTGTGAAATGTAACATCGGTAAGGGTGAATTAATGCATGTAAGGGAAAAAGTAGCCTACAAGAAGTGGTCGCTACATTTTCTTTTTTAATCCAGGAAATTAAGTTATTGTATAAAGATCTAACAGTGTCACTTACTTCTAATATAATACATAAATGCACATTCCAGTGCTGCGTGCTGATAATCCAGATTGCCTTTTTTCTGTATGTTTTAGAGGTATAGAACCTTCCCTAGTCACCTGTGCAGCCAGAACTCTTTTGTTTAGGTTTTTTATTTTCTGGGATCTCAGCTACACTATCATTTTCTGAGTTTGACCATTGAAGTTTTGCGTTACGTATGTGATTTTCCTGGCTATCATTTTTATGATGTCTGTCCCTATATTAATTGATCTCTTTTTTTTTTTCCTTTTTGTATGTCAGGACTGGACTGCTTTCACTTTTCTTGCATTTGCTCATTTGGTAGCAAGAGTTTCCACTGCCTGATAGATTGTCAACCATTGTCATACATTCTATCCTGTTGTCCCCAGGCTTGCTGTAAACATCCACCAGGCTACTTCCTTTGAAATGTTTTTTAAAAATAGCCCACAATTATAGCTAGATTGACACCTGCCCTCCTACGACCTTAACAAAAATACTTTTCATTGCTTCCTTGTGCTTGTTACTCTTTCTTTATCCATCTGTTCTCTTCTTTCCGCATACTTGGATTCAAAGTTGTTGGAGCAGGGACTGACTGACTTATTCCATCTGTACAGTGACTAAAACAGCAGGGACTTAGTTTATTAAAATATGCAAGTAGTAAAAGACTGTCAGAAGCAGGATACAGATTCAAGAAAGGGAATATTCAACCATTTTGGATGCTGCCAAAGATAAACACAGTGCACAACAATATCCATTGGAAAAAAGTTAAAGTCTGAAATGCATGGTGAAACAGACTAGGGTAATAGTCATACCATCACTGCAAATGCTTCTTGTAGTTGAAAATTAAAGTAATGCAATAAATTTTATTCAAATACCTGTAACTCTCAGTTCCCCACTGTTACTGCTTAAGCTTTTCAGCAAAATGACATGTTCACTGAGTGGTTTCTTTTATTCTTTGTTCATGTTATTTGCTTTCTGAATTGGTTTTAGATTAATTTAGCGTCCACCAAAAAGCGTGTAAGATGCAGAAATAGTGATGCCCTGTGTTATGTGTTATGCACAGATTAGATAATCCATTAATAGAGGAAAATAAATTGATATAATTCAATCTTGAGGAGCACTTCAGACTGGGTATACAGGCATGCAGTTCAGTTTGAATGCCTAGATCAGTTGTTCTCAACACTTTTGTAGTTATTCCTGACTAGAGAGAGAATTTGCAGTGTTCGCAGTCTGGGTACTGCGGAGTTTACACAAGTTCAGCAGAACATGTTAATCTACGTCTTCTGTAATACTGCCTCTCATCAGCAAGTCTTGACTTTTAATTAGAAGTCACCATATTTAAACTATGGCTTCATATGTAGGGAATGAAGAAATGCTGCTTTATTCGCTACTGTTGGACTTCGTAACTGAGCAATATTGAATGTGTTTGCATCAGTATGACATGTTGATCTTCAAGTTAAATCTTAGAATTGGATCCTTTATTTTTCTGGAGGTTCACTATTAAAAGTAAGCAATCTACAATATTTGCCACCATCCCATAAATTCCAACATCACCTGCTATGACTAAAATAGTATTTTGAGGCCCCTGTCAGCCAGTCTTCTGAAATACTCACTTTTCCCTATTTTCTCCTTATTCCCTTTTATTCTAAGCCCACTATCAAATTGTTTTAACTCCTTTCTTCACACTTGTCACAACGTCATTTTGAAGATCTATTAGCTCAATAGGCTGTCTCTGATAGTTAAAGAAGGGTATCAAACAAGGGCACCTAAAGTACTATGTCCAATTCTGGAGTCCCCAGCACAGGAAGGACATGGAGTTCTTGGAGTGAGTCCAGAGAAGGGCTATGAACAGGATCAGAGGGCTGGAGCACCTCTCCTATGAAGACAGGCTGGGAGAGTTGGGGCTGTTCAGCCTGTAAAGGAGAAGGCTGCAGGGAGACCTTATAGTGGCCTTCCAGTACCTGAAGGGGCTACAGGAAAGCTGGAGAAGGACTTTTTACAAGGGCATGTAGTGATAGGATGAGGGGGAATGGTTTTAAACTGGAAAAGGGTAGATTTAGATTAGGTATCAGGAAGAAATTCTTTAATGTGAGTGTGGTGAGGCGCTGGAACAGATTGCCGAGGGAAGTTGTGGATACTCCCTCCCTGGAAGTGTTCAATGATAGGCTGGATGGGGCTTTGGGCAGCCTGGTTTAGTGGGAGGTGATCCTGCCCATGCAGGGAGGTTGAAACTAGGTGATCTTTAAGGTCTTTTCCAACCCAAACTATTCTATGATTGTATGATATTCAGGGCAATCTTTTTCTTACTATGTCTTTTAACTTACTTTCTACATTCAGTCCATTATTCTTACCTGTTTTGTTTTTGTTTGCTTTTTTTTTTTTCTTTCCTTCTGCTTTTACTCTGCTACATTTTTTTCTACATTCTTTCTTCTTATTTGTCCTTCCTTGAGCAACTCCATTAAGCATCTCCAGGTGCAGCTCCACAGCAGCTCAGGTTATACTGCTGCTGCGTATACTCCCTGTCTCTGTAATCCTGTTCTTGTCTTGTGCCTCAAATATTCTGGAGGCCACATTGTACTATGGGGGCAGGGGGAAGTGAATTGTGCTTGAATCGGGTAGCATAGGTGAATAGAAGATTAGACTTTGTCCTTTGTATTCAGATCTCTCTCTCTTTTGTTATTCACATCAGTCATACATGTATTTTTCATATATTGCTCTTCATACATAGCTCACTGTAATACATTGGTTGGTGTTTTGGGAATGTGATATACTTTGCTCAAGGGTCAATAATTCCTAGGATACAGAATGTATCTCCCATCCTTCTAGATGTTCTTAATGATCTTACTTGCTGCTTCCAGGGCAAACACTTTAAAGTATCGCAGACTTTAATGTTGTTTTCCTGAGTTTGCCTCTTCACATAAAGCCTTTTTTCCCCTACTCTTAATGCTATTCTAGCCCAGTAAGAGAGGAAATCATATTAATGATGACTATCTAGAGCTGCATGTTCAACTTTCAGCAACCTCAGTGAGCAAAAATGATTGGAAAATTTGATTATGTACTAAAAGTTAGAATAAAATTGTAAGAAGCTAAAACAGAACTCTTGATTTTTTTAAATAGCTTTTCCTGGTACGGGAATATTTACAAAAATAATCTGTTGTATTAGCTTGTAGTTTATATTTTTTAGCTGTTGCCTTCTACCTGCTAAAACGATTAAAGAGGCAAGATTAGTTACATCTCTTAAGATATGGAGAAGTATGCTAAAGTGCATAAATAGAGCAGACATTTTATGTACCAAGATCAGCTGAAAGGGTGTCCTGACTTGCTCTTAACTACAGTCTAGTCCAAAACAGTAGGAAAGGATCAAGAGTCTGTTAATTTCCCTCATGGACTGTATGTATCTACATGTGACAACATAACGAGTACAACAGCTGCTGACTGAGACTAAACAACAGTTAACCAATCCAGAGACAGGGATTTCAAAAATCAGAGTTAGTCAAGTGTTATACTCAGTATAAACGAAAGACAAATTTTGTAATACTGCATTATTAGCTGAAGTGCTGCAAAGTTGAACAGGCTTTGAGGTACACATTCCCCTTCTTCATATTTTAAACAGTAGCATCAAACAATAACAATTGCAAGCTGGAGAAATGACTCCAATTGTGTTAATCAGACAATTCAAAAGAAAAAGGTACTCAGTTTCCATGGGGCAGAAAGTGACGTTAAAGAGGAGAGGTTACATTCCAGTGGAAGTGAAAGAGATAGTAATTATTACTGCCAGTGAAACAACATGGGTTTAGCAGGATCTGAAGGCTGGGAGAAATTATAATGTGCCATAAATCTCTGTCTGTATTAAGTGTTCTTTCTAGCGTTCTGTAAAATCAGGATCTTTTCTTCCTTAGTCTTTCATTGGTCTCTTTTGGGCATCAAGGCTGATAAATGAAAGTTGGAAACAGCAGTCCATGGAAAAAATCTCCCTCGTAGCCCTGTGTTTCTGCTCTTTATTGACAGCATTAATTCATTCTGCAGAGTAGTGGCTTAACTTCACCCACATTCAGAAATGTATTCTGTCTTAATGGAGGACTGTCTTTGTGGATTAAAGTTTTCCCTTCACTGGGGATGAAATATCCGGAGTCTTCTTTTCAGAGCCATCTTTTGGCTGGAGGCCAAATGTTGGGAGGCCTGATTTCCTGTGTATTTTGTAGGACTTCTGTTTTGGAGAAACACAAAAAGTGTTGGTGTGTGGGTTTTTGTGTTTTGTTCCTTGATACGCATTTTGTTGGCTTTGGTGTTGAGAAGGTAATGTTACAGAAGAGTGTTCTTAGAAGGGCTTGAGGAGGGTGGAGCTGGTTACTCAGACCTTGAAAGTAACTGAGTTTTAATGACAGTGAGGCCAGATGTTACAGGTATCCTCTTTGTAACAGCATACGCTTGTTGCTGCAACTACTTTGAATCTCTTCTGATGGCTCATAAAGAAGTTGGTGACAATCTTATGTCATAAGTAGTTCCCCAGCATTAAAGAAAGTGTCTTATTTTGACAGTTGAATTATTGTGATTGTGTATGGAACTGGATGAGTCTGGTATGGAAGACTAAATACTAATTCAATTCTTGCAGAGAGGATGGCTTTTGGCAGACTGTGATGCCATTGTTGTTGGGCATGTTGTGATAAGAAGGTTATCTTGGGCATAGATATTGTCTTAGCTTCTTTTGAAGAATAAAACAGTAGTGGGCACCAAAGTGTATTTTTAGCTATCAAACTAGAGGCAGTACATGGCTCTCTGTGTCTGGGGAGCATTTCCTCTTGATGCAGAGGTACTGCACCTTGCCAAATAAGTTAAAATAAAAAACCAAACAAACAAGCAAACAAAAAAAACCAACACCAAAACTCAGCAACTAATTCAGTTAATGTGTTGTTTTGTTAAGAATTAATCTAAATATTTTGAATGCAAGTAATTGGAGGTTCTTGAAGCTGAAGCACAGCACACTCAGAATCCACAAAAAAATTCTGATTCTCTAGTTATGACCTGGCATGTTTGTGTGACTTCAGTGGGAAGTAGGTGCTTGGAAGTACTAGAGGATCTAGTTGTGGTTCCAGTTAAGACTCAGTTTTTGCAATTAGTAGTGATACTTAGATAATACAAAGGAACTCTTAAGAATTGGTTTATTGAGGTTAATTTTAAATCTTTGTGTGAAGAGTGTTCTGTAAGTAAAATATGTGAGAATTTACAAGTATAGGGATGACTTCTGTTTCTCTAACATGATTTATTTGGTTTATTGGTGATGTGATCTGGTAGCCAGACTCCTTTCCTGATAAGTTTTCTCAAAAACTTTGTTTTAGAGGAAAATTGTGAGGTTGGAATACCTGAGTGTTTAAGGAACATAATCTGAAATAAAAATACTAAGAAACATATTTAATGATGTAAAAAGTTAAAGCCCTGGCTTTCAATGATGCAGCCAAGTGTTGCAGTTGTATGTACAGATTAAATATTTATATGTGGAAATGAGTACTTACAGAATAAATTATTTCCTAAAATTCCTTCCTTTCCTGTATTAGCATGTAAATTACACAATGTAGGAATAAATATGTTACTGCATAGAGTGCTTTTTTGGAGTTTTTTCCCTGTGAAGAAGAAAGATTTGTGTATGTGTATGCAAAGTATTCACAGAAACTTTATAAATATTTGAGATGAGTGTACATAATAATCATGCTGCAATATCTGGTAATCTAAGTAAGAGCTGTATTTTCCTTCCATTTTAAAAATATTTAATGTTGACTTAATTTATGTTATTTATTACTCTTTTGAAATGTATTTGTTTTGTTTTCTAATCAAAGTGCTCGGTCAAGAATGAAATCAAATGTATTCAGTTTGACTGAAGTGATTACCTGTAGTGTTATCAGTGTGTGTTTTGCAGAGGTATTGACAAATGTTGTTTCCTACCCATTTTGTATTAGGCCTGCTCAGTATATCTACTTACTACCAAAGTTTTACCATTGTGCTATTTCATTGATAGGGCGCTTTGTTAAGAGAAAAAACATACCAGGAGGAGTCCACCTGCTGTGTAGTCATGTCTCAGCGAGGTTGTAAATCATGCTCTTGGCAAAAAAGCTTCCATTAAACAAAACAAATGAGTATGTCAAGTAAAAATTTGGCTTTAGAAATACAGTATAGCAAGCGTTGTGCTCGCTGTTTTGCTAAGGATTCCTTGTAAATTGGTATCTCAACTCTCAGTTAAAGAAAAGGTGTCATTTTTTTTTCCCTATAAACTGAGGCTGTATGCCAGAGCTTTGTGATGGTAACTCTTACGGAAGCAAACAAATCACAGAGTTCCAAACAGTCTGTGCTCCTGCCTTACACACACGAGCTCAGATTTTCCATGTTTCAGTCTCTTCAGATCTTGATTTTAATAAACATGTAGTTATCATCAGAGTTTTCCAACAAATATATATATCTTGTACAGTACAAAAGCAAAAATATAAATACATGGAGCTCAGTGACTGAAGATTACTTGCTTTTTTACTATATGCATCTTAACTAGCTTAAAAATAGCAGAATCCCTTATGCTCCTTTGTATGTCACATTGTAATGTGACATAAGTTCACCTTGGAACTATAGTGAAAGCCCAGTAGTGTGAGGAATAACTAACTGACTTTCAACAGGTGTCATTTCTAGTTAGTAATTAAGGATAGTGAATTTCATAAGAGATTACTTCATTTTGAAGAAATTAAGAAACTTTTTTCAAAGCTAGGTGTAGTTGGCAGTTAGTAACTTCTAATAGTATCTACAGTGTTGTTTCTGAAATACACCCCAAAATTAAAACTTTTTTTCCTGATGATACAACGTTGACTCTGCAAAGCCAACATATCCAATATGCAGGGCAAGAAGAGAAATACATCTTCCTTGTTCCAGCATTTCAAGCATCAGCAAAAAATTACACAAATATTATAAGCTCACATGCTTCTAAGTCATGAAAGATTTTTCTATCTTCTGAACATACTTGAGACAATTAAAATGCTGCTTAAAAATCTAGGATTATAAAGTAAACTTAAGTTTCTAATCTGGAAGTTGTTTGGACAAGTGATAGCTCATAATTCTTATCAGCCCATCAAGACTGTTTTATTGTCTTGTACAATTACTTAGGAAAGATATGTTTGTTATTGGAGTATGTCATAGCAATAAGACACCACAGTTTCTATACTGTCATACAGTTCTTTTTAAGTTTATGGACATATATATTCCATCAGAATATGCTGAGCAGAAGTTAATACACATTTCAGGGCTGCCATGTAGTACTGTTTAGAGGATTCATCATGCAGCTGCTTGAGGAAACACAGGACTGGAAGTTCCTGAAGTCTACTCCTGGGTACAATTTCTGAAAATGGATCATGGCAAGCTCTATTTTTAAATGAATATGAGTTTTTTATTTGAATAATTTTATCCTTTTCAAGGCTACTTACAGAACCACATCTACAATGGTTATACATTTTGCATAAATTCCAGTTTTACTGATGGAAACTCATCCTAATATTGTCCTTTAGCTGAAATGATTATTCTTTGATGTCCAAGATGTACCTGATTGATGTGTGTCTAGAGAGCAATTACTCCTCTTCTGGTTTTATTTTTGATAGACTAGTCAAGCTAATTTTTATTAGTATCCTCATGTGATATAGGGTTCCTATTGCATTGATCAACTTCATAGCACTTCTGTTGCCTTCATTGTATTTGAAGTTACTGAAAATGTGTGAAAAGAATTGTACTTAAAATTTTAGAAGAGCATCTTGAATGGTAAGGTATTACCAAGGGGGATGAAGAAATGTTAAAGCGATCTAACACATTCCAGGGGTGAGAGAGAGGGTCAGAGGGAGAAGGAAAAGTTGAGACCATGATGGAATGAAAACTAAACTAATAGCCATTCCTTGAGGAACCAGAAGGTGATTCTGCACTGAGGGGGAAAACTGCTTATTAGGAAATAGTGAAGAATTGCTTATGAAAATGCTTTTTAAAAAATAGTGTATGGTAGCGGAGCAAAATATGATGTGAAAACTTTTATTATGATTGGGAAATATTTTTTCTAGTATTTTGTTCAGTTTTAAAACCTGCTGTTGAATAATGCTATTGCTATGTTGTTACCTACATAACAGTGTATTTACATGACTTACAGTAGTTGGTTTGAATGTTTCACTGAAAAGCTGGCCCTTAATATGGAAGGCTTGAATTGGATTATGAAAGATGGAAGTATTTTGATTTTGCAAGTCCTTAGGAAGTGGTATGGCTTTCGTCAGTTAGGTCTTAGAGAGGTGACTAGTTTTCTTAATGCAGTTTATGCAAACTAATTGCTCTAATATTCCACAAGGAGAAACTTGGAGGAGAAGTAATAATGTTTGGAACCTTAACACACTGTCATAAGCAGTAGAGTTACCACATTTTAACAAGTTCAAGAAGGGTTTAAAAGTAGAACCAAGCCACTTTCACTCCTATCTACAAGACTAAGAAGGACCAAGGAACTACAGGCCTCTCAGCCTCCCTTCGGTCTCTAGGAAGGTGGTGGAGTAAATCCTCTTCAAAACCACCTTCAAACACTTGAAGGACAAGAAGGTAATTGGGGAAAGTCAGCACGGATTTGCATAGGGGAAATAGGGTTAAACAACCTGACAGCCTTCTACAATGGGGCGACTGGCTTGGTGGAGGAGAGCAGTGGGTGTTTTTTATTTTGACTTTACTGAGGCTTTCAGCACTGTCTCTCATAACATCCTCATAGACAAACCAAGGCAGTAAGCAGAGGCCAGGTAAGCGGGCACTGAGGTCAACTGAAAACTAGCTGACCAGCCAGGCTCAAAGCACTGTGATCAGCAGCATGAAGCCCATCTGGAGGACAGTGAGCAGTAGTGTGCCCCAGACATTGATACTGGAGCTACTACTGTTTAAACATCTTTGTTTGTCACCTGGATGACAGGGCAGAGCACATCCTCAGCATACTGACAGGAGATACAGAACTAACTGAGGGAGTTGGTCCTTCTCCTCTAGTCAGCATTGATGAGGTCACATCTCCAGTGCTGCATGCACGTCTGGATTCCCCCTTAGAAGAGAGACATAGACATACTGGTGAGAGTCCAGCAAGGGCCACAAATGTGATTAATTAATGAACTGAAGCATCCATTCTGGAGAGGAGAGGCTGAGAGAGCTGGAACTGTCCAGCCTGGAGCAGAGAAGGCTCAATGTTGATCTCAGGTGATCAAACACTGGAAAAGGTTGCCCAGAATTGTCTCTAATCAGAAGGTATTTTTAGAACTGAGCTTTCTGAATCAAGACAGCAATCAATAACTTCATTATAGATAAATACATTTTCATCATAGATAAAAACAGAAATGGCCACAAAGATAATCAGAAGGCTGGAGCAACTATCCTACGGATACAGACCTCTGGGGAGACTTTATAGGAGCCTTCCAGTACCTGAAGGGAGTCTACAGGAAAGTAAGCCAGGGAGTTTTTGCAAGGACGTGGTAGGGTGAGAGGGAATGCTTTCAAATTAAAAGAGGGTAGATTTAGGTTAGACATCAGGAAGAAACTCTTTGAGGGTAGTGAGACACTGGAACAGATTGCCCAGGGAGGTTGTGGATTCCCCCTGCTTGGAAGTGCTCAAGGAGAGGTTAGATGAGGCTTGGAGCAACCTGGTCTAGTGGGAGGGTCCCTGCCCATGGCAGGGGGGTTGAAACTAGGTGCTCTTTAAGGTCCCTTTCAACACAAACCATTCAATGAGTCTATGGTTTGTGCAGTGGGCAGAAATGAAAAACCAGGAAATTTCACCCGAACACAAGAAGTACACACATCCTACGTAATCTTAATGATCCATCACTCAGAAACTTTTGAATTATATCCTTTTTAATACCTGCCAGTAAAAATGGAAAACATGACTACCTTATGCTTTTTTGATTAATCAAGTGGTATATGCCTAAATATATTAAGAGGTTAGTATTAATCAGGGTAGTATTATGTCTGTTATCCTCCAAGAGCTCTCAGGCAGTTGGAAATGACTAATGGACTAATACCTGTAGAAGCAATTAAGCCTTGTAAATTTAACCTGCCTACTATATCTTAATTTTTACTTGGAAGGAGAGAGAAAAATTGGTGTATTTATTAAAAATGTTAAAATCCAGTTATTTTTCATTAGTATCTTAAAAGTACTTTTATGTGAGTGTATTTTTAATTTTATTAATTTAGCTGTAAATTAAAAGCTTTTTCTGCTTTTTTCCATTTTCTGTTATCATCTGAGAAGTCATTTTTCCTTTGGAATTTAACACTTCTGTTATAACCTTGCCGCTATTAATGCATTCCAAGACAAAATGCAAGAAAACCAAGCAGGACCAGAGAAGGAGATTACTAAGAGGATGTAGTCAACAGTTAAATACTGAGCTGCATTCATACTTAAAGATTCAATTGCCCATATATTGCATTATGAATATAATTCCTTCCATTCCACAGATGGAAAAGCTGAGACTTAGGGGTGAAAGAATCCACTTCAATTTATCAGACAAGCTAGTAATAGGAAGAAAAACAAAACTGAAATCTACTTGTCCCTTGTTGTATATTTAGGCTTAGAGTAGGATAGCTTTATTTTAGCATCATAATGTGGAGTTGTCCTGTCCAGTCCATAAGAGATGTTAAGGAAAGGAGTGTGATGAGTGCTGTTCAAGCAGAAGTCACTTGTTTGCTGAGGGTTTACACGTGTGGGCCCTGTTAGGATGATACTACTTTGCCTGATTTTCAAAAAACGACCCTGAGATGTTGCTGCTAACTGCCAGGGGTATGTATCTAGAGTGGAGTGGCTTTGGCAGAACAGAAATGTAACATGGTACAAGGGTAAACAAGGAAGAGAGACACCATAGAACGTAGGCAGTGAACCAGAAAAGAGCTCTTCTGGTTAGCAGAATATGTCGTCACCACTGTCTCCATGTTTGAGATACTAGTGACTTTGAATATGTAAGAATAATCTGAAATCTGCAAAGCATCATTTTCACATCCATCATGCAGGCCCTCAGCATTATTCTTAATCTCTCTCTGAGCATCTTTAGTTCAAGGTTATTATCAGTCAGTAGTGCCTGTGGAACTCCAGAAGCTTAGCAATGTAGTCTCAGAATTCATGGTACAGATCAGAAAATCTGTCTTTTCATGGTGGCTCTAGAAATGTAATGTTGTAAATAAGGATCTGTGCATAATCCTTCCATGATCCGTTATATTTGGATTTCTTTTTTTGGATTATGTGAACAGGAAATGGGTACTTGGAAACGTGGTGGATGAATTAACTTTCTCACCTGGTTAGAAAACTCTGTTGGGGAAATATAGTATGAATGGTTTACCTGAGGCTGTACTCTAGAGGCAGAGTCTGAGCTATAGAGAAGTGTTTGAAATAAAAATGATACAGTAGTTTAATTCAGGGAAAATATTTGTAATTTATTTTTCTTGTAGTAAAACTTATAAGAAAACCTAATAAGAACAATCTTGTCTTTCAAATGAATTTATGAACAATTTTGAAAAGGTGCGTGTGTGTATATATATGGGAGTAAGGTAAGGGAGTGTACAATTAAACCATTGTCATATTTCTTTCTTGTAATGAGACATGAGGTATTATAAAGAATAGACAGAATAATGGCCTTAAAAGTCCATCTACTTCAGAACTGTCAGCCAATGCAAGTTTGTATGCTTATTCCATGATAGTTGATTACATGTAAATTTGGAAGCACATACACTCAACTGGTCAAATAGAAGATCTCAATCAATGTAGTTAAAAATATAATTTGTAATTAAGCTATAACTTGGTTTTATGTTCATAGGTGTAAGTCAGAACCAGTTGGCAACTTTTGCCCTCAAAATACCCCTTATGTTATTACTGAGGGAGATCCTGAGGGCACAATTTAATGTAGGACTTCCCTAGGCGAGTTGCTGTAATCCATTCTGGGTTGATGTGTGTACCCATGCAAGGATATTTTACTTCCCCCATATGAAGAAGAATGGTTCAAATTCTTTTTTGTATGATTTGCAACAGCAGCATGGCAATAAAAGTATTTTTCTTACATCTGTGCAGTGCGCTGAGTTTAAACTAAAGCTCTGGTCACCCCAGTCAATGTTTAGATCAAGCTAGTATGAATTTTGCCATATTTTTTTTTTGTTTCGAGTTTGTCAGGTTTTGTGGACACAGAAGTTTACATGGGTGTGGTAAAATGTCCTTGGCGGTTTGCTTGGCACTCCTCCTTCACCGTTGCTCCTTTTCTCCTCAGGAGTAAGGTGAGAAGGTTACTTTTTGGGCTGACCCTACCGTATAAGCTGTGAGCTGGACAGCTGTGGTGTAAATTTAGTGCATAAAAAAGCAAGGCAAAAAATAAATTTGTTGAGATAAGAGTATTTAATGAAATTACTGTTCCCATTCTATAGCAATTCTCAAAATGTTTTTTACATACAAATGCAACAAATTCAGTTGTACTTACAGAATATTTTTGTTTAGTAAATATTTGCTGGGTTCCACATTTGTATGGCAGTGACCTAACAGGGACTTCAGTGTGGACTATGACTTAAGAGGTTTGTGTATATTGACGTGTTGTGTAACATTGCACTCTGCTTGACCACATACATTTGTGTTTGAAAAGTAAAATTTCTGCAGCTTTTTCTCTGTCCTTTTGCTTTTATTAGTTTCAAATCACTCTTTGACCACAAAAATGCATTAAAATAGATACTATATTCCTTCCTCTTCTATTCTTCACAGCAATGGAGTTTCATGAAAACCTGCACAACATAGGAGCAAGAGAAGGCTTAAAAGAAAGAAAACTGCAAAAATCAGTAGAGAGTTTTACCTGGAACATTACAATATTAAAGGTAATGTGTCTTTGGTTAGTTATGGTATTTTTCCATTCACAGCTGACTTTCTGATTTTGTTATTGGTCATTATTCTGTGCCACAGTTCAATTGGATTTGTTCACTTCCATAACCATGTTCAGTTCAGTTTATAAAACTTGAAAACACAGGAGACTCTCAATATTCATTTTTCTTCTTTTCTGTTATGCGTTTTTTTGTGTGTGTGTTGGTTTTTTTTTGGTTGGTTTTTTTTTTTTGAGGGGGTGTTAATTTAGTTTCATTTTCTTCTTAAATCTTTTAATGTTAACAGGATCCACTGTAATCTTGAATGCATGGATGAAATAATGAATATTATTTCAGGAAGATGGAGTTAAGCTTTTTTCAGTGATGTCTAGTGATAGGACAAGGGGTAATGGATGCAAACTGGAGCATAAGAGGTTCAGTGTGAATATCAGGAAAAAATTTTTTACTGTGAGAGTGACAGAGCACTGGAACGGGCTGCCCAGAGAGGTTGTGGAGTCTCCTTCACTGGGGACATTCAAGACCTGCCTGGACGCATTCCTGTGTGATGTGCTCTAGGTGACCCTGCTCTGGCAGGGGGGTTGGACTAGATGATCTTTTGAGGTCCCTTCCAACCCCTAGGATTCTGTGATTCTGTGATACTGATTTATGTGAAGCAACATGGGCTGGGAGGAAGCTATTCCACTGTTTAAACCCTGCTTTGTGATTTGAAAGGGAGTAAGTGTTAAGGTTACTGCAGTTACTGAAAAACAAAAAGGAAGTTGTTGCTATTGCAGTCTGTGCTGAATGGTGATTAATGATAAATCCAAATTATGTTAGTAATCTGGGCCAGAGCAATTTGAGTTTATATGAGCTGCAGATTCTCTTTGCATTTTGTCAAACACATTTACTTATGTTTTGACACATCAGTAAGTGATTAAGTATAACAAACTTTCAGCCAGAGACCCTCAGGAAACTAGAATGTGGAACAGTTCAGGTTTCTTATTATTAGTCTTTCATCTCAGCAGAGTATTGCAAAATTTAGAGAGGTAGCAAAACTGCCTGCCTTAATTTATTCCCTTGACACTATCCTCCCAAATTATTCAAGTTTTGTGTTTACATCCACTAATGAATTCTTCTCTCCCACTCAGTCAAATATTTCATCATGACATTAAACTATAAAGTCTGTTTTAATTATAAAGAAAACTATTTTCTCTCACATTATTTTATTTTTAGTTCTTATTGAAAATAGAATTCCCTATTGCTGCTTCTTATAGTGAACTACTACAGAAAAGCAGTAATACACATGTATTTCTCCAGCTTTCCATGTTGGTTTTAACCGTTAAGCTTTTCACAGTGTTGCTTGGTGCTCTAGTCCCTGTTGTGTTACACTGCACAAATGCAATACAAAGGAGAATAAAAAAAAAGAGTTTAAGGTTCTGCGTATAGAAAAAAGACCAATCTATCACTTTCCTTCATTAGAGCAGTTTCCTGAAGACAGTGTATGGGATGTGTCAAGTATGATTCCTGGGCTACCTAGGGATATAGAGGAAGTGAGTCAGTTCAGTGGGTTTGGGCAAGTGTCAAGGAAATAAATTCTTATCCCTTCTCTACTTTTCCCGTCAAAGGTGTCAGATGCCAGCTTGGATAGGCAAATCTATTTTAATTCTGCCTGAAACAGCAGTACCTTTGCTTCACCTCTGCTTTCCATTCAGAACACAAGGGGTGGATGGTGGGGAGCGCGGTTTGCAGCTGATGAGCAACTGGAATGTGAAGTTGTGATTTCTGCATTAGCCAGGAATTGGAGAACCCACATGGTAAATCTGGCACTTCAGAGCACTGAAGGGCTTTTGTGCTTGTCCTTAGGATTTACCTGACTACAAAGTTAGAAGGCCTTTCTTTTGAAGATATTATTGAGAAAACATTTTCAACAATGACTTTTTTTCTACTCACAGATTAAGGCACTTTCTGCAGGAAAGGTACAGTTTGTTGCATAATTAATACTTAATACAAATTTTGCTGTTCAACAAGCAAGGCATTTGAGCAACAAACACACTGAAGGCAGTTAGCTGTGTTAGATGGAACTATTCTTCTTGTAAACAGGAAGGGTACTTTACATGGTCTCTTGGCTATGATTTAGTAATTGCTGTGTGGCTCTGAACAGCATTACTAAATAATACTGCATGAGTGCCATCCTCAGCTCCCTGAAAGAGGAAGTGCAGAATGCTTACTGGGTGTGGCTGATGTATTTTCCAAACTGATTAACTGCATTTTGCCCTCAAGGTACATATTGATCTTTTTATTCAGTTGGGATATTTTGACTACAGTTGATGCAATGGAAACTTTGATAAAACGATAAAATTGACAGCTTGATTCTAGGAGAACTCTTTGTTTTAGAACATCTGACACAGCTGTTAAGTATCTATATGTGTGTGCATGTGTGTGCACACATGTTAAAGTTACTATTTTAAAGGATTGCGTTTTTCCTCATTTGAAGCCATGTGGTAAAATTTATTATTGGTATAGTGTGTTTGAATTCAGCTGAAATAGCTTTATTCAATTTGTGTATGTTTATATGGATATGTTCCCGTTTTTATGCACCCAATATATGCACACAGAGATATTTGTTTAATTTCAGAACACCAGTTAGAGTAAATTTAGTCTGTTTTAGAGGACTTTGTTGCCTACCTAAGAGATTTAAAAATTGTACAGTATTAGAATATTCTTCTCTTTCAAAAAGGCAGTTTGCGAGATCGTTTGCTTGTAATTTATTTATTGTTATTACTCAGTCTGATAGCACTCATATTTTCTAAACATAGAGAATCACATTTCCTGCCAGAAGGAGTACACAGCTGAAGAAAGAGAATCACTCTTAAGTACTATTGCATCAGATTCTTACAAACATAATGTAACAATTTGCAGAGTTTCTTGGCATAGCAAAAAAAACGAAAACAACCTACGAAGGCTCAGAATTTGAGATTCCCTTAGGAAGAGCATGACAGCACCATTAAATTAGTCTTTGCAACAAAGAGCTGTTTTAATCCACAGAGACGTTTCAGTGAAAGCACTTGGAATGATGTTGGGAGTCCAAACTCCAGCATTTGTTAGATGCTTCTTTTTGCTATGAGTTTTTAGATGTATCATATTAGACAAAACGAATTACTTTCTCTTGAAAAAAAGCCCAAGGCATGCAGTTCATGGCATCTCTTAGCTCTGTAATGACATTGGCTGTGCACGTACATTATTTTTATAAAAATATTGATAAATGGAACACTCAGGGCACTTACAGGGGGCAACTTCTTAAATACCTACTGGGCAAAAAAAGTTTGAATTTTATGAACAAATCTTCAGGTGGATTCTTTGATGTTCTCTAAGGTCTTTTTCACATCTGCTTACAAGACAGCTTGATGCTTGATTAATTTTCTGTGTCTTCTAAACATCAATGTGTGAAATAGGTATTACATAGTGCTCGGTTCTGTTAGTGAATTCTAACCATGATGAGGGAAAGGGAGCCAGGCTTGCTGTCTGCTGCTGTGGGGACAGCACTCTTGCAATGCTCTGTACTTGTGATGTGCAAGGCCTGCATCAGTCCTGGCCCTTAGATGGGCATTAGCACAGAATGCCTGTTAACCACAGTGATGGGAGTAAATTGGAGTTTTGTGGTGTGTTTGCTAGACAGCCCTAAAGGACTGAATTCACTTACCTGAGGTGAAGGGCTGACAGAGCCAGCCCTACAATATAGTGAATATTATATGGATTTAGTTCTGCAACTGCTCCAGATTCCAGTGTTGAGTTGTCTCTCTGGACCAGCTTTGTCCATGAATGATGATTTTCTTTGTTTACTTCCTCATTTGAGCCATTGATAGGTTACTTGTATTGGCTTTACAGGAAGCATTTTAAGAGCAAGTATCATACAGCCATTTGGGCCTGGTGATGAGGTGAAAGACCTCTGAGTAGCCCGTAGATTAGAGAGATTCTTCTGTTCCCACTTGTACTCAAATCACTGTACTATTAATTTACTTAGGAAATCAGTGGCACAGGATCTCCTGCACCTACAGAATGTAAGGAATTGAAACTGTATCTTGAGAACCCTTCAACAAGAGACATTTGACTTCAGGAGACGTGACTACAGCTTGAATTTTTAAGATGCATACTGCTTTTTTCCCTCAGCCTGTGGCTTCATGATGGTACATCAGCAGAGCTAGGCTCTTTGCAGTTGCACAGACCTCCTCACTTGAGCTTGTGCCATATGTGGTAGCAATGATTGGCTCTTGTTTTGCCTTTGGTTCAAGACATGCTAACAGATAATGACAACATGGTTGGTTTCAAAAACATTTTTCTGAGTTCACTGGCATTCAGAAATCAATTGCTTTGTTGCAAGTGTTGGAGAAGAGAATATCTATATATTAATATTAAAATCATTTTTGTATTTTACGCTGGTGTAGACTTGATTCCATTTGGCCAAATGTGTTTAGTTTGAACCCGTTGTCTGCAATAATCCAGCCCCTTATCCCAGTTTTGCTTTCATCTACAAAGTTTGTCTATCTTGTTCAGATTTTTCCAAACGTGCCTGCTGAAAATCTAGCCATTCCCACTAACCCCAGTTAACTCCTTCCTCTCTCTTTTCTATCCAGTAATTTGTTCCCAATTGGTGCCTAGTTTTCTCTTCTGGCAGTTTTTACCATTGCTTTCCAGTTCATATTGGCCTCTCTTTGTCTCTTCCAGAGATCCTTCCTGATGAGTCTTAATTTTAGTTTTTTAATAATTTTACCTTTTTACTTTATATTCTGCAATCTCTTCTCCTTGCTCTGCAGTTTTTTTCTCTCTCATCAGCTTTCAGTCTCATTACCAGGCTCTCTCACTCTTTTGTGTTGTTAGTCCATCTACTGGTCTGTCATTTGCAGGCATCTCTCAGGATGGTGGCTTCATTTTCTTTGTGTATGTCAATCCAGTTGTTTGCTCAGTCTTGTCCTTTCTTCATCACCTGGTTGGTCTGAATTAAGTGTTGCCACACTGTTCATTTTCATTAGTTCACAAATCTCCACCACCAGTAAGATCTAGTTTCTGCTTTGCCTAATACAGTCCAAATTCCCTATTTGCAGCTCTAGACTTCTTTCCAGGTCAGTCCCAGCGACTGCTCTTTTCCCCCGCCAGTCTGGCTTTTGGACTGCCTGCACAGGCAGCCAAATCTCAGTTGTAAAACAATCTGGAGAAGCCATACAAAAAGCCCCAACGTTTTCTTCTAACGCATATGCATTACGGTGCGGGAATGGAATATTCATTGTCTTGCCACATGCTGGAACTGTCAAAAGATGAAGAGTGACCAAGAATGAGATCCCGAGTAACTGTATTAACTATGTTCAAAATCTGATTTTTGTTTATAAAAAGCTCATAACTTGGATCCACTCCTCTGGGCCCCTGAAGTAATTTACATTTCAAGTCCCCACTCCAAGTGAAAATGAGGAGGAAAGGATGGAAGATTGTTTAAAACATTCTGAGAGCATTTTACTGCCTTTATTTTAAGAACTGAATGAACCATATGGATGAGGTTAAAGAATAATACTGAACAGTAATAACAATAAAATCTGCCGATGGCACAAATTCTGCATAGAGACTATCAGCTGAAGTAGTTAAAAGTTTGGCAAGCATGTAAGCTACTGAAAGCAGGTTTTTTTAAATGAGAAGTTTTAGGCAACCTTATTAATAGACTGTTGCTAGCAGCTCTGCCTATAATAAACAGCTTGATTAAAGTTCCAGAACTATATTCTACTAATCCATGTAAAATGGAACTTGGGCTAGAAAAAGATGCACTCCAGATATGACTCATTTAGTCTGTTGGAGTGTTTTAAATTAGCTTTTAGTTGTTTGTCAGTTTGGAAAAAAGTATGTGATCTAAAAAAAAAAAAAGAAAAAGTAGCCCTGATTTTCTGTAGAAGAAAATATTACTGAAGCTTGGGCTGTCATTGGTGAACTTCTAGATTATTTTTTTCCTGTCTGGTAATCAGAAAAAAACCATTTATATTCTTGGATAAGTGGAGTGGGGACACTGTTTCATTGAAGAAAGCAATATTTGTTTTCAATGCATAATTTTGCTTACTTCCTGGAGTAGTATTTATTCTTTGAGTTGCTAAGGAAGAAAGGCTGAAGTTATCACACCGTAAGCGCACATATACTTTTGTCTGACTGCTGTTCTACCTCTCCTCCTTTATTTTTTAAATCAAAAAGTACAGCTGGATTTGAGCCTTATTTGGCAGAGGAGGAGAGGCAACATAGCTGATATGTCTCTAGAAGAGCCATTAGCATCTCTTCAAGAGACGTGTCTGTCAGGAGCCAGAAATTACACAGGAAGGACACAAGTACCCCAGTTCCAGGAAAAGGTGCAGTCAGTCTTCCTATCTTACCAGACATCATAGGGACTGACATTCTGAAACACACAGTCTGTGTGTTTTTCTCCTGTTCAGTTGGAAATGTTAGTGTTTAAAATACACTGTTTTTGAAGCATCCTTTGCTTTTCTGTAAGCTGTGGGGCAGTTCTTCAGGACTGCAGACCCAACACAATCACTTGGGTCCTTACAGACTTCCTGTTTGTTTGTGTCCACTGGTATGACACGTGTGCTCATTCCCTGCACTTGGGCAGGGTCGGCAGAGTATGGCTGCAGGACTGCCTGGTCCATAGTCTGCTCATGAGAACTGCTGCTGTTAGAGGGATTAATCAATACAAAGGAGTAGCTAACAGTGCAGGACAGAACTAATTCGCCTGGGTCTGGGACAGTTTCTCTCACAGCTTTGCTTAAAACTTCCTTACTTAAGAAGTAAAGGGCACATAGTGCTGAGCTGCAAACAACCCTGTGAAGCCTTTGTCATCGCTCTCCTTTTTTTATGTGCTGCTGCCAACCTGCATTTTCATATTTCATGATCTGACAAACATTGATCCTTTACCATGCTACTAGTGAATGAATCACATTGCTAGGAAAAAAAAATGTCAAAGATCCAAAAACCAAAATAGTTTTAACTGCTCCCTGAAGTATTAAAATCAGCCTTTGCAATTCTCTCTATGCAGAAGCTTTTCTATTCCGCATGGATTAAAAACACAGTGCAGATTACTCTCCTGAAAGCTCTTAAGTAGAAATGATCCCTATCCATTTGTTTATGCAACCAGTGGCCTCCAGAGAAAGGAAAGAGTTCTTACTAACTTCAAGTAATCAAACTTTGAGGTTTGGTTTGGTTTGGTTTTTTGGGTTGGGTTTTATTTGTTTAATTTGGGGTTTTTTTGAGCAGGGCAACTGTACCTTTAGTCTGAAACAAACAGAAAGAGGAAAAGAGAATGCTGTTATCAATTGTGTATTCTAACTGTATTTTTTTTCTTACAGGGACAAGCTGATCTTCTCAAATATGCTAAAAATGAAGCACTGGAGAATCTGAAACAAATCCATTATGCCACTATTTCGTGTGGACTCAATAAGCCAGGCACTGAAAATGCAGAAATCTCAAAGCCCCGTCGAAGTCTGGAGGTCATACCTGAAAGAGCAGGTGATGAAAATGGAGAATGAGAGAACATTCTTCTCATAATTATGGAGTTTATAACTCTGTGACCAATTGTAGCTGCATAGAACATTTGCTTTGCACTTACTGTTGGAATATATTTGGAATTTTTAAAGCACAACTGGAGAAACTGATTACAATCTATTGAAACTGTGAATGTATGTAGCAGCTCTGCTTGTGAAGGCAATGATATTGTGTAACATGGAAATTAGATTATTGGCCAAAATATAGTACGTATGTAAAAGATACTGTAATTCAGTAATAGTGGGCTGAAAAGTTCATCATAGTGCCATAGGGAAGTGCATGTTTTTAAGTGAACTGTAACTAGAGGGAAATCAGTTGACAGAATTTGACAAGATACCTTGATTTTCAAGCAAGTTAGATGCATAGGTCCTTTATTTCTTGGCACAATTTTTTAATTGTGCTAGTGAGGTGAATTATTCTTTTGAAAATCAGGTTGAAACAAGTAGATTCTGCATGTTTCACACTGTATGTAATTCAGCCATGCAGATACTGGGTTTGAAGTGGTATTTTATTGTTGAGCCATAAATTAAAATGAGAATGTAATTAGACAGTGATCACTGACTTCAGTGCACTATAGGAGAGCCATTATGTAAAAGGAAAATGTGCAATCAATCTGATAGCCTATGTCAGAAGAAGATACATACCTATTTTGCCTAAGATTTCTGCAGATGTGTGTAGATAATGTGACCAAACTGCAAGCAAAATGTTGTAAATAGTTTTTCATTTTGTGAAGTGAAAGTGCTCATATTAAAGAGTTTTATGAGATTGCTCCCAGACAAGTAAAGCTTTTAACTAAATTTTAACTTTTTTATTTTTTAAGTATTTTCTTCCTTACAGAATAGGTTATATCTCAATAAGCAGGTTTGTCAAAAAAACAAACAAAGAAACTAAAAAGCTAAATTGCTGTTCTCGTTCTGTTTTGGTTTTCTGACATTAGGTAAAGGTATTGTAGCTGATATGCTCATTGTAAAATGACTATACCAACCTAGAGTGTTCTCTTACTGTTTCTGATTTAACAATAAAATAACTATATAATTACAGAAGTTAATAAATTTGAAGAAAAACAAGCACGATCCTACAGAGATGAAAATGCATTTTTTGTTCAGTTGTGGGGAAAAAAGGGAAGACAGTGATGTCTGTTGAATAGCATTAATTTAATTAGTGGTCTTCAAGACATGCATTCTACACTGATGTTTATGCTGCTTCTACATTCAGATGGTAATTAATATCTCTAGACATATACCATCCTGTAAAAGTCAATGGAGCTGTGACTAAGAGTCTCAGTATATTTGCACTTAATCTGAATTATTAGGGATTTAAATTTATTTTCTAGTCACTATACAATTGGGGGGCAGGGGGGGAGATGAAAATTATTTGCCCAGTAAATATCACATCTTGAGCCTGCACTTTTCAATGTCAAACTGCATGGGCTAGGAGCAGTTTTAGAAGGTGCTATGTTTTTTCAGTGTCTAGTGACAGACTGTGTGCCTCAGTGTTACAGTCTGGGCAGGAGCGAGTTCTGTTTTGTGTGGTACAAAAAGAACCATTTAACCTGTAACACCTGCAGGCATTGTGTTTTGGACAGTCCTTCTCCATGTTTTCAGCTGGAAGTCTTGCAATTGCACCTGAAATTGATGGGAAGCAACATGAAAATTACGGTTGCTAAGTATACTCAGAGTCAGTATGAAATTCGTCTTACAGGGTCGAGTCTATAAGATCTAAATGTAATTTATCTACAGCAAAATCACCGTGTTACCTGAAGATTCTTCTAGGCCATGAATACATAAAAACAGTTTCCCTTTATGAGAAAACCCAAAATGTAGGCTGTTGGAATTTTGGTTCCAACTTCTAGCCTTAATTGGGAGGTGTAGACTGTGGAAAAATGTCAGCACAGTCAGCATTGCTTTTTAAGGAGGCCTAAAAGCCTGTAAAGCTCCATGCACAGTCCTGGCCCACCACTGTTTCCATTTACAGAATGGCAGAATTTTGTATCTACAAATGAAGCATTTCTGTAGAGTCTTTTTCTCCAGCCAGGTTATTGGAACGGTTGGCTTGGTTATTCCTTGCATTTGTATCTTCCTGTTTAGCACGTTACATCCTTGAAAGTGATCAGGGAACAATGGAAGGATTAAACAGTATGGTTTTTTTCTTTGCTTTAAGGCCAAATAAAAAGTAGGTGAAACGTGAGTATCACATGAGTTTAGGGCTGTGACAGATTTTGGGTGTTAAACTCTTCAATACATATAATTCTGCTTACTCTGATACTGCTCTGTCTTCTTAAAAAGGAGGTTAATACTTTTTTTGGAATATCATTACATAGTATCTGCTTTAAAAAAAAACCACAAACAAAAACATGAAGAAAAATATTTAAAATATATGCATTTAACAAAGTGACCATTTGAATATGTCTGGATTCTTGTGCAGTGCTGATTCCTTAAAATAGAGGTTACTTTTAGGCATTATTCAGACTCGGTCCAGATCTGTATGTAACATCAAGCCTTTAACTCAGTCAAGCAGATAGTTTGAAAGGTGGTGTGTAGCTAAAAATCCTTTAGGGAGTTTACATCTGGTATGTAAAAAAAATGCCGGATAAACACCTGCAAGCAAAGTATCAGGTTCTGTTGTTAACTCAGTGACAATAATTTCAAAACCAAATTTATTAGCATATTTTTCTTGATTTTTTTTTTTTTTAAGCATTCTTTGCATCCATGATGCAATTTACTTTTTTGGTACATTTTTTTATGGTGTTTAGCTTAGATTATATAGAAGACAAACCACCTGAGATCTGGTAAAGTATTCCAAATAAAATTAATCCCAGGTTGATGTTACACTTTTATTTGCCTTTATTTTCTTAAATCTGCTGTAATAGTTGAACTGTTTACATAGTTTTGAACTATGAAAGATGGAGCCAAAACACAAGTGCCTGTTGATCCAACTGCCTTTTTTACTTTTGTTTGGCTCTGTTAATCAGTGAGTAAGTATGGGTATACATGGAGCCCTAAGTCAACATATTGCTTAACTTAAAAGAAAATGCTAATTGGGAAAGGGAGAGTTCACATACAGATTAAGCATATAGACAGTAACAGTGAAATCTTTTTTTGAACACGAGAGAAAGGATGAAGAGTGCTTGTTCAAAAAGGGAGCATCTGTCTGAGCTTCATCTGTGTTCTTCCTGTCTAAACTCCCCTTCTCATTGGTTGTGCTTGGTGTGCTATGTAGCAGCTATTGGAGATGCAGTTCCAGAGCTTGGGACCATGCCCTCCAGCCTCTGAACACACTGGCTAACTAGCAAATAAAACTGTTCTCCAGGAATTGCCCCAGTAGCACTTACCGAGGAGCACTGCTGAGTCTATTAGTGCCTCCAAAAGAGCAAAAGCATTCCTAACTGAGCTGGGTGCCAGGCTTTACTGGTGAAGGTGTGGCCCTTCTGCTGTTGGTGGTAGTATTCAACTCAAGCCAGTAGGATCAAGATTTAAGTCCAGTGTTGCAGAATTTCCTCTTTGTGTCAGGTATTTTGTTTACCTTCTCTTCACATTCTTACCTTGCTGCAGCAAGGAGTAGTAGATGGTGCCCTGCAGTTGCACAAACTTGCCCATGCAGGCGTGGTGAAAGATGCTGTTTGATCAAGCCTTTTTTCAGCAACTTCATACAGCACAGGAGTATTTGTATAAGACTTCATGGCTGGTTACTGCATTCACTTTTTCCTATTTTGAAGCTGAAGCAGCAGAGAGAGGGATGATTCAGAATTGCCAGCACAAAAAACGGAAATGAGTTCCAAGATTACTAAAAGTTTTAACTCTGGTCTACTAATCAAATGAACTAATCTGGAAGGACTCAATCCTTCACTCTCACAGTGCTTGAGTTTCACTTAGGTTTGTATGATTTCCTAGTTTCTACTGCCTGAATGTTATTTTATCAGTAACACTGATTTCTTCTTGCTATATGTGCATTGTTTGGTGCACAGATCAAGGAATCTCCTAAATGACCTGTGCATGGTATAATAATCCTTCGTAAAGCTTTGGCCCACCTAGGTTTACACTTGTGTTAATTGAAGGTTCAAAATTAGTATAAAGAGTAATATTCTCAAAAAGGGTGATCATATAGCCATATTGATAGCCCAGGATGCACTTGCAAAGACATGTACTTTACTGTGAAGTCATCTTATCCTCATACAGGTGACTGTATGTTTGGGTGCTGCTGCTGGAGGATGACAAGCCCCATGGAGTTTTAATACTGAGAGCAAAATTCTGAAACTGATGAAGTCATCAGCTTGCTACTTTTGACTGCAGTAGGTGTAGGACTTAACCACAGTTTTTCTGTTCACACCTACTCTGACCAATTAAGCTTTCTAAATGGAATATTTAACTACTTGGTTTAAAAATCAATAGATCTGTGTGTGTCCTATAATGACCTCCAGTCTTTTAAACTCCAGTAAACATTTTAAAAAAAATAATCTCCACAGTTCTTACCACCCTCTGATTCCTTTTGCTCTCAGTATTTTGAAAGCAGCTGTGGAATGGGTCAGTCAGATAGTTTTCAAAACTAACCCATGCTCATTGTCCATTACAACTTATTTGTTCTCCATAGGAAAAAGGCAGTAAAACTCTTGAGGTTTTTCTGGTTATTTCTGTTTCTGGACACTACTGAACTTCCCTTTCTGACTCATCACCTCTGCTCTCTGGGTGGTTGTGGAGAGAGGGTAGCAAAAAGCAGCACAGCATAAAGATTAGGAAGAGGACTTGAGTACATGAGAATCAACAACCCCTCAAAGACATGGGGGAGCATCAGTTGTAGTCAGCTGAGTTGGAAAGGCAGTTATGGACTTCAAGGCAGCAGTGAGGAGGAGGAAGATAGGCAGAACGGAATGCAGAAAATAAAGATGTTTTGCCCAGGAGCATGGGCAACCACAGGATGGTATAGTCCCAGTGCCACCTGGCAGCATCCCTATTGCCTCCCAGTGGTCCTAGGAGTCTTACTGGTACTGTGGGACAGAAATGTAATGTTTCTTCCCTTGGCAACATTAGCTGGTGTGGCAAAGAGAGCAGCAATATTGGGAGAATGGTCAGATGTGAACACCAGTCTCTTCATTTAGCTTTCAGTGCCCAGCTGCATGTGCTGCTTTGGTGTATGTACTTCTGCCACTGCAGCTCTTAGGAGTTGCCACTTGGTGCCACTTTGGCACACCAAAGCTGAGACGAAAGGGGGAAAGCGGTATGAGAGGAGGCAGCTTGAGCTGGAGACAGAGCAGCACAACCAGAGATTCAGCTGTCATGAGCCACACCTGCTTTATCAAGAGCAATCCAGCCTTGCTAAGCCACCTGCAGACTGTAGAAGAGCTTTCTGAATGAGCTTAGGTGTTTTAGTTGTCTTTTCCATGGAGAGAAATGTGGAGGAGCAGAGAGGCCCTTCTCAGCTGGGTGCAGCGTTGGCCTGTGCCTTGGTGGCTGTCTGGGAGAAGGAAAGCAGCTGGGCCAGGAAATGCAGAGCAGGAACTTGAAGGCCTGGGCTTTGTTCTCCAGCCCTCAGCTTCCTCTATTGATAAATTGGAGGAAATGACACCTACCATATTCTGAAGTAGCAGAAGAAACATAATGTGTAGCTGCAGAAAAGAGATAATCCCCACAGAAGGCAGCTAGGAGCAAAATAAACTGGCATATAAATAGTATATCTTGAGATGGCAGCACTTTTTGTGTTTGAATGCCTAGTACGTCAGGTTTCACTAGATACTTTATAACAAAGTGCACTGATCCCTACATAGTTTTTCAGTGGTATGTACTTAGCAGACATACCCAAATGTGCTGTTGATTGGTGAAGAGGGTTTTGAGACAGAAATTCTATCAGTTGATTATAAACTATGAAGTACAAATCTGATCAATTGATTACAAACGAAGCCATGTCCGTGTGGGGTCCCCAAGTCCTGGGGATTTCCGTATTTTTACTGTCTAGTAAGAGAGGAGGAGAAGATTTAGTTACACTCTTACAATATGGACTTCATGCTCACAGCATGACCACTTTTTATCTCGGTCTGTATTTTATGGATCAGAAAACCTTTCCCGGAAATCTTAGAAAAAGCCCTAGGATTCAGCTGTAGATCTCAGTCTCTGTCCTGAATTACAGAACTGCTGATGCCTCCTGTGATTTTATTACATCTGCAGCCAAATAATGATTAACTTTCTCAAGTCTAAATATGTAACAAAACATACTGTTCTTCAAATATATTTTTATATAATGTACTGGTGCTGCTACTTGGTCCAGGATTACTGAAAAAAAGACAGATTTTCTTTGGATGGAGAAGTAAGGATCACCTCTAAGACCAGGAACCTCTTATCTAACTGTGGAGGTGGCAGGGAGCTTCTCAGGAGAGCAATGGCTGTCCCTCCACTGCAGAGACCCTCACCCCTGTGACAGGGAGCAGCTGGCAAGCAGGACTGCAAACAGCATTTCCTGAACATCCTTCTCTAGGGTGCAGTATCGTTGTGCTTACATTTACAAGAGTTTACAGAACTTTACAAAGCTTACATTTACAAAGTTTTACAGAACCATTACACCTTACTCCCATTTTTTTTCTGAGCCTTGATTCACAACCAGTATTCAAAGTTTATTTGCTTGGAGAGAGCTGTATCAATTTGCTAACTAAGCATTTTTCCAGCATTCTTTCCAACATGATTTTAACAGCTAATAGCTCACAAATAGTAAGAGCCTGAGTACATGAAGGGCACTAGTGATGTCAGCACTGTGACAACACACAGCTTTGGACTAAAAGCCTAGTCACTATAACGTGTGCACAGCTTAATGCTGGGGGAGGCCACACTGGAGACAGTATTAACTGAGGGAGACCTACTAGCTCAGGAAGGGGAGGTGGCAGCAGTTATGAGCTTAAGGACAGAACTGAGTATGAGAGAGTATATTCAGTCCTAGAGGAGGAATCAGCCACTAAATCCAGCTCATTCCCCTCCCCCTGTGTCACAGGCGAGACTTCTCAGCCATGACAGTTCAAGATAAAAACTCAATTTTGTATTAGAGATAATTCTCTGCAAGTGATGATCATGTGATGGAGCACTCTGACAGCATCTCCCCAGAAGAATTCTGGCAAAAGAAAAGTGGCATTTTCTACCCACATAAAATCTCTGCCACAGCTCAAAGCTTGGAGGAAAACTGCAAGAACAATAATCTGATATGAACAGTGTGTTTCAAGCTAATTAGAAGCACAGTGATATATTTTGCCTACCATAGCCACATTACTGAAAGTAGCATGATTCTAGGAGTAGGATAGATAGCATGGAAAGATAGCATGCACCTGTACTGGTGGAGATGCACAGAAGATGTTGGAGCACTATCTGCTCTAAAGTCAATCACCACTGTTTTCATCAGACACACAGAAAAAGACACCCCAGGTCCAGTTTCAAAGCAGTGCTATATTTTTCACGTACTTACTTTCTTACACAGATATAAACAAGAAAGACAGTTAATAAATAACACTGTAATGAGCAATGCTGGAATAGCAGCTTTTGCAAATTGCCTAAGTATATAACAGGCCAATGACGTCAATATAATTCCCCCAAGTGCTGAATCTCCAAAAAATAGACCCTTGCACTTGTGGTTCTGTTCACAGAGTTTTTATTAGAAGAGCCAGGTTAAAATTATCTTTTGATCTGCTCTGCAAGAAATAGTACCTATACAACTATAAGAATGGCTATATTTTATACTCAAACATTACTGATTCTAAGTTGTACTGAACTGTTTCAAATACAGATAAGGCAGGTAAATTGTGAAATCCTTTAATAAAATAAAAGGCTGCAGAATCCAGAAATCTGGAAAGGCCAATGCTTTCTTGTAGCTAGTAGTCACAGCCCCAGGGGTCCATTTGGGCCCACTTACTCAGTGACCTCAAGAAGGGTACCTTGCCATTCATACAGAATCTCAGAGTTACTGTGTGTTGCACTTAACAAGGGATGATTAAACAAGGGTAATTAATCAGAGCCTAAAATGATCTCTATTTCATAATGAATGAGAGAAGTTAGAGCTACCTCTCTGCTGGAATAACTGGTACAGGTCAGTGGCCATCACTAGCTGCTGCAGTAGATGATGCATTTCAAACCACACAATAATTCCTGTGTACTCAGGACCACACGGTAACACCAAGTCCCACAAGCCCTGACTATTAACTGGAATGCAGAAACCAGGCTGTCTATCTAAATCAGTTTCCCAGTGGTGTAACAAAGTATCCATAAAACACCTGACATCAAGAGATGTATTGAGCTCAGCAGGGCTGTTGACCGCCACTATATAAAAGCTGGGTAGCCAATTAGAAAGGCAACAGCAGTGGAAGACACCCATCTCTGGACATCAAGGCCTGTTTTCAAAGCCCTCATTGTATTTGTCAGCTCCTGTCATGATGCTCAGAAAAAAAATTATCTTTGAATCTGATTTTTTTGCTTAGGCCTGTGAAATTTCTGCTGTTTGCCACTGGCTAGCTGTAATGCAAAAGTCCTTGCCCTCAGGATACCAAGCAGGCAGCAAGCATAGCTTTACATGCGTTGCTCTGACAGACTCTTCTCAGGAAGCCCAGAAACGTGTTTTTATTACATTCCTTTTCCCCAGTGCTGACAGCTTCCAAACCTGCTGCTTCCATCACAGTTACTGTCCTCTCTTCCCACAGCTACTACTGACCTGGCAGGGGCTGCAAGCAGGGTTCCAAGCACCTCGCAAGACCCATTTCAGAGCAGGGTGAAAGAGTCACAGAGGTGAAGACCTGTGGCTTTGATGACCTGCTGATCACGGAATCATAGAATTGTAATGGTTGGAAAGGACCTTTGAGATCATAAATCCAACCATCGACACAAAAAAAAATCCCAAACAAACAGAACCTAACACACATACTCCACAGAAAAACACCCACAAAAAAATCCCCCACAACCTCAGCCACTAGAGCATGCCCTGAAGTGCCACATCTACAAGTTTCCTGAATAACTCCAAGGATGGTGACTCCACCACCTCCCTGGACAGGCGGTTCCAGTGCCTGACCACTCTTTCAGTATAGAAATTCTCTCTAATAACCAATCTAAACCTCCCCTGCTGCAACTTGAGGCCATTTCCTCTGGTCCTTTTGTTACTTACTTGAGAGAAAAGGTCAACACCCACCTCTCTACAACCTCCTTTCAGGTAGTTATAGAGGGCAATGAGATCTCCCCTCAGCCTCCCCCAAACTAAACATCCCCAGTTCCCTCAGCCACTCCTCGTATGACTTGTTCTCCAAGTTCTTTCACCAGCTTGGTAGCTCTCCTCTGGACATGCTTCAGCACCTCAGTGTCCTTCTTACAGTGGGGAACCCAGAACTGCACACAGTACTTGAGGTGCAGCCTCACCAGTGCTGAGTACAGGGACACAATCATTTCCCTGCTCCTGCTGGCCACGCTATTCCTGATGCAGGCCAGGATGCTATTGGCCTTCTTGGCTACCTAGGCACACTGCTGGCTCATGTTCAGCTGGTTGTCAACTGGCACCCCCAGGTCCTTTTCTGCTGAGCAGCTTTCCAGCCACTCTCCCCAAGCCTGCAAGGTTGCCTGGGGTTGTTGTGACCCAAGTGCAGGACCTGGCACTTGGCCTTATTGTGCCTCATACAGTTGGCCTTGGCCCATCAATCCAGCCTGTCCAGGTCCCTCTGTAGAGCCTTCCTACTCTCAGGCAGATGAACACTCCCACCCAGTTTGGTGTCATCTGCAAATTACTGAAGGTGCACACAATCCTCTCATCTAGATAACTGATAAAGCTATTGAATAAAAAAGGCCCCAAAACTGAGCCATGAGGGACACCACTGGTGACTGGCTGCCAACTAGATTTGACTCCATTTACCACAGCTCTCTGGGTCTGGCCATACAGCTAGTTTTTTACCCAGTGAACAGTACACTTCTCTATGCCATGATTTGCCAGCTTCTCCAGGAGTGTGCTGTGGGAGATGGTGTCAAAGGCCTTACCAAAGTCTAGGTATACAATGTCCACAGCCTTCCCCTCATCCAATAGGCAGGTCACATGGTCACAGAAAGAGAGCAGGTCTATAAGCAAGACTTCCCTTTCACAAACCCGTGCTGGCTGCCCTTGATACCTGGCTGTCCTGCGCTTGCCATGTGAGCTCACTCAAGATGAGCCTCTCCATGATCTTTCCCAGTACTGAGGCTGACAGGCCTGTAGTTCCCCAAATCCTCCTTCTGGCCATTCTTATAGATGGGCATCACGTTAGCCAGGCTCCAGTCATCTGGGACCTCCCTGGTTGACCAGGATTGTTGATAAATGATGGAGAGAGACTCAGCAAGCTCCCCTCCCCAGGTCCCTCAGTACTCTAGGGTGGACCCCTTCCAGCCCCGTAGACTTGTGAGTGTCTAGGTGCAGAAGCAGATCATTAACTACTGCGTCCTGGATTGTGGGGGAGTTGTTCTGTTCTCTGTCCTTATCTTCCAGCTCAGGGGGCTGAACACCCTGGGTGGAGACAAGGCATGAAGTACCTCATATTTCCCCCATCCTTGGTTGCAATATCATCCCCCTGTGCTCCCCCCATCCAGTAAGGCATGGAGATTCTCCCTGGCTCTTTTTGTATTGTTGATGTATTTGTAGAAACCTTTTTTTGTTGTCCCTTATGTCACTGGCCAAGCTGAGCTCCAGCTGGGCTTTTGCTTTCCTAATTTTCTCTCTGTATGACCTAATGAGAGAGCTCTCTTCTCCTCTTAAGTTGCTTGTCCCATCTTACAAAGGTGTTAAACTCTCCTTTTTTTCCTAAATCCCAGCAAAAGCTCCCTGTTCAACCAGACCAGTAGTCTTCCCTGCCTTTTGATTTTACAACACATGGGGACAGCTGCTCCTGGGCCTTTAAGACTTTCTTTCTTGAAAAGCATCCAGCCTTCTTGGATCCCTTTGCCCTTAAGTACTCTCCCCTAGGGGACTCCCTCAACCAGTGTCCTGAACAGCCCAAAGTCAGCCCTCCAGAAGTCCAAGGTGGAAATTTTGCTACCCCCCTCCTTACATCACTAAGAATTGAAAACTTCACCATTTCGTGATCGCTAAGCCCAAGACAGCCTCAGAGCACCACATCTCCCACTAGTCCTCCTCTGTTTGTGAACAGGAGTTCCAGTGAGGCACCTCCCCTGATAGGCTCACTTACCAGTTGTGTCAGGAAGTTATCCTCCACAAACTCGAGGAACCTCCTAGACTGTTTCTTCTCTGCTGTGTTATATTTCCAGCAGACGTCCAGTAGGTTGAGATCCCCCATCAGAACAAGGGCTGGTGGTTGTGAAACTTCAGCCAGCTGCTTGCAGAATACTTCATCTGCCTCCTCCTCCTGGTTGGGTGGAGTCCCTGCACAATATCTGCCATATTCACCTTCCCCTTCATCTTTACCCATGAACTGGGGATGAACTGCAGGACCCAGCACACACAAAATTATCAGCTGTAGGAAGGACTGTTCTGCAAGATCTGAGAAATAAAGGGGCTGCAGGCTGACAGTGAAAGCTGTTCTGCACAGGATTGAGGGAACCCTTCAGAATTAGGGAGCAAAGGGTCATTGAGAAAGGCACTTGAAAAAATTGGTGCTGTTCAGACATACTTGTGAGCTTTCATTCTCACTGTCCCTGAGGACTTTCAGTCTCCAGTATGTATCAAATGATTCGTCTTCACTTAGTCTGGAAGGAAGAGTAATCATTTCTGAATAATCAGTGTAGAAGAAAAGCAAATTATTTTTGGAAGTGCAAAGAACCAGATGAAAAAATATTCTTACGGTGATTCTATAGGGGTATAATAAAGGAAAGAAAGGGATGAGAGCTATCCTGATGGGCCAGCTGCAGTGTGATGTGGCATGTTTATACCCTAGACTTAACTGTGGTTTAGAGAAAGACCCTAAATGGAACTTTATCACACCCTAAGTCTTCACAGTCAAAATCAAGAACTACAGACAGATAAGTATATATAGTCAAAATTAGACAACAGCTTTGGCCTGGGTAACTTCTAGTTGTTTCAGACTGAATATGGAGAAAAAAAATAATCCTTTTGCAGTAATTGGTTCTGCTACTGTACTTATCCCCAATTTTCTGGACTGTCAAGCCTCATTTCTTCCGTTAGGTAGATTGACAGTCCTCTCAATAGTAATTCTCATTATGGTTTGAAGGACACCATGGCCTAGTTTTCTGGGGTAAGCACTGAACATAGCCTGCCATTACTCTGTCCATGGTGTTCTGTAATGCTGATAATATCAGATTCTTTCTTACACGCTGGCAATTTGCTTGATGGGACGACTGACAGAGCTGCAATTCATCAGCCATGGGCTTGGGTGTAATAGGCTGTGGCAAGGTGGCAAGTGTCCCAGTGTAGATGATTCAAGCTGAACAAAATGGGGAAACTTCAAAGGTCCAGCTGCTGTTTTCCTGTGTTTTGATGCAGCCACATGGAATAATAATTCACTCAGGATTACAAAGGAAGAGGATGAGTTGCTGTAGAGAGAGGAGGAACTTCCACTAAACCGTGTTGATGCAGGGCAGGGTTTTCTCTGTGCTTGTCACTCCTCCACTGAAATAATATCCCTCATAGAATTCTATTAATTCATTATAAATTTGATAGGAAAAAGGTTATGTTTCCACCAAGCCCTTTAATTAGATTTTTCTGTTATTGATGCTCTCATAATAAAGGTTGTGTCTGAATGGAATTTATACACTTACATGACATTTAAAACTGCACAGAGACACTGTGTGAAGTCATTGCATGCAAAAGTGTTATTAACTACATGTCAGCATCCAATAAACTCTCAGTACATTTAATTTTTTGTTAAGATCTTGAAGCTTATCTGATGTTGTGACATTTTATGGCATTTAAATGTCTCAGCAGTGGGACATTGTTCTTCTCAAGCGCACAGCTCTTCTAAAACTGAAAGAGCTCTAACATAGCAGAAGAAGCAGGGAAGATGACAAAATGGGCTGGATTGCCAAGTATTTCTCAAGTAGATTGTTGTAGCCAGCTGAACTGCAAACACAAGCTGAAAGCACAGACTTTTCCAGTGGTTTGCAGCATGCTGAGGTGATCTGGAGCTGGAAGGATGCTTGCACCAAAAGCTAAGTTAAATTCAAATTCAGCTGGAAGGTCTAAAGAAGTACTAAACAGTGGTTTGGTGTTGTAAAGACATATTACCACATACTGGATGATCAATTGTGAAACTTCTCAAAAGCTTCAAACTGCCAACCGGTTTCAGACACAACATGAGGAGTTTGTAAAATAAAACCTAACAAAAGTGAAAATAGTTTAAATGAGTGAGAAAGGGAGTGTACTTACTTCATCAGCAGTGCTTCAAATCCTACTGTCACAGCAGTGTGCAGACAGTCAAGCAGTCCAAAACCACACCAAAGCAGCAGTTGTCCCAGCGTGCAGGACAAACACGGAGTGAGCAAGTGGCGAGCAGGGAGGGCAGGAGGGTGCTCAGGTCTTTCGATAATGCAGTAAAGGGATCCCGTGCTTTGCAGGTTGTTATTCTCCCGTACACTCCAGGTTTGGTGTGGGTGCACACCCCACCAACACAACAGATTTTGGCTTAATGTTGCCAGCAGCTGACAAATACGTGTAGCCTGACTGCCTTCCCCAGGCCTTCATGCTCTCAGGTAAGTGTTGACAACCACGACTACATCTGTCCTCTACCACATGTTGACCACAGAGTCAGACAAACGGAGAGGAGACACAGCAACAGAGAAGCCAAAACCAGAAAGTACAATAAATCCGAAAGAATGGCAGTAACTTTTTCTTTCTTACTTGTGTGCTTGCCTTGGGCTTGCTCTGCCAAGGGGGATGCTGGTGCAAAGCACTGGCAAGGGAAGAGGACACTGAGTCTTGCTGGAGTATTAGATGGAGAGGGCTGCCCTAAAGGAGCTTCCTGTATACACATCTATGCAAGAAGACAACAGCGTCATACAGGCATGAGGAGACCCTGTGCATAGATCTTTCACATATTCAGAGATATTTTGAGGTGAAATCCAGAGTGGGTTCTTCATAGTTTCATTGTCTAAGTCAGGACATCGCAGAGCTGGCTGTCTCCAGAGACCCATATGAAATGCTCACACCAGAGGTGGCTTTACTGCTTGTTCTTTTACTGAGAAAGGAAAGCTCTCTGAAATCAAATTACTTTGTATTCCACAGGGTGGCCAAGACCCTTCTGAGAAATACAGCTGCATCTTTTTCCAAGTAGCATACGTTTGTACTTGCCAGGTTTTAAGGGAGACAGATCCAATTTGTATAGAGGGGATCTCTATCCTTCTGCCAGGCAGAAGATGGGCTCACCTTTAGCAGAACTGAAATTTGTCTCCAAATTGTTTCCCTGGGCATGCAAACTGCAAGTAGAGTAAGAGCTGGTTGTGCTCTGTAATCCAGAAGAGAAATGAGATCTTAGGGGTGCTTGGAGACCAAGCTGAGGCTCTCCTGGCTTGGCCTATTTTGAGATAGAGCTGTATTTTTGTAGACCTCAAACCATACTGTGCTCTTGAGCCCAGCTGAACACATGACTGTGTCTGTGGGTCTGAGGATAGGTGTGCTGACATCCTGGAATCTGGCAGGAAGGCTCTGTATGGTTTATGTGTAACATGTGACTTGGGGTACACCACAAGCTATTTCTGGCTGCCCTGTGGCAGAGCTGTTGGTTTTCTCCCTGAGGATACTTCAACAAAACTAAACTACTGCCACTCTCACTGGCAGATCTCATGCTCTATTTAGAAGGGACTCAGCTCCGGGTAAGCAAAGACTGGGCCAGATGGATGTCACCACTACTGCTGGGAATGTCTATAAGTAGACCAAAATTCTCAAAATAGAGCTGCACCACTAAAAATCAAGGTTTGTTGGGCTATACTTCTGGGACCCCATTTTTGAAAATGCCAGTCACAGTACAAATAACCATCAGTTGTCTTCCCTGGGGTATTTTACTCATGTAAAATATCCTGATTTTAGGCACTGACAGCTATTTATATTCCAATTTTTCCACACATTTTGTGTAAATATTAGTCTGTGGTCCAGGCTGAGGTTGTTTCTAACTTTATCTTAGTTGGTTTGCCTGCCCCTATTTATAACTGTCTTGCCACCATTCCTGAAAGTTGCCACACAGCTAAATATATGATCTCAGCAGCTACTGTTTACTCTGTACCTCTGCAGAAAGTGAAAAGAAACACAACAGCTCCATTTCCCCGGCATGAGGGTTGACACTGTGCAGGCTTCAGTTGGTCTCACATCCAATTTTCTGAAAACTTCTGGCAAATACCTGTTCAACACATGAGAAAAAGATGTTACTTAGAGATTTAGGTGGAAAGACTTCAGATACTTTAGTCTGCATAACACTGGTTCACTTAGTGTCTCCTGCTTAGATCCTTCACCTGCAGCAGGTCTTTAAATCCACACCCCTTCCTTCCTAAGAGCTGTAAAATGATGAGAACTAAAAATGAACCCACTTTTATAGGTCATATTTTTCAAAGGCTGACTTGTAAAACTTGCAATTTATTTCTAGTTTGAGTAATATGTGTCATCTGAAATTTGCATCCTTAATTATATTTTTTCTCAGATTGGTATAAAGAAATAAAAGCAACTGTCAGGCCTACATGACATTCCACTAGAAATGGGTCTTCAGTACAGTGTCTTCCCATTCAAACTTAATTACATATGAATATCAAAATAATTTTAGACAGTTTTAATTATTTTAAATAGAAGACACCAGGCATGACATGGACTATCAGTACAAAATTCTAAGTTATAATCTCATAAAGTAAGAAGTTAAGCTTACATGACATTTATTTAATAAAAACATTTTAATTGAAGTTTTTCAAGTCATCAGCTTTTGTTTTCTCTTCCACACACCCCTTCCCCCCCCCCCCCATTTTGATCACTGTAAAATAATTTGTTGTGCTTCTTTTTCAGGATTGCACAGATCATACAGTCTCTGTCTTTAGACCCGTTTAGAATACTACTGGTCTTCTGGCTTTTCTGTCCTGGGAACTTCCTCAGTTTACCACGCTTTGTTAGGAACCAAGTCAAAGGTTCAAAAAGCTTCTGAACAGTTTTTTCAGTATGCCTACACGAAAAGAGGGATCCCAATCCATCCTTTTTTCTTAAGGGTACCCCTACTTTTGGCATAAACAGTCAATTGAAGTAATGAAACATCTGACAAACACAGTAACACCAGATGTCATCTTCAGCGTGGAACGGGGGTTTGTGCTCAGAAAACAAAGCACAGACCAGGGCTCGGGTTTTGTTGCTGAACATCATGTGAGTGTCGATGCTCCCCAGCAGGAAGTATGAAGCACAACATTGACTCACTTGGTGTTTACAGCAAACCCACAAAACATCAATTCTTTGAGTCTCACATGCCTCAGGCTTGGCAGAGACCACAAACCCATGCACCTCTTTTTTTTTTTTTTTTTTTTTCCAAAGTATGGTTTGCTCTGAAGAAACTGGTGAAGCTTGTGCTTGCACAGTACTAGGGCTCTGGGAAACCTGACACTGCCATCTCATTGCCTCGACTTCCTCCCTTTACAGCACCTCTCTACTTAGTTTAAGGATAGATTCTTTATAGTGAAACACTTCGGGGAGACAGAGACAAGCAGTCCTCAGTTGCATTCATTGCAAGAAAAGAAAAATAAGGTTTTGAGCCCATTTTTCAGATTTTGGAACAGACATGTGAAGCAAATTTTCAACAATCAAAACACAGAAGTTACCAGTTACTATTTAATGATTGACATCTCTCATTCAGACTAACTTGCACGCTTTTTTTTTTTTTTACCTTCCTTTCTGGCACTGAACTATAGAGCCAGACTTATGATAACTCTATTTTGCTAATTAATTTAATTAAGTGCTGTATGTAATTTTGCAGAGTAGAGGAAGCTATTCAAGATTGTCATCATTAGGTTAAAGAGCTGACAATTGATGGAGATAATTTTTTCTTAACAGGCTGTAACCTTTCTGCAAGCAGCCCCCTCCCCCAGGGGAGTTCTTCAATTAAATCAATAATGCTTCTGGGGAGAAAGAAGAACTTTGCTTTTTAAGAATCATGTAAACAGATCTTCAGCAGCTTCTCTTTGCTTGAGAAGAAAAGCAGCAGCTGGTTATTAATACCTGCTGTGCTGTGCTTTGGGAAGCTTGCAATTAAGAATAGCAACTACTGTCTAGCTACGGTGCAGGTTGAGAAGCAGAGGTTTTGAAGGTGTTGAGCAGGGTCTGGAGAAACCTTGGCAAAATCGTAGAGTGTCTGGATCAGGTAAATTACAGGACTTGGAGTGGTTCCCAAGCAGGCTGGGGAAAGGAGCTTTAAACTGCTGTCGTGCTCATTGTTTGGGTACAAGAAGACCTGACAAGAAGACAAATGTAACTGGAGGGAGAGGTGGGGAAAGCTAATCATTATGACTCTCGCCAGACTTAAACCCTTAATAAGGGATGTTTTTGGCTTTAAGACCATTCCCAAATGCCACTGTTTTGTCTGCAGAACGCTCTGCCTCTGAAGCTCCGGAGGAGGGAGTGTGCCCATGTCCCACCTGGAGGGAACCCCGAGTCCTTGGCGGTGACCGGACACTTCTGTCCTTGGCCTAAGCAAGATGGGGGCGAGCTCGGGGCCGACACGTCCCACCGGGGCGGAGCTCAGGGCCGACACGTCCCACGGGGCAGAGCTCACACGTCCCACGGCGCAGAGCTCGGCCCGCGGAGCAGCCAAACCCCGCGGGTCCTCCCGATGGCCGGGGGGGACTCCGGAAACGGAGGCCTCGGCAGCAGCCAGCGGGAGATTTTCTAGCACTTGATTTTGCTTCAGATGCCTGGTTATCTGCTCTGAAAAATAAATAAATAAATAAAAAAAACCGGTGTGCAGCAGCATCTCACCGTGCCTGGGTCTCACCTCCTTCCCGTGTCTGGCCTCCTGAGGGCCCCGCCGCGGAGAGGCCTCTGTCTCCCTTCCCCCGCAGCCCGACCTCGCCGTGTAAACAGCTCGTCTTGATTAGCTCCTGGTTTTGTGTGAAGCGGCTCCTTGTTCGTAGCAAAGATGGCAACTCCCTGTGACCCCGGGGCCGCGGCGGCTGCCGGGCCTGCTCGGGTCGGGCCCGGGTGCCCGGCCCGGGGAGCAAGGCCCGCCCGAGGGAGCACGGCACAAAGCCTCACCCTCGGCCGGTGGAGGCAGCTGTTCTGCCTCCACCTGATGCTGCTCATCACAAGCTCCAGCGACAGGACTTGCGGTGCTCCTTTCTCTAAAAAGAAGGACGCCAATGTTGATAAAGGAGGGTTGAATGAAAGTCCAGCTCAGTGCTAAAACCCCCTGGCTACTACCCCAGTAGCCAGGGGTCCTGTTGGGCAGGGAATATGCTGACGAAATTAATTGAAAGCATTTTCTGTATGAATGCAGAAATTTTTCCATTTGAATCCTCCTGCCTGGATCGGTTGAACTGATTTCTGTCGAGGTACCTTGACTCAAAAGAGAGGGCTTTTTTTTATTCTGGCGGCGGGCCTTAACACTACAGTAAGTAATACTCAGCCACAAAACATACCGTGGCTTCTTGTTAATTTCTTAAATGATAATTTGCTGCTGGGATGGACACTAGATGTATTCTATCCCCTCTATCATACAATTACAGCAATTTTCACTTCACTGGGCTTCTATCCTTGGCTCTTAAGAGCTGGAAAGTTACTTTGTGCAATGAAGGAAGAGGATGACAGTTTTTATTAAAATGAGACACCAACTTTATAGGGGTTTGAGTGTTTTATTCAAGTCTGCTTCCACATCTTTGAAGTATTCAGTCAAAGTTCTCCTATAGATGCAGACAGCAGGACGCTCACAGAGAAGGTGTCCCAGCAAAGCTGATCTTGCCATTAAGAAAGGCAGTTGGATAATGTGACTTCTATGCTACGGCCATAACTGAGAGCTTTCCGTTTGCATGAAAAGCAAAGTCTGCTGCAAGAAATTAGGGGAAAACCCCTCATTTAATTTTCTGCTGCTGCTGTGTGTTCAGCATGGTTTTAGTGGCACCAGTGGCATTGTCAGGTTTAAGAAGTGATGTTGCAGGAGGCTCTTCAGGTAGCAAATACGGTACTGGTAGTCAAGAGAATTAGACTGAAGCTTAAAGTTTTTGGATCTGAAAAATGGGACTGCAAGTTATGCATTGGACATTATTTCTCCTGTGGGACATTTACACTAACTAGAACTGTAACTATACTCGGCACTACTTTCTTTTGAGGGATTGAATAATGTGCTAGTCAGAGCACAGGAGCTGCTGCAAGGCTCTGTATGGAGCTACTTGTCTGTAACAGATGCACCAAAGTGGCTACTTTGATCTTAGCCAGTGAGAGCAGAGCAGTGCACACACAAGACCTGAGCTCTCTTGCTGACATTATCATTCAGCGTGTCAAATTACACGTGGCAAATCAGCTTCCTAAGCTCTGTACCTCAAAAATGAACAGACAGGCTTTATCAGCTTCTTTCCACTGTTAAATGAGGATGAAGCACATATTGATGAAAACTCCCCCTGGCAGATTGCTTTGAGGCGTACAGGCTTCAAGGAACACAAAGGGTTAACCTTATAGAAGGGTGCCTTTTTTTCCCTGTTCAGGTTTTAGAGGGAAAGGCCATTTATTTTAAATAATTTTCCAATTGGATTCTGTTTTAGTTTAGTTTTTGAGAGTCAATTTAAATCAATACAATGTTCATTATGCTCACAGCACAGATAGGAACACAATTTTACCTTTAGGAGGTAGCAGCACATAAATGGCAGCACACACTGGGCAATTCTGCTGTTGTATTGGTCTCATAAAAGCAAAGAAACTCCATGCCTCTGCTGATCCTGTACTTGATTTAAAGGCAACTAGATGTACAGTAATTTAAAAACCCCAGCTCTGTGTAATACATCTTTTTTTTTTTTTTTTGTAAGAAAATAACATTTGACATACAGTCAGCAACCAATTCAAGTCAAAATTAAACTAGAGATCATAGATCTACGTTACGCTGTGATCTTCAAATGGACTAAGCAGCAGTGTAGGTTTATACATTCATATATCTTGCTTAACACTGTTTACTTCCTATAATGACTTCAGTTCACTCAATCAATTTATTTTCCTCAAGCACAGTTTATGGCTGGAGGTTATTTTGGACTTATTCAGGCGTCTCAGAATACTTTACAAACAAAACAGAGGCAACTGACCATAAAGCATATGATATTACCAATGCTGTTATTAACATTTTCTCAGCAGAAGCGACAGAGGAGAGAAAAGCTAACTTCCTCTTTGAAGAATGAGAGCTACATCTCTGGGGGATGTAAGAAGGAAAATTAGCTTGGAAATAATTGCCCTGGATTCTCAACACATTCAGACTATTTCACAGGACAGGAATATGTTTTGGTACAGTTATTGCAAGATCATATGGGCCATCTCCCTATTCTCCATGAAATTGTGCAGAGGTTAGATGTCTGCTGTTTGCCCTCACACTGTGCAAAGGGTCTTGTGCCAAGGGTGACACAAAGAGACTGCTTGCAGTGGGAACAGGATTGATCCCTTCCTGTGCTGATAAAATGTCCGGTTAAATCTAAGACATGGGATGGCTGTATTCAGCGCTGAACTGGCAAAGCAAAATAAGGAAAACAAAAAAGGCAAATGCAGTACATGACTGAAAAAGAGGGAACTTACTCAAAGCAAAAACTAAGAGATCACTGGAGTCTTGTCTGTTTTTAAAAATAAAATCTTAGTCAGAGTAAGGGGAAAGAGTATATTTAGAGCCAGCAAAACAACCTGGCTTTCCTGGCTCTATATAGACACTATTTTGCCAGGCTCCAGCTAAAACCACCCAGTTTTTCCCCTCAGAAACAAACAACCCCGTTTGCTTCCAAAACTCAAAGAAAGCTTAATTCGCTTTAAGCTGCTAAAAAAACTTCCTGCATCTTGGGTTAGCATTGTGTGCCAGGCTGCAGCGTGCTGAGAAATGAAAAAGTGCTTTGTAATGGAAAAGCCAGTTCATTCCTCTCTATGTGGTGCCACTGTACTAAAAGAGAAAGTTGCAAATCTTCCCCTCTTAAAGAGGCCAGAAGGAGCAGGGGATTAAATAGTTCCGATTCAAGATCACTGTCATCAAACCTATACTCTCCAGCCATTTCCAGCCTCAGAGAACACTGATTTTCTTGGATATTTGGTAATTCAGTGAGCTACATGATAGAAAGAGAAAGCTGCATAAAGCTACTCACTGTTACAGAGTGGGAGGTTAATGAAGTTCATTTAACAGACCAGTGGTGCAAACCTGTTATCAGATGGCTTCTGCAGATCCCAGATGGCTTAAGTAAAGCTGGGAACTTAAACAGGTACCTCACATTTTGTCACTGGATTAATAAAGCATCGAGATACTCAGAGCTCTTCCACAGCGTGGTTAATGACTTCCCATAACTGTGTGTTTCAACTGAGTAGGAACACGTTTTGGCACTGCGTACCTTGAAGTCACATTTTTTCAGTCAGCTAATTTAATTGGTTTTGTCATAGCAGAACAGCACTGGAAAACCTCAGACCTTGTTCTCAAAAGCTGCACCGTTTTGTGGATGGAGCAGGCATCTTGCTGAGCATGAAGTGCTGCTCTTCCTCCTCCCCAGCCGGATGAGGAACCACATCTGGCTGCTGCAAGCAGAGACCAAGCAGCAAGGGGAGACCAGCAACACTTCTTGACAAACTTGGCTCCCCTCATCACAGCAGATTGCAGTGTATTACTGCCACCAGTTGTCCTTTTGCATATGGCTTTCACTGTTCTCCTGTGTGGACCCATAAAGAATGTTTTCATAATGCTGTTCTTCCAAGAGCTGGAAGGAAGGAAATTAAATGTTTTGTTGCCCTGTCAGGAACAAAATCTGAGGCAAGGTCTTGCAAGAGCAGGTCTGGTTCTTGGTTCAGGCACGTGCTTACTCAGACTATGAAAAGTTTCATGGGGTGTATTCTGTGTGTATATATACCTATATATCTACTCTTCATACCTCAGGACTGTATTTACCATAAACACCTACCAAGTCCTGTTGACTCCAGGTTTGTTCCCAAGGAGCTAAATGCTCTGCTGTTTCAGAGTTTAGCACCTTGAATGCCTATGTCTGCACACGTGCTTGTGGAGGGCTGTGGGAAGGTGTCCCAGGCAACACTTCTAGGAGGAATATCTACCTCCAGGTCTTTCAGCCGCTCAGCAGTTCTCATGCATGAACCCATGTCTTGCACTCACCTGAACACACAGTGTGTGGCCCTCCCCAAGACTGGGAACAGCAGTGGCAAGGAGGATACTGGGTTGGGAAGGCAGGAGCCCTGTGAGAGCAGGTTTCTGCCCTTTCTCTGCACCTGTTTGCAGATTTTCTTGGCAGCCTTTGGAGGACAGAATGGCAAGAACCGACTTAATGGGCTGTGTCCCTGCAGTTTAAATTCTTGCTGAATGTGCTCTTCCTCCACATCCATAACAGCATACCACAGCCTTATCTTCCCTCTGGCTGGAATGTGTGCCTCTCCCTTGGGAGCTCTGAGCCAGCACATCCTCCCAAGGACAGATGTGCAGGCACTGGGGTGAGAAGAGGGAGGCTGCTGGTGCCCAGGCCCTTCTTCAGGGTATTAAACAGCAAGACCTGATCTCTGCAGAGATCAAGAAATGTTGCTTCAGAGCCCACCCCAACACCAAGGCACAGGGGAGACTCAGCAGCACCTGCTCATGGCACTGAACCAGCAGTGTCTGGGTATGAGAGCAGCCCCTGGCACAGCTGGAGGACACAGGGAGGATGCTACCGGTACATAACCCAAATATGGGTAACAGCAGCATTATCTTTAATAATATATTGTTTTCACTGGCCAAAACACAGCATTTTTGTTAAGACATTGCTTTTCACTTACATCTGGTGTTTACACAAGCCAATGATTCGATGCCAGACAAATCCTGCCTAATCTCTTGGGTAAAGTACTGTTAAAATAGCTGCCTGCAGCATTTCTTCTGTCTTCTGACTGGAGGCAGCAGCTGGTTCTGTGGGCAACAGAGGCAAGGACAGTTTCAGCCTAATCCATTCTTTCTCCCTTTCAGGAGAAATGCCCACAAACCAGCAACAATTTCATATATCTCCAAAACTGAAAGACTCAATAAACTCATGTCTTCCAGGTGACTCTCTAAATAGCTGCCTTTACATGTATCAAGTATGATAGCATATGGCATCTATGAGAGAGGAGATTTAAAGCTGAGGAAGTTAGCTTTAACCTTATGGAAGAGTATAAAAGAATGCCTCAGTAAAGTTTTGTGGAGGTCATTCAAAGGACTTCTACCAGTGTTGCTTAAATAAGTTAACTGAGTTATTAATTCCTTTTTTAGAAAGAAAGAAAGAAAGAAAGAAAGAAAGAAAGAAAGAAAGAAAGAAAGAAAGAAAGAAAGAAAGAAAGAAAGAAAGAAAGAAAGAAAGAAAGAAAGAAAGAAAGAAAGAAAGAAAGAAAGAAAGAAAGAAAGAAAGAAAGAAAGAAAGAAAGAAAGAAAGAAAGAAAGAAAGGAAAGAAAGAAAGAAAGGAAAGAAAGAAAGAAAGAAAGAAAGAAAGAAAGAAAGAAAGAAAGAAAGAAAGAAAGAAAGAAAGAAAGAAAGAAAGAAAGAAAGAAAGAAAGAAAGAAAGAAAGATCAAAATGAATGATCATGCACTCATTCACCAACACTCCTGGAAGTGAGTTCCTGCTTAAAGATAAAACTAGTTAGCTTTTGTGCCAATATAAAAAGCAATTTAGCATCCTTTGCTGAGGTACTTTGAGCCTGTTCAAACTCATATTCAGGTGCTGCTTGGGAGCAAAGAAAGATGTGCTGGTGTGGACAAGATGGGTGAATTAGGGCTAATCCAGCAGACCATGTAGGAAGAAGACTTAAATTGTTTTACGTATCCAAAGATAATGAATCAGTAGATTGCAGGTACTTTTATAAACTGTTTAACAGAGGCAGTATATTATGCATATATAACATTCCATCCTAGCCAGCATGGGAAACATTTGTTCCTTGTTTCCAGTTTGCTTTCTCTTAGGTTACAGGCACACTTACTAAACTTTACTAATTACATTTTGGGAAGACTGGAGAGATAGTTTGGGAATAAAAGGAATCTGTAAGAACCAGAAAACAAATCCAGATAGACAAGCAGCCTGAAGAAACCCTTACACAAACCACTACAAATTCCTTGCATCTGCACCTGTGGCAGATGGTGGACCTGTGGATCCAGCTGGATTTTCATTTTAAAACCCAGAAGTCTCATGAACCAGAGGAGTTCAGCATCAGGACAACTTGCAAAGTCAGGTCACAGAAATATTCTAATAAGGCCTTAACTTCCTACTGAAGTTACTTCTTTGCACAGATTCAGATTTTTCCAAGAGTGCAGGTTTGGAGGGGGAAGCTAAAGAAACAAAAGGATCTTTTACAGACAATTGACTCAGGCAGAGCAAAAGGGAAATGAAAGCCAAAGCAACCAGGAGTTCATTATGAATAATCCAGCTCAGATTCATGTGGGAAGAGCTCTGTGCAGAGAACAAAAGGCAAAAGCAAGCAAACAAGAAGTAGCTATCTAGCTGCTCATGACAGCAGTTGTTGGAAGTGAATGAAGGAGAGGGAAACAATGTCCTTGTTTTCCCCACAGATGCCACAAAGGCAGGAGAAAGGCTGAGGAACAGACTGCAGCACCTACCTGTTTTGCTTAGCAGATCATCTGAATGGTATTCTTCTTCCTCAGGGCAAAAATCAGTAAGAGGCCTTTGCCAGTTGATTGGGAAGGGTATCCTTGAGTGGAAACTGGGGAGAGAAGAGGTTTACATTTGCCTGCCCACTCTCTGCTGGAGGTGCAAGTATCAGTGCACTGGCAAGTCATAATTTCTCCATTCTAGCTGTGCCCATTTGGAAAGCAGCTCCTAAACTTCTGTGGGATTCAGCCCAGATGATCTGAACCACAGAGCACTGACTCCTGGTAGTAATACCTCTGTAACTTGCCATACACGATATTCCTGTGCCAAAATGAAATACCCTGAGGAAGCACATCAAGAGTTTTCTGCAAGAGCAGTAGCAGCACTGTTCAGAAGCATCACCAGGCAGCAGATAAAAACCTTTTAAAGGATCATGGTAAAACAATAGTGGGATAAAAGAAAGGGGAAGAAAATGCCTGCCTCCAGCTTCACATTAACCTGCCCCCCGACTGCCTTCAAAATGTTACTTTTATATTTTACACGTGTTAAATCAACAGGGAGCACAGATGACTGCACTCACGTGTGAGACTGCAGACACCCACGGGGACACCAGTAGCACCTCTGTCACTTCCCTGTAATGTGGGGAAGGGGGGCTCCTGCCCACAAAGCAGCAGGAGTAGGTCGCTGAAGGTTAATAAAGGCTGTCAACACATAATTATCACTCCCTTGTTAGCCTCAGCCCCTCAGGAATAAATTAGAGGGACAAAGTATGGAAGAACTTTGAGAAGATTAGAGTGGGGCTGCACCTCCTCATATTGCAAGAGGGGACAGGCACCTTCCTGGAGGCCCCTGCTTCAGTTCACTGGGATATTTTAGAGGCAACTGCATCTGTATGAGGGAAAGTATTAATATTTGAACATTTTAGGTAACCACATTAATTTTCTTTAAACATTTAGTAGCATTAAGTATGAATCCAGAGAAAGGAAGTGTTCCTTCCTCTTCTATCCAGCGGCCTTAAGGCACATCTGTCTGACATTTCTTTTCACACCTCTTCATTCCCACTTTCTTGATCAATCTACCTAACTCTGGGCCTGCAGTAAAAGGGACATTTTAAGATGATTAATAGTACTCTTGAGGCTACAGCTCCAGAATGCAGAAGTCTCATTTGCAACAAAGATGACAAGAGCTCAATTAGCCATCTCTTTGCACACGTGTAAGCACTGAAGCCAAGGCTTTCTCTCTATCAAGTTAAAGCAGAAGATGAATTCCCAAGGTAGAGTACTTGCAAGGCAGAGTTGTCACGTTTGCAATCAACTCACTGTTAATTGTTTCATTTCAGTGCTATCAAATAATGCATAAAATAGCTTAATGCACAGCCAGGAAACACTGTTCACAGCCCTGAAAGACCACAAGTCACAATTCTGACCAACAGCAGAGCGGAACAAACAAAGGAAGCATAACAAGTTTGGTTTTTAGGAGGGAGGCAGAGTGAAGTTATAAAATATAAAGCATAAAATACAGGGAGGTTATGCTCGTTGTGGGAAACTTGAAAGTCAGAAAAATAGCACTTTTGGTGTCACCTGCACTTTCATTATTAAACACTGGTCTCCATGTAGTTGTTTTCCTCATGCACTGGTAACATGTACAAACTTTTGAATAGCAGCAACCATAAAAAAAAAAACAAAAAAACAAACAAGTGAAAGAAGTTAAAATTCCAGCAATGCCTCTCTGGTGTGTGTTGATACCTTTCTCTTTTATTCCATGAAAAATACCTCCTCCAGTGAAGACTTTAATGATGGGTTTCTACACAGCAAGTAGGTATACTGGGAGGGGTTGCAGAATGACCCGATGGCTCCTTGGAGCAGAGCTATGCAGCTATCAAAGCCATCTACTGCTGTAGCTACACAGTCTTCTTGAGATAATGGGTGGCTGACCAGAAGGACTGCCCACTTACATCTCGGGTTTATCAGGCACCTCTTCCTTTTCTCAAAAAGAGATTTGTATTGATGCCCACTGCCAGTACAGGTCATCACCATCCCTGGCTTTTTATAGTTTTTTTCCACTGGAGCAAAGATATAGACAGCAAGCTAGAAACTGTTTATTGAATAAATAATTTAACTAAGATCATGCTTTCCTACGTGGCTGAACAATTTCATCCAAAAAAGCCCCAACATTGCAGGGGGGAAAGGGAAAGTAGTAATAGGATGGCTTTGAGTTATTCAATGTTAAGAGAAAGGTACTGTGGCTGCAGAGTGCCTTCAGCCCCAAAAGAAGGAATCGTGGACTGTGGTTTAACAGGGCAGTTCTTTACACCTGAATTTAGCTATTCCAGCTGCTTACACCCAAATGCTAATCTTCTAGGTTAAACTGGCAATAAAGACATGTCTTTAGAAAAATCTTGTGTGGGGTTCATAACCCCTGTATCTGTATGTACCAGACTGCAGTGCTCCTGCTGCTTGGCAGAAGCTAGACCTACTGCTCATCTGTGTTGCATGCAGAGGACATTTTCCTCATGAAAAACCCATGAGTTTTAGTACAGAATCTATAGAAGTAACATGCAGACTACACAATAATATATCAGAGATCAAATAAACATTCTCTGTTTTTCTGCTCTATAATAAGACATTCAAAGATTTCTAAAGTCCACTCAAAACACCTCAAAGAGCCAAAAAACCTCAGTGAAATCATACAAGGCAGTGATTTCTTACGTAGGTAGAGCTTAAACCAAATCTACAGATATGGGATCACTCTTCTGTAATATTCAATATTCCACATCATAAGAGCCATTTCTCAAGCCTCATGTGTTAGTACTAGTTTGTCTTTGTTTTTTCTCCTTGTTTCTAGCTTCCTTTTCTCAGGCAGTAGAGAACAAATATTTTCTGCTAAAAACACCTAAGTTTTTTTGAATTTTAGCATCTGTAAATGCCTTGTTAAATGCAATAAGAAAATGATGGACATAAAGGTAAATAAGAAGGGAATGCAGTGAACAGATCCCTCTGTGGTTGCAAGTCCCCAAACACAGATCCATAGACTTAACACAAAGGGAGGCACCTCAAAAATGCCAATGGAACAAAACCAATTCTGCCTTTGCACATCACCCTTTAAAATAATCACTAAATCTCACAGTCTGTAAAGTAATTGCCAGAAACTTCACAGGTTTCTGTCTCGCTATTGTGAGTACAAATTTCTGTGTCATGGTATATTCTTAACACTGAATATAAGATGCTTGAAAGCTGCTGTGGACTTTCTGTAGACGTTGTTTCCTTGTATTACAAGTAATCACTTCTCTGCAGGCATGGGCTGCTGAGTAAATCTGCCAATAACTTCCATAAAATGGAATTCTGCCCAAAGAGATTTTTTTTTTTTTTTCCTATGAGAAAGCACTGAGAGAACATATTATTCTGCACAGAACAACAACAACAACAAAAACTTGAGCAGGGTATTCCTACCTCTTGCTGCTCTTCCACATTTTCTGTAGTGAGCTGCAGTGTGGCTTTGCCAGGCTGAACACCGTTGACTCACACCCTCGTTCATAGGGACCCCAATTTTACCACCTGAATAATGACTGGCTTTGGCACTGTAGCTGTTGTACAAAGAGACTCTGTGAAGATTTTACACTGCAGGGCATCTGGCCTTTGCTGTACCACATGTTTGAAAGAAGAACAATTAAAATTCCACCAGGAGAATAAAAACTCAAAAGATTGTGTCAGAAAGCAGCATCCTCCTGTACCACTGCTTTGCAGAGATGTGGGGTAACCTGCTTTGTATCACCTGGTTATTCAACAGGTTTTTGTTTGGGAAGGACTCCAGAAACAGGTAGCTCCCCAAGGACTCTGGAAGGCTGTAACAGAAACTAACTCATGGAAAACCAGCAGCTTCACAGTATTTTACCTGTGGATCCACAAACCCCCCCAAGATTTCAGGAAGTTCACCTGAACACCTCTTTTATCACTGCAAAACCACCCGTCCCTCCCCTCCGTTCTATCAATTAAACAACCAAGAAACATCTTGGTATGTACAGCAACATGCCACTTTTCCTGTTAGCTCCTTTCCCCTGTTTACTATTCCCTGTAGCTGCCCTATTTCACCATAACTTCCCGTATCTCCCCCTCTGTGCTGTTTGAAAGGCTGTATGGAGAAAGGCAGGATCAACCTGCCCCAGAGCTGCCTCCAGCCACTCCTCAAGACGAACAAAGCTGAAGTGAAACGCACCCTGTTCCAAGTTGAGAGGGTGCCTGCTGTGAAGATGCAGTGGTGTCAGTGCTGAATAATTAAGTGATAATGTAATAACTGTGAGCTTATACTCCATTAAGTGAGCTCCTGCTGACTGCTTAATGAGCAAGCAAAAACTCCAAACCCATTAATACATTAAATGTAAAAAAGAAAACTTTGAGTAACCACTTGGGAGTCTTCTTCTGAAAACACAGGCCAAGATGGAAATCATTAACTATCCCATTGCTGCACCTTAAAAAGACCCAGAAGTTTATTTTCTTTTCAGAAAGGTGGAGAATTGAGTAACAATACCGATGGGTTTGCTGCTTCCCCTGGGCAAGATCTGAGTCCTTTGTTGCACAAAAGAGCATCAACAGGTCTCCTCTTCCTGCACCAACCAAATGTATCACAGAGGCTGCGAAATACACAGTTCCTTGGCATGTGTACATCAGTAACTTGAGAAGAGTCTAGAGGAAATATCCTTATTTGTCAACATAGCACACAAGATTCACAAAGGGCCTAAAAAAGATTCAGTGGTATTTATACGGCTGAAATGTTTGGGAAGAGGAAAATTCAGAGCCAAATTTTCCTGCCTGTGTTCCTCCCACTGATGACTGAACACAGCATCTTTTAGTGAGGACTTCAGTGAGATATGGCCACTGCAAGGGGACCCATAGACCAGCCTCAGCCAGCCAGAACCTCAAGTCACATACAGCTTTTAAATCAAAACTGCTGCTTTGAAAATAAAGCCAGCACAGTTCTGACATTAATATGAGGTTTATGCTTCACACAAACGGTGACAGTCTTAACACAACAAAGCAAGCAACAGCGTTTTTGCTTGGACCGTTATCTTGATCTGTGGTAAGACAGTAAAGGCTGGATTTTGTTATTTTCCCCAGATGGTATTAAGGAAAAAACAGGATGGGAAGTCTACAGCTCAGTGCCCTGATTTCTGGAGGTCTGTTAGCTGAAATGGAGCTTCTAACAAAATATTTATATGCTCTTAGAAGCTTTCTCAAGAAAAAGAAAAGTTATCATTTGCATTTTCACTGGTTTTATTTGAAAATCCCCATCAACGTAAATTATTAAATGTACAGAATTTATAATGAAAGCATAAAGTTCTGTATTTGCATAAGAAATCCTTCCTAGAGAAAGATACATTGTTCCTAAGTACCACAGAGATGTTTAAGTCTGGTTTCAAGATTTGGCACTGTGTGAAGGAACCGAAACTGTACACAAATAATATGAACTACCTGCTGTTTCAACTCATAATAACCTGCAGCAGCAGTCTGGGTGTACCCTTGTTTACTCCAACCAACATGCTGAGCCTTACAGGAAATACAAACAGATAACATGCAAGAATGACATCTCCCCCCACTTTCTGAAGGACATACTTTTTAGTGTATCAGCAAGGACACTCAGCAGGTGATTTTTTTTTTCTCCACTAGAAGTACCCTGATCTGTGTTATTTATCATACTATCTGAAAGGCAAGGTCTTCATACCCTTCGTAATGAAATTGGGTATTTTGTAAGAAACACAGTAACAACAAAAGTAACAATAACAAAACAAAACAAAAAATAGAAGAAAATAACTGGGAGGTGACAACAGTGTGTTATTTGTCATTCCATATTTATAGTTCTTAATAGTTCAAAACAGACTTTCAGGGGTGAGGTCAGCTCCAGCTCTGATCTTTAGGGAACATTTTCCAGTGATGCTCTTGGACATAGCTCCCTTCTTAAAGAACAACTCTAACAATGTTGGCAAGATCATTCTCCATCAAAAACATTTTCCTGCCTCTCTCCTCCTTCAGAAAAAGAAGAGAAAAGGAAAAGGAAAGAGAAAAGAAAAGAAGAGAAGAGAAGAGAAGAGAAGAGAAGAGAAAAAAGAAAAGAAAAGAAAAGAAAAGAAAAGAAAAGAAAAGAAAAGAAAAGAAAAGAAAAGAAAAGAAAAGAAAAGAAAAGAAAAGAAAAGAAAAGAAAAGAAAATAGAAAAGTAATATTGGTTCCCTGTGCTAAGTTCTGTCTTTTACTATAAGGAGATGGATATGGAGACTGGGAGGTCCGTTCAAGATGTTGCGACCTAAGATACTCAAATATGGAGGAGCAGGCAGCTGTTTCTAATGTAGCAATCAGCAGGTGAAGATCATTGTAAAATACTAGTTTGGCAATGTCAACCATCTGGCATTGTTATTTCCATCCTAAAAACTTACTGTGTCAAAGGCACAGTGAGAGATTTGCTTTTTAAAGGTAGTTAAGGAAGGTGAAGGAACTGTCCTCTCTGTGGCTGTGATAACTGTCCAATACCATGATGCTAATATCTTATTTAAGGCCAGATAAACATTATAAGGTAGTTATTTGTTGTTTCAGTGAAGGTTTTCATTACATACAATGGGACTAAGCCAAAATGTTTCAGACCAATTGGGAGTATTTTGATCTTTGATCTCAGACAGGTCATCCTTGTCCAAAACCCCTTCATCCTTGCATAAAGGCTTGCTTATGCTCCCCAAAGATACTAGGTCCTGTGTTAATGTTAGAGCTTTTCAGCCTAAGGAACATTATTTAAAGTCATCCCATATGTAAGAGTTCATTGGTATTCTCAGACTTTCTAAAAGGAGAAATCTTGGTTTCCGGATTCAATCACCAAACCATACCATATTTGTTCTGTACAGATTTCTACAACTTTATTATTATTATTATTATTTTAATTTTTTTAAGGTTTTTTTTGCAGGAAACTTCCCCTCCTGCAAGGTAAACCAACTAATGAATTCAAATGAAGTTCAGCACTTTTTTTGGGTAAAAATAATAAACACCCCAAAATAACAAACCACAAATACACACAGAATTACTTCTTCGTCCTTGCACGATAGGTTGAATTGCAAAGATTTGGAGCTGTACTTTGTGGAAGACTCCAAGGAACAGAACCTGCTCTAAATTCTTTCTGTCTCTCATGCTGCAGAGAGCTTGCACTACATGGTATTGGGTAAATGGGCACGTAACAGTGCAGAGGCTGACGTATCCAAAACCTGTTTTTCTCTGTGCTGGATTTACTCCTTAATGAAAGCATAAAGCTGGCTCAGCCTTTATTGTTAAAAAACACAAAGGTAACATAGAGCATGAATTACTTTTTCATTCACTGGCAAAGAACAGGCACTGTCTATGTTGTCTGCATCAGTACATGTAGGCAAGTGATAATTCAGAAGAAGTCATGCATCTATCAGTCAATATTTCCATGCCGAGAGAGTAACTGCAGTCACAGAATGATTTGTTAGGGCAGCAACTTTATTTAAATCTAGTAAACACAGTCTCATTCAATTACTTTTGTTGTGTGTACCTATTTGATCCAGGCTATTGTTCAAACATGGCCTTAATCTTGAATTCTGTAGAAAATCAAAGTGGAGAGTAGCAGGAATGCTCTCAGCATATGAGCCATTGCAGCTTTATTTTTTGCAGAGTTTACACAAACAAGTATGTGACACTAACAATATATCTATAGTACCTTTAAAGGTACTTCTGCAGCAAACTAATTTTCTTTCATTTCTGTTTATAGTCCTCAGAAATGCAGGGTCTCCCATTACCTTAGCAGTAGAGGACACCATGTTTCATGCACTTGTTATGCAGTATTAGGGAAGAGCTATAATTATATTCTCCAGAGCTTGGAAAATGGCAGCACAGCTAAGACAAGACTTTCAAAACTACTGGCAGAATTTTCACAAGCAGTAAGTAATGCACTTCAGCTATTAAGTCCAAAGGTCCACTTCAGAGGTGTTTAAACACCTAACCCAGTCAGATGTTATACTCTGTCTGGTCCCACATCAGCATCCTGCCCACTAGCCCATGATTCCCCTGCAGATCACGTGGGGTCACAAGCAAACCAAAGAGCAACCAGCTCCCGTCCTTGCTTGGTGCTGCTCTGCCCACTGGCTGCCCGTCCAGGCTTCTAGCTTGCTGATGAGTTGTCACATTGGTCTCCTACAGCAGAAATATATGACTCCTTGATTCTCTGCGATGCTTGGGTAGCCAGTAGAACTTGATGCAGCTGGGATGGGAGCACAGCATGTTCCCTGTTTCCATAATGACCATAGAGACTATATCAGAGATGGCAGTAGTTGCCCTTGGAGAATCTCAGACTTCCTACTCACGGGTCACCTAAGGAAGACAAATAGCCTCGGCAAGTGTCCAAAGTGGTGCAGAAAAGGCTGTGCTTTGCCTTGCATTGATTAAATGATAAGTGCTTGGCAGTCTTAATTTGTTATTACTGAATCCTTCCATCAGCCCTAGTTTCTCGCACCGTTCCTACTGAGAGCTGTTTAAGTCCAAGCTTGGTGTGGGCTCTGCAGTTGATTTCAGTGGCCTCTATGAATTTACTACAAGTAAAATAGAGTCTGGCAAAGCACAAATATGGCAGGAGAACTTCTTTCTACAACTGATTGTTAATACTGAAGAAATGATGGTTATTCTATCCTTGTTTCCCTTCCTGGGCAGACTGTGTAGTGAAGAAAAACAAGCAATCAGATCCATCTTAGTCAATTACTCCTGAAGGGACAGTGTCACAAAGCTGCAGTTTCATAAACACTCATTAAAACCTAATGTGACTAATGCATTTGTTATTCATGTGCATTTAAATTTATTCTTTGAGCTGTTTGTAAATCTGTTTTGAGGCAACTAGAGTCAACAGTCTTCCCGTTGCTCTCACACTCTCTCCTCATTATCATGGTATGGTAAGTTTCTTTTTCCCTCCGACACCTTTACTTTGAAAACCTTATCTTCAATCTTTAGCTGAGAAGGCTGGCCACAAAATCACAAGAAGCTGTTACATTCTTTAGAGAAAAAGGATTTTTTTTTTATTAAACAGGTGTTCTAGTTACAAAACATTCCCAAAATTATCCTCCTAATCAATGAACAAGCATTTCCTGTGAAATGTCTTAGCCACTCTCATTAAAGGATATTAAACATAAAATAAGGGAATTCAGGAAAACTCTGAATGTAGCAGTAACTATGGTGCTAAAATGTGGACTCAGGTATAACAACAGTCTAATCTGATACTAGCTTCTTGTTCATTGTTTAAAAAAAGCCACGCCTATTCAAATGCAAAAGTTAGCTATGATTTTATATCCAGCCTTTCCCTTAAGTCTTGTATCTTGAGATCTATTTTTAATGCCAGTTCAGGTCAGTGCAGATCCATTTGGCTGTTGGGCAATCACAGCCGCAGTGCAGGGCCTGGTCTGCCTGCTGCTCTGCAGAGGACCCTTGGATAAGAGGGTTCTTCATGCTCAGCTTACCCAAGAGCCTGGTACCACACATCCCTCTGGAGCATGGCTCTGGGGTGCACCAGTGACCTGTGGCCATTTTCTACAGTGTAGAGCAGCACCTGAGCGGACATGTGCACCTTGCCAGGACGTGGGTCGTTGTGCGCTTAAAAGAAATACCCCCTCCCAAATTTCCTGGCTTTGAATGAGAGAACACCACCAATCCCCCCCTCTCTAACAGGTGCAAAGGTCTTGCTGAGTTCCAAGTCCCAAGAACAATTCTGTAAAGACTGCCAGCAAGAAGGACTACAACCAGAATGGCTCCTGGTGTAGCCTAACTGGAGGACACACAGAGGCATGAAAACTCAAATACCCCAGCCTTTACAAACTTGCCACTACTGCCACAGCAGCCCCAAAATAGTCATCAGTAATGCTGAGAGGCCGGGGAGGAGGTCTGGCAGAGCCTGCTCTGTGGGGTGGGTGCCAAGCGCACCAAGGATCCCCCAAAACCAAAGCAGGGGCTGCAGAGTGGGAAGGGCTGGGTGCGTCTGTCCGTACTGCTCTTGGTGAGGCCACAGCCAAGACCATGGTGCAGGATTGCTGGCAAGTGTCCCATCCCTGCCCCCGTGCCCAGGCACCTGGTGGCTTGTCATTCCTCTCCCAGACTTCCCTTGAACTCAGGCGATGACTTCCAAGAAGCAGTGGCTGCTGCCGCCCTCGCTGGCTTTGCTGCGTGATTCAGCGCCGTTAGCAGCTGTGGCGGCACCCGGCAGGGAGGATCTGTGGTAAAGTGCTCTCAGCAGAGGTGTAAAAACACTTCTAACACAGATGTTGTGCACCCAGCCATCAGGAACCACAAGTCAAAAGCGTGGCCACTGTTCAGTGTCTTTGAAAACCAGGGCTCCGTCTGCAGGGAGCACTTCCAGTGACCCATCTTTTCTTGTGGGTGTCCTAAACCAGATGGACACACTTGCCATCAGCAGAGATGAAGGTGTTAGCACAGTGCTGTTGTGAAGAAGCAGCATCCAGGTTACCTGTCTCCGGCAATCTTTCCAATACTCTCACATTTTAAAAGAACCTTGTACCAAAAAGCAAAAAAAACCAAATCAAAACCAACACCCCTCAGTGGCTGCTTTGGGGAATTGTTTCTGGGGAGTATTCACATCACATTACTTCAACTTGCTGGCTTGCACTGCCACCCCAAGCCTGGTGATGCACGTGGTTGTCTAGGCCAGCAGATGTTGGATGCAAAAGAAACACACCTTGATCTGATTAAGCCACTGTAATTGCTGGGGTCTGTGGAAGTGTGCTTGTTTGCACCCAGGACAGATCTGATCCAAGCAGGCTGGGCCTGTGTTGAACAGACAGGCCTGCAGGATCTGGAAATGGGCATTCACCTCTTCCCACAGTGGCTCTGCATGTGTGACAAGGTTAGAGAGGACACTGCCCAGCACACTGCTAAAAATCTTGGGTTAAACTGGTGTTCTTTCATCCAAAATATGGTGAATGCCGACCACACAGCTAATGGTTTTGATGTTAGCATCTTCTGCCACACAGAAAACCAACAGACAGACACCTCTGCATCATTGTACCAACCACCACTGATCATGCTGCTCACTGGCTCTCAAAGAGGAGTGAGGTTTCCAGGCCAGAAACTGTCTGTAGCCAGCAGCCAGCATCATAAATTGTCCATCTTGGCTGTGAGCACATAAACTGCAAAGGCCAACCTTCAATTTTTAAATATCTTTCAATTTCAAGCTTGCCTGGCTCTGTTCCCAAGGACCATCATGTAGCACAGGTCCACTCCCCTGATGTAGATTTTCTTACTGAAGGTAAACTCTCCTCCACCCAAAAATCAGTGATTTGATATATACATTTTAAAATATCACTCATTGAAAGACATTGATGAATTTGAAATGTTCTATTTATTTTTCACTTTTTTTTTACTTTCTGTAAAGGATTATGTAAAATATCAAAATTAAATGATTTTTGAACCAGAAGGTGACTTTCTCTTAAAGAACATGAAACCAGATTATTTAAAGTTTGAAAGTTCCTTTCCAAAGGAAGGGAGTGGTATTTCACAATTTGTTTAACTTATTTGTTTTCTACCTGATGTTTTTATTTGGTCTCGTGAGCATTTTGAATAAGAAATTGGACTTCACCAGCCCCTACTAGCTGTAGTTATCTTGATAATTTCAGCATCCACAGAGTGCATTGATGGCAAAGACTTAAGAAATGAGAGGATTTAGGGATGCTTCTCTGTGCTTAAGAGGTCTTTGCTGTGCATTTTACAAACTCGCTGGAAGTTAGACTCATGTTTTCTGATTCTGTCCAATAACAGTCCACTGAGCTAAGATTGCTTCCTACCAGTTCTTGCCCTTCACAAAAAGCAAGGCTCCCAGCTCTAGTCATGCTTGTGGCTTTGGAAGGTCAGAGAACCAATTGTTTCCTGGCAAGGTGGGACTTGCTAATTTGTGCTGGGCTGCAATTTGTGTTGTACCCTGTCCTGGTCTGAGCCAGGATGAAGGCAATTTTCTTTTTACTGATTTTTTCTTTTTTTTCCTTCAGTGAACACTTTTAAGCAGCAAGTTTTCCAGCTAGTGGACTGATAACACTTGTATGTTTATGTTGCTGCAGAGAGACCAAGGACACTTTGCTCTGCTTGTTGAATCTACTACTTCAGATACTAAAGGATCAGAAGAGTCATAGCTACAACCCTCCTGTGGGGAGGAGAGGATTAGACAGACAGCAAATTTGGCGAGCCAAAGTATTCCATGCCATAGGTAATTTAGGGATCATGGTAGTCAGGTCCCTTCCTTCTTCTTCTTCTCCTCTTCCGTCCATGGCTGATATCCAGGGAGGACTCTTTCTATCCATCATTGTTGATCCCTAGGCTCGTGCACTCCTGACCCTCATAAGTCTCCCCTCAGCTCCTGTCTGCTCTGCCGCTCTCTCTGGCAGCTCCAGGACATTTCAGGACTGCTCACAGCTCAGGAGATGCCGCGGGAGTTGGTGAGGGTGGGGGGAGGCAATAGGGTTCTGCACATTCCTGCACATACTTGTGTATATTTGTACATATTTTCTTTTATCATTAGTATTTAATGAAAGCTGTCCAGGTTAGTTTTCAATCCAGAAAGTCTCTCTCCTTGTCCTCTCCTTTCCCTATCTGAGTGGGAGATGGAGGGGACTGAGACCATTTTTGTTGCTGGTTTAAGTTGTCAATCCTGAGTCAAACTGTGACATACCCTCACATTCTTTCTTGAGGTTTTCCCAGAATGATTTGCAACTGGATCTCTCATGAATCCTGACATGGGGAAGGCGGCAGTGGAGTGTCAGATGGTTCTGCAGGACATGCACAGGCCAGGGTGCAGACAGAAGATGACGTGGAGGGAAAATACACTGTTGCCATACCTTAGAGAAGCACCACAGAAAGGTATTTACAGAGAAACAAAGCTTTTAGAAATCAACAACAATATTTATAAACAAAAGCACCTACCAATTTTCTTTCTTTAAAAACATTCTGCAAAACCCATATTCATCATACAACTTTCTCTGGTAAGGCCAACATACCTTAATAAGCACTGTCAAAACACACAGCCCTGTGCTCACATAGTTGGAAGAATTGTAGACATTTTGCCTGTTTGTCATGTCTTAATAGACATTGGTTTTCTGCTCAGTGCAAGCTACTAAACATACTAATCCCATCATGTGAAAACCCCAGCACTTAGATTACAGGAATTTTGAAGTTGCTATTTCTCTCTCTTTTCTTTCACTTACTTCAAAGTGCCTGATACATGGGGGACAGTCTCTCTGTGGACTTACACCTCCAATAAGTTTTTTTAGGAAAGAAAACAAACAAAAAAAATCACATACAGCAAAAATGCCAAAATATGATAAAAGACATATTTCTTTCTTTACAAGCCACTCAACAATGTAAAATTTGCATCCCATGGGAGGAAAACATGAGGAAACCACACTGCAGCAACTGCAATGCCAGCACAGTTAATGATGCTAGGCAATTGCTTTCCCATTTTTATTTACGCTGAAGCTTAAAGATCCATGGAAGGCCGAAAACACTGGTTTTCATCTTCTGATTCTCTACCTTTCTAGCAACACTGCTGCCTGTGGCCCTTGCCCCAGGATGAGCCCTCCTGTGCCCCACAGAACAGGGGCACACCCTGCTGTGGCATGGGCTTGGGTGTCCAATATTTCCTCTAAGCACAGCTGTGGGCCACCTTCCCCAGTGCCCAGGAGCACCCTGCCCCAAGTACTGCTGTGGCCCCTCCTGAGGGACATGGGCAATTTCTGGCAACATGCTGGATCAGCGTCTTGGGCTTCAGGCTGTTCTCCCTCTTCACAGTCCCACTAGGGGGGAATACTGATTTTTTCCTAATTTAAAAATAAGCAAACAAAACAACCAGCAGAATTTGGTAGGTGTATAATTTGCCCACCTGTGGTCCAGTGTGTTTACCAAAATATGCTGGTTTTTAGAAACTGAAAATATAAACTTTTCTCATTAATAGTTTTGTGAAGTTGATTCTTAACTCAAGCTCTGCCATTACAGGAAACATTTTTGAGAAATCAATATTTTGTTTCAGCATTTATAAGATAAAACCTGTAAGAATTCTATCTCATAACCAGTTTCAAAACACATAGGCTGTTTTACAAGTAAAAGAAGCAAAGATCCTCAGCAAAGATACTTTACTCGGAGAGGGAGAAAAGAAAAAGCAGAGTATTTTTAAGTCAAGCCAATATTTTTCTTTTCTTTTTTTTCTTTTTTTTCTTGTTTTTCCTGAGTGTAAGAATCACAAAGTAAGTCTGGATAGAGAAAATATTAGGCAATAAAACTTACAATAAGGCTTACCACAGGGATGTTATGAAGACTGAATATGGATACCACCTGCTGTATAAGTATTGTGAGATTTTAATAAGATTTCAGATTTTACATGAGAATAAGGAGCACACTGGTTGGGCTGGTGGCCAGGCTGCAGGCATCGGGTACTGGAGTCCTCAGATGATGAAAAGCTAACTTTGATCACAGTGACTAAGAATTCATTTATTCAAGAAGATTAAACAGCTGAAGTTTTTATGGGTTATGTCCGGTATCACAAAGCTGCCAGATGGGCTTGACTGTGGGAAATGAGAACAAAAGGAGTTTGGAAAGATGGTCTGCTGGGGAGTTCCCCCAGTACAACTTCTTCACAGTTTAGTAAAAATGTGCAATTAATTGTTCATGTACTGGAATTAATTTTCTCCAGATTTTGAAAGTCACTGGTCTGAAACACGTCTAAAATACAAGAAGTTCATTGTGGCCCCAAATTCCTACCTTTTTAGGGGCCTTTGTATGTTGCAGTGTGGCATCACCTGGAGCCTGGCGTTCCATTGCTGCACGTGCAACACGTGTGCTGCCAAAAGACCTCGCAATCAAAGACCAGTAAGAAAAGACCCATGTGGATAAAGCTCAGGTAGGGGCTGCGAGGCAGTAATAAGTGAGGAAGGCAGCAACTGGAGAAAGTAACATTCCGTGTGCTCACACCAAGACCCACCCTAATACTGCCCAAGCCCGGGGTTGCAGGCGGTGTGGTGAAGGGAAAAATGTTTCGTGGAACAAGCAAGAAAGTAAATAATCAAAATTTAATCAGAAAATGTAACACTTTACTAAACAAGGTGAAACTTCATCGAGAGCAGATAATCTTTGCAAGCCTAAATAAGCTTTGTGTGTATTTAAACACTTTTTTTAACGTTTTGATGTATTTTAATCCTTGGAGCTTTAAAAATGTTTTTAAGAACAGTCTCACATTCATGCACATTTTCTGCCATGTGTTCCAGGCTGTTGCAAGTCACCTTATTTATGGATTAAAAATGATGCACCTTTCCAAGTACTGCACAGAGGTATGTATTACCCAGAAAGCTAGATGACACTTCTGACAATCTGCCTTTCAATATCTGTTTGCCTGATATTTTATTTAAAGAGGAATTTAATGCTGATCTGAAAATGCTACTATATTCCGCATCCCCTGGATTCAGTTAACACAGCAGGTGGGAAATCAAGATATTGTGACAACTATTCTTCTACCTCAAAGCTATGTAGCAATTAATATTCCAAAAGGTCTCAAAATACTGACATGATAATTTATAGCATCTTTGAATGCTTTTTGTGCTAGTTAAAATTTCAGACAAACCTAATCTCGCCAGTCCCTGAAGCTCAGTGGAAGGCAAAGCTGTGAAAAGTTTCTCAGCTCAATCCTCTGTGACTGCAGATGAGAATTTAAGCAGCAAAGTTCCGATCAGGTCTCTGGAAATGATTACAGGGTTTTTCATGTTGTCACCATGGAAGACAGTGAAAGTGTTGACTTAGTGGGATTTGAAGGATCAAATTCTTACAATTCACAGAAAGTACAACCATGGTGTCTTCCCTCTGCTGCAGATGTATTTTAATGCTTCCTGCACCTCAGCATCAGCGAGGCTTTTACAAGTTAAAGCAAAGATAGGTTTGCACAAACTTACCTGGCGTAGTCAAACAAGCATGCAAGTGCTACTTGAAGCCCATTTTAGAAAATACTTCTTATACTTCACATACGTCTGGAGAGAAATACAGCTTTTTGTAGTCGGCAACATTGTTGTTCAGTTTCTGGTGTGTATTTTTTTAATTATTACTATTTTTTTAAGCTACTGCTCTTCAATTGCACTTATTTGAGCAGTATGGGACCAAATTTCCCTGATACAATACCACTGCTATCAGCTGAGCTATTATTATTGGATTACATCTAGCTCTCTGTCTGAAAGAGCAAAACCTCATGAAATGATGAGTACATTATTATTATTATTATTATTATTATTATTATTATTATTATTATTATTATTATTATTATTTTGAAAGCATCTGTGATCGTAGGCAAACTATGCTAGAAGCTCTGTACAAACTCAGAGGAAAAGATGGTTCCTACTCTAAAGAACCTGCAGTTTAAGAGTCTCATGCTGCATCACTTCCTCTGTTTCTTGGGTTATGCACTTTGCTTCCTCCCTCACCACTTTAGTGGTTAAATATATTGCAAGCAGAAGGCAAAAAAGCTGCCCATGTGCGTGTTTCAACTTGCTGTTTCTCTGATGACCTTCTTTCATGCTCTTTCATCTCTAAATTTAGCTAGCTACTAAACTGGGAGTCTAGCAGGCTTGGTAATACAGGAAACACTAATGCAGGGAAGGTATATAATGACTCTTAAAAGAACAGCACAGATTATGAAGCAGTGTAATTACTATTCTGTAGCCAAATTAAGTTTATTTTACAAAATTGCACCTTGTCAAGTCTAGTCAACCATTACAGACATTCACTCAAGGCCAACACACGCAGCACAAAATCAAAAGTATTATTTAAGGGCTGACACTCAGAACAGAAATCCACCCACCTTAGGACTGCGGTGTTTGAACAGATAACATTGTAAATGCCACATACAAAATACACCTCCAATGTGAAATTTAATCTTTAGCTTAAATAGCTGCCTCAGTGCCATCTAACGAGGAGAACATACTGGAGAATCACAGGAAACATTTAAGAATGTGAAATAAAGCACTGAGATTCAGAAAAGTCTGTACAGACACTGGGACTGTGATTGAGACACAATGAGGTAACTATGCCAAGGTTCATGAAATTGCAGAAAACTTATATTATGCTAAATTCTGGTTTTCTATTTTCAGATAAATGTGATAAAATAGGAAATGTTCTGTGTTGTTTGAGTGAGATAAATGACAAGTAGTTTTATTCCCTGGATCATATATAAAAAATCTGATTAAAAGATTAATTACATTTATGCTTATATAGATATTGAGAATGTTTTAGAGTTTTTAAGCACTCTTGTTCTCATAATCATACTTCCAGTATTACAGTCCCTTTCCCTCCTTTTTGAGAAAACAGCACAAGTACAGCCCAGAAAATTTGTTAATTCTTCCTTTAATAAAGTGGGCTAGATGTTCTTCCAGAGTAAAGATACAAAGTTCCACGACTAAATGAATACCCAGTCAAAATATGATACTGCTTTTCTGCAGTACATACAAATGACATGACATGCAAGAGACTTCCAACAGTCAAAAATTACAGATGCAAAATAGAATACAACAGTCTCAGATACATAATCTTAACCCCATATTAGTTTTCTTCAGTAATTTGAAATGCATGTAATTTTTCCACCTGATTCTTGTTATCCAAAAACATTACGAGCAGGTCATCTTTGGGGGGAGAGAAGAATAATCTTGTATTTCAAATGACAATTTCTTTCTCAGTATATTCTTAACATAAGGCAAGACAGGGTGATGACCTGACCTTTTGTCTAACTTACAAGTTGATGACTTCACGAATATACAAAATTTTAACTACTTCCACACTCTGATCAAGTATCATACTTGAGATGTGGAAGGACTTGGTATAACCAAAGAAGGTTAATTTACTGGAATTCGCTCTGATCTTACTTGTATAATCATATTGCTGCTTCTGAAGATTTTTATCATATCCTCTGGCATGACAGACATTCAGCTCGGCGGTATTCACTGATTTGTGAAAAATTGTTAGAAACTCCCAAAATCTTTGTATACTTTTAGTGCTGTTTTAAAATATGCAATATTAAAGATACAAGTAATTTACAAAAAATAAAAGAACTGTACAAATCACACTCTTCCATTGGCAATGAGACTGTTCAAGAAAACAGCAATGTGATCCCTGAAACAACCAACCAGAACAGAAATCAAAAGACTGATGCTTAAAAAAATAAAAAAAAAGAAGTAAAAACATTTTTCCCTGTCAAAGTACTGGTATCTTTGAAGGCTTATGTATCACAGAACATAAAACTTTTCTCTCTGTCCCCAGAGTATTTCTTTCCATAGGTACTTCTTGAACAAATTCCCCTTTGTTGGTGGTGTGGCACAAGTCCTGCTGAATGGGTTAAGGATAGAAAAGCTTCCAAGACCTAAATAGATCAACAGCCACCTAATCCCCTGGCATTCATGCAAACTCAGGGAAATAAAATAAATGTGAGGACAGGCATGCATGCTGAATTCCAAGGTTATTTTCTATGAAGCTTAAAATCAAACCAAAATAAACACCTCTCCAAAATGTTAGGCATGTAAGATCTTTCATCTAAACAGTCATCTGACTGTTCATGTGGGCTAGGTCACACAGACCTGCTCATAACACTCTATCATTTTATTATTTTACAAGGCACAAATTATCTCAGAAGAACTACACGGTGGCTTTTGAGTGTGTAAGGATACACCAGCTACCACGTAATTACATGACAATTATCTCTTCATTACAGTCACTGACACAGACCTTGTAAAATCTAAGACCAGCAAACTACATGTCACCTCATCTTTGGAATACGGTACTTAACTCATTTACAATTATAGACTAAGCAGCAAATAACTACAATTTCTTCACTCCATACGAACACAAGCTTTGCCATGCAATTATGAAGTTGTTGCATGGTATAATGTGTATCTTAAAAGTAAAAAATGCTATTTTTGGCTGTTAGAGTGACTTTGTAGCATTCCTTCCTCAAGCTGGTTCTGTTTAGGTCCCACAAGACCAGGCGCCCACTTGCCACCAGTTTATTTTAGTGAATTTCAAGAGTTTAAAGGGATCAGTAAGTCCTGATCCCCCTGCATCTACTTGAAAAAAGCTGTTACTGGTTGTACTATGTACTTGATGGGAAAGAAATACACTTTTCCATAGAGTAACAAGTTCTAGAATGAATTAGAAAATGTCTGTTGGTTAACGCTGCTGCACCATGATGTTTTTCTTTACTAGAAATGCGGAAATTGTATAGGAATATATGTAAACAGAGTATAGAAGATAATAGGAATCAGACATAAAGTGCTTTTAATTGTGAACAATTAATTTCACTTTGCACCCTTCCCTGGTAAGTTATCATACCCAAGCTAGTTTTAGTTCAACTGGCTCAGGTCTACCCTATGAAATACTGTAATTTCCCTTGCACCTACTGTTTTAGCCGTGGTAATCTCAGTAAAATAAAAATGATGGGGAGAGTAAAGGTAGACAGATATAAAGAGGGAAAGAGGTGAACTGGGAACTCTCAAGGAGGGAGGGGGAGGGAGGGCGGGAAAGTAGGCAAAAGGAAATAAGGCTCCGTTGTATAGGTCCCCGTTCTCAAGGAATTTGTCACACATTCTCCTGCAAGACAGCACTGAGGAGCAACTACACAAACCTCTGCCTCGAACACACCTCAGGCTACTGCCAGATGAAAATGAAGAAACTAGGATTCCTCAACTGAGAACAAGCTTACTGCCAGGATGATGCTTTTAATCCTTCTGACATACATTCCCTACTTCTCTAATCACAGTCTCTGAAGAAACAGCATCCTTTCCTACTCAGAAAACCCAGCTGAGCATATTTTGTAAAAGGACAATACTAAATCTAGCTTGTTTTTGCTGCTTCAGGTCTGATGCCAAGTATCTACACATTTCTTAATCCATTATGGTACCTAGCACATACTATTCTATGTTTTGGGAAAGAAACAGCTCTATGGTAATAAAGCTCCTAAGTAAGATAACTCTATAACTAAGAATAACTGTCTATTAGAACTGGGTTCTACTGGGTCTTTATTTAAGGCAGTTATTATAAGGTGTCTATTTTATTAGAAGATTTGCAAATTCAGGTGGTTTTTTTTGTCTTTTTTTCTTTCTTTTTTTTAAATTTTTTTCATTTTTAAAAATTTTATTTAGATTTTTGGCAGATGAAATGGGTTACCTCTACCTATTTTCTGTCCTTCTAATCCAAAGAACTATCCAGCCCATGGAATCATAGCAATTTGAGCTAAGGTGTAACGACCAACCTCCCAAACTCTCCCAACCTGTTTTTTTAGATGTCCAGTGGGCTGACAATAGCAAAGTCAGAATCTTTGCTGTTATTACTACTGTCATCATCAGGGCTGGAGCTCAGGTTGCTGGAGGAAGCTGAAATGGAGCCCATCAGTGGGTCAGAAAATATCAAAGAAGAACGAGACGGAGCTTCTGGCTTCACTTCTGCCTCCTTGTGTGCCTGATGGGACTGCACTGGCTCCAGGACAGCACTTGTACTGCCTTCCTCTTCTTTGGAAACCATAATGTAGTCGTCGGCACTCTTGCTCTCACTAACACTCGAATCAGTTGTAGTCTGTGAGACAACAGCACAGGAAGGACTTAAATTTAGTACCAGTTTTACCACTTAATGAGATGTATGATGCATGTCAGTGATAAAGAAGTGGGATAAAGGAATACCCAACATCCAAAAGCAGCAATGCCAAAATAAAGAAGTAAAAAATAAAGTGGGTATTAACTTGGGATGAAAGAATGTATTTGTTATTTACAAAAGCATAAAAGCTAACACTCTACGTTATACATTATTAGGTATAACAGCCTTACCTGTTTCATCATCATAGTGCATCCATGTAGTGACCACAGCAGCCAGGCATCTAACATACATCACCATTGTGAAGATTTTCAGTAATTATATTCTCACTGCTGTTAGTTTTCTGTAGTAACCCATGAAGTAGTACTGACCTTTATTGACCTTTTTTTTTTTTTTTTTTCTGGTTTTCAGGTACAATGGCATTTTGGAACTTGTCAGGTGAATAGTTTGAACCTGGGCCCATGGAATCTGGGCTGTACATAGACCTAGTACAGCATGCACCAGATCAGGTTTGGCAGATTAGGGCTCCCAGGGCTTCTAGGCTTAGTGCTGCCAAGTATTTCCTAATTCTACCAGAAAACGAGGGTTCAAGAATCCCTCATCTGTCCAGTTACACCTTGGGAAATGTGTTCCTAAGCACTCAGGTAATGGATCAAGACTACAAGTCAGTGTACAAGAAAAGTCTCTATGAACTGGCAATCTTATATTCCACCTAGCCACGTTCAGGAGAAACCCAGCTTTTTCACCAGTTAGAGCTATATGCAATTAGAAGGGGAGACTGCCATCTACAGCAGAGTGGGATTTCTCCCTTGTTGACAACTGCCAGCCTATGAGCTTGGTTGTGACCCAAATGGACAACCCTTTGCTCCCTTCTGCAAGAGATGCATTCAGCTCCTGTATAGCTTAATGTTCCTCTGACAAGAACACAACTACTTTCTTACTTGATGTCACACAACTTTTTTCAGCATAATAATGCAACCTGCCAAGCACCTGTGGGGACAAGCATCCTGAGCTGGTGTGATATTGAAACCAATATATTTGATTACACTAATGCGTGACTGAGAAAAAGGAGAAGAAGTAGAAGGGCAGCTGGGGAAATGTGTATGTCAACATGTGTGTCAACTACAAGTCCCTCAGCTGGGATTCTTTCCCCAAACAAAAAAATGCAAATTAACTTTAGGGTAAAAGAGATTATAGGTAACAGAAAAAAAACCCCACAGCAGTAACAAAAAAAGAACAACAGGAAGGATCTGACTGATATAAATTTAGACCCTCAGCACAGGGCATAAAACTGGAGTCTGGAGGTGATCGCAAGTATCAGCAAGACACAACTTGGAGCTACAGTACCCATGGCCTCCAGCAAAACTTACTTTGCTGAATTTATCATAACAGCTGAAAACAATTTTCCATTGCTCTGGTTACTGATTATAGACATGAACTCCCTTGAAAGGGAACTGTAGAGTACTTTGGGGAGCAAAACCCACCAGGGATTGAGATTGACAATAATATGAAACAAGGGAGCTGGAAGTTTTTCATTGTTATTTACATAGCTGTGCCAAATTGTTAAAAGTCACAAGCAAGAAAATATCATCTCAATGTGAAAATACATTCAAACACAGAATTGTACCCTGCCAAAATTCATGTGAATGAGGATTCAAACCTCTCCCTTTGGAGTAAATTTTTTTTTTTTTAAAATCCTGTTTTAACAATTTATATTTTTTGTGTGTTTTATCTAGATAGTATCTAGGTATAATAATATATATTGTTTTGTAATAACATATATATGTTTTGTATTAACCCATTTTAATACTTTCTCATCAATCAAGCCCAGAGTATTGGTTACAACTTTAAAGGTCTCAATGCAAGTCAGTTGTCAAACTGATAGAAATTTACATCTAGTATTTGTTGATACGAATTAATTTTCCTCAGATGACAATAAAATTTGTATCAAAATGAGCAGATTGCTTTTAAAAATTTTGACAGCTATCCTGTGCTGGGCACTATGAAAACTGCCCTCAAACATCCTGATCTGCTCAGAACCGGGGTAGTTCAGATGCCACCAACTTCAAGTGCTTTCCATGAAGCTGAAAACAAACAGATCTATCCTACAAGGAAGGATACTTCACTATCTAAGCCCTTCTGAGCTGAAACATCATTTATTATTAATTAGCCTTTTGCTTTCATCTGGTCTGCTTGAAATGCTGTCTTCATGAGCTGTCTGTCAGTCCATCAGCTGTCACTTCTAGGGGACAGAGAAGTCAGGCAGTGCACACCGTGGCTCTGCTCCACCACTGGGTTAGTTGGCACCTGATTTTGAAGGCACCCAGAGCAGCCAGAGGGTAGAGCCAGGTGATGCTTTTTTGGGAGCTCTAAATGCCACATCCAAAATTTCAGCACTTTGTTTTCCTCCCCCTGGACAACGTTCCTTTAAACAACCACTGTTGTATAATTCACCTGGCCACTTTCCACACTTCTATTTAAAGGCTCTCAGGGAAGGCAGTACAGTATCATTTTGCAAAATTATACACTTTATTATTCCAAGTTATCAAGATCACACTATTTCAGTTGTTGCAGCACTCATACACCTCACACAGGGTGACACAGATGTCACCTAGTAAAACACTCAGCCAGTTGGATCAATATTTTCCTTGCTGGCACCTCAAGGATGCTAACGGGGTGTCTTCCTTTTGGCAGTGAGCCCCAGCAAGGGCCCTCCATCATAAACACTTGGTGCTGGTGTTGCAGTTTCCTAAGTTCTGCTTCCAAAAATGTGGTCTTGCACAGTTAAAAAAAGCATCCTGCCCTTTAATAAAGGGAAAGGAAAACTAGTCATCCCAGTTTCTTGTTGTACTTTTCATTCTACCTACACTTTTTGGTTCAGTTAAAGAGACCTATAGCTCATTGAATTATCAGAGAGGCAGCAAAGCACAGATATTGACTCCAAAATGCTACAAAAGCCCCCCCATAAATGTTTGCCTATCCCTGGCATACATGGGTATTTTGGTACTTATATTTCCAGAGGTAAAATACCTCCTCCCTTCCTCTTTTGCCTGTTTCTGTTTCAGGAAACTCATGCTGACGTGAACCATGTTTTCTCCCATCTGCTGCCACTACTGAATAAATGAAAAATGACAGAATTATACTTCCAGTAGCTTTGAAAGTTAACAACCTTACACCCGTTGCCATATGGCTCCTCCAAACATTTTTTCCTGACGAATATCAGCTACTAGGACCAGGCTTATTTCAATTGCCTTCACACTGTGAACGAGTTAAAACTAACTGTAAGGATACGATTCAAGAAAGCTTAGAAGAACAGCAGTTCATTTTGCATCCTTCTCTGAACAGACATAAAGGCAAGATAATGTGTTAATTATCATTCATTATTTAGCAACAGAAGCCTTCTGTTTGTCAACTGCATGCTGCTACCAAAGCCAAACATTCATAAAATGCTCGATTTCTTTGAGCTTTTATCTTAATTTTTTTTCATTTTTAATTTTGCAGCTTTCCTTTCCAAAGAACAGTTGTATCCTTACCCTCACTTTACAAAGAGGGATCTTGAGTCAAAAAAGGGGAAAAGCACTTAAAAAAAAAAGTAAAGATGATAAATAATTTATACGTATGTAACAACCTATCACAAAAGACCAGATTTTAATCTCAATTACATGATAGCTACACCTGTAACTTTTCCAGTAATCCTAGAAAATATCCCTGTAATTCCACTAAAAAGAAGTCTACAGTATAAATCACATCAAACAGAATTACATGCATTAGTAAAGTCATATATGGGTAAATACAATGAAATTTCTTTAGCAGCAAATGCATTTAATTGTCTAGAAGTGGTTGGCAATTTTAATCCCCCTGCAGCTCTCAGTAAGTACTCCTGGATTGATCTGGGGCATCAGTACAGGCCATTTTCTTCAGCAGAGCCAAAAGTCTGGGCTGTGGCCCAGTCTGGGCCAAGAACTGACCCCATAAATTAACAATTGGATGTCATGACCCACTAAATTCAGCAGATTTACTTTTCCATGTGTTTTTAAAAGGGGTCCAAAACTCTCCTCTTTTTGTTCTATTTTAGACACTGTGTTTAAAGATGATGGGCTTGGAAACAGCACAGACCAGTGGGATACTACCCGTCCTCCTGGACTTCCATTTCTAACCCTAATAGTTTATTTTTCTTTCTGTCACAGGGGGTGTTCCTTGTCATCATAACTGGAACTTCCAGAAGATGAGAGGACACAAATCCGTATGAATGTACCGCACTTCCAAACGTAAACCATGCAGTGCTGAAGCCTCACTAATGCTCTGCAGGAGCTCAGCTTGTACAACCTCTACTCACATTGCTCATAGCTGGCTGACTAGCAGCTCCCAAAATGGTGAGATCCACGAGTGCCTCTCAGTTCCTGGGGCTGGATATGCCCTTAGTACACACTGGGATAAGACCAGACCTCATTATACACGGCCCCAGAAGTTCCCATTGGAAAGAAACCTGTGCAGACCAGGCTTCGCTGGCTCCGCTCTCCATAGCGGAAGAGCAAAGCCGCTGTGCCCCTGCTCAGTGACACATGGTTTGACCAGCAGCTGAGCAAGGGCTTCTACAGTACCAGCCGGCTCTGCTCACACTCATACAGCATGGTGACACTTTGTATGGCATTCTCCCTTCCAGTTTCTAGAATAAATCCAAGTAGAAATCATAAAAAAAAAGTACTATTTGCTATTTTGGCAAGAAAGCAAAATGTACTTTGTAGAAAATACTATGAGCTAAAGGGCAAAACCAGGAGGTCATTATATGAACGCTACAATATGCTACAGCAGTTTAACCTATGACTTTATTATGGCAGAAAGCAGTGTAATTGAAATTGTAATGACAACAGCTAAACAAGCAGTAAAGCTTTCTAGCAAAGCTTTGCTCTTTGAACCTGCCATTACTTAGTTAAAAAAAACCAAAACAGTAAATCTTGGTATTGCTTCCAATACTGAAATACCATTAAAACATTATTTTTAACATAGATTGTTCTCACTCAGAGGGATTGTAATACATCAAAACAACTCTGTGTCATTATTTGAAAATGAAAAAATACTTCCTCTAGTTATTAGGTAAACTTCACAAGGGTAAACTGACTGCAGACTCAGACTGTGAGGTGACCGTGCTGCCACTGACTGACAAGTGTGAGTATCAGCAGTGGGGTGGCAGACTTAACAGAACTCCAATATAGAAATGTGCATATCGAAAAGTACTTGTTTTTAAGATCACATTTGAGTCAGACTGAGTCTTAGACAGAGAGGGACCTTTTAAGATGAAAGGGAAATACCTCTTTCTCTGTATGATCTCATCCTGTGACTCTATGCTTTGTATGTGAAAGCACTGTTTACTGATTGAAGGAGAAAGTCAACACAATGGAGGAGAAGGTAAAAGCAACCTCCTTGCTATTTCCTTTTGGCACCGGCCATGGATACACTGCAATGCAGATAATAAGCTCTTACATAATGGGATTCTGGAGGACAAAGACAATGAGAATAATCATATGGGAACATTTGATATGGGAACATTTGATACAGGTACACTTACCTCCAGATTTTACATCTTTTTGTAGGAAATTAGCCTGTGATTTAACAATCTGAAAGAAAAACCCTACCAGACACTGCATAGCACTTAAATATCTGTGCATGGAGCATAAGGCTACAATAAAAATAACGGATGGGAGTAGGACAGTAGCTAGAGAGACACTTTTAACCATGGCTCCATATGCACCAGCAATGCTGATGTGTTCCCATGTAATGTCTGGACATGTTACAGGAAGTCTCAAAAATATATCAGACTAATTCCATCAATGACCTGCTTGAGATATCTTACCTGTTGTCCCGAGATTAACTGTTGCTTTGTCATAACAGGTCCCTTTAGGACATCATCTGCCCCCTTGTTCTGACTGTTGGAACAGTAATGATCATCAGCTATCGTGATTTGCTCATTTTCTTCAGCTTCCAGCTGGCTCTGGTTGAAACGCAGGGAACCCTTCAGAATGTCTTTGATCTGTTGTTGAATGCGAGGGGAAAAAAAATAAATTAGAAATTTGAAGGAATTCTGAATTTTCTACAGCTCCACGCAGTATGCTTTCACACACCACTTCCCCAAAATATTTGCTTTTAAGAAACAGCAAGCAAGTCAATATTCATATCTATACTGGCTAAAGATATAAATATCAGTCAAGTGTGGTTGTGTTAGAGTCTGGAAAACAAGTATCCAAGAAATCTAAAGAGAAACTGTGAAGATTATTCTCTACCTTGTTACAGATTTAACATCTGTCACATTGTTCCTGATTAAATATATTCCAAGGGAGCAGAGGGCAGTATAATCAGAGCTACAGATGCTCAGCAGCACTCTCATTTTATGTATGTAGTATTTTTACTTTTAATTCAAGTGTCATTCCATTTAAATAATGGGGACACAGGCACCATTATTGCCCTGCGTGTACATTTTGCATTAAGAAAAATTACGGTGCAGTTTAAGCCCAGACCTTGGTGCTGTGCTGCCTCAGATCTGGCTCAAGGTGTCCAGAACTTCTCAGGGAGCAAATACCATGCAAGTCATTTGAACTCCTTCTAGCTGAGTTTTACCTTTTTGAATAAAAGTATGCTGCAATGCTTGATGCATTGGTAATAGTAAAACAGCCACAAGACAAAACAGCAGTATAAAAGAGAAAAAACTAAAAAAAAGAGAAAGTATTAACACACTGAAGGGTAAAAGAAGGCTAAGTTAACCAATAGTTATACCTGCTTCAAACCAGCCAAGGAAACCAGAATTTCATCTTCTTTTTCCAGGCGTTCTTGTAATATGACTTCCTGGATATTTCCTGCAACATTAAAAGAAAAAAGTGAAGCAAGAAAATTCCCTAAATAATCTCCAACTTGCTGCCAACTTACCACTGACTCATGCTCTCAAAAAAACCCCAACCTGTGACCTGCAAACACAATTTTGCACACAGACCTTGAGGCTGACAACCTTATGAGCTGTGGAGAGGAGGCCAGTCCCAGCCTGGCACGGCTGCCTGGAGGCCTCCAGCAATGTTGTGCTGCTGAGGGACTTCTCCTGCCCCACTATGCCTATTGCCCATAGGAAAAAACATTGACCTCTGTGGCTAACCGAGTCAAGTATCTCTTTGAGCCTGAACATGCTTTGGAAAGCACTCAAAAACATTAACAAGAATCTGATGCAGCTTGCCGAAAGGGTTAGGGTAGAAGCTCAGGAATCTTCAACTTGATCCTGTGGCTACTGCAGATGCTGTAACACTCTTCTTTCTATAAGGACTGAGAGTTTCATTCCCTTTCCAATGCCTCCTTTTAGGTAAAAGACTCAGGACCTAGCAAAATTTATTGGATGAAAAGAGCCATGTAGTACCACCACTACAGAAGACACCTTCCTTCAACACTGACAGTGCTGTCCTCTAAGGATGCATTTCAGTCATCTGGTACAGCATGTTTTGAGGAGCAAGGGCTGGAGGCTGGCTAACACATCAGAGATGAAGCTGTGGTGGTCCTCCCTCTGCCAGGGAAATCCCAGGCAATGTGGCAGCCCAAACCATCCCAGAGAAACTATAGCTCCAGGAGCAATGCAGACTCTTCAACTATGTCAGGTCCTTCTCCATCCTCCTAGCTCCTGCTTTCCTCATCTTTAAGAAAAGAGCAACGACTCCTAGTGACAGATTTACAGAATGAGATGGTGTCTGTCAACTGAAAATGACGGGATCCTCTTTTGTGCCACTCCTGTCTTACATAAACAGAGCTAAGTCCAAATCCCTGTGTGACATTAATCTGGGGACAATGCTTTGCTGCTCATGAATACCTGTACCTCAGGTGCTCACAATGAGAGCTTTGTACCATTAATCAACACCTGCACTGAATTTTGTTTGTTTTTAAAAACATCCTACATGTTCACAAAAGCCAGAAGTGTTGTCACAGGTTATGCTGACAAGGACAAACATAATGATGCTGACAGCTTTGACACAACACGAAGTTTGAAGTAAAAGCACAGAGCAATTTGGCCTAGGTTTTGTGTTTACAGGAGAAATAGCAAAAGAATGAGATGTGGGAGACAGGACAAGAAGAAAGATTAAAAGTAGAGAGGTAGATTTAAAACCCACATATAAACACAGACGTTTGAAATTGTGTGGGGGCCAGAAATCAGTAACAGGTATAAATCAAGAATAGAAAGGACAAAGAGGAGAAAGGATCCAAGCCAAAGTACTCAATAAACTGCTAAAGAAGCAACCTGAAAAGCAGAGGCAATAAAAGAGGCTGGAGCCACTAAAGGCGATAGATAATGAGAGTTCATGAAAGGTGGCGATCAAAGTCAAGAGGAACAGTAGGGGTCAGATCACTCAGCTTTGCCGAAGCAGCCTATCTGAACAAGGAAATCCATGCTTACATTATTTGGCACTCATACTTATATGTATATATATATATATATAAAATAGCAGCAGTGTCCTGGAGCAACAAAATCAAATGCAGTACAATTGAACAATGTCTAGTATTAAGTTCACATCAGAAAGTCACTGCATTATGATAGAACTAGATCTTGCCACAAATATGTAGCATCATGAATTGAGAGAAAGCATAATTAATTAAACACTTTACTTGCTTTTTTATACTTTACATTGAAATTATCTAGTAAAATTCAACTGTCTTTTCCATTTCGCAGCATTAGAAAGAAAAACATTTCTGTAGTGTTTGATCCCCACATATATTAAAACCATGCATTAAAAAACTAAGGTATGCATACTGACTATAAATAAAATAATGCAAAACATCACCAACCTGATGAAGACCAAAAAAACAGGAAAATGAGAGCAACAGAACAAAAGAAAAGGCATTGCACATGACGTGGATTTAATCTACTATTATTTGTGTTCTTTAGAAATGTTTATATATCTTTATTTCAAAAAATGGAAAAGAATCCCTCATCACTACAAAATCCAGCTGTAACTATGTATGAAGAGCCAGTACACTGAGAAATTTCTCAGAACTTATGAATGGAACTCTGATAGCTAGCCAGCAGTAAAAATTAATACAAATGTTTGTATTATCACATATTTTCTTCAGCAAAATCAATACCAGATTTTAATCACAGTTTCAGAGAAATAAAAAAAAGATTGAGAGAGAAAAGGTTGGAAATACAACAAAGCTTTCTAGTATTTAACTGTTGAATTTCTAATATTTTTCCTTCAAGTTGCACTGTGCTTTTAAGTACAATGTGACATATGTCTTGGATATGTAGTGTCTATTTTCTTTAAACAGTTATAATCATTAAAATGTGTTTTGGAAAAATTTGTACTCAGAGTTTGCTATAAGACACAATTTTGGACTCAAAGAGCACACTTCCACTTAACCCAGAAAAATGCCCCAAGATGCAAATCACTGTAATCAGCTGCTTCCCTCCCTCCTCCCCATTAAGTAACAGTTGTGACATAAGGTCATAAATTAGGATGCCTTCTCTAGTACAGTGAACCAGAATGAAGTTTTCCCTGTGGAACTGGAAATGGAGCTTTCTTCTTCTAAATATGCCCTTGACCTGCACATGACTTTTAATCTACTACCCTCATCCACTTTGAGTGCAGAGTTTATTATCTACCAAATAAGTGGTAAGTATGAAATCCAAATTGTCAGTTCTCATTCTTTTTCCCCGGCTAATGAGTAGAGAAGAATTAAATAAATAAATAAGTTCCTTAGATGAGATAACTATATGGGCAATATGATTTTCACTGAGTCCTTTCTTGATCACATCGTCCTGCTGGGACTACCCTCCACAATTCATGTGGACAAAGGAAAGACTACTCTCCACAATCCATGTGGAAGCAGAGGCAGGAGGAAGAGGAGGGGTGGCAAGCGACTCGGTATGTAGCTCAGCACCTGCACTCCCATGAATGGCTGTGCCAGGGGCTCAGAGGTCCTCACCTGAGAGACCTCCACCCAAGCCTCTTCCCACTGCTGGGGGTACCTCATGGTGCAGTCAGTTCCTGAGATGAACTGGGAAACTAAGCTCTCAAGTGTAGGCAAAAGCTTGTTATATTACTCTTCTTAATCTCAAATAATACCTTTCTAACTGTAAATACTTTTAAAACAGTAGCTCTGTTAAGAGTGCTAGGAGGCATGATATTTGATATGATACTGCTCAGCTGAAGGATTTTTACAGTAAGGTGAGGTGCATAATTTTATTATTTTTCCTTTGTAGGAGATGTTACTATATTTTGACAGAAGTGCTTTATGTATCTAAATGCATGGGCCATGTCTTGATTTTTTTTTCCTTATCTGATGCTCTGTATCAGTACCTCACAGCCTTATTTTTTATTTATGAAAAATAATGTAATTACTTAAAAAACTTATTTATTTATTTGTTATGAAAAATAATTTTTGTAACACTCTAGTTTTCTTTTTGAAAAAAGCCCTGCAGATATACATTAAGAACTGAAAACCTTCCTACCTGTAAAAAAATCTATAAAATTAATCAAATTATTGCTTATGCCATTTCTAGATTATTCAAAACTGATTCTAGTTTGCTTATATTCTATAAATATCTTATTGGGATAGCTGTTATTAAAATATTAACAAAATCCTATGATACTTTGGAGACTAAGACTAAGGTCAAATATTTCTGGCTACCTTTTCTTTTTTTTCTTTCTTTCAGCAAGATTTCATTGAGCAGGTACCAAATGCTTTATGGAGAAAAAGAAAGTACTTGTTTCAGTCAAGTTCTTATCAGGAGAAAATAAAAGGTGAAGTTTGCAACCTCTCATCTGGTGGTTGGATCACTGGTGTGATCCATAGGAGATCCCAGGCAGACATTATATGAATCTGGATTTGTTTCAACATAGTACTAACAAACCTCTTAAGTTCCATAAAATGAACTGTCACATCCTAACTGTGTTCTTGACTAAGCCTCAGAAATACTGGAGCTGTAAAACCTGTTCTCTTCAGAAGTCAGCAACATTATCTACTATTATGACTGCCCTCAAACAAGACCCACAATCCAAGGAATGCCTTCTGTATAATTGATTAGCATTAATTTCTGGTATTTCTTGTCAAATGAGCAGATTCATTTAAGTTTGATATATACTAGACCAGTAAATCAATATCTAATTGCTTAGCGAGACTGATCAGCTGCCAACTACAACTACAGAGGAATAATATGCAGATGACAGCACTTCTGCTTTTCTTCTCTATAGAAAAACAATGTATCTAGTAGTGATTTCAGAGGCAACAGACTCTTTGAAACAGCTGAAGAGTTAAGATGAAACATAATTTTTCATTTCTTGCTCTTACAGTCATCCTTAATTGTAAATAAGTTCACATGCAAACTCACTGTACAAGTATTAAAAAAAAATAATATTTCTATTTTCTACTTCAACTGAAGACACATTATCATCCTCTGTACAAAGATAAAAGAGGAAAATAATCCACAGCAGCTCCTAGCAGGCAAATTAGAGAAGGCTCATGCTCTTTGATGACTGAACTGCTACATATTGCATGATGGTGTGGGCAGTCACTGATCCCTAGCCAGGGGAATGGGCTGTTCAAAATTTCCTCTCTGAATGCAGAAAAGCCGTTAGGCTTAGCCTAGTTATTTTAGAGGCTTATTAAGTAAAACCTAACTTTTGCAGAAAATTTTGCATGCAGTCAATATGGACTTCGCAAGGAACGCACCCAGAGCTGCATTAGATGAGTGGGAAAACTAGTCTGCTGGAGACAAGGTCCTCTGAGGCATCCTTTCCTGACTGTCCATCTCCTCCTCTTCCCTTCCACCAAAGAAGTGGGAGATAGGCAGAGCTACAGCCCTGAGGGATGGAGGCACAATGTGGGCTTTACTTTATACTAACACAAAAACGGATGGAAGAGTAGAAACCTGCCAATGACTTTAATGTCCTTGCTCTCTTAGGCTCTTTGTTTTCTCCTGTACCGCTGCCCTTTTGCAGTGCATCTCCCTCCTCATGATTTCTATTTTAAGCCAGTCTCTGTGGGGCCTTTCCAGGAAGAAGATGCCTGCTGAGAGGAGTTAATGGGAAATAGCTGCAAGCTTTATTATGAATGCTGACTTTCTACTACTAGTTCCTGATCAGTGACTTGTGAACAATTGACAGTGCTGGAATCATGTTAAATTGACTTTTTTCACATTTCCTTTCTGATACTGAGAAGACAGCTCAGACTCAAGAGTCCAAAAGTACCTTCTCCTTGCCAAGGCAGGCAGCAGGAAGGGGAGAGCTGAGCGGATTATTTCGCTTCCTCATTGTCCCAAAAGAGGAAGGCAAAAACACCCTGCAAAGTTCCCACAGATGTCAAGGCACAGTCAGTTCTCTAGACTCATATTCTAGATGTTTTCTACGATCGTTTTTATGAAAACAGGGCTTATAGAAGATGCTTCCAGCATTTCCTGCACAGGTTACTGGCAATAGCAGGATGGCTTTTTCACTAAAATTAGAAAGCTGGAGGGATGGATGGGAAATTTAGGTTCTGATTATGAATTTTTCTCTCTTTTCACAAAAAATACTAATTTCCTACCTGGAATGGACTGAACTTTGAGCAAGTGGACATAAAATCCAGAACTTAACAGTGGTTTGGGACCTCTCTAGAAAGACTATGCAGTATGACAGTGATGGTTCTATGATTCTATATTGCTGTTCAAGAATGCAGCTCAGAATATTTCCAAATACTGCTTTTTCTTTCCAGAATTAAAAGCATCACTTAGCAACGTTTCAGTGTTAAGGAATTTCAGGATCTTAAAAATGTGAACTATTACATTATTGGTGAAGTATTGCATTATTGAATATTTTTACATATTTACATATATGTAGATGTACCGTATATACCTCTGAGTCACAGAGATGTGTCATGTGTAGAGCCCCAACACTTTATCTGTGTTTAAGATGTGGTAATGCTTGTGACATCTGAGAAATATTTGGTAAAAATTCACCAACCACCAACTCAAACCAATGCACAGAATCACAGATGTTGAGAAAATGAGGTTGAGTCATGAAGTAAATTTGTCCACTCCTTGCTCAAAGGCAAGATCAACTCTTAACTACCAACTCTAATTTACACAAGATAAGCAAATCACACTTAACATATGTGTTAGCACCAAGGTGTACCAGGACATCCTGTGCTTTCAAAGAGAATATCAAAGAACACGGGCACCATGCCTCCCACGGCAGGTGACAGAACATGCTCATCCTATGCAGAGATAATTTTTTTTTACAAACTTTGTCCCTGATGGGATGACAGACTGCACCATCCCACACTGCTTACATAAACATACAGGCTTATCAATGTTAAGACAAATAACCTCTGTGCAGACATCACATGCTCCATATTCCTCCATCCATTCTGCTCACTAAAACTTTTCCCATGACTGTAAACACCCTCTAGGAACACGAGTCTTTGAGCACCTCCAAGCAACATGCTCTTCTTAAAGTTCAAAGCAAGTCTTTTTCTCTGTCCTTCTGAAGAATTGCTCTTTTCCTGTTGCTGTTTACATTCACTAGAAATAAAAAAACTACTCTGGTGAGAAGTGACAAGCAAATGCGCATTTGTTCTGCGTAAGTGACAAACTTGATAGCTGTAAGAAATTGAAAACTTTCCTAAGGGGAAACTACACATTTTCATTTCTTTATGATCTAAACACTTTATACTGGAACAGAGTGCAGACACTACATCTTAGAATTGCTATGGTTGTGTAAAAGACAGTTTTCTGCAGATCATGCAGAGACCTCTAAAATGCAAGGTTTTCTCATTCTTGTATGGTTGAAATCATTAATACTGTTCCTGATTTGACAAGCAGAATGATTTCTTCAAATACCATTGTGGTAAATGCTCCATAGAAACTTCGATAGATTTGAGAGTTTTGAAAGCAAACATCCATAAATGCCTGAAATTCCATTTAAAAAATCTGAAGAGATTTTTTATGATGTCTGTCATAAACAGAATAAATGACACCAAGCTGTGAAAGCTGTTTTTAAAGCTTCCTATAAGATAATTTTCTTCAATATAGAACTATAATGTGTTAATCAATACTTCTGAATATATCACCATGATTTTTTCTTTAATTGATAATTGTTTAGAGTTTTCCTTATCTGTGTGAAAGACACTGCTGCAGCTATTAGTTTCTACTGTGCTGTCAACCTAATTGCTTACAGTGAAGACTTTAGGAAATAATTAAGCATACAAATTATTTCCATTCCAGTTAGGTTTAGTGTTTGACCTGTGTGGAGGAACTTGTGTGGTGCTAAACCATTATGCATATGGTTATTTCTGTGTGTAACACAGACACAAACCCTGTTGCATTTTATGCTCTTTTCCACTGTAAAGACTTCTTTATAAAAGTCTACTGTTGCATACTTTATTCTTGAAAGATTGAGGGTCAAAGAATGTACATTAACTCCTGAGACAGGTTCTACATTGCGGATAAGGTACATCAACATTAAATTGCTTAAATATTTACCCAGTGATTGATATTTGATAACCATAATTTTTTTTAAGTACCCACAGAGTATATTTGGCTTTTGCGTAAGACGACTGCAATTCCAGTTTTATTGTCTGAGAAGTTGGAATTAAAAAATGAATGAATCTGCTTAGTAGGAGAGATTGTAATTTACACTGGCTTTGACTTGAATTAGTAAAATACATACACACACACATATATATATATATCAATATACACACACATATATATATACTGTGAGCCCTGAGATATATTTGTATCACTTATTCAGAAGTCCTTAGGAATGGATCACTGACAGTAGAGCTGGATTTGTGCCCATATTACAAATGAAAAGCAAGTCAACCCAAGCTGTGTAGTGTGGTTACATTCACATTAACGAAAACAATTAGGAATCTATGTTAAAGGAAAGCCATTTACCTGTTTGCCTTAATTTTGTACCCTGCACTTTTGGATATCTTTTGCAGTTTTGAGAAATGTACTGATTTTCTGTTTGCTACCTCTGTATAGTTTGGAGTCATGCTGCTACTCTGTTCTTAAGACGGGGACTTTTCCATGTCACCTGGTCCACCTACCTACAGCAGTCATCCTGGATCATTCAAGTAGCTCTCTGCCCTTCCTCTAACAATGCCATCTATTCTGAACATGATGGGTGACCCTGAGAGGCTAAATAAAGTGTGAAGAGTGAAAGAAATGTATCATATATGCTCCTGCTCACCTGGTTGGCTACAACTTAGCTATAATGATTTAAATAATTAAATTTAAATCATTTCACGAGAGAGGGTAGTGATAGGACAAGGGGTAATGGTTTTAAACTGAAAGAGGGTAGATTTAGGTTAGACAGCAGGAAGAAATTCTTCACCATGAGGGTAGTAAGGCACTGGAATAGGTTTCCCAGGGAGGTTGTGAAACACCTCCTTGGAGATGTTCAAGGCCAGTTTGGATGAGGCTTTGTGCAGCCTGGTCTAGTGTGAGGTGTCCCTGCTCATAGCAGGGTATTTGGAACCTGATGATCTTTAAGCTCCCTTCCAACCTTAACTGTTCTGTGATTCTAAGAAATGATAGGTGGATCTTGAAGAATGTAATAATAAGCAAACCAGTGACTACAGAAAGGTTCAGCTATAATAATGTCAAAGATCCTTATGGAAATAATGGGGAAATTAACAATTCAATTATGCCAGAATGTAGCTTCTGCCAAGGCTTCACTCCTCTAAAGCTGACATCAGAAGAGAAACCAATGCCTAAGAGATGCTGGGAAGGAAAGGGTGGATTGTCAGGGGCCAGCAGCAGCAGGGAGGTGTTCACCACACAAATGGAAGGAAGCAAGAGGCCAGTGGAAGTAAACATTATAACAGGAAATCATTGAAAATATCAGGGAAAGCTGTTAATTAAGTAATGATGGGGTGTGTAAGCTTCATTATTTTTATCTTCTCCTTTTCAGCCAGATTACTGGGATGAAAGGGTTTGTAGGTGCCAACCACAGTTGGACTTTCAGGATTGGCACATTTGTTGTAGAAAGACAGTAGCTCTCTATCAGTTAACTGTGTGCTTCTGACCTTAAGAGTCACCCTCAAGTGAAAAAAGGTGGTTAAAATTAATGGGGTGTGAAGAATTACACTTTTATTCTTCCTTCATATATACAGAGCATGATTAGAAGTGAGGGTCTGAAAGTCATGCTGTACAAGTATCTGTTTCCCAGTAACCATTCCTGTATTCAGTTTAATAATTTGTTAATGTTCCTTACTTATAAGCTGTTTTTATAGCTTATTTTACACTGTTATTCTTAACCAAAGGAGCAATTCCCTTATACTTACCGGCTGTATTTGATGTGGCCTTTTTTACTTACAACATTTCTAATCACACGGGGTTTCTCAGCTATGGATTATTTTATTTATGTCCCAAGCATAAGAGAACTCATTTAATACACTTAGCTCCTCAACAAATGCTGAAGTATTTAATTCCAACCTGAGGCAGCAGAACAATTTCCATTTTACTTTATCCTTACAGAAATGTCATAAGCTCTCATCCCATCACACGATACATAAAACAAGAGCTCAGTACTATATTGCATACTGCACCCAGATCTGTACTGGTCAATGTAGCAGTCTCTAAATAATGAGCAACTAAGTCAACATTCTGCTCTCCCTCCTCCACTGCAAATTATCTTTATAATGAAAAGCATTCCTGTAACAACTGCATTGATTATTGAAGAAGGCGTGGATGAAGTCAGTCTAATTAATCCTTGAAAGGTGCTATTTATTTCACACAATAACAAAAATTATACTAGCAACTACAGCCTATAAGTTTTATTCCTGTATTTTTACAGGTTTGTATTTTTCCTTCCTTGCTCATGGTGTTTGCAATATTCACAGTGAAAACGTGGCTTGAACTGTATTTAATGAGTCTTCCAAAAAATACTTGGGAGATGTCAGGCAGTGCAAGTATAAATGAATCTTACAACTGCCAGCATTGTCTGATGGCTGTGGCAGGGACATCTCCTGTGGTCCCATTTAAAGAGCTCCCAGAAGACTAGTTTTAATTTTTTTGTTACTGTGATGCTGTAACTTCTGGGCATTTTGTAAATACGTACAGTTATTTACAGGCTACCTCTGAAAGTCAAGAGCTGGCGTGATATTTCAGTCGCAGAACACTGGTGGTGTTTACAAGAATGGGTGGTGAAAATGCCATCTTTCCACATCCCTTCCACAATCCACACTGGAGGAGCACAGATGTACTGGAACTCCAGTGAAGGACACAGCAACGTATCACAGACAGCAGAAATCACATTAGAAATCACATTGTCCTATAAGGACAACCCAACCAGCCCTGTATGAGTAGCTCAGAGAAGGATTTATTTGCTTAGGTTTAGCAGAGCCAGCATGCCTAAGCATAAACTTATTAGATGTTGGTCAGAGTTTAGAGGTTTTTGTGATGTTGTCTCCAATCCAGTAAGTTATTTTAAACCCTGGATATTGAGTAAGGTATTTCTGAGATCCATCTGAACATCCCTCTAGCAGCTGGCTCAAGTTTAGCTGTACCAGTACAAAAATGAAGTTAATAAAACCAGGCAGACTTATGTTCCCTCTGTATAATTTGGTACCTTTGGACTTATTTTTAGGGTGTTCTGCAGAACCCTGTGAGCTAACCCTTTGCAGAGCTGGTGTGAGTCCACAGGGCTTATTAACTGAGGCTCTATGCTGTGACAAAGCAGTAAAATTGCTTCTGAATCTCAGCCAGCTGGGGAAGCAACCTACATTTACATAGTGCTGCCCTTAAGCAAAAGCAAGTGTAGAATGACCTTAGTTTCTCTACTTTCATAACCTGATAAATTGCCCATCAAAAAAGAATAGTTTCTATATAAAGATCCCCATATCCAAGTCAATACTGAACCAATGCTCCTGTAAAATGCCTCTCATGAAAAGGACTTCCTGTACTACATGTGTAATTATTTGGTAAACTTTCACATACTTGCAGGTCTGAAACTATGTCTCTGTTAGAAACAAAAGGTAGGTTCTTCTGTCTTAAGAGAACAGTGATGGATTGGTTCCTGCCCCTTTTAAGCAGACAACATTTTAAAATTCAGCACTTTTCTCTCTGGAACAAAATGGGCAAGCTCATGAACACCCTCTACAATCTCTCATACTAGTACTTGCCTATAGAGGATTGATACTTCTCCAGAGGTTTGATTTACTTTTGTTAGGAGGCTGTGCTTTAATCCTGGGCCAGTGCTGACATGCCCCAAACCCTAAAGATACTAGAAAAGCAGGTGTCAGATGGCATAGCCATTAACTGGTGTCACTTGAACTGCCATTTAACAGTGCTGTGTTGGCTTGAACCTGGGATGTAACAAAGCTTTGCTCTTTGAGACCTCCAGATTGACTACATGATGAACTAACACCCCAGACTTGCTTCCATGCCAAATGTGAAGGACAAGGGAGAAGCCTTTCTGGAGATAACGGGGGGCCTTTTGAGTGATGTTTGGGCACAAGTCTCTTAAGATAAATTATTCATTATCTGCTTGAAGACATCATATTTACCAGGAAAATATCTTCTGAGTGTCTTTGCTAGCTTGATGCTTTTCTGTCCACATAATGAAAAAAAGGGAGGAAACAATCAAAATTCTTCAGAAAGTAAATTACATTATTATGTGTGATAATACTGTAACACTTTAACTGGTATATTAAGGCTTTCTGAATCACTGAGCTTTGAGGTACTTATGTTCACTAAGAGAAAAGTACCTCATAGAAAGAAAAATGCTGAAGAACATTACCATATTACTGAGTGCACCAGGGACAATACTATTTTCTGAAAAAGACCAGTGTATGTGAAAAAGTAACATCAAGAAAATGGATCTGTGATGATGCTGGAGCAGTAACAGCTATGGCAAATACACTTTTTCACCATCAGCTGAATAATATTCTGCATTTATATTGTGAAAAAAGCTACAGGACAGGCTTGCAAAATTGGATTTATCTTCATTTCATTAATGGAAAAATTGAACACAGGATTACTACTATTTTTTTTAAAAAAGCTATGACAAGCTTGTGAAAAAGGGTGGGAACATAAGTAAAATCTACTTTCCTGTCTGGCCAATTTATCTATAAAAATGTGAACATTTGTCCTGGGAGGCATTAAAAGGCATTCCACCTGAGCAGTTCTTCAGTGGTTAAGGGAGAAGAAAAGTAAAGCTCTTTCTAATGCACAACCCTAAGAAGGAGACAAAGATCACAGAATGTCTTTCCTCCTTCTTCATAATCAAAACCCTACTTCTAATTTCTACACATAGTGCTAGGTTTTAATATTTCAGAACCATCATTCATTCCCATGGTAACATCCCCCAATATTACAAGCAGTTAATTATGTTGTTGCTGTGTGGTTCACTGCCTGGTATATTTACAGAAGGAGAGAAACATCTAATGAAAGCATCTTCGAATATGTGAACAAAATAAAAACTGCTGTTCTGTCCCTCCAGTCTTTCCTCATGCTGTATGCAAAGAAAATGCAGTATTAGCAGGTATAGAATCATAGAATCATAGAACTATTCAGGTTGGAAAGGACCCTTGGGATCACCGAGTCCAACCATCATCCCTACTCTACAAAGTTCTCCCCTAAACCAAATCCACCAACACCACGTCCAAAAGACCCTTAAACACATCCAGGGATGGTGACTCAACCATCTCCCTGGGCAGCCTATTCCAGTGTCTAACCACTCTTTTTGTGATTTTTTTTTCCCTAATGTCCAGTCTCAACCTACCCTGTTGCAGCTTGAAGCCATTCCCTCTTGTTCTGTCACTCATTACCTGTGAAAATAGACCAGCACCAACCTCTCTACAATGACCTTTCAGGTAGTTATAGAGACTTATGAGGTTTCCCCTCAGCCTCCTCTTCCTCAAACTAAACATTCCCAGCTCCTTCAAGCGTTCTTCACAAGATTTATTCTCTAGGCCCTTCACCAGCTTCGTTGCCCTCCTCTGTACTCGCTCCAGCACCTTGATGTCTCTCTTGAATTGGGGTGCCCAAAACTGAACACAATACTCCAGGTGTGGCCTCATCAGTGCTGAGTACAGGGGGACAATCACCTCTCTACTTCTGCTGCTCACACTTATTTATAACACAAGCCAGGATGACATTGGCTTTCTTGGCCATCTGGGCACACTGCTGGCTCATGTTCAGCTGCTTGTCAATTAGAACCCCCAGGTCCTTTTCTGCCAGACACTTTCCAGCCACACTTCCCCAAGCCTGTAGCATTGCATGGGGTTGCTGTGGCCCAAGTGCAGGACCTGGCACTTGGCCTTGTTGAAGTCCAGACCATTAACATTAGCCCAACTATCTATTCTATCCAAGCCTCTCTGTAGAGCCTCCCTATCCTCATGCAGATCAACACTCCTGCCTAGCTTGGTGTCATCTGCAAACTCACTGAAAATACACTATGTCCTTATCAAGATCATCAATAAAGATGTTAAACAGAAACAGTCCCAACACTGAGCCCTGAGGAACACCACTTGTGACTGGCCACCAGCTGGATTTGACTCCACTGACCACCACTCTTTGGGCCCGACTGTCCAGCCAGTGCTTGATCCAACAGATCGTGTGCTCATCCAGGCCACGAGCAGCCAGGTTTTTTATGAGAGTTCTATGGGGAACTGTGTCAAATGCTTTTTGGAGGTCCAGACAGACAATATCCACAGCCTTTCCCTCGTCCAATAGTTGGGTCATCAGGTTATAAAAGGAGATCAGGTTTGTTAGGCAGGACCTGCCTTTCATAAACCCATGCTGACTGGGCCTGATCGCCTGGTTATCCTCTATATGTCTTCTAATAACACTCCAGATGATCTGCTCCATGACCTTCCCTGGTACCGAGGTCAGACTGACAGGTCTATAGTTTCCTGATCCTCCTTTCTGACTTTCTTATAGATGGGTGTTACATTTGCTACCCTCCAGTCCATTGGGATCTCCCCAGTTAGCCAGGACTTCAGGTATATAATGGAAAGTGGCCTGGTGTATCTGCTGAAACCTACAGAAATACAATGTTCTTGGTAAACAAATGTGATTATCATTATATAGCAAAAAGAAGAATTCTGCCCAAGTATTTAATCAAACAAACTTATTTTCAAAAAAGACATCATGTAAAAATATACTTGGTATAATTGGATTTGACAAAAATATAGTATAAATTAATAAGGATTCAAAACAGAACAGATGATGTGACGGTTATTTTGTTAACTTCTGAGCTACAACACATGACATATCTGTCATGAAGTAGCTGTCCCTGACTGTCATCAGGATTCCCCTTGTAAGGGAAAGAACCTGACAAAAGACAGCCAAAAAATTCTGAGTAATTTCACTGGAAATCACAAAAAGAATTTTGGTTGACATTTTGATTTATAGGCAAATTAAATGATTTTGTGGTGAAGGGTGACTGGATATGCATTCTTATAACCTTGAATTGATATTGTTTTGTTAAAAAGTGACTTGCAAGTATACATCTGGAGTACTCTGTACAGCTCTGGGGCCTTCAGCACAGGAAAGACATGGAGCTGTTGGGAGAGAGAAAAAACACAAAGATGATCCGAGGGCTGGAGCACCTCTGCTATGAGGACAGGCTGAGGGAGTTTGGGCTGTTCAGCCTGGAGAAGAGTAGGCTTGGGGAGACCTAGCAGCAGCCTTTCAGTACCTGAAGGGGCTACAGAAAAGCTGGGGAGGGACTTTTCACCAGAGAGGGCAGAAGCAGGACAAGGGGTAATGGTTTTAAACTGAAAGAGGGTAGATTCAGGTTGGACATCAGGAAAAAATTCTTCACTGTGAGAGTAATAATAAGGTACTGGAACAGGTTGCCCAGGGAGGTTGTGGAAGCTCCCTCCCTGGAGGTGTTTCAGGCCAGGATGGATGAGGCTTTGGGCAACTTGGTCCAGTGGGAGACACTGCTCATAGCAGGGTATTTGGAACCTGATGATCTTTAAGGTCCCTTCTAACCTTAACCACTCTATGAATCTATGATTCTATAATAATGCAGTCAATACAGGGAAAAATAGTACTGGTTGAGTAACAGTGTCTGAAAAATCTGTTTAAAATGCCAAACTAAAAAAGCATGTGTTTGTTTTTTTTTTTTTTAATAAGAATCTTAAACTACCAAATTTAAAAGGCAGGCCTTAGACTAAAAATGGTTAATTGACAAGTCTTCAAAATGTTGTCTAACTCTTTGTTAAAGGCATTAGGTCTGGAAGGCTTCTGAAATTTTACATATCCATATGCTTTTATCAATAATTTAGACAACTATTAAATGTATGATGGCTAAGTCTGCAGTTAAAGTGGTAGAAGAAAACAAAGTACATTGCAGAGTTATCTGATTTATTCAGCTAAAAGGCCAAATGACAAGAAGTGAATTTTAATATAAGCAAATGCAGAGGACACATGCAAATGGAAATAAACATTTCCTGATTTTACCTACAGGATAAAGTGCTGTGTTAAGAAAGCTGTGGCTGACCAAATTTTAAAGGCCATAATGGCTTATCACCTCAACCTACAACTGTATCAAAGAGCACTGTGATGCCACACTGTAAATGCTTAAAAAGAGGAATGCCACACAGGAGTAGAGAGATGACCTTCCCTTTGCTAAGTAACCACTTTGCTGAGCCCAGTGCTGGTACAGCACATACTTAACTGATTAGCTCACTTCAAAAGGCATATGAAAACCCTGAAGAATTAAAAGGCCACAAAAATGATTTGGTCTAAAAAGCAAGCCCTATAAAACAAATATGAGAGTGTTGTACCCAGTACAGACAGTGTTGAGAGACTACTTAATCCCTATGTACAGGGAAGTTAAATGAGGATTTTCAAACTTGCTGTTAAGAACACTAAGAGCCAAAAGTTAGGTGATGAAGTCAGAAAAACTTAGCCTCACAGGAAGAAGTAATATCCTTGAAGTTAAGTGTCCTGACAGGTTACAAGAGGAGTGATATAACTCATCATTATCTGCCCTGCTGTCTCTGAAATGAAGCAATTTTCATGAGTAAGAGATACCTGGGGGAGAATCAGACCAGAAGCAGTAGCAGCCTCTGCTCACTTTTCCTTTAACCCAGAAATGACAGGTGTGCTATGTATTTCATTTTGCTGCCATCCCTGAAGCCCTGAGCAGCAGACGGACACTGGAGATAATCCTCGGGGGGTGTTCTGTGATTCTATAAAAAATCCATTTTCTTAGGCATGTACAACTCAGATCACCAGGATGAATGTGATGGACAGATGACAGGACAGAAGGGATTTTGAACAGCTCAGACTAGCAAGAATCCTTGTGGGTTTTTTCCTACCTTCCTGTGGATCATCTGCTGGCTGATTTAGAGATACTTAACCTCACCAGTTTGCTACAAGCGCAGAAGCTGTGAAAGTTGGTGCTACCTCAGTCTCTCTTTTGCTCTGTTTATCGTGCATATCTGTTAATCTCTATAGGATTTAAAAGCATTAGTGTAACCCAAATTTACAAAGTTAATAGCCCTTGATGTTGACAAGACAAGCAGGAATATTGTTAAAAAGTACAGGGAGTGGGACTTAGACAAAACAAGGCTGGAAGGCTCTGAGAGCACTGTGGGGGTGCCATGATGCACCCAGTGCAACCCCCCAGCCAAAGCTGAATAGAAGATGTCCCTCCTTGTCCTGCGAGGGTCACAAACAGCTCCATGATGCCCTTGGGAGACTGCTGGTCCTACATGTTTTTGCTTCTAATATATTTGGGAAAATGCATTTAACACCCTGATACCATCACCAATCTTCTGCTTTCATGTCACAGGTCCAGTGCAGTGAGGCAGACCACTTCAATTATCTTTGTCTGGGTTTATTCTGCTCTCCAGTCCAGAGTCACAGCTGGTGAAATGCATTTGCTTGAACTGATACCCCTGCTAAACATTCCCTTGTCTTCTTTCCTAAATTAAAAAACTTCAGCTTTTTTCCTTGACATACTAATCTTGTCTGCATCATTTCAGTAGCTAATAATTTATTCCTTTTGCTTGCTTCTAGTCTCACCATGGCTCATGTACCCTCGCAGAAGCAATACAATATACCAAACTAAAGCTGTTGTGGTTAGAGGTTTACACTTGGCTTTTGAAGGCTGTGATTCCAAACTTTCAAAAACACCATAGTCACAGCTTTTCCTAGGCTCACAACACTAGCTACTAAAACACATAAAAGAAAATTCAATAATAGTATGGCTTTCACATCTGATCTTTTTGACCTGGCAAACTTGGGTATCTTATACTTAGCTTTACCCACTAAAATATTCAACTTTATTTTGCTTAGATGTTGCAGGCTATAAATATACCTCAAAATTACTGCAGTTGTGCCCTGATTTCTCAGCAATGGTGTTTTTTCATATAACTAAATACACAAACTTTTGGAGTTCAATTCAACACAGTTTAAAAATGCTGCTTTTAATAAAGCATAGGTAAGCACGTTTACACCTGAACTGACTGAGGCTTTTTGGTTTATTTTCTCTGATATTTAAGTTGAATTTTAGACTGCAGGCTGTTTGTGCTGATTCCATTTCCAGTGTATGGAATTCTACCTTACTATACTTTCCTGGTCCGAGCAAAAATACTACAAGCTAGCCAGCCTATAGAAACACATTTTTACATACCGGAAAGCATACGAATTTTATACAACTATTATTGCGTGTGCATCAGGTATCAATTCTGGGACTGAGTAACTGCAAAAAGGCTTAAAAAGTGTAAGCTCACATGCTGTGAGCTCCAGCATGTCTCTTACTATACAAGAAATCTTAGGAAGAGACAAAGGGCATCTGTGCCAAAATGACGCTGGATTTTTTTTAGCATCATCAGTGGGCATCACACTCCCAAGCTTCAAAATATGACAGTATAAAAATACTGTGGTTGGCAGCATCTGACAGAACAACTGGGTACCATCAGTTCAGTCTTCTTCATAGCTTATAGAACAATATGCACTGTACGACATAAATATTATTTTAGTTCTAATACAAACATGAGAAGAGCCTGTGCAAAGATTTACGGGTATAGGGTACTGCACTTACCAAGGTGTGTGTTCATCATCTTGGCACAATATTTGCACATGGCTTCCAAGTCGTTTAGTTGTCCTTGTAGAAATGAAATCTGGGCCTCCAATTCCTCCTCCTGCAATTAAGAGGTTATCAGCATTAAAACCCACCTATTTATGATAGACAGTAAAGTTGGGAAGCTAAGACTTGACAAGTTTAGACATCTCCTAATTTTTCCTACTCTGTTTTTCTTGAGAAAATTTTGGAAATAAAGAGAATAGTCTTCCATCTGTATTTATCAAAAGACTTTTTAATTCTTCTATCATTTCATGGAAACAGGGTTTATTAATACTACCCTTTTGCCTTCTAAAGGTAAATGATCCAAGAAAGGTTAACAATTAATATTTCTTTTACAGATTCAATACCTGGTTTTGATTGTGCAAACATAGTACACAGCAATGGCTGAATAAAACTCACCAAGTGAGACAAATTCTCATTTCTGGTGGAGTTATTTCCACAAAAATTAATTTGAAACCTCAGAAAAAATATTACTTTTTTTTTAATTTCAAGGCATGTGTTTCATCAGAACTTTACCATACCTCAAGGATGCATTACTGCCATATATTTTAGGTTGTTTATGTGTGTAACACATCATGCTCCATCTGCATAAAAAACCTGCCCATGCAATTGCAGTTCCACACAATGATTTACATAACGTTTAGGTGAAAACTATTTTCAACTCGCATACTAGAAAGCAGTTATTCTAAAGTATTAAGTTACATTTAATAAATATGCATCAAGAGTAATCTGAAGTATGAATAATAAATTATTATTGATTTTAAGGCCCAGGAGAAGCATTATTATCTAGCCACATGCCCTGTATAAGCAATGGGAACTACCTCAGCTAAGAATTTATTAGGGAACTCCTTTCTTGGCTATTTACAAATGCATCCAGTCTTGACTTTGAAGACTGTACTGCACAGAAAATTCACCATTCCTTTAGAAAAAAAGCCTTCAAAGCTTAGTCAAAAACAGAATTAGGCAGTTTTTTTGTTTAAGTATGCAATTGAATTCAAGTATATAAAGGCAAACCAACTTTTTAGCCTCCTGTTTTCTTAGGAGTTCTGCAGTTCTATCATCCTCTTGTTTGATGGAGATTGCTGAACATTACAGTGTGAATTACATTTCAAATGAATCAATCATGATTTAAAGGTAGAAGCCAGCCAAAGGAAACTTGAGCAATTGAGAAACAAAAATAAATTTAACAGCAGCATTTTTGAAAATCTACCAATATCACTTTTTCCCTGCACAGTTTTTCCTCATGCTTCCAATCTACATACATGAAACATTTTCCTCTGCTGTTTTCTTATATTAATATACCTTCACCTTATTTTAGTCAGCCTTATACTTTCACCACTTAAGCCTCAGTGGGATTGATTTTCTATTGCCAATTTATAGTTGCTGAAAGCTGAATTTATTTAAAAGTCTGTGGTTCTGTCACAGCCTGTACACGTCTATCAGCACTGCTGTTTCTATTCAAGTGATGCCCCTGCAGAAGACCTTTTCCTGGTACATACAGCTAGTGATTGCAAGAAATGATCTACCATAACTTAAATTGCCAGTGTACTGCAAATGCAGCTGTAAGATAGGGGAAAGGCAGTAATACTTGAGTATTTTTACTATCAAATAACATAATCAAATTCTAAAGTCATCAGCCAGTAATTTAAACCCAGATTGTTTCCTACAAGTGAATAAATAAAGTTAACTTCTGGCAATAAATAGTTCTCTGTTTACAGGACTGTTTTTTCTTATTCATGGATCAGAACTGCAGTAAATCGATTTTAAAATGCTTTTGGCTAGCTCTTTCCACTTGGGCAGGTTCTAAAATGAACCTTTTAAACTGTACAACAGTACCTCTTCATTTGGCAAGTGAGGCTTCCACCGTTCCTTCAGCTTGTTAGGACCCAGCAGGGGGAGCAGAACCGTTCAGCAGACCCAGCCCTCACAATGAGTGGCTGGGAACTCACTGACAGTGCGGGAGGTTTCCTGTCGGGTGGGAAATCTTGCACAAGGCTGAGTGACTGCCCTTGGAATTCCTTGCTTACCTGGCACCCTCACGAAGGGCACCAAGGAGCACTGCCAGCAGGACGCGCAAATTGAGCAAGGCGGTTAACTTGGCATTTGACAAATGAGAGACCCAGATGTGCTGTCTGCATAAGAAGACAAGCCCCAGATGGTAATGACATGACACAAGACGTAACCCCAGCAGTGCTGTGGCAACCTCTGGGCAGATGGACCCCAGAGGATCACCTCCCCAGAGGGACGTTTGCTCTGTTGTAGTTGCCACAGCAGCAAGTGAGGAGCTGCAAGAAGAGGCAAGTGTGTTTTATTCCATCAGGGATGACAAACAGGTGATTGACAGGATCCTTCAAGATGTAAAAGCCTAAGCCACAGACAGGGAAGATGCAACCGAGGCAAGACACAGTGAGAAGAAGACAGGCACTCCTAAGAGGGTGGAAAGTGGAAGCCTGTGACTCCTGGCAGCGGGAGGTCTGCCCAGTAGCGCTGGGTCCAGACAGCAGAGGGGACGAACAAGCTCCCTCAGAGGAAGACTCCAGATTGCACACTGTATCAGAGCACTATCAAGAGAAAGTGATGAGTGATACTGAGTGGTTGATGACTCTTCCAGCCAGACTCACCAATGAGGGAGGTTTCTTGCTTGCATGGAGCCTCAACTTGTGGCGTTGCCAAAAGGCTGTGTGGGGTCACCTACTGTTATGAATTTTTTTCTGCTTATTCATGCATATACGAATGACATGGTGATGTGAAACCATTTCAGTTCAAAAGTGACTGCAGGGCTTCTGAGCAAGGCTGAAGGGGGGAGAATTCCTGGTGGTGTTTTTCTTTAATCCTACAGCAAAAAAGGAAAAGCTTGGATAGCAGCAGGTATGTCCAGTAGACCACATATGTTTACATATTTGGTGGTACTAGTGGAGCTTTCACTATTTTGCTTGTGCCACCCAACTTGATGAGGAAAGACAACTTAGAGAATAGTCTGACCTGGCAAAGAGAGGGAAGAACATATTTGTGAACAGACTTGCTAATCTAGTGGGGAGGAGTTGTCTGTCACAGAACAGGGACCTAACTCAGAAATACGTGAGGAAGCAGCATATACGGACAAGGTACGCAGAAGGTCCATTTGGCTGAGTAAGGAGATTCTTAATGAACTAAAATGGGAAAAGCACATATGGAGATGGAAATGGTGGAAATGGAGAGCACATATGTGGAAACAATGTCAGGAAACCAAGGACAAGCACACAACCATTGTTTAGGCACAGGAACAAAATTAGGAAGGACAAAACCCAGCTGGAGCTAAAATTAATCAAAGACTTTAAAGGGTAGCAAGAAGGAATTTCACAAGTATGAGAACAGCAAAAGGAGGTTCAAAGAAAATTTAGGTGTATTGCTTACTAGCTGAGATAATGACAGATGATACAGAAAAGGCTGCAGAACTCAATACCACTTTTTACTCCTGCTTTTTAGGCCAAGTCTGCTCCCAGGTCTCTGCATGTACAGTTTGGGAAGGAGAGGGATGGCTAAGAGGGGGGGATGATGGTGCAATAGGTCAGCAAATGCCTGAAGAAGCAGTATGGGTTCAAATACATGGGGCCACATGGCACACACCCATGGTTGCTGAAAAAGCTGACAATGTGATTGCAAAACCACTGGCTATCATTAGTAAAAAATCATTGCTATTACAGGACATCTTTGATGACTGGATAAAGATTCATTTTACAACCACAGTAAAGAAAGTGAGAAGGAGGTAGCTGGCCTCACCTTGGTCCTTGGAAAAATTGTGGAGTATGTCCTCTTGGAATCAATTTCCAACATGTAAAGGACAAGACAATAATAAAGAAAAGTCAACAAGGATTTACCAAGAGAAAATTATGCTTGACCAATCTCGTTGCTCACTATGACAAAATGACTGGCCATGCAGATGGAGAGGAGCAAACACAATATATTTTTGCTTTAGTTAGGCTTTTGACAGTTACTTTCAAAAGCATAATTTATAATATGATGAAGTATGTACTCAGTGAAAGGACTGTAGGGGGGCTGAACATTTTTCAGACTCCAAAGTTCAAAGAGTAGAGTCAACTGCTTGATGTCCAGTTAGAGGTTGAAAATGAGGATGGTAATCAATGGAGTGCTATGAAGATACTGTTCTGTATTTTAATCAACAGCCCATATGAGGAGACAGAATGTACACTTGGTAGATATTTCATGATGCCAAATCAGGAGGTGCTGCTCCTGTGCTGATTTGTAGAACTTCAATTCAGAAACATCATGAGACACTGGAAGACTAGGCAAAAGAAACACTTTTTTTTTTTTTTGCAGTTTTTGTTTTAGAAACAATAGTAAGTGCAAAATTATATGCCTGAGGAGAAAAATCTCAATGCACCAGCACATCCAGGGAAGGAACTTGCTGTTTCAGGCCTGCTGAAAAGGAACTGGAGGCTACAGTGACTGCTGAGTTGTTTATAAACTAACAAAGTTCTCTTACCATGATTAATGTAAACAGTGCACTGGGCTACACTAGGAGGAATGTGGTCAGCAGATCGAGGAGAGTCATTACCCCCCTTTACTCAGTGCTTGCGAGTCCTCACCTTGAATAATGTTTTGGGCCTCACCTTCAAGAACGATGTTGAGAAACTGGAGAGGGTCCACTGCAGTGCTACGGTGATGGTTACAGGTCTAGAGGACAGGCTGAGGAAGCTGGGCTTGCTTATTTTGGTGAAGAGGAGACAAAGGGGATCTGCTAGGAGTCTGCAACTACTTGGATCTACAAGTTTATGTAATCAAACTCTTCCCAGCAGTAGCAGATGACATAGAAAGGACTATGGCCCAAAATTACACCTCAGAAGGTTCAATTGTTCATTACAAAATATTCTTCATTAGAAGAGCAGTGGAGCACTGGAAGAGGTTACTCATAGAAATGGTAGAGTATCTATTTGAAGTCACTGACCTGATCCACTGTTAGTGATTGTCCTGCTTTAAGTAGCAACTTGAGCAGAGGTCTATTCTAATCAGCACTTCTAAGACTTAATCTTTTCACAGTATTTTTCTAAAATTGTTTTGTAAGTTATGAATGTTTTAATGTTTGATAAAGGTAAGCAGTAAAACCACAAAGCCCCTCAAGAAAAAGGACAATTTTTTAAAGTATTCTAAAGCCAAATTCTTCAGCAGTAATAAATTAAACAACTGATTTATAGCCAGCATTGTGCAGGTGCTCTCAATTCTTGTCCAGACAGTATTCACTGCCCTTTTCTCTAAGTGCCAACTTTTGTGTTTCACTGTGCTGAGAAAGTGAGTACCCTGGATACCATTTTTATTTTGTGTACAAATAGCAGTGCTGATTTCATCTCTCTTATGCATGAACAGACTTTTCTGAACAGGCCAAATTGAAGTCAAGAGAAAAACATTATGTCTATGCTTCCTTGAGAAACCAACCTTTCAGCTGATCTGACATACACAGTACCAGAAACATGTGAACAGCGATTCAAACTCATTCAGCCACAGCTCTCAAAGGTTAACCAGCTGACCACAAAATAAAAATCATTTAAATAACTAACCAAAAAAAGAAACCAATGTCAACTTACCAAACAACATGTCCTATAAAGCATAGAAGCTCAACATTTTCTAATATTGGGAGCTGCACTATGAGGAAGAAAAACAAATCAAGCAGCAAATCAAAGAATTACTGCATCAGGCACGGGAGACCAAGATGTGCAAATTTAATGATGCACTTTTGCAGAAAAACAACTTAATAATACTTTCTGAAAATTTAGTTACAGAGTCCTCAAAAAACTTTTCCACACTGTCAACATTCCAGATGATGTAAAGCCTTACAAATAATCAGTAACATCTTGAATTGAGTATGAGAATAAAATTAAAGCAGATTATCTGTGATGCCACATTGATTTATATTTCACTAACAATATAAAGCAGGCTAGCGTTTATTTAGCTTTTATTATTAATTTAGTCCAGCCAAAGCAAGACTCTATTTGAGTGCCTCGATATACACATCTCCAATATTTTCCTTGTTGTGGCAAGATTGAATCTGCAAAAAACTTAACTTACATTTATGTTTCTCCTGTTTGTCTTTCTTCTTATCCACATCCAGAACTTTGCTTACATTGTTATACTTCCTTTTTTTCTTCTGCCATGAAAACAAATTCCTTTATGATTAATTATTTGCCATATCTTTGCTATTTTTTCCTCGATCTATACAGTTCTGGTGCTCTTCATTTGTCCAAAGCTGGCTCTTCCCTTTTTATTACCTTTCTTTTCATCTATCTTCTCACCTGTACAAAGACAGCTAGGGAAATAAATTTTTTATATCCTTCCTTCTGAGCTCATAATGAGATCAGTAATGCCTCCATCATTCCCCATTTTTCATCAAATCTTACTGCTTCAGAAAACCAGCTGTGACTAGCTGAAAGTGGTCAACACCTTCAAGAACAGAGTACAGAAAGGTTTACAGTTTTGACATTGTAATCCTATACTTTTACAGCTCATAGTTTTAAAAGCTGTGATAGGGTTTTTAGGCATGGAAGTTAGCTCCCTATCTCAGCCAAGGTCTCAAGAAATGTAATTTTGGAAGAAGCTGCTCTTTCTCAACCTTGTTTTTATCAGTTTAAACAAATTTTCTCCCAAATACATGACATGTACCTTAACTCAGAAGTATGGAAAACAGGGAGTATGATCTAAAAAATCAGGACTGCAACATCTTTCTTGCATATTAACATTTAGTTTTCAGTCTTACTGTTAAGAAAATGAAAGAAAGATTGTATTTTTGTCTGTTACACTCATGGAGAAACTCAAGGAAGAGTAAACTCTGTTGTGAAAGGCTTAAAACAATGTACGTCCAACCACTTCATTCATGAACACTAAAAATGGCAATACTCCATTTATCTTAAAGCTGAATCCTGAATATCAATCAATACGGTGGCCACTCTACCAAGTGTTAAGTGCAGCAGAAAATAAACTACTTTCAAAGAGAAGAGTATTTAAAGGCATGTGAGGTCTTTAAGCAATAATGCTGCAATTGAAATCATAACCAAAAAAGAGACAGAACTGTGCTGGAGGAACAGTCTTCCTGATGTCTTGTCCAATGCTGGTCAATGATGGGTTGGGTAAAGTGTAATGCAAAGAGTATGTCACGATATAAACATGTAAAGGTAATGCCCAGAATACTCTCCCAGACAACAGAGATTTGCAGATCAGGGATTTATTGAACTAGAGGTGGGTTTGATTTTTGTAGTTTAGAGCTACTTTCCAGATATTAATTTGCCCAGTCACATTTTCAATTCTTTTAGTATTCACAGTGAGAGCACTAAGGGAATTATCTCCTGAGCTCTTGGCAAATTGACAAGGTGAATTTTAAAGTAATTCTGATGAGGTATCAAAACATTAAGAGGAAAATAATGGGAAAAATTAGATTGATACATGGAAATCCTGAAGCCAGGGACATGCTAAGAGTCTTACCAGTACTTAAGGCTTATTTATAAAATATACACAGTGTATACCTTTTGGAGATTGGTAGCATTTTACATGTCAAATAGGATTCAGATGGATGGACTAAATTGCTTTCTCATTTAATTTTATGCAAATTTCCCTGGAGTAAAAAGGACTTCTTACTGTAACCATTTTGTAAGAATTTATTTAGCTTCCATTTTTGAATCTAACAATTAAAAACAAGATGCAACCTTTTAATTTTGAATCCCTGACAGCTGAATGTTGGTTGACACCCCCGTAATTTTTCTGATGCCAGCCATAGAATAGTCTACTACTGCATAGGCTGACATTTAAACCAGAAACCACTGGTTTTGAACAATTAATTACACACAGTGATTTTTTTAAAAAACAGCATTTATTTAATTTACTAATGTAACTTATCTATTCTTTAATTGTATCCCTCATGGTCCCTTGTCAGGACCAAGACCTCACTCTGCTGGGTGCCATACAAACATAAATAAAGAATTGCTGCTTCTCTAAAGGAGGGAACAGGGTAAGCCAACAGACAACAGATGGCTCCAGGCACACATATGGGGAGGACATGGAAACAATATGGCTGTATTAGTCAGTCTTACAGACATTAATTCAGAATGTTAGCAATCAAAGTGGTGTCAAAGTGGTGTCAATGGAAAGGTGGAATTTTTAGGAGACTTTCCATGAAGTGTTTGCTTTGCAGATATTTAGAGAAAGCGTATTCTACATGGAAGTGGCTACAAAATGCTAAGATGGAAGTTCACCAAGCCTAGAGTCAGGGAGGGAATATACATCATCACTTCAACATTGAGAATGTTGCTACTTGTGAAATGTTTCCACAAACTGGAATTATTTCAGATATTAATATATTACCCTGGGAGAAGGCAAAGAAGTTCAGATACTGCCTTTGGGTATGAGTTCCTGCAGAAGTAGGGGTTATGTAGTGATTTCCTGTGCTGAACCATTACTTGACAGTATTTCTGTGTCCCTTTGATAGCTGGAACATCCTCGTGTTTAATACATTCCCAAATACACCTTACTTACATAGTGTGTTCTTCACATCTTCACAACTGCCAGGTTTTTATTACTTTCAATAAACTTTCAGCAAAGCTAAACCTTTTAAGCACCGTATTTTCAGATAAATCCTAGGAACATCTATTTTGCTCCACTGGACTCCATGCATAGTGAACTTGACTCAGTTTTTTATTTTGCACTACTTGAATTCAGACTGCTTCTACAATCCCAGGATGGTATAAGGTAGCTTAAATAGGAATGTCATTGTTTTGACTTGTTTCCAGCACAGAAATTCTGCTCTCTGGTAGTACTGTATGTCTCAAAATCCACCAAGGGACAGGAGAAAACAGGAACAAATTAGATAGAAAGTAGTACTAGAAGTCTAGTTTCAAAACACAGTGCTGTCCAATTAAAACATTTCAGGGAATGATGCAACCTTGTCTGCTCAAGTAAGTAAATTCAGAAGAATGATCTACTTTAAAACCTGAAAGAGAACAGCCACTGCGTAATCAATAGTGAAGATATGTCTCTGAGAGCCCTCTGGAAGGGGTAGGGAACAGAACTGAGAAAAATGAAAATAAAATGAAAGGTGAAAGAAAGGTCAAGAAAATATCCATTGTGACTTCTAGGACACAAGCTAAAACAGGTTATGTATCAACACTGCAAAAAATTAAAATAAATTAAAAACTATTGGTTTTGCAGGGTTCTGATTGAAAACAGGTATCAAAAACAAGAAAGGATTTTTACAATACAGATAAAAATGTTCAGCTAGGATGAGGCCAAGACAAAATTTGTCAATAAAGCAATAAAGTAAAATGCCAGGAGGCATTCACCTGCAAAGGCACATATTTTTGGGCATTCGTGCAATCCTGACTTCTTCTGTGTGCTTTCAGTAACAACACAGAAAGGGATGGCATCACATAATGATTTACCAAGCTATGCACATGGAAATGGAACCAATAGATTATTGGTAAAAGAGTAAATTAATTAATAAATTTTTCAGCCTTTTTGTACTTATCTCCCTCCTAATATCCAATCTGAACCTCCCGTGGCTTGACCCCATTTCCTCTTGTCCTGTCGCTGGTCACCAGGGAGAAGAGGCCAACACCCACCTCACCACAACCTCTTTTCAGGTAGTCGTAGAGAGCAATGAGGTCTCCCCTCAGCCTCTTCTTCTCCAGGCTGAACAGCCCCAGCTCCCTCAGCCTCTCTTCATAAGACCTGTTCTCCAGACCCCTAATGAGCCTAGCTGTCTTTCTCTGCAGCCTCTCCAGCACCTCAGTGTCCCTCCTATACTGCCATGCCCAAAACTGCACACACTGCTTGAGATGTGGCATCATCAAGGCTGAGTATAGGGGCAGGCTCACCTCCCTGGTCCTGCTGGTCACACTGTTCCTGATACAGGCGAGGAGTTGCTGGCCTTCCTTTATTTATAAGAAATATTTATTTATAATCTCTAAGAAGATTAGTGACTTTGAGGCAAAATATCTGTTTCATTGTGGTGATGTATAATTATCTATTTATTTGAACTATTGTCTCTTAAAACAAAGCTACAAATATTTACATATAGCGACATTTGGAAAAGTGAAAGATGGAGCCTCCAAGGATCTCTCTAGCCCCCTGATGGATCCATTTCGTTTCAATTAAAAACCTGAAAATAGCTTAAATTATCTCTAACAGTTTCTAAACACCAAGTCCTGCTGTTGAATTTCCATCTTAAACAGTTCAAAGTCAATTTGCCAGTGTCGTGCTGTTGGAGTCAACTTAGTTTTCCATGTCCCCCGCTTGCCTGGAGACACTAGTGGCAAAGGACCATGGGCTTGGACATTTTCCAAAGCAGCTCCCACTGTTGAACCTATTAATGGAACAGTTTTCAGGTGCACCAGCCTCACTGCTGCAGAGCTAGAAACCAGCAACAGTGCTACTGGAGCACAAATAGGATTGTTTTCTTCTAACCTGGCTCTATTTTCCTCTTAAAAACACCAAACTCCCGTGCTCAGATAATCTCTCCTTAGCAGGAAGATAAGAAGGATAAACATGAATAACGGAGAAAGCTCTTGCCTAGAGACAAAGAAAGTAGGGATGGCACGAAATCTCCTTTTCAAGCAGACACATGATAAGTGGGACTTATATACCTGCTGCCTGCACAAATCCACCTGGGACTGCTGAGATTGCAGTTTAAAAACAAAACATACAAAATGCTGGAAGATCTAAGGAATGCAGAAAATTGTGTATAACTGATGGCGGGTGGGTAGGAACCAAAGAACTGAGAAACTTGGTAAGGGAATAGATAAGAACAAAAAGAGCTCTAGGGTAATAGAAATTATCCCTCTGAAGAGAAATGCTGATAAAAGGTTTCTCTCAGTGCTGCTGTTGACATTGTTGACTGAATCATATGGGAATATTTCTTCCTAAATAATAAAACGGAGATATTAATTTAGATGGTATGACTGTAAGTATTTTGGAAATAACTATAAATAAACACACATGAATCAGAATCCCATTTCCTCCACTATGTTTCAGCATCACACCGGACAGGCCTTCTGCCTATCTGGTACACACATTGCTGCCTTTAAAACTGTGTAAGTCCACTAAGGCAAATGTAAGAGAAAGGTGATTATAGGAAAAAAACCCCACCACTTTATGATTCTCAAGCTCCGTGAAACAACACGGTAAGTATTCTTAAATGCATTTGGATATGGAATTATTACTATATAGATATTATGCAATTATTAAAGTTCATCCTCCATGCTTCAATTTGTTAAATTCATACTCAGTTCAATTTTTTTAAAGCATTAGTTGCAAAAAAGTTTCACTAACCCCTTCTCTGTTCAGGCTGGACATATTTGACCTTTGATATGATTCCTAATATGACAGAAAATGCAGATCAGAGCAGAATCTTATTATTTAGGGGTTTTAGAATCTCTGATTACATTGTTCAGAGCATAAGGAGAGTAAAACTTAAGAACAGTGATTATACAGGGACTGTAAATATACACCATTTATGCTACATTATTATAAGAACGGAAACCTAGTTTTATTGCTTTTATAGGGAATGATTTGACTTAACCAAACACAGACAAAAATAAGAATCAAGCTATTAAACACATACCTACAATTTATTTCAGTGGGAAAAAATATATCCCAAACACAGAAAACCCTTCTGCTGCTAAAAAACCCCAACTAAAACAATAGCCTGACTTAGAGAGATGTTTCCAAACCACATCCATGTTTTTGTTGAGAGTTCAGTGCAGGTCTCTCAGCTATTCACAGAAATGGACAGTAATTTTGTGGTGTTATGTTAGAAGAGAAAGATAAAATTTCTACTGAAAAGGAAAAAAAGGCAGCTCAAACCACCGACATAGATCCTCAGATGTATCTTCCTTTGCCGCAGGGATGCTGAAACATTAAGTTCATGTTTAATGTATGGAAAGAGGATGCACAAAGTCCTGTACCTGCTGCTGGCAACAGGATTGCTGTGGTGTGAGGGATCACACTTCTTGGCTTCTAAGTCACCTTGATCCTTGTATAAACAATGCTGATGGTCTCATTCATTCATGATTTTGGTATTTTTTAATGACAGATTTAAATGGTTGCCCAATAATTTTAAAAGTTCTTCCTGCCTTCCTTCAATGACATCATTCCAATTTGCTTCTGTGCAGAAGTTACTGGCAAGTATAATTCAGCTGCACATACCGGAATCGCTTGTCCCAGAGAAAGACAACAGTTTACATTGACATTTTAAAAATCTTCCAAATGGCCCCACAGATCTGTTCTGTACACATGTTTATTGCTCATAATATGACAGAAAAAGCGCTGCAGAGCCACTTGGGGTTTTATTCATCTTTTATTCTAAGCAATTAACTTCCTGTTTTTATCACAGTACAGCTTCTCTTCCCTGAAATGAATCACTCCAAAAAAGATAAGGAGCATTAGGATTCAAAGCTGCCACTCATGCACACAGCTGTCGTTTTACTAAATTATATGAAACTTGCAAGTATTTCTAATAAAAAAACTCTAAAAGGCAACTTATTTTTCCTTGTACTGTTTTCTGCGCTTTCATTTGAGTTACAGCGTGTCGTGAGAGCCTGAGGAAGGCAATGGAGAAAAGAATCACTCCTCCAAAAAATCTCAGAGGTTTGTCTACAAACTGTGTTCATAGACCTGGCAGCATCTCAGATTTAATATTCTTTTCATCTGTCCCTAAAATTAGACAAGCACCGAAGTACTAAATAACTTGCAGTTTTCAGGTGTCTATCAGATCAGAAATGCCTTACACTAGTAACTCCTCTTCAATGTTAAGGCACTGAAGTTCACGAAACTTAAAGGTACTGTGAACAATTGTTGTATCTTTAACTTTAGGCCTAACAAATCCAACACATTGATCAGGCAATCAACTGGCTGTTGTACACAGATGCTAACTTACTCTAGGCACGTTTTATGATGCTTAACTAAAAAAAAAGACATTTCATCAAGCATTTGTATTTTCAAATAAATGTTTGGCATGGGTAAACATGGACTGACAACTATTTTGCTCAAAGCCTTTGAAAAGATTTAAAAATAATAGTCATGGAAGAGATAAATTAAAGAAGGGAATTAAAGTTGTGTACCATGCACAAAAGGCACGCTGTTCTTCAAAGGAATTTTGGCATGCATGATTTTTTTTTTTTTGGTGTATGGTTGTCTGGTATTTATTTTATTATCTCTTTTATTTTTTACACTACTTTTCCTTGAGCAAAACTCTCAAGCTTGTATGTTTGATATCAGGCTCCTAAATCAGTAGAGCAGATGCCCATTTACTTGCAAATAATGGCATATGTTAATTTTCTAACCTGTAGGGGTATTCACAACTTCAAATCAGTCAAACATCACAGACAGTAACAGTTGTTTTTACCTGCTTGCGGGGACATATGTTGTCAAATTTGATTTAATTAAAAAGTCTATGCAATCAAAACCAGCATGATGCATGACACTCTTGTGTCAGGATTTTTTTGCTAAGAAATGAGGATTCTGATTGACCATTTGTAAATTATTAAAAAAAAAAACAAACCCAAAAACTTCTCCAGGTTTTCCTGAGAAATAGTTCCTTCTCAGGAACCTTTTAACTCACATATTTTCCAAATAGATATATTTCTCTTAATTTGAAACACCTTATGTAGAAATCACTGTGAATTATTAAAATACACGATTTCTTGAAATAAAACCTTTCTTTTCCATCAAAACCACCTTTCTCCTGCTTTTGTTTAGTGAAAGTTTTAAAATGTTCATATTGTTCGACTCAAAGCTCCGTCTCTGGCACACCTCTATGGCTGAAAGTGAGACCAGCCAACCATATTCGCCCAGATCAACATCTAAGCAACTTCGCTGTTTGCCAAAAAGAGTAGTAAACATCCTTAACAGTTGCTAGAGATAAAAATAAAACATAATGAGAAATAAATGGACCACAAATGGACCCTATTTCCCAACTCTGCTGAAAAGCAGAGGGCAGTAGACAGGCTATGAGAAGAAATTTTCTTGTACTTTGTTCCAGGCAAGGCTGATCAGCCAGAAGATAATGAGCACTGGAGGGCATTATATATTAAATGTTCCCACTCCTGTTCATGAGAAGACAGCTCCAAGAACTGCAACCTGTTATTCCTGCCAGAAAGCCACAAAATATATAAAGAGGTAGAGAACCATCTCACCGGTGAGCACAGTCTTTCAAACACATTTGGTGGGCCTCAGGTAACATACTGTGGAGTGCCACTCAACAGTAACATGAAAAACATCAGGCTCCCATGGGTTGCCAAAACATGATCTGATACCGTGCATTCAGCCCTGAGGCTGTAGGTTCACTTCCTTAACTAAATATAACAGGGGCCATCTGTTTCTGACAACACCAGTAAAAAAGTAATTCCATTGATCTTGGCATTTGAGAGGAAAAAAAGCTCTAGAAGACTAAATATAATGCAAATGTTACTAGCTTAAGAAGTCCTTAATATGAGAAATGCACACATCCTATTCCTGGAGGCAATAAATCAAGTTGATTATCAATTTTCATTACTGCTCTTCCAGAGAAACTCCAGATTTAGGAAAGGCTTTGGGAAAGAAAGCATTTAGACATGTTACATTCCAGCTTATCCTGTCACAGAATCAGAGTGGTTGAGGTTGGAGAAACCTCTGAAGGTCATCTTGTCCAAGACCCTACTCAACCAGGGTCACCAGGAGTGTGTCCAGATGGCTTTTGAATATCTGCAAGGATGGAGATTCTATGATTCTGTGAATGTTACAGTAATGCTCTCAGGTCTGTAAAAATTACTTTTTTTTTAATTCCATGCTGAAGGATGTATTTTTATGTCTGTGTTCTATTTCCACTTTGCTTGGAGCGGGCATTAATCAGAAATACAAAGATGAAGGGGAAATGGATTCTCTTTCATCCGTTACACAAAGAATGATTGATTTAAAAAGCTTGATTTAAAAAGCATCTTTTTATAAGGTGACTCGTGTGGCCACGTTCCAATAAAGGCAATTTTCCCAAAACTTAACAACATAATTGTATAGTTATTAGAGACAAATGTAAAAATGTAAACCAGTTTGGTTTTAGAAATAAAACAAAGATGTGAACCCATTATGTTTTCAGGTTGTCTTTTGCCTCCAGAAAACAGCTGGATATGAAGCAACTACGAGACTGGAGTAATATGATGCAACTATTTTGGGACCTCATGTTTTCTTCTCTACATGGAAAACTAGGTATCATGAAATTCACAGGAAAACAAAAACAAAACATCATATTGAGTAACAGAAAAGAGATTTAAACAAACCTTTTCCTCTTGGAGCTGCTACTAATTCCTTTTCCCTATGTTAAAGGTTAGTCAAAAGGAGAACATAAGGAAATAAGATTTTGGTAGCCTGAAACTTTTTCTAAATGTTTAATCATAAAATGCTGCAATATAAAGTATATGTCACAGTTCAAAGAATTACTTTGAAAATTTATGCTCTGCTCAGTTTCTTGCAATTACCAATCTACTGAAAATAATCATAAGGGCTACAAATCTTGTCCAATGAATGCTTCTTTGGCCAAAATCCCTGAAAAAACATCAATAAAGTATCACAAATTTGAGATTTTTTTCCCCTAAAAACCACGTTAATCATTAATGGATTCTAACTGAGTATGAATGTTATAATGGAAAATTCTTCTGTGTTGCCTATTAGAGAACTAAGGAGGAATTATTCTTAAACTCTGCTAGTGCAAAATCGTTGTAAATGAAAGCCGGATTTACATCTTGTTAAACCACATAAAAAGAAAAGTTAAATATTGGTATATTTATTTTTCTTAAACTCACGAGGACAAGATATTAGTTTGTTGTTTTAGCTTTGAATTCAATTCAATGTCTTAAATGGACACAAACCAAAATTATAGATTCTTGTTGACTAACCACAAAAAACCGCTTTTCTTTAGGCAAAATTAAAGCATGTGGAAGAACTAAACCCTCTCTTTCAGTAAACAAAAACTGAACAAAGTTGTGCATTTCATTGGAACATTTTAAGTAGCAAATTTATAACATGATGTGACTTAATGAAGATTCTGCTGTTAAAGACAAAAATGCTGAGATGTTCAGATTAAACTTCTGCACACTGTTCACCTCTGAACACCTGAAGAATGCTGCGATACAGAAATACTGCTACTACAATTCCTATTTATTGAAATCAACAGGAAATTATATAAGCACACATTTGTGAAAATGGAATAGAGAAAACCACTGTGCCTTCACCTGATAAACTTCTATCTACGACGCAGCTGGTTAGAAATCAGCAGAAAAACAACAGGAAACGTGTATATAAAATAAAGACAAATCCTCCCATTCCATGACATATGAGTTTACCAAAGCAGTGCTCCTAAAATATCTTTGATGAGATAAGAATTTCTTTGGAACACACCCATGGTAAGAGCTGATTTTCTTGGATGAAAATGATCTGTTTAAATAATAGTATCTTGTGGCCAAATGGAAGGTCAGGGCTGTGCAAGAAATAGAACTGTGACTACAGACTACAGATGCTACGGACACTGGGAAACCTCTGATGTATTAAGGAACTTCAGGGAGAACAGATGGACATGTTTGGATCTGCTGAGCATTCGTGCTCCCCACTGAACTGTTTATTACCCTCAGGATTACAACAAAAGTCTAACATAGGAAATACATTTACAGGCATTATCTCCTTTCTCAGGGATAACAGGCACCTTCACAGTTTCATTTCAGGTAGCATTATGTGATGGAAGCCATAATGGAGATGTTACTCAATGGAAACAGTTGAAACTGCTTATTTCTGCTTTTGTTGTTAATGTGTGCTTAGGGAAACGTTCTGAAGTGCAAGTGTTTAATGAATGAGAGAAATGATGGGCTCTAACAAGTAATGCAGTGTGACATTAAAATAGCTTAAAAAGTTAAAGAACTCACCGATTCTTTTCTGCTCATAGTTTTGCTTTGGGAACGGGAGCGGGAGATTGTACTGAAAAAGGAATCCTTTTTTGATGCAGACAGGGGTGGAGATCCTGTAAATTCACGTCCTCCACACAAGCTCTCTATGCTTGGGGATGAGCTGATGTTTTTTGAGCTTTGGCCTGTAAAGCAAACACAAAGTAACAAAATAATTAATCAATGGGCAGTCTCTTCTCCCTCTAAGTATTTCCTTGTCTTAATTGACATTCACTGAGATTCACAGATAGCCCAACACAGAATGAAATGCTGAAGTGTGTCGGCATGCATTGTGAGACTGAAGGACTATTCTGACATACATGAAACTCAAGTTTTGTATCACAGAAAGATACTGAATCTTAATGTATATATAGATATATACACAAAGACACTACATATAGTGAGTATACATATATGATAAACAACATATATATACATATATGTATATAAAAGATGATCTCAGTATATATACTCCATTATGTCCATAGATTGAGGATCATCTTTGTGCAGCATAATGAGAAAAAGGACCATTTTGTAAAAAAAACCACCCTGATGTCCTCAACACTGGAAGGGAAATCCTTTTTCTCTCAATAAAACTATAAAACTTGGCAAAGAAAGCTAAGAGTGTCAGATTCCAAGAATGAGTTAGACACTGTGGATCTAGATGACTATATCTAGACTTACAATAGGAAAAAGTTAATTTCTGGCAGGAACCTAAGTTCTCACGTTTCAAATGTTCAGGCCATCGCTACCTAACAAAACATTTCGATGAAGTTTACTCAATAGTTATTTATTTTCATTTCATGCAGCCTTTCAAAAGAATCTAGTGTTGTCCACTCTCTTAGCAAAGACATCTGGCTAGGTGCCTGGGCTGCTTCACCATGACACGGTGTGCAGTCTGGCAGTCTTCAATAAGGACGATTTCTTGCACTCAAAGTCCACAAAGTGTTTTGAAATATTGAACTTAAAACTTTACTCCAATTAGCTCCAGAAGAAAAAAGCAATTAACATGTCAGTTTACATAAACTTTCATTAAGAAAATACTGCATTAGGACAGATGTTAGTTTTAAAAACCCCTGCAGTTAGATTTACAAGGAAGTCAACCCAGCACAATACAATGCATTTCTAGAATTTTCCTTTCTGAAAAAAGTAAAATAGCATGTACAACTACAGCTGCAGAATCCTCCCCTTTTCTAGTTTTGTTGGCTATTCTGTTGAGTCTATGTTCTCCCTTTTCCTTCCCTTTTTTTGGTGTGTTTTCCTGCTACCTTCTATAGCATCAAACGTGATCCACCGAAACTAATTCAGATGTCAGAGGTGCAGCTTCATCTCCTTTGCAAGGTTCTGACTGAATTTGAAACCACCTTCCTTGCAGATGCCAGTGGTTCATCCTTCTTTGCTCTGAGCTGCTCCAACCCTTTACACCAGTTTTACTCACAGAGATGTCACACAATATTGCATGTATCTTGCAATATATTTTGTATTTTGTCATTGTGGACGCACCACCAATTCTAAAAATACAAAACTAACTCCTTTTCTGGAGTGGGTTAGTCTCCCCTTCATCATGCACTGTGATCTTCCTCCATGATACAGGTTTCTAGAGAAATAAAACTAAAAGACAAAGAAATGAAAGAAAATAGAGATAGAAAAGGCTGCAGAAAACACAGAAATAAATCCATATTCAAATACAAAAGGAGACCAGCCCTCTGTTGAGATGAAACATTTTCAACAAAAGGCAACAACTAGCAAAATCTACTCATATAGAGCCATCTTAGTTCAGACTCTAAAGATTTAGAACAGAAACTGTCCTGAAAGCACTGTGGAAGTCAGCAGTGCCGTGCATGGCTACTTGTTGGGTGGAGACAAAGCCGGAGCCAAGTTGTCTGCAGCGTTTGACCTCTGCAGCATATATTGCACAGCTGCAGCACCATGAAACCAGCAAGCCCCGTTTTCTTAAGGGAAGAAATACAGATCTATTTAGAATGTCCTCTTAACAAGAGGAATGTTAAAAGTAAAGAGATTGAACTAGCAAATAATTAAAAAAATGTGACAAAACAGACTAAAAAGGACAAAATCCAAGATTCTCAGTGTTTCCTGGAAGAAATCTGGCATATAAACTGCTTTGCATCTTCTTCATTCTCTGCTGCCTTATTTTGCTCATCTTTCCCATGACTCTCCTACATTTTATCCTTCCTGTCTGCCTCCTCCTCTTCAAATCCCTCCACGTTGCCTCTTCTGCTTCTACAATTTCCTTATTCCAACATTTTCCTCTATATATTCTTTTCTTTCCACCAACTTAATTCAAGTGCATTATTACTGTTTCTTCCCAGCCCTCCTCTAGTCACTTATCACCTACCACTTAGTCTGAACAGCCTCCTTAAAGTGCAGGAGATGGAGACTGTAGATCTTGCTTAACTTTTGCCTTCACATTTTATAGAGAAATGGGATACGCATTAATCAGGTGAACATGAATCTCTAATTCTGTAAATAATTCCAGAGGTGGAAGAGGAGAAAACACTGCACAGCAAACAGGCATAATCCAGTCATAAGTTTTCAGATTTCTCGTGTCACATGGAAACACCATTATCCTTACAGTTGCCTTTATGTAAGGAGGGGACCTTTTATGCATTTTATAGTGGCAATTTACAATGTAGGTGTGGTTTTACAGTACATAGAACTTAAAAATAGTTTAGGAACAGGTGTAATTACATATTTTAACAAATAAAGCATTTATAAAAGAAATTCACACAGCTAAGCCAGGGCAGCCAATTTAAACAGTAAACATAAAAAAATCCATTTAGTGGAGAGAGTAAACTACAACGAAAAAATATTTAATAATGTGTAAATCAGACTAAATGGGCTCTCTTTTCCATTGTTATATTTAGAAGATATCTTCCACACAGGATCAAGATTAAAAGAAACCCAACAACAAATAAAACAACAGAACAATGAGCAATTGATGTTTTTCACATACTCCTCCATTGGATGGCCTATGTTAACCCACTATACCTGCAAATCAGCAGAACATGTTGTAAAATGTAATAGATAACATTGAGAGAGGGACATATTTGAGGAACCTGTGTTTGTCTTTCAGCTCCAAGGAAAAAAGGTCCAAAATATAATATGACATTGAAAAGACAGAGAACCATCTCTATGGCCACTACTTTGCTTACTAAACAGCTACACTTCAAAAGATGGATCACAGTTCAGAGGAATGGAACATGCAGCTACTTGCATGTAATGGAACTAAGATAGAGATTCAGTAAAACAGAAGTGATAAGAATATTCTTCGTGCATGCTTTATACCCAGCTAAGAAGAAAACTTAGGATGCCCCCAGTCCTTCTGCCTGAATAAGCAAATATGAGAAAATTACCATCAGCAAACATTACATTTTTATTCGGCTCCAACCCCATGAACACCACTGTGACTGTGGATTATTTGGGGATGTGATTAAGAAGACAGAAAGAACAGTACTTATGAATAACTACAGCGCGTTGCAAGTCATAAAGCAGAGTTCTTGGGTTGTAATAGGCTTTTCCAATTTCCAGAGGAGCCATCATTTTTACAACTGTAAAATAAGAAAGCTGAAAGACAAGACACACCAATCATAAATATTTTGCCTAATGTAACAGAAAAGCCACCTAGCATTTTCCTAACACAGAAGTTTAGTGGAGCCATTAACTGAAGTCACCACGTTTTAGAAGCCTTTCAGATGTGTGCACTGATTTCTGAGGCATTAATAACCTTCATGGAACTTTTAGAAATAACACTGTAGCACCAACGCAGAGATTTCAGGATGTTGGAAGGATTACACATAATGTCTGAATCACTGAATCAAAGTCCAGTTTTCCTTTGCCCATTCTATCAATTTCAGATAAATACATTATGCCTCCTTAGAAGAAGAGTAGAGAAATCTAATCTCTGATTATCTACTTGTATACCAGAAGGTCCTAAGCCCTATAGGAAACAGGGTGAAGAAACTCCAAGCATGGAAATCAAATGCTCATAAGGCACACAGAACAAGTAGCAGGAGTCAGAATACATTACTGTGCAGGATGTCTGAAAAATTATATATATGAACACTAAAATGCATAAATAGTTCACTGTAATGATGCACAGGATTTCATGAACTAAAAATATATCCACTTCTGAGGCAGAAAGAAGCAGCATTACTTCCATATGCTGACTTCTAATTGGCTCACTACATGCTTGTTGCTAAAGATCCTGGGGCTGGCCCCAGGGATACAAACGAGCTGTCTCACAAACATTTGGAAAACACATGGATGTGGTAGTGGGAAAAGGACTAAATTGTTAGTATTGCTGGCAGGGCAGAGGGTGGAGACACGCAGTGTCTTGAAAGAAGGACAATTTAAATATAATGTGATCAATAAAAAGGACTTGTAATAAAGCGAAAGATGATGAGAAGAGCGGAGAAGACTTAAAAGGCATGAAAAGCAAGATGCAAGTTTGAGCTAAGTTATAAAGGAGATAATCATGCACTTTGAAGGTCTCTACTACAACAGAGAAAAAGTTGTAGGAAGATGCACAAAAAGCATACAAAACTCATGGTTCATTCTATTTGGCTCCTACAGAGGAAAAGAACAGCTTTCATAGCTATAAGGAGAGTAAGGACAAAGATACCAAGAAGAACAGAAGGAAGGCACGATCTATAATTCAAAACCATTCACATGTGCTCATCTATTACTTTGTATTTGCCACAGTCAGGATGGAGAGTATTAAAATTTGCAAAAGGAATGATGCGAGTTTTATAAAACTTTTAAACTTCAGATAAATTAGTTTCCCTTTTTCTCCCACACTGAAATTGGAACAAAGGCTTCCAGTACTTTGAAAATGTATTCAAACCATCTCATCACACAAATCTGAATGCTTATTATTTCAGGCCGAGGGAGGTAATTTCCTCTTTGGTTGAGTGCATTAAAGTAGATGTTCAACTCAAAATACCTGCCTCAAACAATAGGGAAGTATCAGAGAATCACAGAATCTAGGTTTAGTTTGGAAGGAAACTGAAAGTGCATCTATTTCCAACACCCTGCCATGAGCAGGGACACCTCCCACTTGACCAGGATGCTCGAAGTCCCATCCAACCTGGCCTTGAACACTTCCAGGAAGGAGGCATCCACAACTCGCCTGGACAACCTCTTCCAGTGTCTTACCACCCCCACAGAAAAGAATTTATTCCTCATATCTAATACAAATCTACCCTTTTTCAATTTGAAAACTTCCTCCCTAGTCCATACGCAACGTGCTCTTGCAAAAAGCCCCTCCCCAGCTTCCCTGCGGGCCCCCTGGAAGGGTCCTGTGGGTCCTGGAAGGATGCTAAAAGGTCTCGTCGGAGCCTTCTCTTCTCCAGCCTGAGAAACCCCAGCTCTTTCTCCCTGTCTTCCTAGGAGAAGCAACACAACCAGAAGAGACACTGATGATCCACTCGCCCCACATGACAACGTGTGAAATGGACTACAACGCACAAAGCGAACACGGGGTTTCTACGGACGCTGGCGCACAGCGAATGTCGCTGCAGGGAGCGGCGGAGCGAAGCCGCCTTTTTTGTTTTTCTCCCGACACAACAGTGCCACTCGGTGGATGGACAACGAATGGAGACACCAGGCATGGACAAACCTGCGGGGGTGGCCGTGCAGCCGGCGGGCAGGGCTGCAGGTGCAGCAGCCGTAGCTGGGAGGGCAGGGGGGTGCTGCCCGGCGCCCGGCGGCCCCACCTCGCCTGGGGAACAAACAACAGCGTTAGGTCTGCCCAGCCAACGCAACTCCCCCAGCAAAGAGCTGCGGTTCTGCAGGGGGTTTCCAGCTGGAAGAAGACCCTGCTTCAAACACAAAAGGACGCTGTAAGAGGGGGGAGTGAGAGCAGGCAGAAAGAAATGAGCAATCGGTGCATTATAAACTGCGTTCGGACCTGTGCAAAAAAAGTCTTGTAGACTGGTAGGATTAAAATCTGAAATAAAATAAAACAATCAACCCCATTTTGTTTCTGGTACTTCATACTGACAGCATCATTCTGCTGGTTTGGGAGCATATATTTGTACTGTCAACAAAATTGCACAATTACTTAATAGGTATATTCATATTTTAAAAAATAAAGTTGTTAACCTATATTTTATTTCTTTCATTTTTGTTCAGTTCCAATGTCACTAAGGACAACTTCTTTTTCCTTCTGAAAAAGCATACTCATTTTCTAGACATAGCTAATACATAATTCTAAATACAGAGATAACTTCTTTAGGGCTTATTTGGTGACTGTGGAAATTCTGTTCGTGTTACAGCAAATACTGCAGAAGTATCAACTCCTAAAAGCAAACAGTAATCTGGAAACTCTTTACATAGCTGATCACAGTTTTGGCAGAGCTTTACCTTCTAACTGGTCTACTAACGTGTCCTTGTGGTCAAGGAGCATTCATATCACAAGCCCTTTGGGCTTGAAAGGACCTAGAAGGAAACCTGTATCCAGCACTATAAGGGAAGAAGTGAAAGAGAAATGCTTTTTTTTGTAGGAACAAGCTGATATTTGGTAATCAAAGAGTATCTACTTTCTGAATGCTCAAAAATCCAATGGAATGAAAAGGGCTACAATTCTGTTTTTTTCCGTATTTTTTCAGTATCAAACTCAAATAACAATGAACTCTAGATCTGAATTTAACCTTTATGCCAATGATTCCTTCATTGCATGGGGTCAAGAGAATATTTTAATCCCTTTTCCATTAGCTGGCTGCCTTGCAAACGTAATCAGTAATGATACCCAATGTTCTTCTGTGCTGAGGACAGGCAGAATGGGATTAATATATTATTAGGAGGAACTGAATTCACAATTAGGTGTCTGGATACTTTGTTCAACTGTGATTTGTGATGTTGAAGACTCATCTGGAATTACAGACTTGTAATTACATTTCTTTTTCTTATTAGCCTGCTATTTTTCAATTTACATTATCTAAATCATATAAACTTTTTAAAGAAATTCAGCAAGTACCAAAACTTCAGAGTGAGAAATAATTACTACAGATTATGTAAACTAACTCTCCCTCGCCTAGATCACAGCACAAGCTACCCCTGGAGGTGGCAGCAGGAATGACACCTGTCACTGCTGCCGGTTTGTGAGTGGGAACTGTCTAAACAGAGTTGCTAAAGCTGGGATAGGATTATTTTGCCAGTCCCGCAAGATATTTTGTTACCAAGGGCTTCTTCACACTTAATAAAAACTAGATCAGGCAATTAATTTACTCTCTTCAAACTTACAACCTTCTACATATTGATTCAAATTACCAGAACTACTTGAGCATTCAAAAGAAAAGTGTAGTAAGATAAGGCAAAAATTGGTAACTTCCTTTACTGTTTTGATGCCTCTGAGATTTGCAGTGCTCTGGCCTGCTATACCGTCCGGCTGAGCATCTGTGAGTGTTACATCAATTGGAAGTGCAAATGTCTATCCATTTAAATCCTAAATCCGTGCCTCTGCCCTACCTCAGCTAAATAAACAAGCTCCAGGAGGTTGAGCGGAGCTGAAAACACAGGGAAGAACAGAAATGTAAGAAAACTAGTGATAGCCATTCAGTGACCTGGGAGCTTTATAGTTACAGACCACACCAAATTGCTTTTAGATACCCCAAAGCAAGAGTGAAAGTCAGAGTCTGAAAAAAAGGCAGTGCAAAAGGTAAAAAGGCACTTTAAAAAGTTCAGCACAAACAGGAGTGGAACAAGACCCCTTCAGGGTATGGACATATCCTAAATCCTAATGCCTGGAATAGAAGTACCCACAATTTTTCAGAGAGGCTGTACGGCACTTTCTTAAGGTGGTGATACTGTTGTCCTTTACAGAAGCTATTTTCACTTTTAAGGTGTGATGGATGGTGCTGCACTGTTTACAAAGATATCTGCATCATGCTTCAAGAGGGTCTTTCTACCTTGTGTCTGACACGATGTCACTGCAAATAGGGATTTTCTTTTACTAAGCTATTCCTACATTTAAGCTTCAGAGAGAATTCACTGGGCAACCTCTAAGAGGCTTTATTTTTCCATTGCCATATGGGTGTCTCTTAAAAAATACAAGTTATAGCACTTTCAAATGTAGTCAACTGATGTCACTCACAATTCCTATCCAACTACAGCCAATATACTGGTAACTGTACAGACTGGGAACAACAAGCATGCCACTAAAATGTGAAGCAAAACTCACTGTCATCTCAACTGATCAAAAAAAGAGTATTTACATTTTCTTGCTTTTAAATTCAAAAGCTAACAAAAGAGCCTGTCCAAAATTGTGGAAATTATTTGTCCCACATCTAATTTTACTTCCACTGATGTAAGCAGGATTTGCATCATGGATTCAAACAGGGTTATACATGGCAATAGTAACTACAAACCAAATGAGGCCATTGCACAGCAGAGAAATCATTGTGTTTCAGTTTCATGTTTGCACAGTGTTGGGAACTGTAAAATTCTTGCTGAAACAGTTTCTGAGATTTTTGTAGGTTTCAGAGAGAAGCTGCACATCTGGATTTTGCTAAGCCACTCTACTGGCCCTTACAAAAGTGTCTCCATCTCTCTGCTTGAAGACAACAGCTGTGCTTCTGAATTCTGCTCCCTCAGTGTCTGCTGAGGATGTGATGCATCATGAAAGGACTTACTAGGGACCACATGGGTCAGGACACCAACTTAAGTTACAAAGTGTTATTTCCCTTCTGTTGCACTTTCAAATTTGGTAAAAATATGATGCAATACTATGTTCAGGACAATGAGCATGAGACCTCAAACTTATAACCGTTCCCTAGGATAAGTAGCTAGAGGCAGCAGATCCAGTACCACTCTTCATAATCCTTGCAAAGAACCCACTGTTGTCAGCTGTCTGAAGATGAAATGCAGTAACACACCTTCAGCCTGGCAGAGTACAGGAAACAATTACCGAAATTGAGCTTGTGACTGTTGGTTGAATAAACTGTCCTTCAGAAAGACAAAAACAAGGCTCAAGAAAAAGAAGTAGCATTTACCAAACAGAGAAAGTGCACAGGGCCATCAGAAATCATTAAAAGGCAAATACATGCTATTGTTCAAGTAACTTCTCAAATGAGTGCCACACATTCTAAAGGGAATAAGATTTAGTTTATTAAGAATTACTCTGTTATTGATCTAATTTCCTTCACTCATGTTTAGTGAATATTGTTATGCATGGGATTTGTGCCAATAACCTGAAAAAAACCCAAGAAATTAGAGTTAAAAATGCCACACGTTTCAGCTTTACCTTTGCCCAGCTGAACTGGCATGCTTTCGGACTTCAGCATCCTTTGCTGCTGGGCCTGGTTGTGGTGCTGCTGGTGGTGGTGCTGCTGGTGGTGGTGATGCTGGGGGGCTTCTGCTGTGCTTCTGATGGGCATTGCAGAGGGAGGAAAACTGCTCCCGCCAGCAGGAGCACCCACAGCCCCACCTGAAGCCATAGCCGGAGCTATGAGCTTTCGGCCAAAATTCAGTAGGCTGTTGGAGACTTTATTAATGTTCAGTGGGGCAGCCTTAGCACTAGCCCTGAAAAAAAGAAGAGGAGAAATAATCACATCCATGTCAATGTTTTAGACAGACACGTTCAGGGGAAAAAAACCCAAGATCTGAGCATTACAAAGGTGTTTTACCGCAGCTGCACTGGAATATACACAGGAACCACAGGGACTGCACGTTGTGAGACTTTTTCCCAGCCAGTGGTGGACCAATTTTTTTGGCCCTTTCTTCCTGAAAAATGCAGACTGAATGCAAACAAAGCAAGTTTCTACCAATTTTCTTAATTTTTATTTTTAAATGAAAAAAAATTAAAACGTGACACAAAGCAGTCCGGGCTCTAAAGCATCGAAAACTTCATAAAACTGACTTTTTGCACTTCTTCTTCACGCATTTACTTCTGCTAGATTCAATTATCTTAAATGTTTAAAAATAACTCGAACCCAAACATTTCTTTCAACAAGCAAAACTAACATTAGACTGTATTTTTTAGGTTGGCACAGCTAGATATCTGTTGCTTTTACTTCACTTTTTTCCAGCCTAGGCATTTCAAGCCAAGTGCTTTTTAACAGGAATCCTGATTTCAAAAGTGATTTTGGCTGCAGAATGTTTTCAGGATATAACACATATAATGGATCATGATCCTTATCATTGCTACTTTTTATTTTTAACTGCAGTGGCTATTTAATTCACTTCAGTTATATGCAACATTAAGAATGAGGAAACTGTTGAACCATTTAATCTGTCTAAAATAAAGAAGCAAAAAGGCTTCTAATTCCCAGTAGAAGTGTTCACATAACTCAGCCATCAGCAAAGCTATTCCTATTTGTTCATGCAATATTTTCCTGTTTTATAAAATGCTTGAAACACCCTTCACAGAAATATATCACAGTCACAGCAACTTTTCCACTCCTGGGGTTTTAGTTTACTGATCTTTACTTCAGCAACAGAAATAGCTGCTTTTTAAAAATGTGAAGAAACACATATAATTAAAACCAACACAATCATTGTCCTGGGGAAAAAGGAATTTTGCAATTTTGGGGGGATGTTTAACTAAAATGAATTTACAAATTAATTAATATTTGTGACTTGTAACTTGTGCAGACACCTGGAAAAGTAATTTTCATTATGCTTTTCTTGGAGTTTCCATATTTGTCTCCAGATACGTTTTTGTTTAGAACACACAACATATATGCTTGCACACATATAGAACATATCCAGAAAATAACAACAGCTGAGTTGTTTAGACTCAGAATAGACATAGTTAAAATGAGAGAAAGAAGAAGAAAGTATGTGAGCCTTTACACTCATGAGATAGAGCCCCGAGCTGTATGGGGCCCATCTGCCATACACTGGTGATGAAGAAAGACAACATGTAGCATTTTTTAGGAGGAACAGCAGCACAGAGACTGGCATAAAGTGTTCCTTCACAATTGATTGCTGAATAATGATTAGAGGATGTTTCTGTGTCTCCCCATTTTATTGATGCTGCCAAGACTACAAAGTCTTTCTGTAGCCAACTGAGAATGCCTGACAGTCACTACAAAGAAGGCATTTTCAGAGCTATAAAGTACTCTTGCAGAAGTCCCAAATGGTTTCAAAAGCAACATGAATAGGTCCTAGTGATTTCAAGAAGAGGACATGGTACAGTGTTTATTACTATTAAATTTTACTTTGCTACTACCTAGCAGATTCAGTTATTAATCAGTTTCCCCAGGTACTGCAGACACTTAAGAAATAAAAAGAGATTTTTCTATTCCATCACATATATGTGGCACCAGAAAAGGCACCACAGGGACTTTAACGTCTTCTCCATTCCAGAAAGAAAACTAAGATTGTAGCTTTGAAGGTGGAAGAAGAAACATCAAATGCTGCCCCAGCAGATACCAGTCTGTTACCAACAGTTTGCAATGAACTACATCACCCATTTTAGGGGTCATACCAGTAATAACCTGGTTGAGATTCAGAATGCAAACTTCAGTGTATTTGGCATATTTTTTCCCTCAGTTTACCAAAACTAATCATCAGGATTGGGGTGGTGTACATTACTCTAACATGCCTGAAACACCTCCTTAGAAAGAAGATAATGGCTTGCACACTGAGTGTGTTGTCTCTAGGTTTAGAGCCTTGATGATTAGTAAAAAAACCCTTGACTTTGCACAAAAAAATTTATTTACTGGAAGTCAATCTTTTTCTCTGACAGATTACCTATGCAAGAAAGCCACTGGATACTTTGGACTAACCGCATCATTGGAATCACAATGGTCCACAGACACAGGAGACAAAGGTTATAGAGAGGCTTGTGTATTTCTGCCCACCAGCTTTCTTTCTTGTTTCTTTTCTCCAACTATATTTTGCCTAATAAAAAAAAGTAGGTTTTTTTCCTTCCACACTATTTAATTTACTGCTTTGACATGTACGTAGAACAGGAGAAGTTAGTTTATTTGCATTTTTCAGATGATTGGAAAGAGACTTTTTGAGAAATTTCACTTTACAGGAACAATAAACACCAAAAATCTTCTTTAAGCTGTTACATCTGAAATACGAATGAAAAAAATGCTTTCAACAATAATGTGTAATAATGTTATATAATTATTTGAGAATTAGAAAGGATACTAATTGCACCTCCTAATACTTATGTGTGATTTGGCACAGCTAGAAACTAACACTGCTAATGATCAGGTCAGAACACGTACACATACATGAAAAATAAATAATGATGCTATATGAATTTCTTGTCAAGAGGTGACAAAAATATTCTGAAGTAAAATTTACTGTGCAACTTCTCTGAGTAGCAACTTCAGAAAATGAACAATAGAGCGGTGCTAGATCTCTGGAAGAGGTACTTTAAAACTGAGCTGAAGTTCAGGAAAATACGAATGCATCTATTTCTTACCATTTAACTATCTGATATATTAATGCAAAGGATGATTACAGCCATTAAACGCAGATCAATGTCTACATTTGAGCCCTCTAAACATACCAGACATGCACAACAATTACAAGAAAAATGCCGATTGATTATGTTGTAGAGTGATCTGCAGATGCATTTAAAAGTAAGGCATCAGTTTAAAAATATGAGTATCAAGGAGACGTGAATTCCATCTATGAAGCAAACAATTTTGTTTCATCACAATAAGCATCATTGACCTTGACTGTGAATGGTGTATTTTTAAACTAGCAGTAGAAAGATGATTCAATCTCTGCAGTTTTCTAGGATGAAAATGTTTTGTTTTAAGCAAGCCTTATTCAAAGGCATTTCTCTCTTCAGTAAGTAGCCACTATAAGAGATGAGAGACAAATATATGAATATGATGGATTAAAAAGTCTTATATGCAATAAAATAAGCAATATATATTAGAGAGTTGCCAAATATTTTCAAAATATCATTGATTCTGTAGAAATACAGATGAAAAAGACCTGGTAGCTGATCTAATTCATCTCTCTGCTCACTGTAGAAACGTTTCCTAATGTTATATCTTTCAGTTCTCTCTTTAGTCCAATCTAAAACAGATTTACCACATTTGACCTACTCTGCATGTTCCTGTGTTGAGATAAATTTATCTGGGTTATTCCTCTATCTGAATTATTCTAAACAATTTCCCCTCTCCTTTGGTGTGCATCCTGTATGTAGGTGTGCAATGATTTTGCATTCTTACACAGGTTTAATGGCCATTTGGTTCCTTGGAATTTAAGTTTCCAATAGGTGTCAATCTTGTTTGGACTTCATAATTACTAGGATTATTTTTTTTCCCCCAAATTCCTGAAATGTAATTAATTTTTCAACTACAGGCAACTCTTGAGAGCATTAAAAAAAAAAATAAATAAAAAAATTCAATAAATGCAACAGAATGCAATAATTTTTGACATAGCCTGTTTTAAAAAAATAATTACCCAGCTTTAAAGTAAGAGCTTTTTAATCCACTCCATTCAAATTTTAGCTGGCATTCATTGTAACTGACTTAAACAGAATTTGACAGAAGTGCAAAGCTCTAAAAGCCAGCAAGTTCCTATGAACCATCAGACATGGTATATGGCTGGGGCCACATGCAAGCCAAGAAACTGCCTGTGACAGTAGAAACTGAAGCCAGGGGTTACGTCTTGGGCTGGCTTGCCCCATGGCCACCAGCAGCCACCACCCATCAGCCATGGGCACCCACATTGTGACCACTCAGTTGGGGCACAGGCACCTCTGCACTTGTGACTACCAGATAAAAGGAATTTAAGCAGTATTGATACAAAATGTTTCTAGAACAAGGGAGGAATGCTGCAGAAAGGTTTCATAAAAATTACTTCAAACTGGATTTTTATTAATTCAATTTACAGCTTCTGGTACATGGATACTCCAGGCTGTGACTAGACGCATTATCAGAAGTAGTTCAGCTACAGAACTCACACAGGCAATGTTCTACTCCACTTTCACTACACCTGCCACTGCATATGAATGTCCTCAGCCTTTAAAAAAAGCCAGCAAGCTGACTACAAAGCTATCTGTAAAACTTTCACTCTTCATGTAGTAACCGGCAAGGTAAAGATTCAAAATACAGGTAATGAAATAAACACACCTGCTTCTAATACTGCTTATTTAATTCTTGTTTGGGATAAAAGCTACTCATGAAACATTTTGTTTAGGTGAGATCTTAGTTCACTGAAAACATATTCAGAAATAGCTTACCGGGTCTTGTTCACCAAGTCTGCTCCACGTGCTTTGTAATAATCTAGATTTTGTTGGAATTGGTGAGTCACTGGTCTTGGATTTCTCTTTAAAAAAAAAAAGAAAATATTTTTTTTTAAAAAATTATACCCTATTGGAATTTTCTGAGAGATTTAAAGCAGAGACAAGAAGTATGCTCATTAATGACAATTAGAAATTTAAAGCATATTTTTTTTCCCCAGTATCTTGGTTTCTCAAGGTGGGAATGCCAGTTGCATGTAAGTGAAGTCTTAAATTACTTAAAATACTACCAAGTGTTACCAGTCAGTCCACTGTGCTCACAGAAATCAAGTGTTCTTCCACACAGTGATGGGGCTGTTGGATACAGGTAACAATTCTAACTAGATCAATAATTCTTCAATAAGTTCAGATATGGATCTGCTTTCTTCCTTTAGCTCAGGTATAGAATTTTACCACCTCCCAGATAAAGTGATATGTTTTTAAAGAAGACAGTAATAGCAAGGAGAAACTATAGCTGACATTTTGAACTGAATACATCATTAGCAGTCTTAGTAAAGCAACAAATTCAACTTAGTGAGACACTGAACACTGTCACTAGATGGCACACAGAGCCTTTCTTCTCTCCAAATTTCACTCTACTCAAAACAGAGGCCACAATAAAGAACTGTTGTATAATAAAATGTATATGATTAATATTGGATCCAGAAGCCACTTGCTAGTCTTCACCTCTGCCACCAGGAAACTATTCCACTGAAGCACGCTGCCTTCAGTAGTTCCAAATTCATCCTTTTTGATCTAATAAACACTGGACATCACATATGCATGAAGTATCCTGATTGAATAAATGCATCCTGAAGGACATTATTTGGAGGGTGAATTAAATATTTTTAAGGAAAAAAGTTGTCATACAGATGAAACGAAAACAACAGAGAGGTACAGAGAGGCTCTTTGAAAATATATACAAATTAGAAGAAAAATAGCTTAAAGTAGCTAATTTGTAGCATAAGAGAAAAAAAAAATACATTTCTGCATAATGATCAGATATATTGTATAAAATAGAGGTAAATACTTTCCAAGTATTTGCTTTAAAAGTTTATTCATTCATATGCTGTTGCCTCTTATTCTGATCTGCCCTTTTAAGTTCTGCTAGTAGTAAATATAGTTTTAATGAACTACACAATGACCTTTTTAAAACAGTCGTTCACAGGTACATTATATTTAGTATATTTAGTACATTACATATAGTCATTCACAGAGTACATTGTATTTTTTCTGGAGTCAGTTTGCAGCTGTTTCAGTTTCACATGTTTTACTTTTGTCTTCCTGATTTCATAGACTGGAATATCCACAGTCTTATCCTCTCCTTTTCCACATAACTGCAGACAAGCCTCCATCCTTGGAAACCTTGTTTTTGGAGGAGGATATAGCAGTTGCATTTTAAAGACCAAAATATTGCATTTGCACAAAAGGAGAACAGAAGATTTAAAGAAGTAGGAGATACCAAAAGCCAGGATGATTTCTGAGGTCAAATGTCAGGATGGGGATTTCCAGATAATTTCCTGCAGACTTAATCTTGTATGAAATATCTCATTTTCTTTCTTCGGAAACACATTAAACACTTTAAAAATATGTCCTGTTTGCAATGCTCATTAAAAAGTGAAACAACTAAAAGCTATTAGACAAGCATTAAAAAACCCCTCATCTATCCTACCACCCACAATGTAATGGCCGCTCTACGTTTTTCTTCTCCTGTTACAAGAACAATATTTGCATAACTCTACCCATTCATATGGCTTGTAAGTCAGTCCTCATCAACTGACAGCAATAACAATGAATCAGCTTTAGTTACTATTGCTCTAGTTTGGTAATTCAATGCATTTCTATGATAATCAAATCCAAACTGACGTGATGAGGATAACTGATGGCTCTGCGACTACTCTGTGAGTAATCAAACAGTGTAACTTTTCTCTTGTGAATTAAGTAACTTTTTTCTTTACGTGTCTTGATGACCATTTAAACCAGTCGCAACACTAGAGGTGATTAAAATAATGGGCACTTCTAAGTCAGAAGACAGCCCTTTGAAAAATTGACATTACCAGATGTTAGCCAGTTTTGCCATTTGTTTCAAATAACTCAGCATATATTTTAATCTAAATTTTTCTTTAAAAGAAATTACATTTCTTTTCCCCTACCCAATGAATAAATAAAAAATATTGTTACACATTTCTTGAGAATGTAAAAAAAAAGTATAAAAAAATCATGTGGAACAGTATCTTGAAACATACTTATGCAGAAACGACAATTCCAGACACTAAAGGCTGATATACTGTCTAAGCACTTAAAGCCATTAATAGGAATAATGATCTAACTTGAACATATGAATGAGGCTCAGGCATTACTTTCACAGGGGCCTATTGAAATTCCTATGAGGCTTAAAAGTATCAAAGGAAAAAACAGTTTAAAGTACTATTACATGCAGTGGAGAAGAAAAGCCCTCAGAAAAAAATGCTGTTGAAAAAACATTAGAAATGCAAGACAGTAAATATCAAGGGTTACTGCTGCAACTCCTTTTGTAAAACTACAGAGATATTCTTTCGGAAAATTCCATTATTTAAAAAAATCAGCCTGACATATATGTTACCAGACAGATCTGTGAAGTATAATCACAGAAATTTTACATACTTCTGAAAACCGAAATTCAGACTGCAAAAACTATGGTTTTAAGAATATTATGACCTTTATGTCACTGTGATTGTCCTTTGAATTTTATATTCTTTTTAACCATTTCAGTAAGGCAAATATAAGAATCAGAAAGGAAAACCTATACAATGACAATGTCACTTCCTTTTGAATCTTAAGCTAATTCTCCTCTCTAAGCATCCAATTTGAGCTGTCCCCATTGTTGTCGATCCTGAGTCCAAGCGTAACAACCCTATATTATATTCCATGTATTAGGATTGAAGACTTAAACAAATGTATTGACAGCAAAGCACAGCTCTGTTGATTAAAATATTTGCAGTAACCACATTTCTTTCCTACACAGTAAAATTTAGAATGATCTTAATTATATCTTTAATTACTGAAGCAAGTATGGTTTTTCCTTTACTTTCTCTATTTATGTAAGAATTTGACTAGTACCTCAGATAAAATCTTTTTTCTTATAAGGATAATGTTAAAATAATAGTGAAATCAACACTTAAAATCAGTAGTTTGTGAAAACTGTGAAAAGAAATTGTGTAAGGGCATTATACAGATTATTACATTTATCTTTTTCTCCCTCTAAGGAAAGAAGAGCGCAGAAATTGCAGAGAAAAGCTGCCGGTGCCAATACTGGAAATCCCTCCTCCCCACACCAATCTGTAGGACCAGTCTGCTGGTTTTAGAATTCTTCCAATCTTAATTTCTACCTAGGGCATGCTTAGTTTCAAGTGGCAGAAAATGCCTGATTTATACTTTTAAAAGAATAATGTACAAACATTCATATACAGAAGCACACATAGAAATTCATGTGGTTTTGGACTTCACCTCTTCATAGTGTATTAGCCTCAGCCCGAAGGGAAGAGATGCCTTAAAATGTTGCAGGTCTCTGAGGTACTCCTGCCTCTGAGCCTTTATTTTCCTAAAAGATGCTCCCTCTCACTTGCCTGCTTAACCCCCCTCCCACCTCCTTCTGAACCCAGCCACCACCAGACTGACTCAGTCCAATTCCCACAGCTGGCAGGAGGTTCTCAGGGACTTTGTCTTTGGCTTTATTCTCCTCCAGTGACAAGGGGCTGAGTTAAGTTATACTACCCTGTCTTTTCCTAGGTGGGGGGCTGAGGTTGGGGTCAGAATCCCACCAAACACAGCAGAGGTTCCCTAAACTTGCATAAAAAGCTGAAAAGCAGCTCCCACCAGCTAAGGATCGTGCTCCATATGCTCCAATTCCCTCGTATAACCCTTTTCCTCCCCGGTCTCTGGAGATGTATCGTGTCATGTTACCCACAGAGTTGATACGATACAGCAAAGACAAGTCACAGGCAGACTGTTCTGCAGCACACCAGGAAAACCTGGTTACTGCTGCAACCTAACATCTCACCATCTGAACAGACATAATTTGTAAAAGTTTACATGCAGGTGCAAGCAGAGGAATCTTTACAACACTCTTTTTTCACTTCTTTGTTGTGGTGTTTCCTTTTCCCTCTCCTCAGTATTATTAACAGGAAAAAAAAAGAACAAAATACAATTTTGCACAAAATCTGAAGAGTTAACAATGAAAAAAGATTTTCAATATGTCTAATGAAAAATGAGACTTATTTTAGTGAACATGCTATTGCCTCAATGCCAAGGGAAAAGCACTCGTCATTAGAGAAATGAATTGCTCAGCTGTTTATAAGCAAAAAGCTCTGGGGGAATTTCTCAAGGCCCAAACCACAAAGCATTGCAGGGTTACACAAACATATGTTGCAGGTGTTTTCGGGTAGACAGGTGGGAAAACCTCAGCTACTGAAAAATACTCCACTTAATAGATTGTATCTGAAACTAGATAACCTAAATGCAACAGAGAAAGCCAAACGAAACAGCAGCTATGTATTACATGAACATGCAGCAATAGGCTCACCAAAATAATAATCTCACTAGTGCCAAACAGGATTTTTTAAACTATTTTTTTCAGTATATTAAACAAATGCTGCCAAGCATATATTTTTTTTTTCCAAACAAATAATATTTTAAGCCTAAACCAAAGAACAGACTGAGCTAAACATAAATGAAAAAGGAGAAAGATAATCATGCAGTGTTGTTCTTTTTATTTAGATATTTTTAAGGAGTGAGTTTGCTTGTTTTTTCTCCTCTGTAGTTGACTGGGCAATATTGGATTTTTTTGCAATTCTCGTATAGCCTAAAACATTTTTTGTATTAAAATGCTATGTGACTGGGAGGTCAGCAAAATTTTAACTTTTCCTTCATCTATGCTTCTTTCTCTGATAAAGATGACATAAATGTGGCAAAAATCTGGACTGGGAACAGTGCTGAAATACAGCAGCTTAGATGTGGATAAGGTGCACAGAGAATTTCACCTTTACTCTTTTTATTCTTTTGTCAGGTATCCAAGCAGCTGTCTCCAGTCTGAGTAGAATGATACAATATAAGCAATGGCTTAACATTACATAAACATACAAAAATATTTTGGGCACTAAACAACCAACCCACCAGAAACTCTAGAGTGCCCAAAGCAAATGCCACTCCCCGAAAAAAACTTTACTTTCACCTTTCACCTTTTCATCTTCCTCCTCTCTAATTATACCTTCTGCAGAACACATAAGCTGCTGGAACAAAAGGTATTCCATCCACCTATGAACCACTGAGTTAAATACTTACTAAAAAGAAAAATAAAACACCTGAGAGACATTACAGGACATGATGTGCTATTGCCACTTCTAAAGGGGTTATAGGCCAATAGCAAAATACTATATCATATGTTAAAAAAACCCCATAGGTTAACAGTCTGCATCTATCAATCCTATGTATGAAAGTAGCACAACATGATGAGTATCCTGCAAGGAACTAATAAACCTCCTTTAATCACAGGAGTCAGGAGATCCGTGCACTAATACTGGCATTGGCAAAGGAATACCATAATCCTCAAACTGGGAGTAACGCTTCCTGTTTACATTTTTCAGAAAGATGCTGCTCAATTGCAGAACTCGTTATTTACAATGCAATAACAGCATGAAGAACTATCATATTTAATTGTTTCTGAAGAAAATTAGGGAGTGCTTTTTTATTTCCCCAAAACAACAAAAATCCCAGAAAGAACTGAAAGGGAAAGAAAATTCAGTTAATTGGGTCAAGGCAGGAAGAAACCTCTGAAACTTAGATCAAGCTGAAATAAATTATCTCCAGTTTTTTTACATGACAACCCTCCATTCCCTTAGCAACTAAAAATTTCAGACACCAGGAAGATTTTTTAAATATTGTGTGTTATGGTCTGTTTTTAACTTCATACACACATGCTTTCTCTCACATGGGCATTCTATGACAAGAGATGAAGGAACAAAACAAAAAAAAAAGACAAGTGAGATTTAAAAATGCTTCAGTGACTTAACTGAAAGAAATGTCTAGTTGTGTATTTTGGCTTCTTGTTCTCAACTGATTGGAATGCCTTTTTTTTTTTTTTTAAATTTTATTTATAGTTTTAAAGCCTATTGCATTTTAACAGGTAGATCAAATCCTACCAAATCAGCTTTTATTGATATTCCAGACAAAAAGACTCCAACCTGCCAACATTCAAGTTCATAACCTGCGTAAAATCCCCATCTTGCATCAACAGGATAGCTTAAGTACCTTTTAAATCTGCCTCTTAATTTAGTCACCTATTTTTCTGCTGAACCCTTGGTTTCAAGAAGTAAATTAACTAAATCGCGAGTTATAAATCTGACAGTCTTCAGCCCTACCCCATGACAGATTTATGCTCTGGCATCTTACAGCCCCGCATGGTTAGGAACAGGAGTTTTACAACATTGTGGAGGAAAGATCAAGGCTTTTGAAAAGAATAAAGAGCAAGCCTTGCTTTAAACCCTGGAATGCTCCAAATTATGAGATTTAAAATATGACACCTTTATGTACAGAAAAGCTACCACATTATGGTTTTATTGGCACTCGTTTTGGACAACCTGCATAACTCACTGATGGCTTTGTCAATAATGCAGTTATCTGGAGCTTATACTGATAAACACTTATAACCATCCTTACAAAACTGTATCTTCTCCAGCTACACATTTATAAACAAGTACATATTAAGGTGATATTCAGTTATTTCTGCTACATGGAATAGAAACAGATTAACTTCTGTTTGGGGTGTAACGTGCTATGTAAAACACTTGAAAAAGGGGAGTGAAAAAGCCTGTTTCAAAGAGCCTCGTGCACACACCACAGCAAAAAGAGTATGACGTACATGTCTTTTCCTCTAAAATGCAGAGAGAAGCCAAGGTCCTAGTGCTGCAAGACAAGCAACTCCTTTCATTTTGGGATTCCAATAATGAGGAGACTGCAGAGCCACTTCCAACACTACTGCTCCATAAAACAACGAAGGACTAAGAGTCCTACCTTGCATCTCCAAACCTAATTTTTCATAAAAAGTTCCAGCAAAAGATAAAAGGTACCATACCCACTTCTATCTTAGAAGTGTATTTTTCTTTCAGAGAAGGGTTACCCAATACACATGTACTCAAACAGCTTTGTATACAACAATTAATACGCTAATATTTACTGTAAAAGATGTCAATACACCAGCAGTATATCCACTTATATCAGAAGAGACTGCACTTAAAATTCCAACATAATGATCAGATATGAATCAGTAGCTAATCTTTCATACATTATTGAAAAGTTATGAATCTATTTTTGTATAGCTCACAGTTTGTGTTTTGCAAATTTTAGTCAAATAAATAAATTATAATATGGAGAACTTTTTTTATTTGGTAGAATCAAAGTGCTTTAAGTGTTTTAAGTGCTTCCTTTTGATAAACTACCTTGCAAACTAGGAGTGATTAATTGAATTGTCAGGTTGCGTACAAGAAGAACCATAATCACCTCCCTTTAACACTGTTAAGTACATTTTATTAGTGTAATTTTATAAATAACATCATTACTCTTTAGGAGAGGGTCAGCAGCTTTAGATGACTTTTTAAATAGAAGTAAACCAATCATTTGAAAGAAACAGCCCCAAGAAACTCACAAGCAATAAGTTTTATTGGTTGCTAAAGTAATTAAGAGCTTAAAGTGCTTCAGCTTCTTGCTTTAGCATCAAGTACAATCAGAATTGCTTTTATTTGCTTCTAAGTATATCAGCTTGCTCAAAGAGAAAGCACTGTTTAAAATTTTGTCTTCCAATAATGACTTTCTCTTCCGTCTTGCCTCTCTAAAGTACTTGCCCTTAACAGGACAGAGCTTAAGAATTCTCAGTCAATATTATCAGGAGTGCTCATCAGTACAGGAGAATAATTCCTTCCCTGTTTCTAGATATTCCCCCTATTGCCTCTCTGGCCTGAACATGATGTCGCTGCATCTCATGCCTTCTCTTCCTGATTAGTAGGGAGGACACCTTGATAAAAGGTAAAATTGTGAAATCTGCAGAGACGATTAAAACATATACTTTTTTTTTTCTTGTCTTTGAAATTCTTAGTCCACTTGGCTATGCATGTGTCACTTGCTGCTCTATACAACACAATTATATACCTGTTTTAATATTAGTTGCAAGCAGAAACAATGGTTCCTAACTCACCTTTAGCAGTCTCCTCTGCAAGAGTCTGTACCTCTTCACTCATCCAGAAATCACCAGCCAGACCAGCAACCTCTCACTGCCCCCACAGGCTGCAGTTCTCCTGCTGGTTACCACAAGACTGGCAATGGGAACAACAGACTCCACCTGCCCTCCTTGCTGGGCTGTGTTCTTCCTGCCAGGAGAGGTCTGCAACTCTATCTCGCTTGGCCCTACACAGAACTGTGACAAGTCCTTTGTTTCTGTCTCATCTTACCTGTGGCACAGCTTTGTCTTAACGATGAGAGGTGTCATTGTTCAGGAAGCTTTGCTTTATTGCTGTATCATTTCCCACCATTAACTAATTAATTTAAATTAACTTAGATTGCTACAGTATTTGTGGGTTCTTAACCAAAGAAGTGGCCTGTACATAATGCCAAAGACAGAGCAATACTGGAAACTGCATCATCGCTGGCAAGCCAAGAGATCAAGTCTCTCCTTTTGAGTGATGAACATGGTGTTATGTATAACACAAAGGAATGAGAAGGACTTTGAAAGTCTTCTCATTCAAGAGGTCTTGACTAGGTGACTAATCAACCACTTCCCAAGATTTTTTCCTGAAAATATCACTTGTGATGTACAGGATCCTCTGAAGAAGATGACTACTTTATGGTGGGTCGATTAAATGGTTAACATAAATTAGGGAAGACTGCAATTAACTTTGAAAAAGTTACTGTACTAAGAGTATAGACCATATAGCCTTTTTATAGTTTAAAATGCATAGGTTCACTGGGAATGAAGGTTTTGAAACAAATGAACAAAACTTAAAAGAGGATTTTTAATTCATGGTACACTTACTATTTTTATGTGGTACTATGGCAACACAGTTATTCCAAGTAATTTATCATTAAACTCATTGCTGCCTGTCACACCTTGTTCTATTAATGAAACACAATAATTGAATATTTAAAATAATAATTCTTAAAACAAAGCATGGCCTATCTCATTGGAAAACTAAAGATTCTCATTTTAAGAATAGGAACATAAACAATGAACAAATTAATATTATGGCTTTTACACGGATAATATATACAGTCCTTAGTTGTAAAGGCCCACATTAAAAAGCTTAACGTGCAGTTACAGAAAACCCATCAATTTATATGAAGTGAGGTGTTAAGATTACATCTAAACATGTTATATTTGCAAATGGAGAAGTTAGAACATCAAACTGGGTGATCTGCTAGAGAGCAGCTCTGTGAAGAAGGACCTTGGAGTCTTGGTAGACAACAAGTTATCCACGGGACAACAATGTCTTGGCCCTTGTGGCCAAGAAGGACAATGGTATCTTGGGGAGCATTAGGGGGAGTGTGTCCAGCAGATCGAGGGACGGTCTCCTCCCCCTCTACTCAGCCCTAGTGAGACCTCAGTTGGAGTATTGTGTCCAGTTCTGGGCTCCCCAGTTCGAGCGGGACAGGGATCTACTTGAGAGAATCCAATGGAGGGCTATGAGGATGATTAAGGGACTGGAACACCTGCCTTACGAGGAAAGTCTAAGAGACCTGGGGCTTTTCAGTCTAGAGAGGAGAAGACTGAGAGGGGACCTAATTAATGTCTATAAATACATGAGGACTGGGCATCAAGAAGGCAGGGACAACCTCTTTTCACTTGTGCCCTGTGACAGGACGAGAGGCAATGGATTCAAACTCGAGCACAGGAAGTTCCAGCTCAACATGAGGAAGAACTTCTTTACTGTGAGGGTTACAGAGCACTGGAACAGGCTCCCCAGAGAGGTTGTGGAGTCTCCTTCTCTGGAGACTTTCAAGACCTGTCTGGATGCCTTTCTGAGTGATCTGCCCTAGTTTTGGTTGCTCTGGTAGCAGGGTTGAACTCAGTGATCTTCAGAGGTCCCTTCCAACCCGTAACATTCTGTGATTCTGTGAATGTGGTTATAAAACCAGAGGTAGTTTTGAAGATCCTGACACATTTTTGTTCATAAAAGTCTACCCATGGTGCATGAAACATTCAAGATCTTAACCTTCAAAAATTAAGGCAAATAGAAGTTCTCTGTGAATCACTGCAAGTAAATGGATTTAATATTTTTTTTCTTTTTTTCTTTTTTTCTTTTTTTTTCCTAATTCTTCTCCTCCCAGATGAAGGTACAAGCACTTAGCTTTCTGGAAAACCTTGTTTCCTTGATCAGTTATATCCCCTCTCAAGGCATCTCTCCTTTAAAGCATAGGTGCCCCTACCACCAGCTCATACTGCACTGGGATACACTGTGGATTATCCCAGATTTTTGATACTTTTCATACCCAAAATGCATACTGTGTAATTGCAAATCTTCTGAAAAATCACTCACAGCCTTCATGATTGAAAAAAAAAAAAAAAAAAAAAAAAAGCAAACATTTGTTCAGGGCCCCCCTCCTGCTTGTTGTTTCCCCTCTTACAGAATGGACTCCCCACCCCACTCTGTGTGTGCAGGTACAAATTAATGAGCTGCTAATGCCCAAACTCTGCCAGATCCCAACTTCTGATTGGCTGCAATCTGGTCATTAAAGAGAGGTAATTAATGCCAGATTGCACACACAATTCTAACAAACAAACAAAACAACCCCAAACCTGCTTTTCTCCTGCCACAAACAGCAAAACAAACAATACTGACATAACGGCAGCTTTCAAAGGACAGTTGCAGTTCTGCAGCGGCACCTCAGTTAATGAGTGTAGAGAAAAGAATTTATCTGAAGAAGAAGAAAGTGAAACTCAACAGCCTTTCAGGTACATGAAACTAGCTTGGAGAAAACTGTGAGACGGTGGTGGCAGCTACTTAAGAAGAAAATGCAGCTGAAAATAAATGTACAAAGATTTTGGTTCAAAATTTCAATAATGCATTTTCCCCTTGTCACTTATTGCTCAGATTGTGGAAAGTGTTAAGAGCTGGAATCAAGATTTCTCCCAACTAATCGTTATGTGAATGATCATGACCACATTTTACTGTTTCAGTTTGCTGGCAGTACCCGTAATTTCAGTCATGACAAACTAGTAAGACTTCTTTGAAATGTCATCTATGCTTCATCATGGATTTAGCTAGAATTTAACACAATTATTCTACCACTTTCAATGTTAGCAAATAGCTTAAAATACAATAAGAAAATATGAGCACTAGTAACTAGAATATTATTAGTATAAGTAACAAATTAATTCCCATCAACAAAGCACAACCTCTTTTTTCTTTTTTTTAAATCCATGGCTTATGATAAAAGGTGTCTCCCTTGAATTAGGCTCCTAACTAGCCTGGCTCAACAAATAGTGTAATTCACAAGGTTACAATAATATTAAGAATAAATACAGTAGGCTTTCAGACAAAGGATGTTTGTCAGCTTCTTAGTATGCAATGTGAAACTAACATTCTATTTAGTGCTTTAGTTTTCTAATAAGTCATTGTGATAAGGTTAACACTTCAACACAGGAAAACATACAAATAAGAACACCCAAAGATGAAAATTACTTTGCTTATGTTGCTGTATTAGAATTTTATTTGCTAAAGGGTGAAAACAGATTTGCAAAATTCACAGTTAACTTAAAACAATAGTTTTAAACCTTTTATTCCTAGCCCTGGCTGCCTTCAGGAAGGAAAGAACATCTGGTTATTTAAGGAACACAATATGTTCACATTTTCTATGACTTTTGTTTCTAATTGGGTTTTTTAATTTTTTTTTTATTTGAACAACTCTAGTTAGAACTATGTTTCTTAATCACTTTATATTTTTCAACTGCCCTATCTCTCTATCTCTGTTTCTTAATTTTCCAGCCCTTGCTTTGAAAATTAAGTGAGCTCAATGGTTTTGATATGGAAAAAAATGAAGAAAATTGGCCACTCGTGGGATATTAAATTCAGAGACACACCTTCAGTAAATGCTTTTGGATATACACAAAAACCCCTTTCCTTATTTACTCATTTCACATATACATACTTCTAATAGCCCATTCTTCCATAAGAAGCTCTGCTTTTATATTCAGAAGGATGATAAGTGCATAGAAGTTACCTTCATATCAATAATTGAGGTAATTATCTGTTCAAAGATTAGAAATGTGAAACAAATACTCTGCTAAGTAGGTTAACTTTATCACTCCATGCAAAGACAACAACACTGATTTGAGCTTTTCATTCTACTTTTTCCTAAGAACAGGAGCTAGTCAAATGCAGAAAAGGCTGAAATTCAATTATTCTGCATTGATCCATCCTCATGCCTGCAAAATTAGTATTTCTCAGGCCCTCCTTCAGAGGCAGGTGCATTAACTAGTTTTCAGCAGCTCTGTATTTCTGTTCCATGGCACTGGAATGTATCAGGGGTGTGGAATCTGAAATGTCCTCTCACCCTGACCGCCAGCTGGGGTCTGCTAGGTCAAAAGGAGAGCTGCTGCAAGCATTAGGTTAACGGCAAGCACTAACTACTTTTCACATTACTAGATAATGCTAAGGCTTCTGGTAAGGTTTGAATCCACAAAAGCTCAGGAAATTGTATTTGTCCATCTGTAAGAAAAAAATAGCATCCATCTTTTAAGTATAGCTTTCTTTTGACATTCAGATTGCTCTGCTGGTGATTGCAGTGAAAAACAGCAAACAAAACCCTACAGGTTCATCAAGCCAAAGTTTAGCTCTCCTGACAGTCTACAGGCCAAATAGGTAAGGAGGAGATACCTGTTAAGTCAGACCAAAGAAAAAGAAGAAATAATGGGTGTTATCACACATGCAAACCTAGGTTATGTCCAGAACTGGAAGCTATGGATGGACGGACCATATCATATCCATCTTAACTACTTCACCATTTATGACAGGACTGCTCCTTGAGAACCTTGCAGTTTTACATACCTACCACCAAACTCTCTTAATCCAAATACCCTGCAACTGCCCCTCAGTGAGACTACTGGGCATTTACCGAGCTGCAAAACTTATCCCAAAGACAAGACATATTAGCAGATCTGCAAGAAGCAGATTCCTGTTTTTCTCTGTCTATGACTTCTAAAATGCATTTCTTGTCCAGCTGAGACTCGAAGCTTCAAGGGGTGGAGAGCAAACCTCTCTCAGATATTTGGAATGACACAAAACATTCTTGCTAAATTCAACAAATAAGGAAATAAGGCACTGGACCAGGCAACTCTCCCACAGAAGAGTTCCCTGACTTCACACATTAAAATCCAAGCAAAAGCTTAGAAGAAACACCACACAGACCAACTCAGCGCTGGCTCAGGAGATCTAAATTGCACTGAACCAAATGTAATTTCCTATTAGGAACTAGAAGCTGGTGATGGAGATATGCACAGGAAAACATCAAAGGAGGAAGAAAAATCATTAAGCACCGAATTTGCTAATCATCACTTACTAGCTACACTACTGACTAAAATCTCTGTGTCTTTTCTTCCAATCTCCTTTTATCTGCTTAGGGAATAAAAGCAAACTGAATTATCTTTATGCAGATAGCAAAAAAAAATGTACCATCAGTTTCCCACTTGTATTGGGATATAATCTGTGTACTGACTTTAAACTCCTACTGCACACATGATGTCTTGTTGAGTCTTTCCTTTAATTCTGTGTAATGAAAAATTTTGACAGACTTGGAAATTTTTTTTTGTGCCAGTCTTACAGAATAACATTTCAGAAATATGTTGGCTTGAACTGACATGCTTAAAGACACCAAAGTGAAACTTAAAATCATACCTAGGGAAAGATAAGAAACAGGTACTCAAGCCATGGCATTGAAAATATATTTCTGTGACCAGGAGTGATTTTTTTCTTTTAGAGTGATCCTTTAGAATGGTTCAACTTCCTTACTGTAGGATCTGTTTTTCAATCTCAACCCTAAGATTGGAAACCCTTAAGGGCTGGCTCTTCATTCTCTGGAAACTCCAGTTTCCTAACTTTCAGAGTTTTTCCCAAGCAGGTAAGTGTGAGAAACATTTGTAATTAATCAAATATCAATTGACAAAACAACTAGCAGTCTTTGTATGAAAGAGCTTTAAGTATTCATTCACCTGAGTGAAGGGAGAACTACCTGAAAGATTCTGTAGGAACTACATCCAGTATTTTTCTGAAAGGTGTTCAAGGCACACCTGAGAATGTTAATTAATAGGACACCGAAGCCTTATGACCCTGACAACTTCATTCTATTGGAGGCAAGAATGTAGGAAGCAGAATAGTGATCAGGCTTATCTCGTGGCAAGTTGGTTTATTTTTGCCCCTTTCAGCTGGCAGGATATCTTGTATACTGCCTAGGATCCTTCAGAGTAGTAATAATTCTATCTTTTAACATATATCTTCAATAAATGACACTACATTTTGCATGTAGTTTAGTATTTTAGCACAATCTTCCTCCCTCTGTATTATCCATCTAAAAATGTTTCTATCTTGTTTTGCTAACAGAGTACACAAGTAAATACTGGGCATTCTGATTTCATAGACTGCTGCTGAAATCTTAAGAAAGATTCCTAAGATTTAACATGACAAACTTTCTTACACACTGAAAAGATGATATACTTTACTTCTCGTCATGAAAAATCTTTGTGCCCAAAAGGAATGAAGAAAACAGCTGCAAGGATGCATATTTCTGCAAAAAACTGATATAAAAACCAAGAGACAATTTTTTTTTTTTTTTTAAATCCATAAAACTGTAAACAGGGGTACTGAATGAAATTTTGCAGAAGGCAGAGTGCAGCAGTGATGGATTTTTCACTTTCAGAGGTGACATGCATAAAGAAGATGAGGGAAATCAGCCTTTACACTGGCAGCCTGCTAATGGGACAAGCACAAAGTTCACAATCATCATCAAAAATTCTGCTATCTGCCAAAGATCTGAATTCTGCAAAGATGACTGTCTACAGATTCATCTTAAACACCTTAACTACTGTGTGTGGATATTTGATTATTATATCTTATTATATATTATATCCACACATATACATGGGCCTTTCTAAAACAGTAGAAGGTTCACTGTTTTCAGTATAGATGAGAATATCAGAAACTGTATTGCTAGCAATATGTAACATAAAATTTATTAATTTATTCATACAAATCTTTTCAGGCTTTAATAACAGACTCTTGTTTTTAACTGAAAAGCATCACATAAGTAATATATGTTGGGTGGGGGCAGTGCTTTAAGATTAACAGTCATTAATCTGCAGAAATCTCATGAAAATGTCTTACAAACAAAACTGCATGACCACCTCTATACAGTTTACTAGGTTATGATATAAAATATTAGCATACTTCATTATTAAAGATGTCTGTGCAGAATACCAATCAAAGGTATTCTAAAGAGCATAAACATCTGCAGTCACTAGAGCTCCCGGATAACTTTAGCAAAGTAATAGGATAGTATCCTTTAAAGAGAAAAGGAACTTTTATTCTACTGTTGGTTACTAACTCTTTCCTTCAGTTTTTTGTTAGGGTAGAAGAAACTTGAAACTACAATTTCAGTCACCAAAATGTAGATTGTTATTAATGTCATAGTATTTAGACCATTTTATTACAGAGATTTATTCCCTGTATTTACAAAGCAAGCATCTCACCTTTGGATCTCGGAGAAAAAGTGCTCTTAGGATAAGGGAGTGAACATCTCCAATAGGTGGATAATGCAACAGAAGTCCCAAACAGGTCTGATAATTACTTGAAATCACTGCAATGATAAAAAAAAAAAAAAAGAGAGGGAGAAAATGTGAAACACTAGGATCCTATTTTGCTATTGCAAACCAACACTTTTTGAGTAGATTCATTACAGTTTAGATACAGCTTCCTTTTCCCACACAAAGTCCTAGAAGTCAACCAGTGCTCAGAGCAAGAGAAGACACTGCATTATGAAGCTTCAGGACTACACTTGGTCCAGTAGCATTGAGGACAAGACTAAACCTACCACTGACTTTATATCATAGACATTTATGTTAGCTCTGGATTTAGATGCCTAAATTTAGGTCTCTGTAGCTGTGCACCTAAAGCCTGCCTGAGTCAGTGGAGGTCAGGGCAATACAGTCAGTGCAGCCTGAAGAACTAGTCCTACACTCCAAAAAGGACACTTTCAGACGCTCATCTGCAGACACCTAAATTTAAGTATGATAGTCTGTGATACAAATTTTACATTTGGGCCTGCTGTTATGGTAACTTTTCCCCAATCTAACAATTATTTGCTGAAATATATTTTATGTTGTTCTTACGTACATATACACATACTGCCAACCCCCCCAGTTTATACACGTATACACAATTATGTCAACAACTCCTGGTTTTCTTGTAAATCAGAAACTATTCCTGGAATATTCAGGAAAAAGGGAAAAGGCTAGATTTCAATTTCATAAATGCTTGAAAATATAATATACCATTAACTGTATCAAATTTTTTTGCTTTTCAGCATGCTTTGCTGAATTTCAGCTTTTTTTTTTTTTTTTAATTGTGCTTGCTTTTCTCTGAACCTGGGTAAGTATACTCTATAGTTCTTTGCTTGTCATTGTTGTCTGTTTTGTGTTTTTCTTTCCCCAATCAATCTAATTATGAGTGCAATTATTAAAGACATCTTTTCAGGCAGGTCTATGTAAACTACTTCATTTCTTTTGTACCATCCAAAGCCAGGCAATCCATCTGCCATGGCTGTCAAAGCAATGCCTGTTAATGATGCTTGCACTCTGCAACATAAAGACAGCCTCCAACAACAGCAATTGTAAATAAATTTTTAACAAACTTTACTGTTCTAAGAACTTCAGCTGTAGAACAAATACTTTTAATTAATCAAGCCTCTACACCAGAAAGAATAATTGCAAACACAAAATTATTTGGAATCAATAAAAGGCAAAAGTAAATGACTGTTGCGGACAGAAAGATTTAAATGTTTTACTTTTTTTCTTTCATGTGCATAAGCCTCACATCCTCCTGTACCTTTCCTCCCTCAACAAGGGGATTATGGGGGAAAGATGCAGGACTGGGCAAAATGAATAATTATAATCTGTGTAGGGAACCACTTTATCATCTTCATTTCCATTGCTGATCCGACAGCTTGTAATTTCATACATCTGCTTTCATTTGTAAAGCACTCACTTATCCTACTCATTCTTTATCTGTTCTGCCTGTTCTTTTTCCTACCCTCTGTTTTTCTTGTTCATATTCAGGTACCTGTTTTTTCTTCTTGAAGTCACAAAGCTGGCATAATGAACACAACACAATGGTCTCCGTCAGAGTTCTTTCAGAGGAGTATAATACGAGCACCACACAGTACATAGCCAATCAAACTCTCATACGTAAATCAAATTTAAGATACTGTACTGCAGTAATGATTATGATGCCTTTTTACCAAAGCAAATAAAAATAGTGAAAATGGATAGTAAATTCTAAATACTTTTATAAATGATAGGCAGTAAGACCAGTGCATTTCTCTTTTGAACACATCGGTATGTGTTCTATTCTGCCATGTGACATTGATTAAAATAATACTTTATTTTTCCTGGAGAAGTTCTTTGCTGTCTCACGGATATAGAGAAAAGTAAATATTAAAAAAGCTAATTTATTTAATGGTGCACACTTGACCCATGACAAATAATTTATATCTTCAACCACAAGACTTATACTCTAATTATTAATTTCTTGAAATGCGTAATAGTGAAGCAATTGAATAATGGGGAAAAAATATCAAACTATTAGGCTATCACCTGTGTCCCCCCATAACCCTTGAAGTTAAATTTTAATACAAAACCTTACCATCCAAATAAAGTTAAAAAAATTCCAACACTTAAATGAGGAATTTCTATATTTATTTTATCTTTAGGGCTACCCCACATAGTTAGCTGTCCCTATTTTCATGTAGAAATCTTTACAGAAGGTATAGTTGCTGGTGCTCTATTTGCTGGGGAATCTTGGTTTAAAGGGATTATTTTGCTGAAACACCTTTGGGCACTCTTCTTTGTTTCAAAGTGAGCTGCTCTTGGACATGAGCTGGCAATGTGCACTCACAGCCCAGAAAGCCAACAGTGTCCTGGGCTGTATACAAAGCAGTGTGGCCAAAATGTTGAGGGAAGTGATTCTCCCCCTCTACTTCACTCAGGTGAAACTCCACCTGGAGTACTGTGTCCAGTGCTGGGGTGTCCAGCACAAGACATACATGGATCTGCTGAAGTAGGTCCAGAGGAGGGCCACAAAAATGATCAGAGAAGTGCAACACCTCTCCTATGAGGAAAGGCTGAGAGAGCTGGAGTTCTTCAGCCTAGAGAAGAGAAGGCCCTAGGGAGACCGTATTCTGGCCTTTCAATACTTAAAGGGGGCTATAAGAAACATGGAGAGAGACTTTTTACAGGTGCCTGTAGTGCTAAGAAGAGGGGCAAGGGTTTCAAACTGGAAGACGGCAGATTTAGATTGGACATAAGGAAGAAATTCTTTACTGTGAGGTTGGTGAGACACTAGAACTGGTTGCCCAGAAAAGCTGTGGGTGCCCCTTCCCTGGAAGTGTCCAAGGCCAAGTTACATGGGTCTTTGAACGACTTAGTCTAGTGAGAGATGTTCCCTCCATCCATGGCAAGGGGGCTGGACCAGAGGATTCTTGAAGGTTTCTTCCAACCCAATCCATTCTGTGATTCTTGTTTCTACAGGACAAAATGTGCAATATTATCCCACAGAGTGGCAGTTTTCTTAAAAATGATAAAGAAAATAGTAGTAAAACAAAACAAATGCACCTTTTCTCAATATGCATTTTGGAGTTAGAAGGATGTCTAAGATCAACAAATTTCTCCAGTCTCAGTAGTAGCTGGATGGTGCAGAGGTTCCATGGTGAAATACCTTACAGTTAGGCCAGCTGCCTTGTAATAAGCTTGGTGCTGGTGTACCAGCACTTTTCCTTCACTAGTTGGCTTGGCAAGAGTCATACCTGGATCCAACTTTTATTTTGAATAACAGGTTCTCACTTCTGCAAAGAAGAATGCTATTGGTATTTCTGGGGAAAGGAGTAGAGAAACTTCTCAATATAGAGAGAGCAATCTTACTGCCTTTTGATTAATATTTGTTAATTAACAAATGCCCAAAGGAACATTAAATTGCTTTTTCCCTTCTGCTTTAGATGAAACTGACTTTTCTCTGTTGGTCCAATAACTACTCCTGGATGCAAACAGCAATCACAGCAGTGGAAAACACTTAAACTAACTGTACCTGTCCTCAAACAAGTCCTAATTTTCTGCCACATGTCATTTCTTAAGAGTTTCATGTTTGATGCCACCATTCCTGTATCCAGATGACTACCTAACCTGGGAAGGGTGGGACTACTTCCTCCTGCTGCTTTACACATGGCTATGCTCTCTTTAGAATGCCTGAAACTGAGTCAAACATAAATAATACGAGCATCTTGCACAGTAACAAAAATAACAAATCAGCTCCTCTAAGAAGAGGCTGTGGCTCCTTTATTTTCCTCAAAATATCCAGAGTGCTTTAAGTAAGAGCAAATATATCCTGACAACAGCCATAGTTTTTCTTCAAGTAGGAACCTGATAAAAATATACTTATCCTAACACTGATCAGTCAAAATTAGCTCCTGGTGCAATAATGATGTTAATTTACTATATAGACAGGTCTTCCACGTTTGTTAATTTTTGTCCTTTTATGGAAGTATATAGCATATATATATTTTTGCATTGCACTATCCCCTCCATTCTGATTTCAGCAACAACTGCATGTACATCAATACTGCTGAAAAAAAAATAAAATATTCATGCTTCTGATTTTACAGATTATTTTTTTAAAAGGTTGTTTTGCATTTTTCCAAAGAAACTAAAAAAATTATTTATTAAAACTCAGATACTGTGATACACAATCCTATACTTGCCTTGTAAGGATTACCACTCCACAGATGAAACTCTACTTGGATACAGATGTGAAACTGAATAGAGTGGTTTATAGAATGGCTGTGTACTTGAACATGTATGTTTAACCTCTAAAATGTATTAAAAAATACTCCAATGCTCCCTTCTCCTTGAATAATATATTGTTGAAGTAACAGAAGATTTCAAAACTGAAATAAAAATAAAATTAATAATATAGCAGAAATAATGCTTTCTTAAAATCATGTCCTTGAGAACATCATAATAAAACACAGAAAAAAATCCCTGAGTTCCCAAACCAGCAACTGCTCCCCCATCCCCAAATGTGTTGGGGGGAATATGTCAATCTGCATAATTTTTAAACTTTCCAATGCTTTCAGGATGGTGTTATTATAATTGCTTATGTTTGACATTTTTATAACGTAATATCTTATGAGCTCTATTACCATTCCTATTGTTTCAAGTTTTTAAACTGCAAATTTCCAAATGGTTTATTTATAGATGATTAACATCATCGGGTGTTTTAAGCTAACATTTCCTTTCACCAAATAAAGAGAAGCTTTTAGAAACTTATTTTATTTGAAAATGTTTTAAAAAATATTACAAAAGAGCTCTGAACTCCATTCAAAGCTTAAGTATTTTCAGCAATAAAAACAAGAGGAAAACTGGAAAACTTTTCTATTACAGATATATAAGAAAATAAATCTTTTACAAAACAAAAAACTGTGGATATTGCTATAGTTTGAGTTTGTCTTTGAAAGTGCATTTAACTTTAAAGTATTTATAATTCGTTTTTTTGTTTTACCATTCTAATATGCTTAGAGTAACTAGTTAGGTCCAACAACGGAACAAGAAGTTACTTATTACAGAAACAGTATATGTATGAAGTATTAGCTGTCCTGGTGAGATGACTTTGCATCTCTTCTGGGACAAATACACTCCACTTTAAAGCTATTTACTACTTTTTTTACTAAGCCTAGGGATTTCAGAGAGAAGAGAGAGACTGATTTCATACAAATGCCTAGAACTCCTTTTTAGCTCATATTTTTAGTTACCTCATACTGATACTTGTAAAATGAGCAGCACAAAGCAAAAGAAAACGAACCCAGAACAACCTTCCCTCCCCTGGGAAAGAGAAGGTATTTAAGGATACAATTCTACAGCATTTTTTATGGGGAAATGATGACATGAAATAAAATACTGATGTTAAGAAACAGTTTTACATGCTTCTTCACTATATATCTATACCAAAAATCTTAAGATTATTTCAGTTTAGTGCATATAAATACACCAGATTTATGCTGCAGAACATAATGACCTGGAATCAGATCATCCTGAAACAGCAGTATTAATTTTGAAACCTCTAAACTGAATGATATGTCCACTCCTTTGAGAGAAATGTAAGGTAGCTCTATGTGCTGCATGTGTTAAAAAGTAATTTAAAAACCACATGAAGGCAGGCAGAGGAACAACAGTATGTGTAAAGAACATGCATGTTACGTTATCAAAATTGGGCCCTAAAATAGGAACCACAGATGTTGAAAACTTTCTGGGTCCTAGAATATGAAATTGTGTCAAATATGTGACCTTGTTATAACCTAAAGCTTACAGATGGTATATAATTAACTCTGAACAGTATGCTGCAAAACACGTAATTTGTTGCAGTAAAGCTGTAGTAGGATTTTTTGCAAAATATGATGAGACAGAAATAAATGCCTCTTAATTAATCATTACCTGCCTTCTTCCTCCCATTCACAATTATATAAACAACATTTCTGTGATTTCCTGTTGTTCCAACTTCATGTATTTCTTGGTCATTACTGACCTGTAAGAATTCACCTTTGCACCATAGTTCAGGCATACTAAACTAAAAATTAAATGATCAGTTTTTTAAAGGTGCCACTCTTGCACAGAATAAATCTATTTTGTAATTATTACTCATCTCGGCATTTACATTTCCTTCAAGATATATCCTCAAAAATTATGAGTCATTGTCTTGTGCATTTTCACGTTTCTTACAGCAGAACAGCATGAAAACATTGCCAGTGTCAAAGGGAGGTTTTACTCAATTCATGGTCTTGGTCAGAAGGTGGAGCTCTGTACATACGTGTATCACTGACTGCACATAAAATCTGCAACTACATATAAAACCACAGAAGTACTCAGAAAACAAACCTGCATTTAACTCCAAGATACAATTTGTTTCATAAATACAGCAGACTGCATCCGATAACAAACGGCTTCTCTCCTAGCATTTGAAACCATTTTCAGTATGTTACAAGAGTCACAATGAAACTCAGCATTTAAGCCTTCTTTTTCTTCGAAAAACAGGTCTGCCTTCTTTTTAAAAGATTGTGAGACAGTTGATACTTACAGGCATCTCTGATATATAACAACATGGCTACAAAAATGTAGTCAACTAAATTCAGGGTGATACTGTCAGCAAACAGAGCATCCCAGACAACCAGGAGGTCCTGAAGTGGGAATTCACGTCCAAACAGGAGCCTTACCCATCGCCTGAAAAAAAGGGAAAAGATGTGATTTGTATTTCTCCAAGTTGCCACTTAGGGTAAACTCAGGAAATATATTCCAGGATCAATAATCCCAAACATTTTACCAGAAAATTTTGCAAAGCGTGAAGGCCTGTGATAATCACTTAACTAACTGTATCTGTGAAAGTTACTTCATCTGCATTAACTAAATGACACATTATGGATTGTAGAAGCTTAACCGACTAATATTATTGTGCGGGTGAACCTCAAAGGTCAAAACATACCAATCCTATAGACCATATTTTTGAGCATTTAATATGATAGTGATGTAAGAGGAAAGGGATAAAATGTTATGCAAGAAGAGCCTGAAGAGCAAAAAAGAGGAGGGTGAAGCCAGTGGTTCATGAGAAGCTCTGAAAAGCCCAGTCAAGTGAAAGTCAGTTCAGAGGCAGATGCCAAATCAAAAAGCAGTTAAAATGCACTGGGTCACACTTCCTTTCAAGAGGTTTCCTCTCTGTTATAGATGACAGTGTTTCCAGCTCCATATAAAATATGCTATGGATGCTATTTTGATTAAATCTAATTTAAATCTTTTCCAGGTTTAGTGATAATCTGCATGTAGACTATACCATTAATTCCTGTTTGTATCTGTGCTGTTTTCATACCTAGCAAAATGTGAAAATCTGTCTTATTTTAATATTTGCAATATTTGCTTGAGACTGGAAGCTTGAAATGTAGTAGAAGAAAATAATTTCTCAAGATTTCTTATTTCCAGTTGAGGCACTTACACTGATTTACTTGCTGACCTCAGGAAAGGCACTTCTCTTTCCTATTCCTGAACAGACCGGTTACCTTTGTAGCTGTTTAGGTAGGATTTCCCAAGGATACATTTTAAAGAGCTAAAGAATAGTTAGTTACATTAATCCTGAAATAGTTATTACAAAATGGACTTAAAAATAATGAATTACATTTTTAGCTGGGATATGCAAATTACTACGCATGTGGAATCTGTTTATTCAGTGGCAAGAAAAGACTGATTGCAAATTTCTGCTAAGCAAATTAAGTCATTCTTTAAAACTCACAAAAATTTCTAAAAAGGCAACTAGAAATTTCATCAAGATTAGTTTCACTTGTAAGAATTTATGTTTAACCACTTTAGTCCCAGAACTTTTTCTTGGTTTAAGGCATCTGGGTTGTTTTTTTCCCTGATTCCAGTAGCAAAAGTTCATTTATAGACAAATGAATTCCAACACATACCCAAGCAGAAGCTTTTAACATAGTAACAACCTGTACAAAAAGACCCTCTCTTATAAAAAAAAATTTCAAAGGGATGGTTCTGTAAGTGAAGGTTTTGTCCACTTAAACTTTTATTCCCCCTGCCACTGGAACCATACATTTAATCTGCAGAATTACAGATTTAGAGATCACTACACAGAATTTTTTCCCTTGCAAGACATGTTCCCTTTTAAAAGTGAAAATCAGTGATTTTAAAAGACAACATCATCTCACCCTTGTATCAAACATTTATGCTCTGAGGTCTTGCAACTTTTCTATGTTAGTGTAGCAATTACAAAAGTCTCAATATTAGCTATGACAAACAAACTCTGTGTATTTCCCTCTCTGGTCAAACCGCTTTCCTATGAGGACTTATTTTCAGACCTCAGAAAGCCAAGTCAGACCTGTTAACACAACAGCAAGGCTTAGCTAATGCATTTAGTATCACGTCTGTTCTGTCTAAGGGATTTTACCATATAGTGGCACATCAGCCTCCAGTGCCTAGCCTATAGGAGTCTATTATCTTATGGTGACACAAACATTACCCAAACTCTGTGTGAAGCCTATTACTTGCATTAACAACCTCTCCCACCTGTAAAGCCTCAACTTTTAAGTTACACAAACTGTTAGGTGAGAAATTTCAGCTAAGCTTGAAGCATTTGAGCTGACTGTGCTTGCAACTACCCAAACCTCATTCAGAAGCCTTGCTAAGTCTAATACACTTCAAGGGAAAAAAAAATACACCATGGTGTAATGGGATTTGTTATTAGTCTTTTATTAGAAATCTCTTTTCCTTCTTTACTACTTCATTATGCAGTGTTAATCGTTTGTAGATGCAGGTTTATTCTGCTCAAGCAGAAGTCATTCCTTTTTTCTCCTGCTTTTATATTTTCTCCCAGGAAAATTAAGTCTCAGTCCCCAGAGGTATCATGTTTCACAGATGTAGACTGCTGAAGAGCCACTGGACTTTTCTTTTGCAACCATAATATTTCCATTAATTATTTGAACCTTCCTGTCTTGAAGGGAGTTAGCAATTAATACTGTTGTAAGTACATATATACTAACTGTTCTCTATTTTTTTCAGCAGCATGAATCTCACAGCATCTACAGACCAAGGACCCTATTGCCTATGAACTATGCTGCCATATGGCAGGACTTCACTCAGCTTTTATATTAATAAAAAAGGGATCTTAATTCCTTAAAATAAGTGTCCACACCGAAAAGCTGTCTTTCAAACTCACACATTTTTATTACTTTTACAAATATTTGCAGAACATTTAATAATTGCATTGGACATAACAAATTATTTTTTTTTTCTGAGATGGCTGTCTTGTGCTTTAATTATTTTTCTGTCCTGTTAATCTTGCCTTACATCTGTTACACCTGCAGACTGTGAGGCTCACAATAGCTTACCTTTTATCACACGCAGTAATACAATAATTCCTTAATTCCTATTTTACCAGGCATACTTTGCAATTAAAATCTACAAAAAATACAAATTCTTTAAAGGCATAATACACCAAGGTACTACTACCTACATTGTAGAGTATGTAACTGTATCGTCCACTTATTATTCCTATATAATTAAACCAATATTCTCCAGAGATCAGCAATTACTAGTGATAGCTAATGATTCATTAATGACCTTATAATATAGAGAAAGAAGGAGAAAACTGTGCTCTAGTAAAACCATTAAATAAGGCAATGATCCAGCCTCACCAGTTTTAACTAAAATCACAACCATTTTGACTGAGATTTACAGGACAATTCTCCAAGCATCAAGAAAATTAACTTATGCTATGTGTTACATATATTCAGCTGGTTACCATCCCTGTCTTCTTGGAAGGCAGAAAATTATTTAAAAAGAATTAAATAAGCATAGGAAATGGTTACAGACAAGTCAATACAAACAGTTTAGGAGTATTTATGAGGACAAAGCAAAACAATGAAATCAGAAAGCATAAGAAAAACCATAATGCTAGGAAAGGGAAAGCTACTTCTAAATGACTAAATCTAGGACCTACAACTTGCCAACAAGTTGCCTAAAAAGTCTACTGTAAGAGCCTGTGTTCAACCATTTATACTTTTGTTACACCAAATACTCAGTACAGTTTCCACACCAGGCATCTGCTCAAGGCTTAATTTGTTTTTATTCATGGATACCTGGAAAAAAAAATATATTCAAGTAGAGGAGGCAGGAGACCTGCATGGATAAGCAAGGAGTTCCTGGAAAAACTCAAATGGAAGAGGGAAATTTACAAGATGTAGAAACAGGGTCTGGTTAATCGGGAGGATTACAGAGTACATAGAGATTCCAACAAGAAAGGCCAAGGCTCTCTTGGAAATTAGTCTGGTTAGGGGGGTGAAAGGAAACAAGAAAAGCTTCTTCAAATACAGCAATGAGAAAAGGAAGACCAGGGAAAAAGTGGGTCCACTGCTAAATGAGGTGGGAGATAGGGTAAGAGAGGATGCAGAGATGGCAGAATTGCTGAATGCCTTCTTTGCCCACTAAGACCAGCCCGCAGGAATCCCAGTCACTGGAAGTAAGGGAGCAAAACTGGAGGGAGGAAGACTCTCCACTGGTCAGTGTAGATCGGGTTAGAGATCACTTGGATAAACTGAAAACACACAAATCCATGAGCCCCGATGGGATGTACCGACGTGTGCTGAGAGAGCTGGTTGATGATGTTGCTGAGCCATCATTTCTGAAAAATCATGGAAAGTGGGAGAGGTGCCCGAGGACTGGAGGAAAGTCAGTGTCACTCCAGTCTTCAAAAAGGGCAAGAAGGAAGACCCAGGCAACTACAGACCAGTCAGCCTCACCTCCATCCCTGGAAAGGTGATGGAGCAGCTGATTCTGAAGGCCATTTCTAACCACATAGAAGAAAGGAGGGTTATCAGAGGCATAACCAACATGGATTTAGTACGGGGAAATCTTGCTTGACTAATCTGAAATCAATGACCTGGATGAGGGGATGGAGTGTACCCTCAGCAAGTTCACTGATGATACAAAACTGGGAGGGGTGGCTCCTAGAAGCTGTGCTGCTATCCAAGGAGATCTAGACAGGCTAGAGAGCTGGACGAAGGTTAAGCTCATGAAGTTGAATAAGGACAAGTGTAGAGTTCTGCATGTGGGGAGGAGTAACACCAGGCACATTTAGGGGTCATCTTGCTGGAAAGCAGCTCCATGGAGAAAAACCTTGAGGTCCTAGTGGACAGTAAGTTATCCATGGGACAGCAATGTGCCGCCATGGCCAAGAGGCCAAATGGTATCCTGGGGTGCATTAGGAAAGGTGTGTCCAAAGGGAGGTTCTTCACCTCTATTCTGCCACCTACAAGGATGATTAATGGACCTCAACATCTCTCCTCTGAAGAAAGACTGAGAGAACTGGGGCTGTTAAGGCTTGAGAAGAGAAGGCTGAGAGGGGATTTTATTAATGTCTATAAATATCTGAGGGGTGGGTGTCAAGAGGAAGGGGCCAGTCTCTTTTCAGTGATGCCCAGTAGTAGGACAAGGAACAACGGGTATAAGCTAGAACATAGGAAGTTCCACCTCAACATGTGGAGAAAATTCTGTACTGCCAGGGTGACAGAGCACTGGAACAGACTGTCCACAGAGGCTGTGGAGTCTCCTTCTCTGGAGACTTTGAAAACCCACATGGATGGGTTTCCATGTGGGCTGCCTTAGGTAGCCCTGCTTTGGCAAGGGGGTTGGACTGAATGATCTCTAGAGGTCCCTTCCAACCCCTAACATTCTATGATTCTATGACACTATTCATTAGAACAAGGTTAAAATAAATGCTTAACTTATTTTTTCCCCAAACATTTAATTAAGCAGGTCTACACCCTTTTGCTGTGGGTGTAAAAATATATCAAAAAAAGAAAAAAAAAAGTGTGCTAATTTGTTAATTCCTTGGTTGACATAAACACAGCAGAGTGCAGATTTCCACAAAGTATGATCTGTCTCTTCCTAACCAACCCAATGGTGCATCTGCCATCCCATCCTTCACCCCAACTGTACCCTCCTTCCTGCATGGGAAACGGCAAAGGTGTGTGTCCTCTACCTGCAATGGCCAGTGCCACCTGCAATGGATGTGCCAGCTGAGGATGCTGTTCATCTAGTTTCCAATACTTGCAGGACTCACTAGTGAGAATCTTCTAGAGAAAGGCAGGATCAGTAGGATTTTGCAGGATGTCTTTTCATTTTCAGTGCAAGTTTTGCTGCCTTTTTTAAATGAAGAAAATTATTTAAATGGACTGTAACTATTGAAAAAAGCCACCATCTTATCAAAACTAAGCACTTGGAAGCTGAGAAATGCCAAAATTAACATCAGTTGTTTACTGACTGAGAAAATGATATGTGAGCTCTGTCTCTTTAAACTCTGTCATGAATTATGTTCAAGCAAACATTTGTAGCCAGTGCAATTTACTATGTAAAGTCATGGTCAATAATTTAGGAGAAAGGGTAGACAGACTTGAGTTGTGTTTTCCTCGTTCAAAAATAAGATACGGAAAAAGGATGAGGATTGACATTTGTATAACACTTCAAAAAGAACTCAAAGCTATATGGAAGATAAAGAACTAAATAGTTCAATGCCAGGCAGTGAGCACTATGCTGGACTGACCTGACGCCTGTTCTGTGATTTCAGACGTCTGTGTTTCCAACCTATGGACTCTGGGTGGGCTGCAGTTGATAGTCACTGTGTATCTCCCTGGCCTCCTTCTGCAGAGGTTCCCAGGTACCCTTGCAGGCAGGGCTCACTCAGGGGATGCTGCTCTCACAGCAGCACTTGTCAACACTCACGTGATGAGAAGAATAAAGACAGCTGCAAATATACAGCAAAAGCACCCTAAAAAAAGACTTCTGATACCAGAAATTCTTCTGGATTTGGTAGCTGCCAAACACAGTCAGAGGGGAGATGGGCAAGTTCAATCAGAGGGTAAAATATATAGGGATGTAAGACATTTTACTTTCTTTTATTGACATGAGGGAGACCAATCAAGGCAAGCTTTAGCCACATTTCAGCTTAGACTTGTTACACAGTCCATTTCTCCAGTGTTCTCTCTCTTAATAAATCTTGTTTTTATTAAGACTCCTGTGGCTTTATACAGTTCAGGGATTTTGTACAGAATGTACTAAAGAGATTAATAAAACCTTCAAGCAATACATGACAGCAAAGGAAACATGCCCAAAGTACAATCACAACTTGTTCTTTCAGGTAGTCTTTGACAAGGGTCTTGTGGAAGGGCAGTACTGCTGCTCATGGTGCACGAGAAACTCTTAATCATCACAGATAAGAGGGCGAAAAAAAGCTAAGTTTAACAATTAAAAAAGTGACATTTCTAAAATAAACAAAACCTTCTTAAAATCCAGTATTTTGTCAGAACAGAAAAAACGTCAAATCCGAATAAAGTAAAAAAGCTGATATAAGAAGTTTTGTGGGAATCTCACCAGACTTTCAGGGATTTATAGGAACTTCTGATGTGTTCTATCTAACTGCCAAGAATTTTAAACACAGCATACTCTCACATGCACACCACCCATAAAGGATGTACACTGAGATATTGTTACAGCATATGTTGCATTTTTTGCCTTAATCTGCTTAACTTGTGAAGGGAATGAAAACAGACATCTTGCTACAAGATGTGTTTACTTCAACCATAAATTCAAATGTTAATTCTGGATTTATTAGATAAAATTATGTGGCCTTTGTCAAAGGCAGACAACATGATCAGATTTTCCCTAGGCTTTAAAATATTTAAATATTATGGATTTCTACTACATTGTCTTCAGCAGTGTATGTTGATTGTACAAAAGTGTGTATGACAAGGAGGGAAAAAGTGTGTGCCACTAACAAATCTTTTGCCTTCTCCTTAAAAATAGCAGAAAGTATATAAAAAAGATTCTTCTTCTGTGTATGTATATATCTACTTTGCCTGCTTAAGTCATTTCAGGTTTGTATGTGAATTGTCGTTCTGCCAGAGAACAAGATACACGCTTTGGTGTGACTGCAACCTTGGTGGGATTGTCCTATCCTGTGCTCCCATGCGGGGTATTCCTTTCATCTGGCTTCTCCTGTACTGGCTGCATGAAGAATTGGTGGATCATTGCACCAAATGCATGAATCATGGCCACTGCTGTTGGATGGATACAACGTAGGGGTGTTTTCTGGTTCAAATTCTGTTTAGCTTGTGTTGACATCCACTCATTTTTTGCATAGTTATATTAAACCCCCTCAACTTTAAAAACTTTTGATACTATTCACAGACTTTCTGTTCCATAGCTAAAGAGCAGTTATGTACAAAGATGAAAATTACAGTGTTTGAAAACTATACCAATAAAACTGAAACTATAAATTTACATTACGGATTTTGGTTTCAAACTATACTGTAGGTTCTTCTGACAGAAAATAAAGATTCAACATTAAATAATAATGATAATGAACACTTGCTTATTAATATCAATCTCCTCAAATTTAGGCTAAGTGATGAACAAGGACCTGGTACATAGTATGCTTTGTTGCCTTTTTCCACTGGGGAAAATGGTTTTGATTGGTCTTGTTGAAAGTTCCTTCTGGTTTACATATCTTGATTTTTATTTTTTATTTTTTAATATTAATTACTTTCTCATACACAGACTAGAACAAATCTTTAAAATAAATACCTTAAAGTTTATTTTTACAAATAAATTTTGTGACATAAGCATCTAATTGTTATTTGGATTATTTCCTTTTCCACTTCATTTCTTTAAGATTACTGGCAAAGATTACTCAGTTTTGCATCAAAGAAAAATGCTTTCCACTTTTGGAAGACTCTATGCATTTCCTGATTAAAGAAGTTTTTTCTTTCAAAAAAATGAGTTCCTAATAATTATCCCTTTCTCCTTGGAGTAATTTACCCCTCTTGGCAAAAGCACTTACTGCTGTCGTAAGTCATACCAATTGTAATGTACTCACTTGCAGGAATGTGATTAATGAAAAAGGTGCCATTGCATCTTCATAGCAGTAACATTTAATATTTTTAGGAATGTACTACAACAAAACCTGCTTTGGGTAGGTTTCTGTTCTAGCTCTTAATTAACTTTAGGCACTTGTTTGGGCATCAGTGCTGCCCTTGGCTTCAGACTTTCCATGGCTGCTGCTGTCACCTATTGCTGCTCTTCAACTACAGCCAACCTCTTGGGTGGTGCCAGTAGCTACTGATGTGTGCCTTGGGCACGTTCACCAGAAGTGGTGGTACCCCTGGTAGAGGGAAACTAATTTTCCTTTATGTTCTTGCTATGGTCTTGGTCCTGGATGTAGCTCTAGCCTGTTGTACTGTTTTAAGTACTGATACCTGCATTTTGTTGTTGTTCTGAATCTGTTTTGAAAGTTCTTCCATGCAAGTTTATGGGAATCCACTTGATGCTGACAAGCATGATGCATTTTGCTCCTTCAAAAATGCAGCCATTTTGAAGTGTACATTTATCCTGCCCCTTACACCCCAATGACAAGGAACTTTCTTCAAGACAACTTTTAAAAAGAGGATTACTGGCAACCATGATCCCTAAAACCTACCCCTGATTTAAAATTTCTGCTCAATATTTCTACTCTACTCTGTAACAAGGGTACCTAGTTACATAGGACATAGAAAGGGCTGAAGTACTGAAAGCCTTCTTGACCTCAGTCTTTACTAGCAAAATTGCCTTTCAGGAATCCCAGAGTCCAGAGACAGTGGAAAGGCTGGAGCAAGGAAGATGTACCCTTGCTGGAAGAGGATCAGGTCAGGGATTAATTCAGCAAGCTGGAAATACATGGGCCATGATAAGACACACCCATAATTGCTGGCAGATGTCATTGGGAGGCCACTCTCAATGATATTTGATCAGGGCAACTGGGAGAATGTCCAAAGATTGGAGAAAAGCAAATGTTACTCTTGTCTTCAAGAAGGTTAAGAAGGAGAATCCAGGGAACTACATGCCAGACAGCCTCACCTTGATCCGTGGGAAGATGATGGAGCAGCTAATCCTGGAAACTATTTCCAGGCACATGAAGGACAAGAAAATCATCAGCATGGCTTCACCAGGGGGAAGAAAAGTGATACACAAATTCATACTAGCAAAAAGCCACATAAAATACACACAAAAAGATCACCACAAGCAGCTCTTCCCTTCCCCCCTGCAAGCCACAGTAACCCCCAAACTGAAAATAAATAAAAAAAACCTGCAGTGACATGCAGACTGCTGGAGAAGCTTGCCTATAGATGTGGTGGTTTTCCATACTGGAATCTTTAAATTCTCATCAGATGTTATTACAAAATTCTGGAGAGATACCATGTAGGATTGGATCTGATTCAGAGATTATTTGATAAAGTTCTGTAAAGGCAGGAATTCAGACTAATTAAACACATAAACCTGTATAATCTGCAGCTACTGCTCTAATTTTGCAATTTATTTGATGGATGTTCTTAATGCAAACTCCATAATATGAGTGGCTGAAACAAGACCTTAATCTGTATGGTTTTTCAGCATGGAGAAGAGAAAACTCTGAGGTGACCTTGTAGCAGCTTTCCAGTACCTGAAGAGGGTACAGGAAAGCTGGGAAGGGATTTTTTGCAAGGTCTTGCAGCAATAGGACAAAAAACTGAAAAACTGAAAAGAGGGCAGATTTAGATTAGATGTTAGGAAGAAATTCTTTCCTGTGAGGGTGGTGAAACACTGGAATAGGTTGCCCAGGGAAGTTGTGGATGTCCCCTCCCTGGAAACGTTCAAGGCCAGGCTGGATGGGGCTCTGAGGAACCTGGTCTGGTGGGAGGTGTCCCTGCCCATGCAAGGAGGTTGGAACTAGATGATCTTTAAGGTCCTTTCTAATCCAAATAATTCTATGACTCTATGTAATCGGTTCATATTTTCTTTACCTAATGGATGAACTTCCTTTTGACTTCTTTTTTCTCTGAGAGAATTTAAGTTTCTTTGCATATTCAATACCTTAAATACTAGTTTTATCTGCAGACTTTGCCAATGGTTCCACCATTGAATCTGCAATAGTCCATTTCTGGAAAAGCTTGAATATAATTTGTAACAGCAATTAGGGTAAGAAACAATGACTGTTTTCATCATCAGTTCTGATCTCCCAACAGTTTTAGCTTGCTGTACTAGCTTGGTTGGATTACAGACACTTCCTCTTTCCACTTCGTCCCTCTAACATTTTTAAAGGCTATTTTGTTTTTTAGATACTGTAACATGGTAAGCTTGTGGAATAAGAAAAAAACCCACAAAAACAAATCTCTCCCTTTAGTCTGTTGAACTGATTTGAAAATGGATTTGGCTAGTATCAGAGATAAGTCTGCCTCTGCCTATTCTATACACTTAAAATTTCAAAAACAAAGCTAAAAACTTGAATGTGTTTAGAGAGAAAACAGAAAAAAGTTTCCCATTTTTTCAGCAGGAAATGTGGGAAAAACTGGAACTTTAGGTGGTGGTTTATATTGTGGATGTAACTCTTAAATGATCTGAGATTTGCACTGAACCTAGCATTTAATTTAAAGAAACTGCAGTGGAAGAAGTGTCTACTCCTCCTGAAACATTGTAAGTTAGAAGACATCAATTTTACTATTTCACATACACAACACTTTATGAAGGCTTAGTAATTAACAGTTATTATAAGTATTGTATTGACATTAATAGCCTGTGTGGCAAGAAATACTAAAGACATCCAATTCCTGGACTATAACAATTTATTGACCATTCACTACCATGAAGGGTGGATAAAAATGTCATACGCTATTAGTTACCAAGGGATAGAATCATCAAAATAAGATAACTAACATATTTTCTGCTATTACTGCATTTTTTTGAAGTACATGTCCTACACATTTCCCAAGATTTTTTAAAAAGCTGCTTCAAGTTGACAACAAATATCACAGATCCAAGTTGAGGCACTCATTTTTAAAATGTTATTTAAAATTCAGAAGTAAAACCATGAAGTCTACAGCTGTTTTTTGGGTTAAACTGAGCTTTTATTCCATGGAAAAAGACTGAACAATACTGCTGGCTTCTGCAAAACAGCTAAATTTAAACAGCTCAGGCCATGTCCAGATATAAAGAGCAAGGTTCAGTGGGACAAAGTTATAGTGACAAACCAGCAAGACATTCTACTGGAAAAAAACCTTTTTAAGTCAATCATAAACTCCTCCTAAGTGTAAGGAATATAGGACTTTATCTCTGATACACATCTAAACCCCTAATTTAATGACCAATATCTACACTCAGAAGAAAACCATGTAAGACCTTGACAACGTGCCGACTGAATTCTTCCCGCTCTTTGCCTCTAAGCAATTCAAACCCAAATCCTACATACTGATGATGCATGTACATTTCGTTTTGAACATCACTGCAGAGTAGCAAAAACATTTTCTTTTATTTTTTTGTTAAACAAAAATAATTACAGGTGAATGATTTTAAACACTGTTTGCTGCAATAAACCTATTGAAACAAAAGAGGCACTTCTAAATTACTGAAGTTCCTACTGATATCAGCTATTAGCAATTAGGAACTCCACCCCCTCAACTTTTCCATCTTTAAACAGCAGTGATTAAATCTAATTTTGAAGTGGAGAAATTGTATTAGAAAAACAACTCTCAGTGTTGCAATTAAAGCACAGTTCTTAAGATGATAAAATAAATTTGCTAATAGCTTTATCCATTGATTCAAGACGCATGCGGCAGGTTTAAAAGGTACAGTGATCTTTTTGTAAAATCTCTTTTTAAAAAGTGGAATCTATAATAATTTACTGACCCATATTGTTACATCTGCTATAGATTTACTACATTTCTCTGTAAAATCCCCTTGGACAGGACTTAATCAACAGACAAGCATTTTAAATTAAAAGGAAGAGAGATAATTTTGTTAATAGCTCTAAATTAACAAATAAATGCTGACAAAATATTACAAGGCTTATATTCTATCTTGGAGATTTCCCTATCACATTTAAATAAAATGCCTTTTCTGTCAATAAAAAATTAGAAATCTACAATTGAACCATCTTTCTGTTACTCTGCATTGAAATGTTAAAACAAATTAACTTTTTTCTGGTATGCTAAATAAAACATATTAAACAGTTCAGAAGTTTTAGCTATCTGTCTTCATCCAGTATTGGAACTGCTACTGGAAAACACATTGTATTCTAACAAGGCAACACACCTGTTGCGACTGTCCACTTCAGTCTATTCTTTCCCTTTCTAATCCCATTTCTCCATCACAGGTGTTTTTTTTGGTGTTACAAATAATTAAGTTGATAAGGAAGACAGTTTTAGATTTTCATAGTAAAATTAAGGATGGTAATATATGCAAGAATATGCATCATACAGTAAACCAGTAACTTTCAGCAAATTAAATTATGTATCAGATTGCCTCCTTTATCTAATAAAACTGCATAAATATCTGAAGTAAAAGGACATGGCCTTTCCAAAGTGATAATCTTTCAGTTGGGCTTAAAGCAGAAGAAACTGAAATTATGATAATTTGATATGAAGAAAACAAAAAAACTTGTTAAACTATTTGGTAGCCATGCTCAGAATAAAAGAGGCCCGAGTACTCAAGACTTTATTAGCATGAACAAAATCCTACTGTATATACCTTTTGCAGAAGCCTTATTTTAGTATTTGGAAAATTTCTGCTAATTATGCTTAATACGAACACAAGTAAAACTAGACAATCACAAAGAAATTCCTTGCCAATGGACTGGTAAGAAAATGGTGTAGAGACATTAGGACTACCAAACATGCAAAAACCCTCCAGGCAGATACTTTAAAATAAAATTTTCTATGCATCCAGGTTTTTTTTTGGGTATCTTCCATGAATGACTTGTGCACCCAACTACAGCAACTCTGTAAAGGAAGGCACTCTACTGGAAACTCCCTGTTAGGAGCTGCTGCCCACAGGGGTCAGACAATCTCCGCAGAAGCCCTCAGTGGGAGAGAATCCTGGCTTTTTATACTTATTTTCATTGCAGTATAACAGACTCATTTCAGAGATGTTTTCCCCTTGAGAGTCAAAATTAAACAGCAATAAACCTAAAATGGACAGAATACCTACCTACCAGCTGAACTGGGGGCTTATTTCTGCAAACCTGTTTATAATTAAGTATATAACATTTCTAAATCTCTTTGTGGCTCTCCACTCCAGAGAAGAAAATTATTTATTTTTTTTAAATGAGGAGAGAAGATTTATATCATCACTGAATTGAATATTACATCTATTGTATGCTCTAAAACTAAATTAAGAAGCTGTTCAGAGGCCATACATGCAGCAGTCCATTTCAATCTATTAGTCTGGCTAAATGCCTTCATACATCCAGCAAAGGGAGTCATCATCATCAATCTGCCAGTTTTAGTGACCAGTCAACTACATGTTGATGCATGTACCGAGGAAACACAAGTGTTTCCTCCCTGCTGTCACAATTCCTAAACGTGAGAATCAAGTGAGGCTGTTCCAATAGGGACCATATAGAATTACGATATAGCTGCTTAGTGTAAATAAGTGTAAGAATCACTGCTTTACTTATAGCCTTAGTTCGAAGGCTGACTATAAGTTTGGAGGCCAGTTCCATTACCAAGCAGGGTAAGGGAAGTAAGAGTTAACCTCTTTTGCCTGCTAAATTAGTTGCATCTTTGTCATCCAGAGTCTTGCTCTCATTTAAACTTTTAGCCAAAAAATGCAGGCTTTGAAGTTGTTTTATCCTTTCTGTATATACTTACAAAAGTTACATTTTAGTTACAAGAACAAGAACTTCTACTTTTGTGAAAAAAAGCACCAATGACTTTGTGAAGTGTAGTGGAAAGCCTTATGGGATGCCGCATCTTTTTGGAGACGCACAAGGGCTTAGTGGTCTCATTTAGTTACCTATGTGCCCCTGCAGAAGCCCTGCTGGCAATAAAACACTCTGGTGGCAAACAGCTAATTCATTAATTAACCACAGTGTTTGCTGGGAAGGAAAGCACTAAACAATACTGCACAGAAAGTGCAATTGCGGTTGTTCCAGGTCCCTGTCTGCAGTATGTGCAGCACAGGCAAGCAACGCCTGTGTTGTTTCTAATTATTCCAATTATCATGGCACACTATGAAAACTTGATTAATAACACTGAAGATATTGTTGTGGCAATTAGCCATATGGTTGTGGGACTTTATTCTGTCACGATTTAGCCATTAGCATCTACTTATGTTTGTCAGAACAGAGCATCCGTGACAAGTTGGAGTTCCGCTCACCTTGCCGAGTCCCCAGTGAGCAACACCAGAGAAATGTTTATTCCTGGGAGCCCCGTGCCTGAGTAAATTTTTCATGTGGCATCCGGTCTGACCGGGGACAAATGTCAAGTAGCTTATGTGACGACCCATCAATCCAGGCTCTCTCTGCAAAAGGTACCTTGTCAAGGCAGACTTCTTTCAGAGGAGGATTTGACCAGTAAAATTAGTGTCAAATGTCTTGTATTCAATGTTCTCGACAGTTACCTGTTCAGACAGAAAGCACCTACCCTTATTTAGACGTGATGAAATGCTCCATTATGATTTTATACGCCTATGAGTTACGTATCACCACGTGCTTGAAATGTATCTCTCAGAGTAGAGGGACCATGGGCAGCACTACTGTCAGGCTGGTCAGATGAACTGACAGCTACATGAGCTGACAAATTTTTATGAGCCATCTCTTTAAACCACAAAATTATAGAATGGTTTGGGTTGGCAGGGACCTTAAAATCACAAGGTATATCTTAAAAAAAGAAGAAGCTTGTTTTTATTTATCTTTATTTTCATTTTGTGGCCAGAGGAACTGCTCATCTCTAAAAGTTCAACTCTAAGACAAAAGGAAAAGCCAAAAAAATTCACTAATAAGAGAAAGCTGCCTTTTTTTTTCCTCCTGAAAGCTTACTAGTAGTCTTACCACTTCCCTAGCATTTCTTACAAATCAGCTAATGCAAATGTGTTTATATCAGCACGTCACTCAAAATCAAAATGTTTGCAAGCAACGACAACTCCAAACTTGACTAGTTGTCCACAGTTAGCAATCAACAAGTTAGTCCTTATTAAATGGAGTAGGAAGCACTAAGGAAATAGCATCTTGCTGCACATGGATGGCATACATACAGCTGATCAAAGTGTGCTTACATATTTTGGACATGAGAGGAGGAAGTAATACCCCAAGTTTGTGGAAACAACAATAAGATGACACCATGTACGAAGTTTTTAAGAAGCACAGAACTTTAAGGACTTACAGGACTGTAAAAATCCACTGGCTACTGTTAAAAAGAACAGTAAGAATCACTACTTAAAAACTGTTTTTCCAGTAGATCTATCTCTACCCTAATGATAGCTTTCCTTTTAATGACTATCTTCCCTCCGTATAGAACTTTCACACACTGTGAGGAGACAGATATATTGTTTAAAGCCATAAAAGTAATTGTAAAGAAATAAAAATAGAACAAGGAATCTGAGCAGCTGTAATATTTTAAACTAAATTTAACTCATTATTTAAATATAAGAATTTTAGTTAACAAGACTTCTGGGCATAAAACTTGCTGACAAATGTCCATGTAAAAAAACCAAGAATGATGTGCATACCTTACACAGTTCACTACTAAGAGGGCCATATCAACAAAATAAAGTTACCAGGAAAAGCAAGGGACTGGCTCTGCATCTCATCAGACACACCAATTTCCAATGAAGAGCTACTTCTAAGGCTGAAAAAACCCCAGTGGAACCTGTTTTCCATTTATGCCCTTTTGATTGAGATGATCCGGTTTGTTTTTAAGTAACAGTGTCTGTAGAAAATTGTACACTAACTGTCCTAGAAATCCCATCTGTGCACATGAACACTCATATGTGCAGCAGGAGTGGGTGTAAAAAAGGTAAATAATTCAAAGAGGGAAATGAGGAGAGAAATAAATTCTATGCAGGAAAGAAGGAAGAGATGAAGGATAGACAAGAGGGACCAGAAGATTCAGCTGGAAGTATGAGTGAGATTTTTTTTTTTCCTAGGAACTGTGGAGAGCAAGATGGATGAACTAGGGTAATTTGTGCGCAGTGCGGGCACTGGGCTCAGCCCTAAGCCTGTGCAGCGGGTGCCAGGAGGTGAAAGCAGCAGCATATAGCCTTGTTCCTCTCCTAAGGGGTCTGCAGGACTCTCCCACTGCCCAACACACGGCTTTTCAGACAAAGAGAAGTTCCTGCAGCAGGAGATACAACCCTGCAGAGGGAGCAGACCTGCCATTTTCTTGGGCTGCTTTCTGCTCTTTGCCCAACTGGAAATGTGCTTTCTACCTTGCAGGCCATTGCAAGAATACACTTGTGATTACAATGAAATGAATAACAAGACTGCAGACTATATAGTCTGACAGTTACATGATGTATTTTTTTCCACTTTTTATCCAAGCACAAATTTGTGTACATAATCCAGTTAAATATTTGCTATATTTTCAGCTAGTACTGATAATATTTAGAGCAAACTATGAGGTTGTAAGAGGAGTTAAAAACTATGTTATCCACTTGTAAAGTCAAATCATACTCATGCTTGAAACTTGGACAGATCAGAAGAAACCAAAATAATTCCTCCTTGGTCTAAGTAATTGTCTGCTAAGCCTCTATGCTAGGAAGAAGCTCTACCTTAGGAAGAGATTTTGGCCCATGCATCAAGGCAATACAGGATAAGAAACACAGGAGTTTGGATTGTCCTACAAGTTGGGCACACATTCATTGTCATGCACATTTGGGACTGGCCTCTCAGGCATCAAAAGTACACTTCTTAAAGCAAGTCACGCTTTAAACAACCTTGGTGTCCCAACTCCAGCCAAAGTTGTAAAGAGACAGTGGGGGCTGTTTATTCTCCATTCCTATCTTATGTATACAGGATTAAGTATTTTCAGAACTTTACACTATGTATATGTGGTTTTCTGATTATCCCTGACACTGCAAACTTGGCTGAAACTTCTAGACCCTATTTTTGTCTGCTAATTTACTTTTTTAGATTAATTTTTTATTATATATAGATCAAAACTAGCCACAATGAAAAATATGCCAGGTTTTACAGCTTTCTCTGCCTCAAACAGGTGCTCCGTTTCAGAAATCAGAAAAATATGTTTTGTTATTTGTTTCTTACCAACCAGAAGTATTCCTCCAGCAAATAATTCAAGTTTCAATTTTCTGTGTGTTTCTCAGAAATTTCAGGGCAGAAAAGGAACATTAAAACTCCCTCTCTGCCTCTCTGGCAGAAAATCTGCTGCACAGTCATACATTTGAAATAATAGATATTTCAAAATGACACTAATTTGGATTCTATTGTCCTCTTTATACTTTGATCTATTTCCTTAAAACTGTATTTCAACTTACTCCTAAAGAGAAATACCTTTTTCTGAATCTACCACTTGCCAATGCTAATGTGAGAGGTGCACAGGGGACATTTCAGGATTGTTTTTAGGCAGCCTGAAAATGGACCTGACATCCTAATCCTCTGGCACCTCCTACGACTGGCAAATGCAGACGGGGAAAGTGTCAGTCTGAAGGGGCAGAAGTGAATGCCCGTTTCATTGGAGGCATTTGCATGAATGCAGGGAGGCTCTTCTGCAGGCTGCTCCCCAGCTTTTAGAGAAATGGAGATATGGGGAGGGACACGATCAGATACAGGTTAAATGATCCCTTAGGGGAGATAGAAAAGGAAGGGCTGGAGGCTAGCTGTGTCTAAAGACTAATTTATCTAACCATACTCTTCCATGTTCCAGCATAATGATGCCACAATGTTCCTGAAGGGTAAGAAGCCAGAAATGTGCCTGATGCTGCATCTGGTCTAGTAAAGCCAAGTACATTTGTCTATTAAACCAACAGATCATCCCAGGCAGCACAGCCCCTGGAAACCACTCACCAGGAGGACTGAAACAGTCCCTTCAGTTTGTGGGAACAGAGCAGTACTCTACAGCAGATCACACAGATTTGTGGTAACCTCAACAATTCCTCTAGACACATCTGCTCGACTGAATTCTTGCTCATGGTTGCTTGGGAAGTAGGTCGTATTTATTTGAAGGAAATTATGCTATTGAGTATTTAGTTGGCTGTGACAGGTAGAATACATACTTTGAAGAGGTGGCATCTATCTCTGTCAGTTGAATCACGCCGTGAAAACATTTGCCAGCAATTATTATAAACTTACTTACTGCCTTCAATGGTATTCCTCAATTTAGATAAGTCAACCCGAGCCTACTTTTACGAGGTCACCGATCAGGATACCAATCATTTACATTTTTTACTTTCATACAGAATTTATATAGTCTCCAAAGGATCTGTTCATAGAGAGTTTAGCAAGCTTTTGATGGCCAAAACAGGCTGACTCAGCAACAGCTCTGACTTGGAGCAGGGAATTTGAAAACAATTTTCCAGATGTGGGCTATCCTTGCAGAATTATCTAAGTGTTGGGGTTTTTTTGGTTTTTTTTTTGTGTTAGAAGTTCCAAGTTTGAGGTTTGTGCCCAAAGGTTCAAAGAGGTTTATAAGACCTCACCTGTACTTGGAAACAACTTCTACCACAAAATGGATTGGAGGAATCACATTCAAATTTCATATTCAATTGTCTGCACATCACCTAAGACTTCACTTTGGCTTTCATAGGCTATGTGGGCTCTTGGGAGTTCTTTTTTATTCTGTTCAATCATTAGTAGCAATTTTTAATTTTTTTTAATTTACTTTTTTCATCCTGGTTGGAAAGGACATCTGAGATCACTAAGTCCAACCATCAACACAACTCCCTCACCCCAAACCCTCCCAAAACCAAAACCAAACCAAACCAAACAACTGAAAGAAACCAAAACCAACACTACAAAAACACTCCATACCAAAAAACACCCACAAAACCTAACAACCTCAGCCACTAGAGCATGCCCTGAAGTGCCACATCTACAAGTTTCTTGAATGCCTCCAAGGATGGTGACTACACCACCTCCCTGGACAGCCTGTTCCAGTGCCTGACCACTCTTTCAGTATAGAAATTCTTCCTAACATTCAATCTAAACCTCCTCTGCAGCAACTTCAGGCCTTTTCCTTTAGGAAAGTACTTGGTGAGGACAGTAAGAACTACAGTATGGAGAATAAAAGGAGTAAGTTAAAGCACATCTATCTTTGGAAAGCCAATGGAACCCACAGGATGAGGCCAATTTAAAAATTGAGAGACACAGTCATAGGCAAATTATTGTCCCGTATCATTTTCCTCTCTTTATGGAAGACAAGCGTATTAACTTTCATCAAGTACTAGGTATTAAAATCTTTATCAGATAAATCCTTAAATTAAAAAGCAGTTTTCCAATATTGTGATAAGACAATTATGAATAATCTTTTAATGAATACTATAATGTATAAAAATATGGGTTTTTTCATAGGTCAAACCCAGTGGCTCAGACACATACACATAAAAGGACCATTTTCTTAGCACTGCCTAAGGTAAGTGAGAGCAGTATTTCTCAGTTAAACTATCAGTAAGAGAAAACAACCAAAGTTCATAATTTCTGATTCTGAATGTGTCCTTCAGAAATACAAATCTGACAGAAAATTTATAATCAAATTTTACATACACACATCAAGGAAGGAAGAAGCTGCCTATCTGAGGCAAGGACGGTGCATAATAAAAGACACAATTCCTCTACTGGCAAAGAGGCCCTTTGAAGGCTGATTGGTCAAATATATCTTTATTTTAAAGACATTAGCATGTGTGGAAATAATAAATGCATTAAAAAAACCCAACAACTATGGGATATGAGTTTTATGGCACACTATACTTTCTCTCAATATTATCCTTCAAAATCTGTAAATTACTTCTCTCCTATCCCTAGTAAAATTAAAACACTTTACCACCTGACTCCTCTCCTAACAAACACTCCACAGGTATCAAATGCAAATACAAGCAGATTCACTGGCCGATACATACTAATTAAACTCAGAGCAATAACCTTAACTCAAATTTAGGTTTTCAATTTGGCAGGTCTTGTTCAGACTTGAAGAAAAGCCTGTGTGCAGGAAAGCTTGAGTACTTTTTCAACCATAATGGTTGCTTTACTGAAATACTTTATTACTACTCACACACACTGTCTTGCTATGTCATTAGCCAACCACGTCACTATGCACTGTTTAATTACTGGTATGAGTAAACTAAACGTATACCTTCAGGTACACATTTCTTGTATTTGGTCAGCAATAGAAGCCAAAAGACATAGACACTTGTAGTATAGAAGCATTTTTGCCCTGGTGTCCCAGAATACTTCCTGAAGTTGTGATGATGAACCTTTTTAATGTCTAACAATAAATGTATTTTAACAATCCCTTTTTATTGTCTCAGGTAGACAAGGGCTCTACTGACGTTGAACATGCACTGAAACTACTGGTTTAGCATTATTGCCTTAAAATCAGACATCCTTCTACACAAAGGGACAAATCACACCTTTAAAGTGATTTGATAAACTTTTTCTAAACCAGTTGGAATTTACAGAAGGCAAAATGCTTCACTTAACTTTTGAGTTTTTTGAGGTTATGCCCCTTGTATAACCTTTTGACAACAAATCCCCTTCAATTCAATGTTGATAATGAGCATTAAAACTCAAAGGCATTGAGCCAATTGCTGTCAGTTGTGCCATTGCACAGATATATGCAAAATTATTAATTATGAGAACTCTGATTTACATAGATAGTAAGTACACCCTTAATGGCAAGGATATAGGTGACTTGGGTGCAAATAAACTTATGCACCCCGGATGCTTAAAAAAGAAGATTGAAAGCAGGATGACAACAATATGTTCTACTGCTATTAGCAATTTTTTATTTATTGATCATGATGCAACTGAGACTGGTGTAGCTGCAAGCATGACATATGTTTCCAGATACTGAGGCCAAAGGAGGTGTTTTAACCAAGGAGGTATCACACAAATAAGCCATAATATGCACTACAAATTGGGCAGTGTACAGAATCAATGAGCTAGTAGTGGCTTTAACTGACGTACACACTAACTTTGTGGAGCTTAATGACTTTTCTCTTGTACAGTTATAACCCCGAGTTTCATTACCATGCCAAACTGCTCTATTATAGTTCATTCAAGGCAGAGACAAATGATGCTTCGAAGTGGAAATTTAATGTTACACAGTTAAAACTGAGGAAATACATATACCTGATTCCTGTCATATTGTGAAATCTCTAGTTCTGCACACACATCTCCTTTAGTTCTGATTTTTATCTAAATATGCATAAATACTAATTTCTATTAAAATATGCTTCACAAAATATAGCAGATGCATGCAGACAATTAACATGTTGTATTAACTTCTGCATTTTTTACTCTTTATTGACTCCTCTGTATTGCATGAACATTATTTTGCATTTTCTTTGTTTTCCTTTCACTACCATAAAAATAATTCGGTTTTACTGATGTTTTAGCAAATGGTTTCAATTGGATCAATTAACTTATCATTGGGGTGAAGAACTGAGGAGGGGTCAGCATGTACCTTAGCTGCTGAAGTCAATTTTCTGCTAGACTGACTCAAGAAAGCAACACTGCATCTGTTTGTATTGTTCTGTATCAGTAAATGAAACTTTCCTTTTTTTAAAAAAATTCTTTAAAAAAAAAAAAAACAACAACCAAAAACCCCAAAAGCTTGGTATTTGCAAAAGCTGTAAGACTGTGGAGACTATAATCTAAAATCATGAGAGCCACAATTTTTATGACTACAATCTTCTTTTCCTGGTGTTCAGGCAGTGGTTTTGGGGTGGATTGCGCTGCATGCGTTCTGATGAGACATTTACAATCTCCTTTATGCAAATTACCCCAGCAGCTGTTTAAGAGCTGTGGTTGTCAGACCAGGCAAGGAGAATGTGATTTGGTATGTCACAAATGGGGCAGGGCTTTATTAGGCTCTGCTAGAAAGTTTTAGCAGATGCCTTAGCACAGCTTCAGTGTGATCCTGTAACCCCATTATATCTTTATTGCTTATGGAAAAGACAAAAAGCTCCCAAATACTGTGGGGATTCTTGAAAATAAGCACTTCACACAATGCCTGTTCTTGAATTAAGTGTAAATAATAAATGTAATCTTATCATTTAGAGCAGAAAAACTGCAGTTCTCCCCAAAGAAGTCATATGCAGCTGAAGGAGTTTTCCTGGGGAAAAAACCAGCAGTAACACCTTTAAGAAAATTTTATGAGTAACCGATGAAGACTCTTTTTTTTGCCTTTAAGAATGACTCACCATTAAGCAAATGCTACATTTACAGGTATAAACATAAAGATCCTTTGAGAAGACTGCCAGTTTTAAATGCTACATCTGGATTAACAGTGGGTAGCTCATGGTCAGGAGAGAGATTAAAAGATCTGCAGAGGATTCTTTTAGGATGGAAATAGAGGCCCATCTCATTTATCACTCATTTATCACAATCACTTCTTTGTGGTTGTGACTTAACTGATCTTAGAATCACGGAATGGTTTGGGTTGGAAGGGACCTTCAAGATCTAGATTCAACCCCCCTGCATTGCCAGGGACACCTCCCACTAGACCAGGGTCCTCAAAGCCCCATCCAACTGGGGCTTGAACACTTCCAGGAAGGGGGAATCCACAGGTTCTCTGGGCAACCAATTTCAGTGTCTCACCAGCCTCACACTAAAGAATTTCTTCTTAATGTCTAACCTAAATCTCTCCTCTTCCAGTTTTAATCCATTACTTCTCGTCCTCTCACTACAAGCCCCTGTAAAAAGTCCCTCTCCAGTTTTTCTGCAGGCCCCCTTCAGGCACTGCAAGGCCACTATAAGGTTGCCCCGGAGCCTTCTCTTCTCCAGGCTGAACAATCCCAGCTCTTTCCACCTGTCTTCATAGGAGAGGTGCTCCAGTCCTCTGATCATCTTTGCTCTGGAGTTGCTCCAGGAGCTCCAGGTTTGCTTTTTATTAAGATTAATCTTGTACTGATGTTTCTTGTTCTTACTTTTGTCATCAGCTCCAGACCCTCACTCCTACAACAGGTAGCAAGAATTACAGCAGCCCCCTTACAACCTTCTGATAGTCAATACATAAATTTGAGGTAATTTTGGATAATTTTGCTTTTGGCAACATTTTGAAACTTGAACTCACCTTCTTACTCAGTATTTATCCCCTGACACATTTCTAGGGATCTATTCTATCCTCTCACCGTCTGTTTGACTTGGCTATAGAAGATAAATTCTCTGAAGCTCCTCTTGAAAACTTATGATGATGAGAAGAATGGTGAAGCTGGGAGTTAACAGCTATACTCCAGTAGTTTGGATTAATCTTTGTGCAATACAGTTAACCAAAAATGTATATGGCATTTCAGATGAGGCTTCCTAGTACCTGTACAACGGCATCCACACTTTCTCTTTTAGAAATAGTGGTAGCCTGATAGCACTTGAATTTCAAACAGCTCATCACTTTGGTGGCTCCCAGATCTTGTAAGTCACTTTCATCCTGTTACTGAAGTTTTTTGGGAAGTAAAAAGCACAATCTCCTTTTCTTCTGCTCTATCAACCTGTATTTTACCAGTTATGCCTCATCTGGCTGGGCAGACAGACTTCACTTTTACTGCAACTTAGTGACAGCATATAACACAACACTGTATCTACAGGGAAAACTATTTCTTCAGTTTTAAATCTCTGTAAAAATTTCTCAAATGCTCCAGACTTAGTTTCTTAAATGCCAAAAAGCTCTAAATTGTAAGATATCAGAAGACTAATCAGAGAAGTAATGAGGCCAGTACCTATTTGAGTTTATTCAAAGACATAGTTGATAGAATTTCAGTTTTACATAAACACCAAAATAAAATACTTTTAGAATGTAAATACATGTCATAATTTGTTTGGGTCTGTAAATATAACTACATTTTTCTGCTATTAATCTAATTCTACTTTCAGCTTTCCTTTAAAGTTTGGGTTAAGAACAATTTGGGTTAAGAACACAAGTGAGTCCACAGGAGATGACTTGGAATGAAGGGCCAGTGAGAACGGTGGTTTTAACAGAAGTTGAATTTCAGTTGCAATTACATTACATGCTATGGCAAATTTTATAACAAGTATAGCAGATATCATTCCAAATCTTTCCAGTTGCCATTGCAAATGTTGAAACAGTAAACTATATACTGATGGAACCAGGCAGAGGATAAAATTTTGTAATGTAACAATCTTAAGGGAAATATCAATACAGTAAGTATATTACCCCTAATGTACCAGTGTTGCTTAGGAGGATATAGTACGTTCTTTCAAGATTGAAGATTCATGCTCTGAAAATACTATCAACAAAAGACAACTGAAAAGGAAAAAAAGGCCTCAAATCTACTTTCTGTGTGTGCAAACACATAGTGCAGTTCTCCTAAAACCTGGCTGGCAAGCAAAAACATTAGGCCACAGACTGATGGTTGAATTTAGGACATTGACCACTCAGAATAACCACCGGTGTAAGTACCACAATTGAAATAAGTTTTCACAAAGTGTATTTTTCCATGAAGAAACTATAAATACCTGCCCCAAAGGGCAGCTAGACAGGATGATTAAAATGAAGAAAATGCAACAAGTTAGGGTTTCACCTTTTCATCAGAGTATGACCAGAATAAACTTCCTACATTACTCAGTGGGGATAAAAAAAATCTATTAAATCTCTATAAACTACAACTTAAACATACTCTTTTCCCTAAGGACACTCCTCTCTCGTACAATAACCTTTTCAGTTATTTCACCTGATCTCACAGAAATGCTGATCTCCCACTTGCAGCACATTCTTGGTTTGTGCCAGCTTTACATAGCAGGCTGTCTAGTACCAATAGAAACTGCCCACAGTTTTCACAGGATTACTTTTTTTTTAGTAATGATTCTTTTTATTCAACATAAGGCTGAACCTGGCTTGTTATCTTTTTCAAAGTGGCCTAGTATAAAGAACTGCCATCTTGAAATGACCATTATAACAAAACACTACATCTAGCTTTGAAACCTGCTGTATGGGTTTCCCAAATAAGTCTTCTGGACACCCAGACGTAGTTGCTCTCCCCTACACACCACCTCTCTACCTGGAAGCAATGGAACTGGCTGGGGACTCATCTAAGCAGATATTTCAACATGTCAAAAACATTTCAGGCTTTCTTGAAGCCTAGTTCAATGAAGGCAGGCTCCTCTCCATTCACACTGATACTCCATCATTCTCTTCTCATATATCTACTCACCAGCAGCCATCACTGTCTTCTTGAATGGGGAAGGAAAGCAAACTAGCCCTGCTCTGTACAATAAAAGGCTCTGCAGGCATCGTTCCTTAGGTCCCTCAGATCAGATGTCCCACAGCCTCCTCTGCCCAAATCTGGTGCGGTCTGGCAAAGTCCAGGAACTAGGAGCTCTGGGAGCTACCATGGACTGGTGAAAAGCGCCTGGATGAGGAGGAGCTCCTGTCAGCTCAACTGGGTTGGCTATGTCAACACCTACTGTGGCACCTGAACAGCAGTTGCCACTGTGTTTGTTGTTTGTTTTTGTTTAGTTTGGGGTTTTTTTGTGAAAAGAGGGTTGTGCTACTGAAAAGGCCAGAAGGGTCAGGGAGGGAATGGCAGCAAGAACGTGTTCCCAGCTGGAAACACGTAGTTGTCCTTTCTGATGCTGGCGGGGGTTTTGGCTGCAGACTGTCAATCCCTGGTGTTTCAGGGTCCTCTCTGAGGTTCATTTTGGCATTATGAGTTAATCACGTCAGGAGAAGTCATTTTAACTCACATGCCTTTAGGAGTAATTATATATTTAAATGATTAAACAAATCAGGAAGAAAACATATCTACCGCAGAACGAAAGCAGTTAACATTGAAACCCTTTTTTTATATCAGTATCACAAGTCGTTTGTAAATAACATGCTCATTTTAGATACGTACAGAGTGCTGCCATGCCCTGCAAAATAAATTATATTTTATTGGTGCCCGGGTGTTTCATAACTTCTATTTATTTGCTGCAAGAGTGGAGAATTAAGATAGAGTAGTTTATTTCACCAAAAGACTGACAAATGGCTCATTAGACACTTATGGAGCTGAAGCTAATTGTACGATTTTTTGTTGTATTAATTGTCACTGCCTGCTTAACTGGCTAACATTGGTCATCAATACAGAGCTTTTTCCTTTCAATCTCCAAAAGAGAGGTGTAAAAAAAAGGGAATTTTAAAATAAACAGAAGAGCATTTATTTCCTAATATAAACAAAAATACTATTTGGATTGAAGGAGCATGAGGGAGGAGTAAGAGAGGATTAATGTGCTGGCTGTTCCCCACTGGGGCCACCAATAACAATCAATCCCAAACAGCAGTCACCTCACATCATCTAACAGCTTGAATTGCAGATATTCAAAGATTCACGCTCCTTTTTTTTTTTTTTTGTTCAGATTAAATATCATTTACATCGCATACTTTTTTTTTTTTATTTCGTTGGAGACATAAGGTCAGAATTGATTGAATATGTACTACCTGCATATAATGATTTCCAGTTTTTTACAATCATGTGCTAATGCTGCACAGTAATGGCCTATGGATGAAGAGACAGATGTACTACCAGTCATTCGCTACACATTTGCATTAACAAATCATCATTTAATTGAAGCCCATCCAACAAGTTTATGCTACTTAAATAAAGTTCCTTTCAATAAAAGATGCCACAATGACACATGGTTGTTAACTGCAAGGTAAATAAAAAGTAGCATTTATTTTCTTGTCACTGGTTTAGGTAAGTATTAAAACATACACTTATTAATTTGTACTTTGCTCAGAAATAAACCACCTGACATCTAACATAGCAATCCAAGCTAGTACTACTATGAGATGAGATAATTCACTTTTAGAAATAATCGTTTTGTAACACCACAATTTCATGCTTTACAGATTTTTATTTCCCCCCCAAATATATAATAGAACATAGCTTATATAAAGGCTATACATGAGTTGTGTGTTAACACTTTTAGGCAAGCTCTAATAACACAGACCTCAAACCCTGCTGTTATCAACACGGGCTACAATTTTTTTTATGTCTCATTGTTGACTACAAACATTGGCACCACACTTAGAAATCTAGTTGCCTCCCTCTACAATTTGGATATTACTGCTTTCTTTTTAATACTGTCTAGGGAACAATTCAGGTAGGCTGTGATGCCCCTACATGTTTCAGATATAGAAAACCACTATCTATTCATTTCTTCTTACAGAATGTGTTGCAAAATATTAAAATCTGAGAAGAAAGCATGTCATAAAATGAGGAATCTATAAAACCAATTTTCTCTTCTTCTAGAGATGGTTTAACAGTTCTTTCAGCATATTCATTTCATGGCACATTTTTGCATCTGCAAAGCAGAAGAAAGATATTTTGGTACTGTCTGTTAAACTGACAAACAATACTTCATAGCTAACATGCAGGGACAAGGAGATATATTTTTAATTTTGTTTTTGGCTTAAATCTACATTTTCTAGAAACCAGAATCTTTTAGGATGAGAGCACTATAAAAATGAAAGATGGTATTAGTAATAATAGTTGACATCCTTTACCATGCTGGTATTTGCTTACATCTAAACACATCACTGCAATCGTTTATTTACCTAAATACAAAAATAATAGTCTATTTCCCTTTTACTGATGCTACCCTGAAAATAAAATATTTATTAAAAAAAAAACAACAACAAAAAGAAGTATCTTATGAGAACTAGAAAAAGCCTTCTGAGAGTGGGAGAAGGCAGTGTTTTTCTAACCAGAGAAAACAGAGTTTAAAGCTGAACCGGTATCTTTTCCTTCCCTGTAGGACCGTGTGGGGATATGAGGAGACAGCGGAGTCTCCAGGTTGACCTTTAGTTGTTGTTATTGATGACAGAAAAAAACAGAAGAAAATTCACCATACCAAGACTGAAACTACAATGTGAAATTCAGACATATATCTTAAAGCACACTGCAGCATTCAAGAAGATATAAAATGTAAGATTTATTTCCTTAGACAAGTATTTAAAAACTACAAAATGCAATCCCATACAAAACAAACAGACAAAAACCACTGCTGTGACTTGCCTGCCTGTTTTGCAAGCTTTTTTTTATATGCTAACTCAGAACAGTAATTACAGATCTTGCAAGTTGACTTCTGTTTCCAGAAGTATGAGTTGTATGTAAAACATGCCTTTTCACTGAAACAATTACCATTAATCAAAACAGTGAAAGCTAATACCACTCAAGTCTAACCTACTGCTGTGCCCAGCAATATATCAAACTGTCTGTTGTCAAACACACTAAACAAACTTTAACAGACTGTTTTCACCAGAAATAAGAGAAAACATGCTTGCTAAGTATTTTTTAGTCAAATTGCAACCTCAGTAATCCATTCTGTCACTGGATTTTAATTTGAAGTAGTCAATCACCGTCTCAGAAAGATCCGTATTGGATTACAAAGGGGTAACTGACTGGGACTAACAAATGAGTACCTGCAAATGATTACTACAGCTCCCAGTTTGTTTAAGGATTTATATCCATGTACTGAGGTGTGTTCCTTCACTCCATCAACTTCTTTCAACTATAAGATTCTGAATTTAAAAGAAAGATGAAAAATTAAAAATTAGTACTACTTTTCATTGTTACTGTCCTAGGAACAGCTACACCTCTAACAAGTTTAATAATAGTGTATTTTCTTTCATGTTCATAACCGTTTAAAACTATTACTAGCATTGCTTGGAATCTTCATTACAAAGAAGCTGTTACCTAAGAATTTGCTCATACATTAAAAATACCCTATCTCTAGCAAGTCAAATTCGTATTAAACACAGATCTTACCCATTATGACTTACTATAAATAGTCAATGAAAACAGATATACTTACACTTCTCATGGCACCACCTCTGCCCTACCTAAGAGTCGTAACTATATTCTTAATCAAGAAACGTGGCGTTTCGTATTTGACAGAAAAAAAACCTGTTTACCAGTGAAGTCAGTCTCTTCTGCAATTGGTAATCAATGCAGAAACCGAAGTTTTATATGAAAGAAGAGATACAGAAGGACAGGAATACTGGAGTTTAACAAACAGATCAGGCCTTTATTACCAGCAAGCTCCATTATGGATTTGTGGGCTTTGTAAGCCAAGCTCCCCCAAGTGTAATTAAATTTTTATTTATAATGTGTTTGTGACTGTTAACTTTGTGTTGCCTCTGCTTGTTCCCCCCTGCAACCCAATGCGAAACAGTATTCCACATTTACTGCTGCAGAGAACAGCAGTTTATTCAGTTGCTGGATTAATCTCTAACCTTATAAGAGATGAGAAGTACAAATAAACCTATTGTGTATTATTTATACACAAACACCCGTGTCTTTAAGCATAGATATATATACATGTACATTCCTGCATGCAGACCTCTAAGCCAAAACTGAGGACAAAAGAAGTACATGTCAGTTAAAATTGAACACACGTGAGCAAGCATCACTTTTTTTCTACCAAGAGCACTATTTATCACATATTTATATTGTGGAGAGACAGGAAAGCTTCAGTAAGACAGGGCGAAGCAGCACTGCAGAGTACATTTTATGCTGCAAGCCATGTCTGAGATTAGTGTAAATGTACCAGGAAAAGGTTCTGAACTCCCACAAAGCCAGCATCTATGCTTTCTTTTTTTTTGTTCATTTATGGAAAGGGCCTCATGAAAAAGCCCTCTGACACTAAGGGTATTTTTTTTTTTTTTTGGTATTAACTCTGTTCGCTCTTCCTTTCAGGTACAACCCTCCTGTACCAATACTTTTAATATATATATTTTAAAAAAAAAGCTTAATATAAGAAACCACAGGAGGATCTCTTCTCCCCTTGAAAAACTGCAAATAAAGATGTCAGCTATTGAGTATATTTGTGGCGTCTCCAGCAGCTGCTGTTAAATACCAGCTGGTCTAGCTGATTAAAATTACCTCCGAGTTGGTATTATAAAGATGCCTGGGCAGCGTTGCTGTATTAATGGATTATTGAGTGAGCGATGAAAACCTTGGCCAGCTGATGCGTTTTATTACAGATAGGCTTTATGATGTGTAATCACTGTAATTTTTATAACTAGAGGAAACAGGGGGGAAAAAAAAAAAAAGGAGAACCTTCTTTCCCCCCTTACATGCACCAAAATCAGTTAAACCAGATCTCTTTTTTTTTCACCAGTCTGTTACTTAGGAGTTAGCTAAACAAATAATTTGTTTTTTAGTAGTTTCTGTACTTGCAAGATTTTATTCACACCTGCCCATACACAAAGAACATAAACTCTATGTTTAAGGCTACACTTATTTACCTATTTTACATATGTTTAGGTTTACAGATTGGGTATTTATTTCATCCTTTGCCTACCAGGCAAGCACTGCAACTGGCTGTGTGAGATAAACCCTTCCACATTATTTAATGGCTGAACTACACTGCAAACACACCTTATAATCTCCAGGTTCAGCAATTCAAGCAGTAGGGTCTTTCATCTGGTTTCTCCATCTCCTCTCTTCTTCATTCTCCTCCTCTCCCTGCTCCAAAACTTCACACAGTATCACCTAATTTAACAGTCTCTCAAACTTTTTCCCCCCTTAACTGCATATTTACCACATTGTCTGTTGTTTTCTGATGGTCCTTTGGTTTGCTCCCAAACTTACTGTGATAATTATAAAAATCATATAACCGTTACCAGTTTTTGAGATTTAAGAAAAAATAAATGACTGGTCACTTGGAAGATTCAGATGTATCGGTGAAACATTTTATTACAGATGACTTCTCTTGTGAGGTGAATCAGCACCCAAAAGCACCTCAAGAAAAAAATACTGCAATTTTCCCAGGAACGGACACACACCAAAAGGCAACTAATGGTATTTGAGATTTTTCAGTGGAATAGAAACTGCTGAAATGTAAAAACAAAGTAAAAGTAAAAAAAAAGGTCTTTAGCAGTAACCTTAACTTTAATCTCTTAAATCTCACCTAAGGAAATGTAGCATTGCTCTTCCTTTTTCAGACTAGATAATTAATAGTAACTCCTCCAAAAAGTTTAGAAAATCATACTCTAAAATGTCCAAAAACCAAAACAAGTTACAGAATTTTACAGGACTCTATGAAATACTGCTGGGTACTATTTCAGCCTGCACAGTACAGACAGCTGAATTTTTAGGAGATGCTACTACATCATACGTATTCACCTGCAACCTCTATGCAGATTTTTCTACTCAGACTGGTGGAGTTTATGTAAAGTACTGCAGACAGATAATTTAAATAATTTGTTAGAAGAAAAAGTTGCTCTAAGCCCGGGATTTAATAGATCAAAAGATAATTTAGATCAAAGATGCATCAGAAAAGAGATCAAAGATAAATTAATCCACAAGGTTGTTAAAAGCAAGGATTTTACAATGGACAAACTTTTTTGATTTAAAGGTGAGTCTCAGAAACAATTTTTTGATCCGTTCAAGAGTAAAATCACCCAGGCACTCCTCTTCTCTTCATACTAGGAGAACCTAAACTGTCTTATGGCACAAATGTGTGTTTCCAAATCCAACACTTGGAACATCTGAATATGTGATATACACCTCCAATGAATGACCTGGCTGTTCTGAAACACTCCTGCATTGCTGTGACTAGCAGTTGAAATTATGCTAAATTCTGTAAAAGGAAGAAGAAAACCACATGTCACCAGGTAGGGATGGATCTTGTGGATAGACAGGGGCCTTGCCACACTTCCTAAATTCACCGCTTTCTTTCTGCACAACACCTGAGCAGGGGTAAGGGAGATGGACAAAACCATTAGGGCCAGTCAAGGAAGGTGAAGCTACACCAGGTAGTGAAGCTGCACAGCTCCCTGCAGCACATAAAAATAGTTGTGGTAGCCTGAAATACCTCAGCTTAGGACTGTGCCAAGTGCAGAAGGCAGGAGCCAGAGTTGCCTGCTAAGAGGAGCATCGCCATCGCCATCTGGCACCTGCTACGTCTCCATTTTATGGCTGGAGCCTGCATGGATCCTGAAGGCAAAAAAGCTCTTCGGGGAGGGAGGTGCATTTTCACATTTGTTTCAAAAACTTGTTGTTTTTTTTTTGTTTGTTTAAATGAAAAAAAAAAAAAAAGGTGATTTTGGTTTGGTAAACCCCCCACATTTCCCATTTTCTCCCCTTCTGCAGAATACTTCAGCTGGACTCAGGCATGGGCCAGTGGATGCTGACAGGCCTTTTTACTGGGAAGTAGACACTCACTATGTGGTGAACCACCCGAAGCCTTCTCCAAGTAGTTATTCCACGCACACATACCATAGATGCGATGATCAGCAAACCAGGCGAATTTAATCCTTCTGCCCGGCGTCAACTCGAGGGACCGCATTCTGCTGCCACGACTGGCAAATATTCCACTTTTTACCGACCACACAGCAACACGGGTGCTCTGCCCCAAAGGCCGGCTTTCCGTTTTCCCCCAGGACGGCGGACGGGGGCTCCGGAGCGCACCGGGGCCCAGCGCCCCGGCCCGGGCCCAGCGGCTCCCAGAGGAGCCGCCGTTGCCAAGGAAACCGCTGACAGGCAACCGGTGGGAGGGGCCGGCGGTGGGCGGGGCCGGCGGTGGGCGGGGCGAAGCCGCCCCCAGCCCTGGGCCGGATCGCAGGCGGCGGCTGCAGAGGCAGAGGGACGCGGGTTCAAATCCCCGTTAGCCAAAAAGAACACGTGAAAGAAGAGCTCCCTGGACTCTGTGGCGGCCTGTTTTTTTTGGTTTTTTTTGGTTTTTTGTTTTTTTTAATGGGCTTACTGAATTTTCATCAATACACCCATCCTGAATCCTGCGCTGCTGTGGGCTTTTGTTCCCATTTCTATGCAAGGTACAGCTGAGTGAGGCAGCTCCCTCGGATCTCCCTACAGAGAGGCCAGGCAGCAGCCAAGGACAAGCCGTGTTACAGCTGGAAAAATGTCTTCCTGAAGATGAAGACTCAGTTACAGTTGAGATATTGTGCAAACATGAAATACTCCAAGTGTCCCCCAGAAGGACCACTTGAAGTAAGGCTGAAATCAATGTCACCCATGGGGATTCACACAAAGATGGCCAACTGGATGCACTGAAGAAGTAAATTATCTTATCTGAGACGGAAAAATTAAAGGAAGGCAATTCTCTACAGGCTAAAATTATTACAATATGCTAAACAAATATCTTTGCATTTGTAGTAAATACATATACATTGATATGCTCTGAATTAATGGTCAATTTAACATGCATGCTAAATTTTACGCAAAACAAGATTCTTAATTCACTTGGGTTAATAAACATAAAATTCTGATAATTACAGATACAATAATGTCATATGAGCACTTTAAACATATGCTGTGGGAATTAAATCCTGGCTATCCCTGCCCACTGAGGACCAGTTTTTAATCTTCGAAGCATGATATGTAGTAATAGATTTTACGAGTTGACTTTTTTAAATTTGATGATCAGGTTAATGAAATTTATAATGATATTTTTCAAACCAAGTTCAAAATAGTAGTTAACTCCTTGGCAGAGGAATTCAGATTGGACATATAACAGATATACCAGCAACTGCTAGTGTGAAAGGATTAATCATCATTTTAGACTTTTATTAAATTAGATAAAATGGGATAGGCATGAATCAGAATATGTAACAATTAATCACTGGACTTTATTGAGTCTTTTAAAAATCTTATTTGCTCCTGAGTTGATAACTAATCTAGGCCATTCTGTACGAGTTCAACAAACTCTCCAGATAATGACTGTGACTAGAACATTAATAATATTGTCATTTCACAACAATTTTTTTTTTTAATGCGAATAAGGGTTTTTTTAACATTTGCAGATACTAAAGGAAATACTCCTGTCTCAGTCACCTCAAAACCTTGCAAAGCAGCTCCTTCTTTGCAACTGAAATAATTTGCTTTTATGTATTTGCTTGGATTTTGAAATTTAGGTAATGGATACACCAGTGTGTACTGTTTACCAAAATTTTTGGTATATCCAACTGGCATTTAATGTAAATTGTTACAACTACACGCACTGGAATTGCTAGAAAATAAAAATTACTAAACTTTTGAAGTTTATTTATTGATTACTGAGAACCACCCCAGTAAAATTACCATAAACTTCAACATCACAACAACTACTAATCCAGATAATAGGAATTAAGGGAGATGGAAGATACATAATAAGCATCTGGGGGATATGGAATTTATCCCACGAGTGTAGTAAAGAGCTCATAATTTAGGAGTGCCAAAACCCAAGAGCATCATGAAGGTCTTTCCTCACAAGTGGCATTAATTGCATATCCCACAGATGCTTATTACATATTCTATTTATACCTCCAAGAAGAAAAATATTCGTTTAAAGTTTAAAGGTTTAGTACTGCTTAAACACAATGTAACACAGCTGTCTCATGATGTCACAGGGAATATCAAAGGCTGCAGCACAGAGTCATAATGTAAGAAATATTTTAGACAGAAGATAAATCAGGGGATATATTTCAGCAGGAGAGTCCCAGAGCTCAGATGTACAGTAAAGCAGGATGTTTAACTAAGTACTTTTCTTGGATATGGGATTACACCATTAAAAAGGTTTTTCTGATTAGTTATTGGAATAAGAATGAGGAGAATTCCATTTCAAATATTTAAAAGAATTTTTTCAATATATGTAACATGTCAAATCCTAAATACTAATATATTAATTGCTAAGGTCAAAGCTGCTGTTATCTTTTCTGCTGTTCAGTCTATATGAATTTAAAGGAGTCACCATTAATGTATCTAGATATTAATCATACTGGCATCTTGCAAACTTGCTATGGGAGCTATTTCTTCTGTTGCCCAATTAGTCATTTGTGATTTCTCTCATAGATAAATACAACAGTAAGGAGAATTCTTTGATTCAAGAGGTCCCATATACTTCTCGTTAACTGTATGAGGTTAACTGCCTCATTAAGGAAAATCAAAATTGGATATTGCTGATTTTGCATGTCGTTCCACATGTACTTGTTAGGAGAAATGGAATAAACCATGAGGCCCAAGCTTAGACTCCAACAGCTCACACAACATTTATTGATGTAAGTTGGAAACAGCTAAGGACTGATTTTAGCTGTTGTCTGGAACATTTATTTAAGCACTGTAACAATATTATTTTAATGTAGAAAATGTTACACGGGCCTTTTGCTGCTATATTGCACATGTGGCTATGTGTATAGATTGAGCCAAAGTATCAAAATATTTTTTACAAACTTCTCCATCTCTGTTAATAAAAACTTGGTAGCATTATTGGTAGGAGTAACAGCAAACAGAAGGAGTGAGAATTTCGTTATTTTATATCATGTTATGAACTTAAAGGGCAGAAAATATGAAATTTCTTATCTCTCTCCCCTTTCCCAATAACAAAAAGAAAAGAAAATATATTGCTTGTATGTCATTCAAAAATCACTGCATTGGACACTTTTTCAGACTTCAAGGACAAGAATATGTATATAAAGGTAATCAGAGAAAGCATGCTTACATGGTCCTCATTTCAAATAAAGCAATAAGGAGTAAAGAAAAACAGATTATTAAAAATTACAGATGACAACATAGAGGTCTGTAAGAACAGATGCTCTCTTGTGGACATGGGAAGCTGATGTTATACCAGATGATTGCTGTTTTGCTCCTCTGAAATTTGGAAAGAATTCCTGTCCTGTTGTCAATACCTTCAATACTGAATGACAAGGAAGAAAACAGAAAAGCAGCACCCTTGGCTTTCTGTAAAAATTAAAGTGTGACTCATTCATTGATTTCAAAACAGGTATTTGAAACCAGCTCCTACTGTTGTCTGCTTTTGTTCTTTTTCACTAGGCAATTCTACTTTGCAGTGCTATGCAAAGATTCTTCTCTTCTTGCCAGAATGTGTGGGGCTTTCATGTTATATAACCTAACCCTTTAGGGCCTCGTGCTAGTACATTCATTACGAGGGGTGATGAAATAGTCTAATTATTTTTACAGCATTAGTTTAGTAAAATAGTTCAATTTTTAGAAATGTTCTCAAACAACATTTATCATTCTTTACTCTAGACTAAAATATTGTGAATTCATACAATATGCAAAAGTTACACAGAATTGTGCACCCTAATTAACAGCACTACTCTTGAGCAACCTCTTCCTGTGACCTGTGCTAATGGATTTTATTCTTTGGATATGCTGGCTTGCTTTAATATTTCATAGGATACTTTTAAAAATTCTCGTTCAAAACAACATCAGAACTAGAAAAAATACACATGGCATGCACCTATTTGGAACAAGATTTTTTTTTAATTGCTCAAACTTCTATAACTCTACCAAGATGCTGGAAAGAAGTTCACAAGGTCATGAAGAACCACTATTCAGCTCACTCATTTTAAAAGTTAGGACAGTCAGCTCTGTTATTTTCAGGGCAGTATCTTTTCCTGTTGCACATAGTTCCAATGCTACCATGTATTTATCCAACTCAAGAACTCTCAACAAACCAACTTTCAGAGAAGACTCAGAACATATAATTTTAATTATATAAGTTGTCCACAGAATTGCCCAGATGATTATTATTTTTAATCAATGCTTTGGTTGTCAGCAAGTGCTCAAGTTCCAAGTGCTGTATTTTACTTACTAACATCATGTTAACATGGGCATGTTAGCACAGTTTTGGTTTTTAGGCATATGCTGAGATAATCACCCTCTGCAACAGTTACTTCACTCACTTACTGCCTTTTCTGTACTGATTTCCAACATGAGTTTTCTAGACTAAGCTCTCTGTCACTGAAAGAAACAAAATAATGCACTAAATTAAACAGCACTGGTTAACCTCAGCAGCTGATGTGATTCAAGTATAAGGAAAGCAAAGGAGAAGTAAATACTCGATATGACACCATGAATGCCTAACTAGAGTAGACCTCCATTTGTTCTTCAGCTTTCATAGTCAATAGATGTTGACTACAATAAAAAAAAAAAAAAAAAAAAAAAAGACAAAGACAGCCTTCCAAACACTGTACGTATTACTAGGAAATTTATCATAGATTTCAGAAGATTTATTCAATTCAAAATCCACTGGTCTTTAAGCCTACTTATGTTTAATGCCACCAGAATTATTATCTTTTTTTTTTAAGGCTATGTGACAAAAGTCAAAATGGAAGCTGTCTTGCTTATTTCTTTCCCAGATAAAGATAATTCCCTGTACTTCATATGGAAAGCACATCACCTGCATCAAGAAGCAACATAATGACAAATCTGCATTCCATCCTCACAGCCATCCAGTACTACTCATTACCATCTCAGCACATAATTATGCAGCAGGAGAGTAAAACTCAGATGAACACTTTTGACACTTCAACGAGTCCTTCATTCTGTTTATAGAGTGGCCTTTTACATTATGTATATGCTAAAATCTTAAGTCTAAGGCAAGACTAAGATACTATTTGTGACAGTCAGGAAAATGGGTAAAATCGCAAGTTAATCACACTATAATTTTCAACCTAATACACAACAAGAAACAGCACAAAGTGAAATACACATTTCTTCAATCAATGAACCAGAATGCTTTTTTGGAGAAACTCAGCAACGAGCAACAGAACGCAAAATGGTGAGTAGTCTCACTTCATAAACAAAGAAAAGCAGCTTCTGGAGGTAAGTAGGATTTGCTTTCTGCCTGAGAGTAAGATACCTACCTTGATGCTTCCGAACTGTCCACATTTATTTGCACACAGCAAACCCTGTGAATTAGTCAACCATTGTAATGCATTTGGTATGTCAGCAGCAGGTTAAGACAACCCCTCTCTCCATCAAACTTCATTGCAGCTTTCTAAATTAGTTCCAGAAGTGTTTTCTTCTGTCAACTCACCTTGAACTTACCGGCTTCTTCTTACAATACTTTTTTCACTATGCAAGATAGAATTTGTTGTAAAGTGTTCAGATGTCTGACTCACCCCCACAAGGTTTATCTAAAAATCTAGAAGACTGTACCTCTTCTTAATTTGTGGGACCAACACCAAATGGTAACCTTTTTTAGGAAGGCCTGCTTATCTGGCATTAAATCTTTAACATGTCTTCTACTGTCAGAGAAGCTAGGATTATATGCCATTAAAATGTTTTATATCTAGGTCAAACAAAAAATAATCAGTGGAAATCAACAGCAATACCAATTACTAAGTTCAGGATTAATTTGGTCTTGAACATTCAAAGAAGAATTATTAATTTGTTCAGGAAGACATTGTATTTGCCTAGTCTTAGGTATTGCTAGATACCAAATTATTTTAATAGCAAGGCCAGATATGGCTGGTTCCCCTACTAAATGCACGAGAGCGCAAAAGTTGCTTTCATTGTAACTGCTGTCCAACAAATTGATGACACTGGATTAAAAACTACAGGGGAACTGTAATTGGTTTGGACCATGCCTTATATCATCTTGCTCATTTTTTTTGGTGAAGTTTGAGAATCCATAATAAACCCAGGCATCCTGGATGACCTGTAAAGTTTTCGTCAGCAAGGCTGATCTTTGACCTACTTTTTTTCTGGATATATTGAAGATTTCTTAATTCTGATGACTAGTGAGATTTTTTTTTAATTTTTTTTTTTCTGGATACAATGAATATGATTTTGTTCCTTCATTGCACAGGTGAAATCCTTCAAATTCTCCCTCCAGAGACCAATATCGTTACAAAAAGAATACTGCCTGGTTCCAGAATGGCATGGGAGAGAAACTAAAACAGGTGGATGCCCCACAGCAGTGCTCATAGCAAAGCAACTAAGAATAGTAATAGTAGAGCAGCACATCTGCTGTTGACTTTGCTGTAACATAACCTTTCCAATGCTGTCTTCAAATCTACATGTGTGCCCAGTTACCCTGTAACCTACTTTGCATCCTTCACTTTTTTTATTTTTTTTATTTTTTTTTTCCCCTTTGCTTCATGAAATAGGCTTCTTCCTGAAGTATAATTGTGGTATCAGCCTAAAGGTCTGAAACTGCCCCTGGATATGCCTGGGTATCTGACTGATACTCATAAAGCAGAGTGGCAGCAGGAGGCAAAGTCATTGGCACTGAATGTTCTAAGAAGGCCTTTTTTTGTACTGAGATTCAGTTCTCATGAAATATTTACACTCACTTCCGCATGCACTTTATTGTCTTTTGGATATGTGCTTAGAAAGAGTTTGCTTAACCAATATAATACCACTATCAGTGTTCTAATGCAGAAGCCAGTGAGTTTATGCAAAGAGTTAATTTTTATTCTTAAATAAAGCTGTTTACACTAATGCCTTGTCATTATCTTTATGTCCATTATTTCTATACACCCCTGGTTACATGATCTGGCTGTACTTTCTGCATGCAGTTCTATAAGAATTTCATTTGATGCAATATAATTCACTTTGAAACCCTCAGTACATAAAATAAAGTAGTAATAATGGTATTACGTGGGAGTTTTCCAATTGATTCATCTTTACAATTAAATATAAAAGAAATCCTCTACTACTAATTACTATAAATGGAATAAAATGTCCTAAAATACAAACATATGAAGCCTTTCCTCAAACCTCGTCCTTTCTCAAGCTGAGAGCACAACCTGCTTAATTTGCCACAGCAAACACAGGCCACTGCAAAAATTGCACAACGGTTTCGCAGTAATTATTTTGTACTTTAACATGAATTAGATGCAAGGGTCAAATAAATTAACACCAGAATACCATTTAATCTAGGACATTAATCATTGTTAACTCATCTAATTTTACAATTAAACTGAATATTCAATCTGTCAACCCTTCAGAGTATGCAATCCTTTTGTTTAATCTTAGCATTTTTTTCTTTTTATTTAGATAAAAGTTTATTATCAGGGAGGGTGTCACTGAACTGTTAATGTAATCAATTCCATTTTATTTTAAAGCCATTCTTGTGCTTTGCTTTACAAAGTAGAAAATTAGATATGATTAGATAATTATTATAGTTTGGTTAGACTGTACGCAATTGGCAGTGCTACCAGGAAAGTGGAACAATGTTATTCTGCAAAACATTATCTTAGGGTCTAAAAACAAGCTACAGACATGGCAAATGAAGAAGACTGAAGAATGATAAGACACAAAGCCTGTATCTCTGTATTGCTGGTTCCATTTCGGCTGATATTAATAGCAGCTGAATTATTATCACAGAGATACGTAGCAAATGACAGAAAGTGAATGAATATGTGGTCTCACAAAATTTCCAGCTACAAAAATTCCTCTGCTCAGGCTGCTGCTGTGTATGACACCTACTTGAAAGACCATAGCACAGCCATATGGCGTAGCCGGGACCCTAGTATACCTTGCCACACCAAATAGGGTTCTCTTTCTTATCAGCAATGAAATGAGATAGCCAGGTAATGCAAAGTCTGTTCACTGATGTCTTGTGGCAGATAAAGAAATCCACACCCCTGGGCTAAGACTTCACAAAATTGCAGTCATTTAGGCAACAGAAGATTTCTTCTAGACTGGTTGCTCCTCCCAGCATGCATCCTGGCATACCAGGCTGTGACTAATGACACCACAGTTTGCAGAGGACTAAAGGATGAAGAAAAAACAAAGATTTTTCGCATTGATGGGATGGATACTATGAGGAGTATACCTTCCCACAAAACTGGCACACAAACTTTGCACTACTGAACAGCAACCAAAATTCATGAGTCTTACCACAGGTACCAAAATGCCAGTCACAGTTGATCTTGTAAGCAGGTAAGCATAGTTTCAAGAATAAAGGACAGTTTCTGAACAAGGAAATGACCAACAGACTAGGGTACCTGAACTCCCAGCAGAACCAGTCTCCCTAGTGTTTGAAAAATGAAAGGACTATTTGTAAACATCAAAGGCTAAAATAAACTATGAAAACACAAAGAGCAAGTAAGAATTGTTTGTACCTTGCCCCAGAAGGATATAGAAGGATGCAAAGTATAAAATAATGTATTTTAAAATATTAAAACTTAATAAATTAATTAAATTGTAAAACTTGTTCAGGCGAGGAGAGGCTGCCACTAAGTACAAAACTTTTGTGTTGATATGCTTTTCCAGGAATACCCTAATAACTTTTGAAGGAAGTTCCAAGGCTTCCTTTCACCATTTGTAAATTTTTTGAGTTACAGAGAATCACAGAATGCCTTGGGTTGAGAGGGACCTATAAAGGTTATCTAGTCCAACCCCCCCACAATAAGCAGGGACATCTCACACAAGGACAGACTGCTCAGAGCCTCATCAAGCCTGACCTTCAATGTCTCCAGGGATGGGACCTCCACCACCTTTCTAGACAACCTGTTCCAGTGATCCACCGCCCTCATATTAAATAACTTATTCCTCATGTCCAACTTAAATCTACCTTTCTCTAGCTTAAAACCATTACCCCTTGTCTCATTGTTACATATCCTAGTGAACAGCTCTTCCCCAGCCTTCTTAGAGGCTCCTTTCAGGTATTGGAAGGTCACTATAAGGTCCCCCTGAAGTCTTCTCTTCTTCAGGCTGAACAGCCCCAACTCCTTCAGGGAGTTGTATCAGGGCACACATATGAATATTTGATGTTGGTAAATCCAACAAGTTCAGCAAAACAATAAACTTCAACAAAAAGTTCACATTAATTCTGAGCTTGAATTATGTTTAGCAATTATTAATAAACTATTATTGTTTAAGAAATGCTGTTTCTAGCTCAAGAAATGTTAAATACAGGAAAAGATCCAGCATCTGAGACTGTCAGATGGTTCACTACTGGAAATTACTATTCTAAAGAGTTCAGACATCATTACAGGTGAGAATAATACAACACAGTCATGTTCCCTTCCCTTTCATTTTCTCCTATATTAAATCAGAAATCAGAGAAGGATATGACCTCACAGACAACCTACTTTCCTCTTCTGCCAATGCAGACTCATTCTCTATGACACTACCCATTTCTGAGAGCTTTTCAAAGCCTGTCTTTAAAATATTCTGATGTGTTTTGCTTTGTTAATTTTGAGATACTATTTTACAGACTAACAGCTCCCTGTTAGTAAGGTTTTCCTGTTAGTCAGCCTGAAGCTCTTTCTCATAATTCATTCTCTTAACTGTAAATTTCTTTATTCAGATTCAGTTCTATTTATGCCACACCAGACTGCACCGTTCTTCTATTATTATGATGTTATGTTTTGAGCTAAAGTAATCTTTTTTCTTTCAATTATTTCTCTTACAGGCAAAATCTTATACTGAAGTGAATAACTACAGTACAAATTATTTTTGCCCCAAAATATCTGTTTGCAAATTTCTGAGGTTTATCTTATTTTATTTTCTGTGTGTTTTCACAAGCTTCATACAAAAGAAACACTGACTTTTTGTTTTCCTTGATATTTATATTGCTTACTTCTTGGTTACTACCTCTGACATTTATTAGGGATGTTTGCCGTCTCTTTCAGACTAGTGAAGATACTAAGAAAAGAAACAAATTTACACGATGCAAAAAATACTGTAATAGGACAAACGGTCCTTTCATACTTTTAATACCTTGAGTTTACTTGGCTTATACTTCCTCTCCCTGCAACCCATTCCTATCAAAACTATTTAATTCAGTTTTCTAGAATTACTTGTATCTTCCTTATCTATATTATTTTTAAGTCTGGGACTATTAGTTAGTCTTGGTTCAACTCTCCTCTTGAGGGTATACTATGTCACAGCATTTTTCCATTTTACTATAACATCAAATTAGATTTAATTTTCAGTATTGCAGTTATGGCCTGACATTTACACAGCCAGCTTTTCCCTTCCTTTCTACATTTTCTATTGAGTTGTTAAATATAATTCAGAATTACATGTGGAAATTCACACCTATAAATGAAACCTACTTTCTTTCTTTTCTTTTCTTCTTTCTTTCTTTCTTTCTTTCTTTCTTTCTTTCTTTCTTTCTTTCTTTCTTTCTTTTCTTTCTTTCTTTCTTTCTTTCTTTCTTTCTTTCTTTCTTTCTTTCTTTCTTTCTTTCTTTCTTTCTTTCTTTCTTTCTTTCTTTCTTTCTTTCTTTCTTTCTTTCTTTCTTTCTTTCTTTCTTTCTTTCTTTCTTTCTTTCTTTCTTTCTCCAATCTTATTTTAAATCATTGCAAAAAGTAAAAAAAACCACCAGTGTCATTTTTCTGTCACTGCAACTGCACATATGGCTTGCCAACTCTTTAAGGACTGATCAAAATTAATCAAGTGTCTAGAATTCCAGACAATGAAGGCAAAAATTCCTCCTCAGAACCTGAGTCAATTCACAGTTGCTCCTGGTTCATTCAAGCTACTCGCTCTGTATTGACCCAGACTGATAGTAGCAGCCATAACTGGTTTGGATGGAATACTGAGCAAACATATGGACAAGGCACCATGCAAAGCTGGACCTGGCCCAATAAGCCCCCTGGAATGGGGTGCACAATACACAACCAGCTAAATGGATCCAAGTCAGCTTAATGGAAGTAGGACCACCTGGGCTGACACCACACACAGACACTTTATTATCTCCCTGCCTTAACTTTCAACATGTTCCACCACACTTGTATTACCAGCATCCAAAATTCCATTACTGTGATAGGGGAAAGTTCATTGGTACTGAAGTGGTGATAAAATTAAGTAAATAAACCATTCAGTGAGTAAATAATTCCATTTTCTCCACCTCCCCTTCTTTATGTCTTATTATCCCATCTCTCCTTACAGGAAAACCATGGGTAGAATATGTACTCAATTCAGTATGTACTTCATTACTGCACTGGGAGTCTTTGTCAAGTTCTCCAATATGCAGCTGACCAGAGTTTATCAGCACTGGGAATACCAATGTCACAACACTGGGGTGTCATTTACCGTAATGCTGCCAACTGAACAAGTTATAAGAGACAAGTACTTTTTTTTAGCCTCTAGTCCTAAATTTAAGGAAAAAATATGTCCCAGTATAATGAAATAAAAACAGAAGGAATGAAATTAAATAATGCTTTGCAAATACTTACAGTCCATAAATCTGTGGAGCAATTTCCAGTCGGTTCAGATGCATGTACAGCTCAATATCGTGCTTCTTCAGCAGATGATCCTGAATTTGGTTTACCTTTGCTACAATAGCAATAGATGGGCCTAAGTCCTGTGGCCTTGCAAATGGCATAGGTGTAATAATCACTTCTTTATCCTGCAGACACAGGAAGCGGGGGAAAAAAGAACACCCATGAAGCCTTATGGTAATCATTGGCTTTCACATAAACATAAAATGCTAATATATAATTTATTTTCCAGCAAAAAATGAATTTCAAGTATCCACTTCAGTGGAAGGTATTGTGGAATTCCCCTTCCCAGGCATGCCAAGGTTCATTCCCTCATTCTGCACATCTTTTACACGTGTGCTTTACTTCTCATTCTCTGACAAAGTGTTGACAGCTTTATTTTAGCTTTAATATCAGCAGTCTTAGTCAGTCCACAGCAAAGCAGATGAATGCTAACTTGGTAGAGAATACAAGCCCTCAGAAGACAACAAATTGCTTACCAAATAGGTAATTACTTGGTTTTGAGCAATCCTTTCTAAATGGGCTTCCCTTGTTTAGAATATTTGGTGGTTGTACCTCAACATCTACAGAATTTTGATACAGCATCAGAAAATTTTGAAAAGAAAAAAGAAACAGACCACTGAGATGAACCTGATGGTTAGAAGATAACTGGTGGGACCTAAAGGTTGTGCAAGCTATGTCATGATCTAGAACATGACACACACCAAGTGAAAACAGAGGAAGAAAACTATTGGAGGGAGTATTAGCATCCTTGAACCTGACAGCACTTAAAATTTGTTCTTCTTACACAACAGTGAAGTATTATTGAAAAAGAGGCTGAATGTTAGAAAGAGATGCAGCAAGTGATGAACTCCACTGAATAGGAAACATGCAAAAAGGAGGATGCGACGTAAAAAGAAGTCAAACCTATAAAGTGAAAGACTGGGGAAAGGAAGAACTCATCTACCAGTAATGTAAAAGTTATAAAAGAGGGAAAATTGTAACAGTAAGAAGAGAAGATTTTGCAATGACTGTTGCAATCTGTCATCACAGCTCTCTGACTTAAAAACTTTAGTTTAAAAAACAGTTACTGTTTTTCTGCTCTTTTGCTGAGTATATTGATAGAGAAGCATTAGCAAGGTCAAAAGGTTAATACTTTCAGAAGACTTCATTACAGTTCATTCTTTGTTGAAGACAAATTCACTTGGTTCAATACACTGAAAAGTAAATTATTTTTAACATTCAATAACAAAGAAAGGGATGGGTTTTTTTTTTCTGTATAAGCTATCCACAAGGTTGTTTCCTATAGCTAGTGTCTCTCTTCAACCCCATTCACTCTGTACCAGCACTATAAGAAGAAGGAAGAGAAGTACCCATATTTCATAATAATTTACACCATGGTTTAACATTCAAGTGGGCAGCAAACATTTAGTAATCTCAACTAATAAACCTATCTTTTACGTTATCTCCTTTGCTTGAAATATCTTTTCGTAATTATTCAATTTCTGTACTGCAGAAAATATTTTATTACGCTGACCAGTGATCACACAATCATAGAATCATAGAATGCCTTGGGTTAGAAGGGACCTCTAAAGGTCATCTAGTCCAACCCCCATACAATAAGCAGGGACCTCTCACACCAGAAGAGATCAAGCCTGACCTTGAATGTCTCCAGGAATGGAGAATGCTACCATTCAGCCAATTCCTTATCCACTGAACAGTCCACCCCTCAAAGCCGTATCTCTGCAACTTAGAGAGAAGGATGTTGTAGGGGACTGTGTCAAAGGGCTTGCAGAAGTCCAGATAGATGACATCTGCAGGTCTTCCCTTGTCCACTGATGCAGTCATTCCATTGTAGAAAGCCACTAGGTTGGTCAGGCAGAATGTGCCCCTAGTAAAGCCATGCTGGCTGTCCTGAATCACCTCCCTGTCCTCCAGGTGCCTTAGCATGTCTTCTAGAAGGATCTGTTCCATTTTCCTAGGCACAGAGGTGAGGCTGACAAGTCAGTAGTTCCCAGGGTTCTCCTTTCTTCCCTTTTTAAAAATGGGTGCAATGTTTCCTTTCTTTCAGTCACCAGGGACTTCACCTGACTGCCATGACTTTTCAGATATCATGGAGAGTGGCTTGGCAACTTCATCAGCCAATTCCTTCAGGACTCTGGGATGTATCTCATCAGGTCTCATGTACTTGTGTACGTTCAGGTTCCTCAGATGGTCACGAACCTTGTCTTCGCTTATGGTGGGAAGGACTTTGTCTCCCTGGTCTCTGTCTTGAGAGCTGTGAGGAGAGGGGTTGCCATTGAAGACTGAGGCAAAAAAGTTGAGAATCTCAGCCTTCTCTTTGACTGTTGTTACTAGTTCATCACTGTTGCTCACTGGGGCGGTATGCTTTCTTTAACCTTCCTTTTTTGGTTTACATATCTGTAGAAGCCCTTCTTGTTTTTCTTTACATCCTTTGCCAAATTCAGTTCGAGCTATTCCGTGGCCTTCCTGACCTCATCCCTACACATCCAGGCCACATCCCTATACTCTTCCCATGATACCTGTCCCCACTTCCACTGCCTATGTAGTTTCATCTTGCCTTTTGTTTTGACCAGCAGGTCTTGACTCTGCCATTCTGGTCTCTTGCCTTTCTTGCCCGATTTCCTGTATCACCTTGCCCGACTGAGATCTCTTGCACTCTATGGAAAGCATCCTTAAAGATCTGCCAGCTCTGTTCTCCTACCTTGTCCCTGAGGGCCGTTTCCCTGGAGGTCCTATTTACTAACTCCTTAAAGAGCTGGAAGTTTGTCTTCCTAAAATTTAGAATCCTGACTATAATTCTTGTCTACCTCATACCCCTTAGGTCAGTGAACTGCACTAGTGACTGATCACTGCAGCCCAGGCTGCCTTCAACATTGACATCCCTGATGAGTTCACTTGCATTTGTGACCATCAGGTCCAATAATGCGTCACCTTGGGTAGGGTTGTCAGTTTCCTAAGAAGTTGTCATTGAGGCATTCCAAGAGATTCCTGGATTGCCTACAGCTTGCCATGCTAAAATGTTTCTATTGAAGGATATGATTGATTATAAACTGTATCTTAAAATCTTACTTGTTGCTTTGCAACATCAATTGCAGCATAGGGACTGATGTGTGTGTTACAGCGTGGTGGTTTTCCCACGTTGTTGTGGTACCAAGACACATTAATTTACGATGCCCTAAAATATTGCTTGACAAAAGCTCCCTCAGACTGTCTAATAAAGCTCACCAAAAGGGCATAATTCCATTTCAAATCTCTTCTGTTCTACCAAACTGAAATATAAAATAAAACATCTAGCATCTTAGGGACTAATAAGAGATGTTGCTAATTGCTTAAATACTGAAGTTCTTCACAGATGCAAATATGTTGGGAAAGGATACTTCTCTTACCTCTGCTTTTTTTACTTATTCCATTAACTTCTTTTTTACAAAATTGGCCAGTCTTCTTTTTACCCTGATTTTTGTTTCTTCATTGCATGGCTATATCCTATTGTTGTTTCAGACCTATTTAATCATTTTCTTTGTCACGTGCCAGAAGGAAAAATACTGAAAAATTCACTAATCTCCTTCTAACCTATACAGAAACCACTCTTAAAGTATGATATGGATACGGTAACATGACATTAGCATTAAATGCTAGTCTACAGGAATTTTTTGCAAACATAACAATTTACTTTGAAACTAAAAACAGAAGTCTGAATTTTCTGTATTCATGGGCTGTGCATGTTCTATCAGTTGGCGCACATACAGGGTATGAACTTTATTCTGGTTTATTCCAGTTTAATTCAATTTCAGCTTGACCACTACATGCACTCACAACTCTGATGACTCAAAAGATCTGTATTTTTAATTTTTCTTGGTAATAGGCACAGATTCTTGTATGAGAATCTAAACATTATCATCTTTCTACTTAGTTGAATTTGTAATATGAGAAGACTAGCTACTTACTCAGATTAGCTTTTACATCATTAGTTGTCTGTGGGTTTAAAGCCATCTTTACAAAATTAGAAGACAGACTCTTAACTACTGACTCAAGTGCCAGAAGATTCTAAATATCAAAACTAATGCAAGCTTGCTCTTACAGAGAAGTGCCAAAACTGGAGTTACTTGTCACTTGCAGCATTTGTGCACCTTGGCATAATGCAGCACTGACACATGGCTGACTGTCAGACTGACTGACTATCAACATGCCTAAGTGCATCAAGTAATATATGCTGGCTTGCCATTTTTAAAAGCATGAGATAAGTAAATGGTATCCATCAAAATGCAGCCCATCGGCATCTCAGAAATTAACCCCATTAACAGAAATCTTCAAAGCATGACAAAATCTGTGGGGACACCAGCTGTAATCAATAATCAATGCCTTGACCATGCTTTCTAATTTGGTGCACCCCACCAAGAAGCTTAGTGGATGACTAGAGTGCATATGGTATGACTGTTGTATCCTCTCACACAATTTGGTTGAAAAAACCATAATCCATGTAGTCAGTTGAAATTGCTTCAAAAAATCACATCAACTAGTGTGAAAGAAACAGCCCAAACAGAAAGATGCTCAAATAAACTAATACAACCAAGCCATCAAGACAGTTAACTAGAAATGACTCAGTGCCTGTGCCTAAAGCACAGAAGCCAAGTGGACAATCTGGTACTGTGCTCCTGCCCATAATCACTATAGATTAAGTTGCCACATGAGACAAAACACCCACTTTCTTTTTGTGAGCTTCTAAGTCCCAGGAAGCCTTTGAGTGCATGGGTTTAGCCATCTACTGCTAACACGAAATATAAATGATCAATCCCAAAGGGATGAGGTTCACAATAGAAAGAAAAAGAAAGACGGCTCTGACATGTGCTATTCTGTTTACAGAAGAGCATCAGATTCACCTCTGAGAACATTTTAAACATGGATATCAGTGAAATGCAGCTGAAAAATTCAGATCTGAGCATTACAAAGAGTCACCAAATTCTGCCACAAAACATTACCTACAACAACATGAACTGGAATGGCTGGCAGTTCATACTAATACAATTTATATATCCATGCACTTAGGAACCAAATGCTACAGCAGTAAAGAAAGGCTAGGACATAGTACATGTATAAACTGTGGACAGATTTCTCTCATTAACCACTAGGGAATGGAGTAGCTGGAGAAGCTCCACTAATGGCAATTGTGAGTAATGGAACCAACTGTTAGAAGCTATAAAATGTACCATGTCTCAGGGAGCACAAGCTTTCATTGCTTCCTTTGTGAAGTTTCAGACTTTATTATGTAGCCAGCGCTACAAGTCATGATTGTAAAAGACATATGTACAAGAAAGGATTATTAAAGATTGTACATGTTTGCAAAGAACAAAGAACTAGGTATTAATCCAAGCACTTTGCATTGTTAATTTTTTATGCCATGAAAGGACTAGAAAGGGCAATGTAAACTTTCACCCTCTACCCAAGTACTGCAAATCTGTAAGCAGACCTAGTTATTTACCAGAATAAAATTCAGCCTGAGACTTTACCACCTCTGTCACAGAAACTGGAACAAATACATTTGAAAGCACTGAATTCTGAAAAGCTACACTCGGGAGAAACATGTCTCAAGGCTTTGTTGTTGGAATAAAAGTGACTATGTAATAAGTTCATAAAATTTGTATCTCATATGCATTATCCTTAGCTACAGAGAACTATGTAAAAACCCAAATTCAAATAGTAATTTATAACTGTAGAGAGCTTAGGCCAAGATGTTAATGCTCCATGTTTAATAAAATACATACACAGACAGACTTAAAACATTTAAAGGAAATAGAAGCTTTTATGTGAGTCTTGGGTGAACATCTTTTTCTTCAACAGACATACAAAATCACCTCTAAAACTAGTACTCCCTAACTATAGTTTGCAAATATAGATTTTGGTGCACACCTGGACATTCAAATCCAACCATATTCTTGTGATTTTTTTCCTAACTCTAGATACTTACCTCATGGTCTATGTGAAAAATGCTGAAGTGAATAAAGTTGAAACTAAATTTGGAGGACAACTCTTTTAGGATATAATAAAGTCTTGGCAATATCTGTAATATAGTTATGTTTTGCTAGAGCCTTCTACATACACTCCATCACACAAATATTTTTCAGATTAAAAAAAAAAAAAAAGATAAATGTAAACAGGGAAAGAGACAGGAAAATAGTACTCTAAGAAAATATTGAACAATTTACTGAGGGAATTGTCCCTCATGCATGAAAACAGAAGGACTAGATGATCCCTAGAAGGTCACTGCAAAGACTTCTGTAGAACTGAACTCAGGATACAGAAAAATACTTCTATGAAAAGAAACAACTTATTAAATACAGTGGTGTCTGTATAGCTACACAGGAGATCTGAGAGCACAGAGATTTCCTCTGTTTTGAATATCCTGAGACCAAGAAGAGAAAAAGAAAATGGAGTGATAAAGTCAGGGAAAGATGCACCCTGATTACAGTTCTGGTTTCACAGCTGATTTTTTATATTGTGAAAAATTGAAAACAATCAATCCATTAAATACTGCTTATATGCATTTATTTAACATAACATGTGCACAACTTTTGGGCACATAAGTGTGCCTATGACAGGCATTATCTCAAATGCTACACAAGAACATCACCCATACGTAGGAGAATCTGTGTTTGTACATTTGGCTTTTGATTACCAAGTGGTCTTTAAACAGACAGGAACTCTTAACTAGAAGACTTTGAACAAGTGCTTATGACCAAATTCTGAAGAACCTCTACAGAACGTTAACTTGGTTGAGCTTGCTTTGACTAAGTTGTTTCAACAAGGATGCCTTATTAGCTTCAAGTTACTTCAATTGCATTAAAAAACACATTTGCTTAAAAATACAATAAATAAATTTTAGAGCATTATTTACCTTCTGACTGTCATGTTCAAAAGTTGAAAACCAATGTTCTGCAGTTTTCATCAGACGTGTGAACATGGCACTGAAGGGGGAAAACCCATAAACTTGGTGTTAAAGAAAGTATTACAAATAAGAGCAAATTAAATGTAAAGGAAGTTGTTAAAACTTACTAGGCATCATGTTCCAGATATTCAGGATTCAAAAGAACTTTCATTTCCTCGCTGAAAAAGGCAACAGTGAACAATCCAAATGTGAATGTTTATTTTTGGTCAGTGTTCTGCATTTACTGTTATGTATTTATAAGCCAACTTTCATATAAAGTGCAAATGAGAAAACTAGCCTTTTTAATTAAAAAGAGCAAATCCATTGAACAAATGAAGTCTTTCCTTTTTATAAAGATCAAAAACAAATTAGCTGCCTTGTCTGCACTACAATGAAGTAACCATCTAATTATTCCAAATAACAAATTACTGAATGTCACAATGTATTATTTGAATATGCTTGATCTAGAATAATTGATTGCTGCACAATCTATCACTGTTTGTCCCAAACAAAAAAAAATATGGTTACTGGTCAAATATGCAGTATCAAAACATGAATTTATTTTCTTTTAATAGCCTGTATTTTTATTGTACTTTAACAGCAATTAATCAGTGACAGGACCACTTTTCCATCTACTTTGCTGCTTAGCTCTGCTTTTTCAGTGGGGATGGAACAGAACGCTGTGCATAACATAAGGTCATTTAAGTTACTTGGCACTGAAGAGCATCTTCTAGGTAATTTCAGGATATCTAAGGACAGACATTGAATCAAAACACACACTTGTAAACAATCTCCATCGCAATGCTTAACTGCCATTGGACAATCATATTAAGGGGTGCTAACAGAGGTTGTATTATATAGTACAGGTAATTAAGTGGCTTTTATTCACTCCTGAACTCCAAAAAAGAGTGTAAAAAGACAAATGAAAAGCAATGATGTAAATATCACAAGTGATACAAAGAGGCAACAGGTTTTTTTTTTAAATTTTGTTTAATATCTTTACATATAGGGCCAAAAAAAAAAGCAAGCACCTGAATTTGGTTGCCAGGCAACCATGTGTGTAGTATTTTGTACATATGTTTATGATCACATACACACAGTCTGAGTGAAATGGAGAATCAATAGCTAAACTTTATGTTACTACCAAGTCAAAGGATAGTCAGTGCAGCTACAGCATTGCTGGTGAGGAAAGAAATACTAGTAACAACAACCTGTCTACATTGATTTTTATTCTCTTTTAAGGTATGAGGAAACCGAGTTGGTAACATGTACATTCTGTGACTGTAGTTTTCTAATCTGTCTCCTCTTTGAAATGACAAAACTGAAATACTTTTTTGCAATAAGAATGAGATGGTAGGTAGGTATGTAACCTTCCTTAGGTTTCTCCTTTTTTCACCAGCTAGTATCTGTGAAGGGGCCAATGTCTACACTTTTATTCCCCCTTCAGAAGCTGTAGTAGAGAAGATGAAATAAGGGCATTCCCATCAAATCATGAGGATGCAACGATTCCTAGTATCATTTTATAAATTATTATCTGGTACAGCCAATTTATTTATTTATTTTAAGAAAGCAGATATTTAATACTACACAAATAGAACACAATACTTGCCTTGGTTGTGCAGCCTCACTGGCATGTGAAAAAGCCTGGTGGTCACAATGCAGGATAAAGACAATGGGAGCTAAAAGTTCATGCATACCCTAAAAGTAAATGGAAGCAAAGTAGTAGTAAGATTATTTATAGTCATATAATATAGCTCCTAATGCATAGCATCAGGTAGCCCGCAATATTAGGTGTAGACTAACTAAAATCAGGAACATTTACATTCTTAACAGAACAGTTTCATAATCAATGCCTTTTATCTTAAATTGTGATTAAATCCAAGGGTTTATTCTTCTAGAATATACAGAAGCAAGTTATTCACCCTTTTTTCTAACACAACAGACAACAAATTGGCAATGGTAGGCAACCCTGCACCTGGCAGTTTACTCCAAGATCTATGATCATAAATATGAATTTTATTTATCATAATTACAATCATGATCCACGGTACAAAGATCTGCAATAGGGACAAAATTACAAAATTTAAAATTATGTTTATTTGATAATGTCCCAAAACCATACAGAAAAGCATAACAGTAGTCTTCAGAGGAGACAATGTCCTCTGTTTGCGAAGTTATAAAATTATTCTTCCATTCGTATAGATATGAGAAATAAAATGAGAAGGGGGCAGGGGGTCTTATTTTCTTTTATTTTATTTAAAGTTGTTGTGTCAAGATGAAAAATAAATTCATAATAACACAATGCATAGGAGACCTGGTACTGTTCCACTGGAGACTGTTACTTATATACGTAATATAGAAACATGCAGAAATCAGAACAAAAAAAAATTGGTGGATGGTCGAGGACTCTGGCCAGCTCTAGAAGAATGGCTGGACCACCCATGCCAGCCATCAGTGCCATTGGTGCTTTTACCTGGAACTCACCAGGAACAAAAAAGGAGCCCTGATTTTACTTGATTCACTTGGGGTTTGTCAGTTTGTTATCAAGGAGCAGAAGCAACTGCCTCAGGAAACAAGCACTCCAGCCGGCGGGCAGCAACACACTGGCAGGTAAAACTATAGTCTGCAGAATGAAACCTCATCTTCAGTAGATATTCAACCCATTCCCTCAGATTAGATCAGAGAAAACTAGGATTTAGGGTGTCATAACTGAAGAATTTGGTTATGTCAGGCAAGTTGGGCTCCCAGTGGTGGACTAGGATGGTAGGCAGCAACTACACAATTTACAGGATGTGGTGGGTGTCAGCCGTACAAAAGAAGTGAGAGGAGCCCTTCAGTGGCTTCAGTGGCTGACACACCAGAAGGCTGTGCTGCCATTCAGAGAGACCTAGACAGGCTGGAGACTTGGGCGGGGAAAAACCTGATGAAGTTCAACAAGGGCAAGTGTAGAGTTTTGCATTTGGGGAAGAAAAATGCCATGTGCCAGTACAGGTTGGGGGCTGACCTGCTGGAGAGCAGTGTAGGTCAAAGGGACCTGGGGTTCCTAGCAGACAGGAGGATGACCATGAGCCAGCAGTGTGCCCTTGTAGCTAAGAAGGCCAATGGCATCCTGGGGTGCATTAGAAAGGGTGTGGTTAGTAGGTCAAGAGAGGTTCTCCTCCCCCTCTCTTCTGCATTGGTGAGGCCGCATCTGGAGTATTGTGTCCAGTTCTGGGCCCCTCAGTTCAGGAAGGACAGGGAACTGCTGGAAAGAGTCCAATGCAGAGCCACAAAGATGATTAAGGGAGTGGAACATCTCCCTTATGAGGAAAGGCTGAGAGAGCTGGGTCTCTTTAGTTTGGAGAAAAGGAGACTGAGGGGTGACCTCATCAATGTTTACAAATACGTAAAGGGTGAGTGTCAAGAAGATGGAGTTAAGCTTTTTTCAGTGATGACCAGTGATAGGACAAGGAGTAATGGATACAAATTGGAGCATAGGAGGTTTAAGATGAATATCAGAAAAAAATTTTTTACTGTGAGAGTGACAGAGCACTGGAACAGGCTGCCCAGAGAGGTTGTGGAGTCTCCTTCTCTGGAGACATTCAAAACCCGTCTGGACGCATTCCTGTGTGATGTACTCTAGGTGACCCTGCTCTGGCAGGGGGGGTTGGACTAGATGATCTTTCGAGCTCCCTTCCAACCCCTATGATTCTATGATTCTATGATTCAGTGACGGCAGAGATGTGAGATGCAGCATAGACCTATCTGGCTGCCTCTGGACACAGGGCTCACGCCAAGGAGAGGGAACTCCAGACCTCAGCACAAAACCACCAACCACAGGTGGGCTTGGTGCCAGACACCCCGAGTGAGATCCCTGCTGGGTCTTGCTCTGTGAATCTTTGCCTGGCTGCGGGATGAGAGCGTGCTGCCAGCAGTGCTCCAGCTCAGATGTGCCACTACTTCACCAACAGGAGCCTCAGTCCTGACTCCAGGTGAGTGCTCTGGGCAGACAGGGGTGCCAGAAAGGCCATCTTTTCTCTCTTGATGGCAGAAAGAGCACTGAGGCAGGCCCATCAAGCTCACAGGCATTTCAGGCTGCTGTTGGGAGTCAGATGATGAGTCTCCAGACAGGAGGTGGTGTACTTTTTTGCTTGCAGTTCCAAGCTAGGAAGCCCCTCCACTTGCTTTTCCAGTCCCTTCAGTGATGGACAGATGTGCACAATGAAAGAATTACACACTTGTGCAGCTACCCTGCTGCTTTGCCAGTGTATCAGTTGATATTCCATGTAGCATTTGAGTAGTACTCAGTATCAGTGAGTTAGCTTATCAACTTTGTATGCGTTCCATTAACTACTAAAAACCTTTAACTTTTACTGGAGATTATGCGGATTTTCCTTAAGCGATCCAAACTGAGCAGAGAGGCAGATGTGGAAGCCTTCTTTAGATCATTATCTAGTTTGAGTGTACTTGCATGCATGTCAGTGAATCCTATCTGCTCATAAGAGGAAATTCCAATCCCTAGCACTGTTGAAGAAAAGAGATCCGGAAATTTCTTTGCACGCTATCAACTGAATTCCTAAGAAATTTAATTTTCATTTCTTCAGGATTGAGATGACTGTTACAGCCTCAACTGAGGGCAGCAGTAATAGCAGTCAGCTGACTGGGCAAAACCAAAGACAGCAAAACTATTGAAGTTTGGGCAATTTCTTTCTCTTCCTATTTCTGAACCTTTAAGGAGTACTTTGAAAGATGAAGGATAAGTAGAAATTCGGTTAGGAAAAAAAAAAAAAAAGATTAAACCCAGTATAGCCACTTGATTTCAGGAGCTGATGTAAAATTCCCGAATACAACAATATGGGTGAGATGACAAGTTGACCCCTTTAGGTTTCTGAAAGTCTTATGGTCATACTAAGAGGGAAAGGAGTAGCAGAGACAGGAAGATAGGTCCAGGATTAAAGAATAAATGTAAGTGGCAAAAATATTTAAATAAACTCTAGATAACCTGGGTTGTACTTTCATAGAAACTCACAGCCCTCGGTTAATTAACAGCTCCACATCTAATCTTTTATTCACCCTGGTATTCAAACATGAAATAAGAGAAATGGAAATGCCAAAAACTTGACTATCTAATAGAACTATCACCTAAGCTGTAAATATATAAGCCGAAGAAAAAGAAAGAGGACATAAAATAAGAATTAGTTATAAAAGATAAAAGCACATCATACATTTTCCAAAATAATAATATATCAACTTGATAATAAAGTAGAATCATAATGTGGCTGCCCACATAAAACAAAACCAAAACAAACAGATGATGAAATATCAGAATTTCAAAAAGATACCTCTGATCTTTCAGTTACAAGCATACTTCAAATGTTTAGAGATTTTTAGCTTGGCAAGAAAAGCTACCAGTGTAATATGCATACACATTTTTTCAATGCTGCAGTTTACTAAAACTCTTTAGTGTTAATAAATAAGTTGACAGAGCTCAGATAATTTTATGACACTTCCCAGCTACAACAAAATATTGATTTCATAATACATTGTATGGTTTAGAAAGAAAACCAGAAATATAGCATTTCCACAATGAAAAGTGAATCAATGCACTTCAAAATTATATTGACTTCTCTAAGGGCAATCAAATCATGAACGAACAATAGTTATCCCAGTGATTTAGTTTAATTATCACTATTTCTTTTCAGTGTATCTAGGACCAGAATTTTGGCACCAGTCTTACAGAAGAATGCTAAAAGTAATTTTTACATATTCTTAAGTACAATATACTATTCTCTTTAGATTTTATATTTACAGCTTCTATTTAAAAATTCAATGAACCCGGTGAGGATTCTGTCTTTAAAATCTGTAGTACAGCTTCATAACATTCTACTCCATTTGACTAGGGACAGAAAAATCTTTTTCCGCATCAAATAAAATACTTCACACTGGTCAAAAAAACCACAAAACCTACTACAAAGACAACTTTTATGCATATATGCATATTAAACAAACATTATTGATTGCTTCTTGTAAGACTATATGCTGATGCTATGTAATAGTTTCAATAAAATTTGTAAACCTCAAATACACTTTCTTTATATTTATGAGTATGCAAATTGTCAAAGAACTATAACTTCTTCCAAATATTTTGCAAGAGAAAGATCAGGTCCTGTACAGATGCTGACAGACAACTATAAGTTTTCATTTATCAGCCCAGCGTTGTAATTCTAATAGCAAATGCAGCTCTTGTATGTGGTCATACAAATGAGACAGGAATTCTCATGGAGAACAACAGGACCAGTCTCATGATGGATACTGAATATGAAGACAAACTCCTAAATTTGGGTTTTGTATTCAGGTCACTGTGGAGAGAGTAGCTTGGAGTCAATCTATTATTGATTAATTAATGGTAACCTTCATTACTTTCAGTAAAATATTCCAAGCTTTGATGTAGTGCAAATTATTATGGGAAGTGGGGCTTGACTGAATAGTAAAAACAGAACCAATAAAACCAGTAGGACAGAAGACTGACTGCAGCATAGGGATTTGATAAAAGGGGGAAAAGACCATATCCTGTTGCCAACACAAACTAGGTTTCCTATTAGCTAACTCAGAGAAGGGTACTGATGGACATGAATGAAATGTTATCTAAAAAGAGAGGGATGCAGGGACAAAAAAGCAGAAGCAGGATTGTTACTAATCAGCTAACAGGAATATGAATCAAAAAAACCACCAAACAAACAAATCCACCCTTTTAAAATGAAGTAAGAAAAAAAAAAGCTCCTAATAAAAATGACACGAGAGGAAAACCACGACCACCTGCTATTTTGTGGTCTTGGCACAGCACCACAAGACTTGGGTGATATACTGAACACACTTCAGAGAGATTAAACCAGCAGTTTTTCGTGGTCCAAATTCACTTCATTTTCTGCGCTCCACCTCTCCCCTTAGTCCTGTGGCAACCCCTTCCTGGAATTACTGCACTACTAATGCACACCAGTTGAAAGCAGAGGTAAAGAAGTTTTCTTTGTCAACAGCCTGTAGGCTCGCAAAATTGAACCTTTTCTTTTATCTGCCTATGTTCATTTAGCCCACCAAGCAGTCTTTATTAAAGCTGAGGCATCAGGCAGTCAAAGTTCATTAATACCATTTATATAATCTCTGCAGTTTCAATTAACTCAGCAAGACATTCTACTACATGATAACAGTCTCATTAATTCAATAAAATCCCATAACTATTAACAATATGGTCTATGTTAAACGGGGTGTCACCTAGTAGAAAATAATAGCTTTAACAGCTTGTGATGAAACTCAGGGCTTTTTTTTAAAATTTGATCTAGCTAAATATTCGATCCTCATGTAGAAAGGTATTCTTTCTTGGTAAGGAATAAAGAGGATTTTAAATATAAGCAGAGGGTAATTAAGTTCTTTTAAGTCATATCAAAGAGTAAAATAATACTTCTTGTTCAATAAATGATAGACTAAATTAGCTGGAATGTGTGGAATCAGTACTCTGCCCTATATTCATTAAAACGGGGAAGCTGAATACTACTGAAGTGTTTTCTCTACCAGTGCCCTTTAAAATACAGCTCACAAATCTCCTATTTTCTTGTTCTCATGTAAGACCACTCCTTGCTCATAGACTATCAAAAGAGGAGAAATAACCACCTAATAGAGATTTCAAATGTTTGATAACTAAATATTTGATTTTTTATATAACCTGTAACACAGTTCTTCAGAAGTAACTGTTCCTTTGACTCACAGATGTAGTTTTTTCACAAAATGTCACTATTTCTTGAGTTGAGGACAGGGTGGTCACAGACCATGCCTGAAAGCACACAGCATCTCATAAAAAGCTTCACATTTGCTGTATTTTTGTTGTGAAAAAATTTCTGCCAACCTGAAGTTTCCAGCTCTACAGTTTATCCTTTGTCCACGCAAACAGACTATCCCTCAGTCTGTTGGTCTCTACATACCCTACAGTTAATATCCTGAAAACAAATACAAATATACTTACGTCAACACTCTGTATATTGGTCTTGCTATATTAGTTTAGTGTCAAGCTTCTACTCACTTTGGAACAAACGTTAAATGAATTTAGCCTGCATCCCATATGAATGCATAGTTAGTACAGCTTTATGGCTTTCTTTACCATTTTATCTAAAATGGTCTGAGCAGGCTCTCCTTCAGGTCAGACTGTAAAAGCAGGATTTGTAGCTCTCATCTTTCAGTCAAGGGGCATTTGTCAGCTGCCTTGTATTTGGATGCTACAGGGTTAGATAAAGGCTCTATTCACTAATGTACTGCATGGCTTTAGCACTTGGAGGAAGAACCTAAAATATTAATCTTTGCCTGAGTTCCAAAAGTCACTATTTATGTTTTATGTTTATTCAGTACCATTTTTAATCCTGCTGCATAATTACTTACCTTACCTAAGCAAAGAAATCCTTTCTTTTCCCCTTTCTCACTTAGCCAGCACTGAAGAAAAAGATGTTGTTTATAAAGAAATTTAAAGTTAGACAACTTAGCAAACAATTTGAGGGACTGTGTAATTCAGTGAGCTTACTTTTCTTACTATCCAGCTGACAAGCAGCTCTTTGATTACTTTAGCATTATGATACAGCTTCAGATACAACGGAACTACATTATTGTCAAACCATATAGAAAATGTTGAGTCAATGCATGCCACCTGTACAGTATTTTCATTACCTGTTTATAAAGCAACTGCTCATTTTCTCTGGCGTAGCAGAATAGAACATCTGTAAGAATTTTCCTCACATTCTCTTGCTGGAAATACTGCATTTCAGGAAAGCTGAAAATCAAGAAACACAGCGAAAATAAGCAATACACGGTGCACAGAATCTCAAGTCACTGGTCTTCTAGAAATCAGTTTAGGTAAGACAATAACTTCCTTGTCTGCTTTCCCACCCGTCTGTGAATTTTGGATCCTGCTAGAGTGAGAATACTTCTAAAGATTTGTTATATTTTTTTGGAACAAAAATTCCAAATCATGTTCTTTAATATACTACAGTCTGCTACATAGATGTGATGGTATCAACGGTTATATTTAAATAAGTTACCCCTTTTAGTATTGTAAAAACTAGAGATCTGCAAGAATGAAATACAATGGCATATTGTTTTAATAGTCAGCTTCTTACAGCCAATCCACTGAAAATGAATTACTTGGAGAATCTAATAAAAATAAAATAATGCACCATACGAGTATGTTCCCATCTAAAGAATCAGGTTCCTTTGTTCCCCCGTGTAACGAAAGCAAGTTGAGTTGAAGTAGAATGAAAGGAGACAGAATGACAAGGAATTACTATCTACCCTCTCCATCCTGTACGCAGGCTCTTGTTGTCAAACCTAGCAGTCCAGAAGACCGTTCTGGTCCCAGCAGACACAGCATCCCAACAGTAACTTAACTCCACGATTGTGCTCCATGGATTGTCAGTCCTTCACCAATTAATCTAAAATTTGCTTGGAACACTTAGAAAAGGAGCATGATCACAAAATCCAAGCAGACACTTCTTCTCTTAAAAAAGGAAGCCAGCTAAAACTAAAACTTTTGCAAGCAGTTATCTATTGAGTAATTTAATTCAGGTACTGGAAAAATAAGCACTGATGATCCAATCTCCACAGATTAATAAACATACTTCCCATGACACGCTCCAATATTTTTAATCTGTGTTAGGTTAGCAACTGTAACTGGATCATCAGCCTGCCCTGAATTTTCATGAATAGGGCTTAGTCCTGCTCTTCATTTTTCTCAAGATAAAAGTTGGGCAAAGGAGAGTACAAGAGCTACAATATGTTAAGGAAGTTTGTAAAAATTCCAGTTATAAACTGGAATAAAATGGAAGAAAGAAGAGCATGTCAGAAGAAACATATACACAAGGCTTCATTACTTCATTAACCTTTGAAAATGGTTAGCATATTAAAAACAAGAAAGAATGGTTGGACACTGGAACAGGCTGCCCAGGGTAATGCTGGGAGTCACCATCTCTGGAAGTGCTTAAAAGAAATACAGATATAGTGCTTAGTGACATGATTTAAGCACTGAACAGGTAGATTAAGTTATGGTAGAGGGATTACGTTATGGTTGGACTTGATGATCTTCAAGGTCCTTTCCAAACAGGATGATTCTATGATTCTATTAATATTAAAATACCTCATAATTGTAATGAAAACCAGTATCCTAAGCTCCAATATAGCTTACTGGCATATTTTCTGATGCAATATAATTAGGCATTTCACTGTCTTTAGTAGCTTTCTCAAATGAACTTCACAATTATGAAATAATTTAATCCTTTAAGTTGACTAGAATGAAGTGGACCTAGTGTAAGAATAATGGAAAAAAGCTTCTGGGAAAATCCTGTTATCTGCATATAATCCAGAAAAATTAAAAAAATTACAATCTGTAACTATTCTGAAGCAACTGTCACCTCTGCATCCTGCTCCTGGATTGCTGGATGTCAGATATGAAGCAGTTATGCAGGACGTACTTCATTGAATAAGTGCACAAATAAAAGGGTTTTCATGTTTACTGAAGAAGTAACTAGATGGCAAAATACATTTCATAAAGCAATCACTCCAAACCACGTGCAGCTATATGGAGCAATAACAAATAAACCATACAAATCTGGAAAGCAGAATACTAAAAAGAAAGGAAAAGGTAAAGTTGGACAAGGCAAAACAGAGTAATACTTAAAAAACCAATCATAGGCCTCAGGCTAGACTGCTGAAATAAAGGTTATAGTATTATCAGTTTTAAAATGAAATCACACGGAATGCAGATAAATTTTCTTCAAGCACAAATTTTGCTTTTCCTGCTTCCCAAGTCTGAGCTACAATGCTATACCAGACCAGTTAATACTATTAACGCTGTTATAAAGCCTGTCACAGAGAATTACAGTAAATTACTTTAGATAAAACTATTAGTGTTAATAATTACTGTGGTCATCTCACAGAGGTGATGACAAGTAAGCCAAGAGACATAAGTAATTAAAGCTAGAAAGGTGCTTTGAAATCCTTGGATGAAAGACCTGAATCAAGAGCCAAGGCAGAGGAGACACTATAGTTTAAATGCAGTGATGCCAAAGTCCTGAGAAAGGAAGTAGGATGAGGGGTGTAACATTTTCCTGGCACCTGTTGGGAAATGTTAGACCAACATTTGGAAACTTGTATGCTCTTGTACTAATCATATTACTGTAAGGGAAGGACACAGCTGAGACCAAGAGTGCATTTGAGCAGATGGCAATCTATGTAATTCAGGGGCTTGAAGAGATTATTTCTGAAGGACTGTTATTCAGGCCTGCCCTGTGAAGTTTAGGAACACAAGACTAACAAAGAAAACTCAAAAATACACAGAGATAAATGTGAGGATCTAGTAATACCAGAGATTGTGACAGAAAGGATAATAATGAACTCAGGAATAAGCTGGCTGAAGTATTAATTATAGTAAATGTAAATACAAGAGATCATGAGGGAACTATCAGTTCAGGATGGATTTTTATGGATAGTGTAATTTTATGATTAAAGCACTGTTTTAGAAATACAGTATACTCCAATCAGGCAAGGTGAGAATGCTTTTTATCAACACTAGAATATTGCATTTAATTACATTTCTAAGAAAGACTCCATAAGGACACGGGAATTTTCCTAGACTGTTCTACCAAAACAGTAATGGTGCATGCAAGCCTCCGCTTTCTGAAAGTAAAGACCAGCACCAGTTAGTCATAATTTTTTAAAACACTCCTCTAGCCCCTACAGGGGCAGCAGGGGTCTGGCAGCCAGACTTGACCCAGAAGAAACTTAAGCTGGCAACCAAATAAAAGGATGCACAAATACTTTGTGAAACAAATTTGGTGGTAGACAGAAATGAGGCCCTTAACCACAACTGACCATCTTTTCTTCCACCAATGGATTCCCTCCCCAGCCACTCCTCAACCCTGTTCCTCAGCTGGAATGGGGGAAGCTACTAAACCAGAAAAAATGGAAGATGTTCTTGCCACTGCAAAGGTTTGGTTAATCACCATCACCACCACCATCATCATCACAGCCCCCCATTTATTAATTATTTTTTTTAAATAAATTGGTGTACAAAGGTTGCTCTTCCTTCCAGCAGTCCCTCCTCTTACAGAGAAATTAGATTTTGTCTCCTGTCTTCATACTCAATGGGTTGCTGTTTCTTCCAGTCTCTTCTATACGTATGGGTGTAGCTGCCTAATGTCTCCTCCACTACTTTTTTTTACGGATGTGGGGGTTTTTTGTTATTTAGGATGGAGAGCTTGAAACTGCAGCACCCACCACTAGTCATCTTCACACAGCTTCCACCATCCTAAACTGAGATTGGTACTCCTGAAGCAGAAACTATATAGACCAATATGTAAAAATACTACTACAAAAGAAAAGAAATCCACCTGATTAGTCTACCGGGAATGCCTGCTAAGCATTTTGCTTTCTTAAAATACTGGAGAAAGAAAGAGGGCAATAAAATCTAGACATTTACATTCCAAAGCCAAGGAAAGTAGAACTTACTGCTTCCTACACTGATGATAGTTTACAAACAGATACATATGTATACATAAAATGCACATGACGTTTTATGATTAAGCAAACAAAAATTGTGGATATAAATGCATGTACTTTATCAAATAAATTAATGTTATGTTGTCGTTGTTTGACTTATTTTTATATTGTTGACATATAATGGCAATGATATTAGATATTCTTTTGTATAAATACATACATGAAATTTCTTTAGTTTCTACTACTGATACTAGTGAATATTACTGACTCTGCCATTTGCCAGAGTGACAGCCTGGGCTTTGTACGCATGTGAATATTTTTAAACAGCAATCTTCCATCCAACATAACCTCCATGCAACTTTTCATTCCCCAATTATAGTTTAGATATGTATATATTTTAATCTTAGAACATCCTGAACTGCTTTCCTTTAACAAACAAAAAAATACCATCTGTGAGAATGCCCCTGAAAGCATACTCAGATTTTAATTATACATCTCACAGCAAAATGCATTCAAGATTGGGTCTAGGGACGGACATATGAAGTATTCCAAAACCAGAGAGCAATGACTTCTTCTGCATGGCTTTTTTTTTGTAAATAAAAACGTGTGAACTTGGGATTTGTAAAATCTATGACTACCACCACTTTTTTCAAGTTCTAAGGAAAAATATTTGCAATACAGCAAAATTTCACGTGGTAGCAAACCAGTAATGGAATTTAATTAGATTTACATATCAGTCAATGCTTACACTCTAAAAAGAAATGTTTAAAGGAAATGAGTGTTCTAACTCAAACAAGTTCCTAAGCAGGAATCACCTAAGGGCCAAGAGCAGGAAAACACAGTCACAGCAATATTAGGGCAACTTTCAAAAGGTAAATGTGACAAATAATACTAGAAAAGTGATAAATAAAGATAGAAATGCTAAACATCTCTGGATGAGTGACATTTCCCTTACTAATTATAATATAAATATAATAATATGAATACACTATGTATGCTTTTTATTGATTAAGTGTTAGAATTATTATAAAATAATCTGTCCAATATTTATTATGATCACAATTTAGTTACAAGACCTTTCTTTCAGTTTCTCTTACTCTCTCCTTGCTTCATCTGGAAAACTAAATTTCACACAGTAATAAGTTCCCAAATATCTTAATTTAGAAGAGCTTTTCTTCAATGATACCAATAAATCTCCAGGATTTAATGTTTAACTCAATTTTCTTGTTTTTCAATCTAAGCAAGCTGTATTTTTATACATTTAATGTATGTTTCCACACATTCATGTTCAAGAATCCTGACATTTACACTAACCAAAGGCAAAAACCAACAATATAATGTATACTACATAAAAACAAAGAATCTAAAGTTATATATAGAAATTTCTTTAAAGATCTACATACGTTCTTGTCACATCTTGTTCAATCATTGCTCGAAGCTCTTTATCCTGGAAAAATTTATTCCAAAGACTCTGAAACAAGGAAAAATGGTATGAAACAGAGAATTCTACTAATACTTATGATTCATATACTGCAGCTGCAAAGTCCTGTAAATACGTTAACTAATTCATTCTCAACATTCCTGGTAGATAGGTATATCGATATTTTATGGGTGAAAAAGAATGTTGGTGATCAGCCTAACGCATCTGAGGAAGTCAGTTTAGATCAGAGATTAAAAGACTCCGCTTCCTCGATCCTTGTTTTAGGCTCACTCCATTGTCTCACTGGATGACTGCAGTTCTGTGAGTTACTTGTCAGGGGTTAACGAAGATTATTTAGGAAAGCAGAGTAAATTCAAACTCAGCTCAATTCAGTAGTTCACTCATGGGAAAAGGTCTCTGTCACTGTACTGTTTTACCCCTCACCCATGAGTGTATGGACACTAACTAGAAGCTGCTGTAATTTCCATCCTAATAAATTGTTTGGAAGTAAGGTACTTTGTCATAGTGGAGGCAAACTTGAATAAGAATCAAATACCTATTATAAAAATGACATCCATTATAATGGTACATATACACAGTGCAGATCAAGACTGGCCATTCTAAAAAAGATCTGACAGCAAAAACCAGCGTATTTTAGGCTCACTCTTGACATACAAAAAATGTTAAATAAAAGAGTTTGAAGTAGGTTTAGCTTCTGTATCTGTGCTTACGACTGGTCCATTCTTTTTCTTTGGTTTCCCTGCCTTGTTTACCAATATTTTGCAAAAGCTAACCTGAAAAAAGTCACCAAATGTTGTATGTATGCTCCAGAAAAAGTATTGAAAACTCTGTTCTTTATTGTAAAGAGACAGAAGTTTGGCCCTATTGATCAAAATACAAAAGGAACAAAATGTATTGCAGCCTTTTTATGCAGGTTTGTTTTCAGATAGCAGCAGCACCAGTGAATGAAATACCATACAAAGACAGTGGCTACAATACTTCCAGGATTCCCTGCTCCCTTCTAAACAATTCATTGCTGTGGTGGCTTATGGTCCACAGAAATAAAAGAGAAAGTAAATTAAGTGGAAGGGAGGTAAAATAACAACAACAACAACGGTAATTAGCATCTATACTTGTTTTACAAACTATGAAAAAAACCCCAAACTTTAAAAAGCATTTATATGCTTGACAATGTAAATATGTAAAACTAGCATCTTTTTAACACACAGCTCTTTCCATGCAGCTAGATCACATTTTGAAACTCCCCTGCCCCTGGTCCAATCCCAGTCCCAAAGTACAAAGGATGAAGGAAACAGAATCTGTGCTGCAAAAAGGAAGCCCAGGACACTGAAAGGGTGAAACATTAAGTCACTGCAGAGTTTCAAAGGCTCTCTGCTGTTCATTCCTATGCCTGATTTGGTCTGTGGCTTTGTTTTACAGAGTAATCCCCTGCCACAGAATACTCTAACATGTTAACCTTCATCTTCTATCTCCTAAAGACCTCATAGGCAGAAAGAAGGTTGTGCCACTGTGTAGAATTACAGACTACAGCAGAAATACTTTAAATCTTCTACATTTGACACAACTTTCTATCCAGCTGGATTCATGAACAATTTGATGGTATGCACAGTCATACCGGCTGGAGAGCCACCAAAGTGCCTATGATCAATACTTCCATGTTTCAACAAGCAAATCTCTCTCTCCTTCCCCATGAAATAAGAAGCAGAGTACCATACTAAATACAAACAAAATACGGGCTTCCATTTGTAAACAAAATGAAAGTACAAGAAGTACTACCAAAGATACCTATGACAGGTGTAAATCTCTTAAATGAAGCCAAACAAATTATTTTCATGGTATTAAGTTACTTTGAAAATTTGATTAGAAAATTTTCTAAAATGGTAACATAATTAACAGAAAAGTTTGGTGACAATATAGTCAAGAGATTTTCAGGTATAACAAAATGCAGCAGAAAAACAGTATTAAAACCCAACAAACAAAACACTAAAATTAAGCTCGCAAATCTACATGTAAGCTCTCCTCAAAGTGTTAGGACTTTTTAAAATACCAAGCTACTAGGAAGTCCTATTAATTTCAACGAGAGCTGGATGCTCTGCACTTAATGACAGTCGGGTGAATGTCTTACCACATTTTCAGTATTTCTTTAAAATCTGGATCTTTCATTTTGCAGCTGGCTGCTTTCTGATTAGAAAAGAAACTTTTGTTTCTTTTAAGTATAGAGAAAAGAATTAAAACCTTGGAAGAAATACCTATCTTGCAGCCTGGTACTTTGCACATTAACTCAGCATGATTACAACTCAGACATACAACTCTAATTTTGCTGGAGAAAAACTTCCAAGGATGAACAAACTTCCAGAGGAAGGTTCTTCAGTATTAGCTGTTAACAGCAATGCCTCCTTATTGATTGTTTAAACCCTCTTTCTACTAGAACCATGTCATGTATAATATGGAAACACACAGTGTATCAGTTAAAGAAAGGGTATGCTGTGAAACTGGACTTACAGTCCAGTTCATGAGAGCCTTGCCTGCAATAAACCCTGAAAATCAGAATATTAACCTGGAAATGAGCATTTCAGGTTGTTCAGCAGTCTGTGAACCAGTTGTTAACACAAGTCAGTTTGGAAATTCAGGAGGAGATTTTAGCACCTTCCATTTTGCCTTCTTCAGCAAGAACTCACTTGTGTCAGTGTGATGATGATGACAGGAATTTTAGTAGCACACATGTTGATAGAACTAAGGGTCAACTTACCCCCTCGTCCTGAGAGAGTGGGTTGTTGATTATCAGATCTTGTTGTCCTGCTTTCCGAGGGTTTGTAATGTGCTGGGTAAAAACAGAAAACATCAAATCCTCTTCTGTTATAATGTAAGCATTAATACCTACATCAAAGCACGAGAGAACATATTTTGTATCAACTTACAATTTCTTTGATCTTATTGTAAGAAGTTCTTAAGTCTGAAGTGGTTTTAATCCATTGACTTCTGTCTTGGGGTAGAACCTCCAGAAATAACTATCAACAAAACAAAAAAGAAATTATGTTTCATTAATTGCTTTCAACTAAATCCTACCAGACAACATAAAATGTCTCAGAAGGGAGGTACAAGTAGTCTACACATAAAAATAAAGCAATAATCTATAATATACTCCTGGTTTTAGTCCTTTCCAGTCAATACAGAAAGTTCTAGAAACAATAGCACTTCTATGGTACAAAACAAAGCATGGAAAAAGAATGGAAGCCTTAAACTCAAGCTTTTTAAATTGTCAAAACTTCAGTAAAGTTGACTGAGACTTCCAAGGCAGAAACAAAATGCAAAGGGATGAAAATAAATATACAAATAAGCTATTTAGGTAACACTAATGAGCTAATGCAACACGCTTAAAACCAAACATAAATGTAGAGTGGAAACTAAGCAATGACAGATGTACTCTACCTAAGAAATGTGGAAAGGGAAAATCTTAATCTATAGAAAAGAAATGTATTCTAGAATCCTGCAAAACAGCTAAAAGAGTTGATTGTGCAAAAAGCCCTTGAGAATGCCTACATCTCAATTCTTTCATATTTCTGCTTAAAAAAGGTTGGAAGGACATATCTTTTGGAAGATACTCAATTGTCTATAAAATGTGGAAAAAGTGAAATATTTCCTTGCTTTTTAAATGTTTTTATTTACACATTATAAAGTGTTAAGAAACAGCAAATACTGACCAAAAAAACCCACTTCCAAATTACTAGAGTCTTAAATATTTAAGAACTTAACAGAAATGGTAAAAACCAAGCAATTTAAAACAAAGCCCTAATCCATATTGAGATATGCAAATAAAACCAGCCTTATTTCTAAAATAAAACCAGACCTTCATTTAATTAGTTGATAGTGAGGGGCTTGATGCCTTTGCTAGATCAGGGTTTTGAGTTATGGCCTCCTAAGTTAGAGGCTCATGAAGAACCAGACTGCTAAAACAATGCTTGTGGCATATATTCATCTGGCTGCCTTAAGAAAGTATTTTCATTAACTTTAAATTTGTTTCATTTCAAATTTCAATTTTCAGATTTCCTTCATTCTCATATGAAGTTTTTTCATTTTCTTTTTATAGAAAAAGTTAAGCTTGAGAAATTCCAAGTGAGGTAATTTAAATTATCAGTGCTGACGTACCACAACTCTACTAGGGAAAGTGTTCTCTATTATTATAATTAGTGCAGAACAGAAGACCCGATGCCAGTGCAAAAAAAATTCTTTCCGACTTTACATAGTATTTCAGTATTACTTTGCTTTCTTTCTTCCTTCCCCTGCAACTTTAAAAAATCAGGAGACCTATGAGGATCTGTTGTGTTTTAAGATTGGAAGATCATGGCTTCCCTCTCTATCCAGTCACTACAAGAGGGACTGATCTTTATTTTCTCATTTCACTAGTAAAAGCTGCTATCAGAAGCATCAGACTGATTTTAAAGGAGTCCCAAGTTCCACAAAACATAAATTGTGAGACAAACTTCCTTTGTATATCCAGTACCTGATTCCACTGCACAGAGACTGAGAGAAGAGATACCTGTGTGCCACTCAATTCTAACCACGTTACCCAGCACAAAGAGATTCCTTCCTATCACCCACAATTCAGCTTTAAGGTGACTCAATATGATTAGCAAATGTTCTATGAATTATAAAAATCAGTAGGAAAACACTGCGATGAAGTCTCTCAGAAAATTCATGATTCTTTGCATCAATAATCTTCCAATGCATCAGGTAATGTGTTGATATATTGCAACCACAAACTGTAAATAAATATTTTCTCTTCTTACCTTCCAGCAAACACTACGGAACCTGCTGCTTCTCAGCTGCCCATTAATCCCCTTCAGCCGTATAGTTGCCAAGTAATTGTTGTTTACAAATAGTTCTTCCCATTCTTTACTGCGTGCAAAAGCAAAAGGAATGAACATGTTAAAAAAAAAAGCCTTAGCTGATTTAAGGACTATATGACACCACATAATTTTGGATAAATAGAGGAAAGGAACTTTTTAAAATGTATATATTTAGTTGTGTACCATTTCTAAACGCATGGCTGTCTTTTTGGACATGTTTCTTCGTTGGATTTAATGAATATGTAGATCGCTATAATTATGCCAGCTACTGAAATTCATAATGTCTATGGAGGCTATTCCAATTCCTCTAAAATGTTGGTACTGCAGTTCAGTGAATAAACAAGAAAAATGAATATTAATATAAGCACATTCATGTTTCAGCTGTAGACAAAGAAATACCTATTCCAAAAATACGCAACAGAAAAGTATACTGTTGGCTGTATTAGCACCTCACATGACATATTTGCTTAAATGAACCTTCTTTTCTTCTTAATGTCAAGCTGGGCAGTTAAGCATAATAGAAGATGACTTTCTTTAACATTTAGTGCTATTTACTATTGAAATCGCTCCTACATCTTTCTACATGATCAGTTTTAAAATTTTAACAGGTGCTAGCAAATTTAAAAAAACATCAAAAAATTAAAAAGCCTCACTGTATAAACTGTTAAAGGCAAGCTTGAGTACCTTGCAGTACCTATGGCTGACTAGATAAACAACCTAAATATGCCTCCCAGGCATGCAGGCACCAGGGGCCTAACACCTGTGCCTCATTAATATACAAGTAAATCTGCTCTACTGGGAAACAATTGGAAATTAATTGTCCCAAACCATCTACTGAGTTTGAATAAAAGAATTAAATATATACTTCCTGCATCTTCTACTGAAATGAATCTCAAGAAAAGTGTAAGCCATTTGATGGCCTCAGTAGCCCAAGATATTCTCATAGACTTTCTGCAAACACTCTAAAATCCAAAGGGTAATTTCAATGTAAAGAGCTGGGTTATGTGCAATAAAAAATGTTTCAGATTTCTTTTCAATGAATGTCCTTAAGGTGAACACTCTTTCTCCCACTGTCACATGGGAGACTATTACTTCTCCCTGGGAGACCAAATGAAACCAGAAACAGGGAAACTACTATTGTGATTCCAGGATAAGATTTCAACAGATTTCCTTTGCTAAGAAGGGTCACAGAGTGGGTTATACCAAATACCAACAAACTCAGGTTTTGCTAACTGCCCTAAATATATGCAAGCTAGAGTTACATAGTTTTCAGCCTTTTACGGTGAGTTGTGAGGGCGCCTATTTTAAAATCTTATTTTAGATAAAACTTGTTCAGGTTCAGAACAGAATTATATGATACAGTTGTTGGGAACAGTTGGGGAATGGACTTGGCAAGCCAGGAAATCGTGGTCCTGTTCCTCTGAGACAAGTGTGAACTTGCAACCCACACTGAGACCAGAAGTGATATGTTTATGAATGACTTGCTGACTTCAGCTAGGATAGTTCTCTAACAAAACAATGTTTACTTCTGGGCCTTGGTTATTAACTACTTTGAAAACTGAAGGTACTCTGGATAAGGACAAAGATGACTAACACTAGCAGGGGTTAGGGCTTCTTCCAGCTTGTGCCAACTGCCAGTATTCCCAAGTGACCAAAACAGCAGCAAGGAACTCCAGTGGTGTGGGGCAGCTTACTTCCTTCCTGATGTATTCCCCATTCTCTGAGTCAGAAAGACTACCTGGTCATTTAACTAGCTCCTTATCTCCCCTACATCCTCACCTTCTGCAGCAAGCTGCCTATGATTGTTTATCATGATTCCATCTCTTTTAAAGACAACGTATGGTATATATCAGACACAGCTTGAGAAAAATCCGGCCCTTTCTTTCACAGTCATTTATACTTCAGTAACTACAGTACATTATGCCTATCTAAATAAACCTCCTTTTTCGATCATGTGTAATACTCTTCATTTGCCACTGTAAATTTTGTAGCATCATTGGCCATCATAACTTCTGCCAAGCTGCCTCCCTAAGGTAGCGATGCTTCAAGAAGGACACATTCCCCTGCGCACACAAGAGGTCAGACTCTGAAGCTATTCTCATTGTTCTGCAAGTGGATGACATTCCCATGACGTCTTTGAAAATGCTGGTATGTCAGCTGAGTTAGCAAAAGGTTTCAACCACTCTAACTGTGAATAGAATGAACAGCGAGGAAAGAAGCTCTTCAGGTTATTTTCTTTTCACCAACTGCTGGGAGTGATTGCTACACAGTAAGAAAGGAATTTCAACCCTTCTTATATCGTACTAGCACAAATACTATGCTTTGCCTTTATTTATTGTTAATTTTTTTTCTTTAAATTTGTAATGTAATTCCAAACATGGTTTGAACAAAATTACACGTAAAACAGCCAAAAGAAATTTGGCAAGATCATATCTCTTCTGCATCCCCCCTTGGCTGCTGGGATCACTAAAAATAAAAGTTATAAGCAACTGGAAAAAAAAAAGACTTGGAAGCTGGAATCTACTTCAGTTTTAGTAGAGCTGAATGATATTTAAAATCCTTTCTGAACAGCATTCAGTAATTTATTTCTGAAATATTTTGAATGAAGGCTAACAAATTAAGCCTTACAGTTCTAGGGACTGTTTCAATAATGGTAACACTGTGTAATATCAACAAGCTATCAAGTCTAAAAGTATAATTTTAAAAACGATATTGCGCATCTCTGCAGACTAATATCTATGAGCCTTGTTAACCCAGGCTTGCAGAAAACTCATCGGTCAAAGTGAAATGAGCAATGAAGATGGGAACTCAAGTCTATCACATCCCATTTGCTTCACTGAAGTGAAAGACTTCAAGAGCCAACTGGAATCACTTAAACTATGAATAAACACATGCAATTGTTTTTAATCAAACTAGAAAATTAAGTGCATAATCATGCACTAATACCACCTTTAGGCTGTACAATTAAAACTAAGGCAAAGCACGATGTTAATGTTTTTTGGTTATTTTGCCCATATTTTTAATTTCATATTCTTATTTAAATATCCTATCCAACAGACTTTTGTACATACGGTAGAGTTTTCATAATATAAAGCCTGCACAAGGAAAAATTAATTGGATTAATGTTTCTTTAAGAAACTTAATTTGACATGCTGTATCTATGCAGTAACTGTCCAATGTAAAATATTCATTGGCATGAGTTAGGGACAGCTCCATTACTTAGAAATGGGAAAAGTGCTCAATATGTACAAATAAAAAAGCAAGCAAATCAATGGAAGGGATGAAAGTTGTATACTTGTTTTGCAAGGTTTTTTTCTTAGTTCCTTTCCACCTTTTGGAAATTGCATTTATGTAATAACTACAAGAGTTTTATCTGTCTGCAAAACAATTTTATATTGGGGTCTGCTCTAATACACACACTATGTTGCTTATAAGGAATGAGGTTGATCTCCTAGCAAACCAGATTTATTCTTCTCTTTCTTTCCAACAGGATTTTCTTTTTTGTGGATCTGATATTTGTTAATATGACTGCAAACATCAGACTTTGAGAGCCAGAAGTCCAAAGACTTGGAAGAGAAATGTTTCTTTCGACACACTGTAAGTAAGGAAGCACAATTTTACATTATGATGCCTAAGTAAAATTTTTATATGCATTTAAATACCATGTTTGAAAAGGCATTTAAATCCTTGAGGTCTAGCATCTTAGTAAAAGACACGGGAATGCCACCATGGCACAGCTATAGAGGAACAAGTATCTATAAACTCTTCCAGAACGAGTGACACAAATAACGTAACAAGACGCCTGGAAAATAATTCTGGAATTCAAATAGTAGTTCCCGGAGCTTTACTGAGGCAAGACTGAGCTGTGGTAGTGTTGGGGAGAGGTAACAAAGACTTTCTTCCCCTGGTAGCTAGTAGTGGAACATCAGCCTCCGGCTCTGTGGCTAAATTTTGATCTGCAGAGTAATGGCAAAACCAATGCATTGAGCATAGACACAGAGAAGAATGCAACTTAGCCTACCTAAGCTCATCACAGAATAAACACTCTGTTCTAAAGAGGAAGAAATACAACTGAGGAGGAGTGATACAGCACAGGCAGTAATCACTGCCAGATAACTTCTGTATTACCATTTTATAGGATGAAGCTACTCCTGTATACAAGTGCAGATCTTTCCAAAGGTTAAAGCTAGTGCAAGAAGGATTTTTGTACTATGATGTTCAGACAACATCAGCCTCTGTGGAAGACACTAAAACCCATGGAAATGTAAAAATGTGAATAGTCATGTCAAATTACAACCTCTGTCACTGTAAAAGGGCAAAGATTTAGTTCTTTGCTTTCAGTTGAAACTGCAGGTAACAGAGAAATCAGGACCTATCAGGTCATCATATAGTGGGTATAGTTATTTTCATGCATTTTTAAAATATTTAATGCCAGGTTATTAAATCCCTTTTTTTTGGTGTCCATGATGAAACAAGACTGATTTAATATTTACAAGAACATTTAGATAACAAAGAATATTTATCAATTCATAGACAAATATTACAGCGCTATTGGAAGGTGTGAACATCTGCATACATATGTAAGATTTCAATCTACATCTCAAGTTTATTGCACCCTCTAGACCGGTACTGAAGGATAAAATAGATAGCCTCATAGAGATCCCAAGAAAACTCTTGAGCAGTGCTGCTAGTATTGGCAAAATCATCTTAGACAAAATGGTGTGCATCCTCCCAGAAAAGCCAATTTCACTTTTCCATACCACCTTTTGCTAATCTTCTGAATGTGCTTTTTAAAATGTTCAGACCCAAACTCAGCTCCCCAGAGGCAACCAATGAAGCAACAGGCTATTGAACAGGCCGTCAGAAAGCAAACAAATTCTTAAATTATTGTGTCATATGTTTTGCAATCTGAGGTCTTTATTGATAGGAACATCAATAAGTGAATGTACTATCTATATTTAAATAGAGGCAATGGTTCTTTTCAAACATACTGCATAAATCTATGAAACATGCATAGTTTATTTATTATAGTATAAAATGAACCTTTGAGAAAAAAGTGAGGCAACAACCAGGAATGTAATGAAAACAGAGCTAATTCTATAAAAACTGGGGGGAAAACAATTGAAAGGTAGTATTGAGAAATAAGCAGTAAGTTTCTAAAACAAAACCATTTCTGAAACACATGTATTTTTACTTGCTACCCTGAAAATCCACTTGACAGCCTAAATGTGAAGGCTTATCAATCTGCTTGGAAAATACATGTATTTGCTTCTGTTTCCCAAAGTCCTGCCTCAGGACACAAGGCAGAGTTAACAGCCATTAAAGTGTGAAGACACATGGCTGTGCTGCTCGGAGGCTCAACATTCAAAGGATGGATTTTTGCAGTTTAAGTTTCATCTACTTTTGGCTGACATACAGTTAAAATGGTCTGCACAAAGAAAGGTAAACTTTCTTAAGGTAAACTAAGGTTATTAGCCAGCCATGCTCTTTAGGCTATTGGTGTCTGTGCAGTACAGTCTAGGGGACTGAAATAAGGCTGCACTGGCAGTGGGACGCTTTGCCTGTACCTCTTCTAACAGCCCTGGAGCTGATGCAGAACTCTGAGATACCTTTATCCAGACTGGAAATTGTTCACTTTGCCTTCGTGATTCTCAGAGAAAGAGCCAGGTTTGGCCCTGGGAAAGCAGTTCACTTCTAATCCTGTAATTGTTCAGCTTCTGTAGAAGAATTCTTGTTACAGCCATTTCAAACTAAAGTTCATCAGCTTGTTCTCTACTTACTACTTCATGCACACATTTATAGCGAAACAAAACATAGATATTATGTTCAACTATTTTTAGTTTTGTATTGTAACTGATGTGCCAGTTGCAGAGTCAAGGCTTTCTAGCTTAAATTCCCCTCAACACCTTTGAAATCCTTTACATTTACATGTAGAATATGTAATTTCTAGTTCTCCACGTTAGAGTCCTCTTCTGCTTACTCTTCCACTAGTTCATATACACACTAAGCAGTACCCTGAGAATTTTGTGTGTTCACATGTATGTAGTCTTGTTATATAAACATGCATTCTTTAAGACAAAGGAAAGTTAAGTGCTTCTTGAAGTGCGTAACATAAACTAAAAGCTGCTGCTCTCCAAATCATCAAACTAAAAATAGATGTGACAGGGAGGAAGAGGGGGAGATATTTTTTGCAGAAATATGCCCCCAAATGCCAAAATGATCCTCCTTACTCACACCTGACTAGGCAGAGCAAGTCTAAAACTGGAATAGCAATTATAGTATTTAGACATATGCACCCAATTTTCAAACTTAAATGATTTTACGATATGCAGGGTGAAAAATGCAAAATTCTAGTTAATACTGGTAATTCCACCTTAACTTTGTAAATCTGCCCATTTTGCATGCAATGACATAAAAAATATGAGTGATTTAACGATATAACTACAATCTCTTGAACTGACTAGGTTTTATTATGACCTTTAAAAACCATGTAGTCTTACTAAAAGCAAGTCTTTGCTCTTTAATTTCAATTGTACATTATTTTGAGAAAGCTTTTGTCTTCCAGCTTCTTTGGGTTTAAACCTTAATTCCAAAAACCTATTGTCTTGCATTCAAGTTTTACATACAGTTCTAGGTCGCACTGGTGTTTTTTTTAAACCAAAATTTAATCACTCATCAGATGTATTTTGAGCAGAGTGCAGGAAAATCAAGATATCTGGTTTAACCTTCATTAGTTCTGCCACAAACGTGTAGTACACAACTCTTCCATTTAAAATCTCACTGAGCTAGTAGAAGCATTGAGTTAGTACTCAGCAAAGAACTGATTCTCTCCAAGTTCTCTTGCTGCTAAACTCAGCCAACAACACACTCCCAGTTCTGTGGCAGTTCTGTCACTGTGCATCTCATGGACTAGAAACTAATGCCAGCATGATTAAAGTCTTAAAAAGTATACTTTAGCATCAAGAAAAATACAATGCCATTCACCTGCCAGTGTTAGTCATGTTCCTACAGACAGTGCAAGTTCTGAGTTTTAAAAGGACTGACAATGATGTAGTTTATTGCACTACTTAGACCCACTGACCTTCAGAACTTGTAATAAATATATCAAATTTATTATTGCTAGATTTTGTGTTAGAAGAAAGAACTGTGAAAGGTTTTGGGGCCAAAATGAAAATCACAAGAGAAATTATGTCGGGTTCCTTTCTTTTCTATCAAACTTACTAAGGGATTAACAGTACTTACAAAAAAGGAAAATTGTCATTGAAAAAAAAACAAAACTTCTGAAGTTCTTCCATCCTGATATTTCATAAGATATGCTGCTCATGCTATTTAGATTAGCACTGAATTTTTGCTTAGAAATTAATGTTTTTGATTCATAGAGACCTTCTTTCTTCTGCTCTTGCTACAGGTGCGTCCTCCTGATTTAGAACAAACTAATTCAATTTTTTGGATTTTGAACAATAGGGTCTACAGAATCACAGACTGGTTGCAGTTGGAAGGAGTGTCTGCAAGTCATCTGGTCCAATCCCCTTGCTCAAGTACAGTCATCTCAATTCATTTCCCCAGGAACATGTTCAGATGGCTTTTGAATACCTCCAAGGAGGGGGATGCCAAAATGTCCCTGAGCAACCTGTGCGAGTGTTTGGTCACCCTCACAGTCATAAAACACTTTCTGGTGTTCAGACTGAACTTCCTGTGTTCCAATTTGTACCCACTGCCTCCGATTTTTTCACTGGGCATCACTGAAAAGAGCCTGGCTATATCTCCTTTATAGCCTCTGTTCAGATATTTAGAGATTTTTATAAAACCACCCTCTGTGCCTTCTCCAGGGTGAGCAGTCCTAGCCAGCTCTCTCAGTCTTTCCTGACAGAAGGGGTGCTTTAGGTCCCTTCATCACCTTAGTAGCCCATTATTGCATTCTCTCCAGGATATCCATGTCTCTCTTGTACTGGGGAGCCTAGAACTGGACAGAATACTTCAGGTGTGGAGTAGAGGGAAAAGATCACCTACTCTGACCTGCTGGCAACACTCCTCCTAATGCAGCCCAGGATACTACTAATCTTCCTTGTCGCAAGGTCATGTTGCTGCCTCATGTTCAACTTGATGCCGCTCAGGACCCCCAGGTCCTTTCTGTCAAACTGCTTTCCAGCCTCCAGCATATATTTGTGCCTGAGGTTCTTCCTCCCCAGGTGCACGATTTTGCAGTTCTCCTTCTTGAACTTCATAAAGTTCCTGTCAGCCCATTTCTCCAGCCTGTCAAGGTGTCCCTGGATGGCAGCACAACCATCTTGTGTATAAGTGACCTCTCAGGATTTGCGTCACCTGCAGACTTGCTGAGGGTGCACTCTGCCCCATCATCAAAATCATTAATGAAGACATTAAACACGAATTCAGAGAAAACCATAAATCTTCTAAGCTTTTAGTAGGGGTGCCAGTGATTTTCTTGGATTTGGAAAAAAAAAAAGCCATTGGAGGAAACCTGTGATCAGTGCAGTCACCTTCTCTTGCTGAATATATGAGATTTGCAAGACAAGAGTTGCTCACATCTGCACAAACAGAGACAAAATGAGACTACTGGCACAGACTACCACATCCAGAGAAAGATGATAAGCACATAATCTTTCAGAAATTTCAACAAGAGTTTACAGGCTCTCAGACAAAAGTAACTTCTACTGAAAAGGCCTCCTTCCATGTCAATCACATCAGTCAGGATGGCATCTAGCAAATGGTTCTAGGTAAGACAAAACAAACATGGATGCCAGCTTTACTACTTCCTTGTGAAAAAAGAAGGGTGCGAGTGTTAAGAATTCTCCTTACAGAGTGGAGAATACTTTGCCTTCTATTCCCAAATTTTCATATCTCAAAATATTTGAAGAAGCCAGTAGAAACAAGGTTGTTCTTTACAACTCCTGATTATGTGTGATTCCTGATTCCACATGGTGGAAAAAGTTAGGAAAAAATAGTTTGTAATTGCAGAGAGGTGGCTTAAAAGTGAAGTAATGAAAAAATACCACCTGTGTATGAACAAGACTAAATAGACTTGTGTAGACAGGAAAGGGCTGCTTCCTAATAGATTAAGACAAGTTTTCCACAAGGTGGAGGTATATAAATTGCCTACATCTTCACGCTACTTTTAACATATAAGGACAGAGGCTACGTAGCTATTTGTAGCTCAGCTGCCGAGAAAAGCCATAGGTCAAAGAGGAATCAAACTAGCTTCACTATCCACTTTTGGAAGTGGGTAGAAACAGGGAGGAACAGCTTGCACCCCTTGCTGTCTTTCTTCTGTATGCTCAGTATCCGTCCTGCAGTTGTTGGCTTGCACACAAGAAACATGCCTCAGCCAGCAGGACCACATTGCCTTTTGCAGTAAGAAAGAAAACATCTGGTAAGCAGAATCTGTAAGAAGCAGGGGAAGAAAATGGAATATGAAAGTCTTTCTTATACTAGATCTTTTGCCCATTTGAAATATCAGCAGAAAAAGGAATATACGTTGTGTACATAACCTACAACTTTGAGCAATCATCACTTGTGGGGTATAAGGCATGCACGAAAGAACTTTATCTTGATACATAGGGTAGAAATGAAACTTACATACAAGTGCAGAAATGCATTAAGAAATCACCCAGCATAGTAATCATGGGTCTCTGAATCATAAAGTAAGTTAAACCACACAAGTATGAAAACTGAGCTTTTTTTAAGGCTATATATTTATTAGAAGCAGTATTAATGTTTGAGTCCACCTTGGAAGAAAATAAGTGTCCTTGAGATGTTAGATTCTATCAGCCAAATTGAATGTCTGCATCAATGGCTCTCCTTAAAAGTCATAATTAGGTCATTAAAATATATTTAGAAAAATAGCCTGTAAAATAAAGTTAAAAAATACTCACCTTCATTTTATTTCATAGGTCACTGTTATACCATCTAATAAGATAATTAAAAACATGCAAGCAGCTGGTACTGAGGCTAAACAGATTAATGTAATAGTCTGTAGTCATATGTGCTGGCAAGGGGTTCACCTCTTTGGCGAGGAGAAGGTCAGCTGCCCTTGGGAAGGCAGGAGAAAGACAGTATTTCTACTTTCCAGTGGCACTGCACTGCAGATCCTGAAACCAGATACCCACACCTATTTTCCTTTTCTTTTTGGTGAAATCTCTCCAGTTTTCACATCCAGAAAAGGCTTTAACCATAGCCGTAAAACAACAGAGTGGATCTCAAAATATTTTCCTAAAGTTTCTTACGTTTTAAAGATGAGAGTTTCTGTATGTCTAAATCCTTGTTCAAATTTTTCTGATAGTGAACTTCAAATTTTGATGACATGGCTATAGGAAATAATTTTCATAATTAGTAAAGCTTCTTCCCAAGTACACAGACTACTTCCATCACAGCCTGAAGACCAAGTAGAAAATTTTCTGTGACCTGACAGGATGCAGTAACAAATTCACAGAATATTTAGAAATGTGTGTTGGTCACAAGTGCTTTTCACTTATATTAGTCATAAATTTAAACATAAGCAGCATTATATCTGTGCCATGATCAACACAAACAAGGGCTACAAACTCTAAGGTGACACCATAATATTAAAAATAAAATAATACAAATATTTCTGAACCATTAGAAATATAACAAAGGATAATTATGTGACACCCTTTATTAATACATACACACAATCAGTCTTGTACTGCTTGGTATAAAATTGTCCTTTAAAATAGAAAGTGTTGGAATCAAGTAACAACCCTCACTCCATGTTATTTTTTTTAATGTGGTAAAAACAATATCCCCTTAAGAGCCCTTTAATAGTAAAACACATTCTCAGTCAATTATTTTTAAACATTTGGAATTGCCTCTTCTAAAAATTGTGAAGAGACTATTACTGATAAAACATAAAGCAGCTTTTGCTCCAGTATAAATTTCCAGGAGAATTTTGCATGTATCAGCCTTTTGTAAGCATCTGTGTGATCAAAAAAATGCCTTTGCCTCTTTTAGGGCAAAATTTCACTAGCCAGACTTTGAAAAATACAATAGATTGAAACACATTGGGTAAACCAGACCATCACCAGTCTTTTCAAACTACTAACTTACTGAAACACTATTCATTGACAGTATCCTAAAATAAGTCTAAATCTCCAAGGAGTCCCGAAAGAAAAAACAACCAATTACCATTGTTACCTTTTAGGGTAGTTTAAGATTCACATTTTTGCTGTCATGAGGTAATAGCTACTTGTTTTTACTTAACATGCAGCACAGAAATACCACTATTACCACAATATTCAACCCAAACAGCAAATTTAAAGCCAGTCTCAGAATATGATGGGAGTTACTTACCACTGAGCAGAAAATACTCACTTCACACCTTCAACATTGTAATACTACTTAGTATCAGTGCTAGCTTGCCAACTATTCTGAGGTTTCTTTCATATATGGGTGTATACACACACACCGACATATATATATACATATACACACACACATGCAGTACTATCTTGCTTTATCATATTGCCTCTAATTATAACAATAACAGTCTGGCAGTGGTATATGGGACTGCTTTTAAAATATTAATTAACTTTGGCTTTGGAAATTGAGCTGTAATGCTTTCTGACAGAATACAATTATTATTCAGTGGAATTTTTAGCCAACATCGTATTTATTACACACACTTTAGTCTAAGGAATATAGAGATACAAAGACAAATTTAAACCTCCTATTATTTGTGGAACATTAAAGATTGAGGACTCATTATGGTTTAGGCTGGACTAGTTGGACTAGGAGCTGGACTGTCTCACTGAGAGATGAGTGCCACTGGATGAGGGAAGCAGGGGTAGAAAGAAAGGGTTGGACCTCAGCCCCACAGTTTACACTCTCATGGAACCAGAGGGTAGCTGAAGCTGGCTTTTTCTTCAAGTATTACCTTGGCAGGTACAACAGCTGAGGCTCTTGAGTTAACAACTTTCAGGTATTAATGTCCTGGAATTAATGGCAGACAGAGCTCTCAACTCCTTTCTTCTGCTGATCTGGCTAAATTCTATCTTGCCTATTTTTCAGAGACTGCTTCGTGGTCTCTGTATCTACATACGCTTCTCACCTAAGAAAACCACACAGATTATTCTGGGTGGTATTTTTAAGCCCTTCTTTTAACTTAGATAATATGTTGCATGCATTCGAGTCACAAATATGACAAGCAATCAAGTCAGGCAGAACCCTGAAATGGATCTGCTAACGTATTTTTCTCAAAGTGAACACACCAACTATCCTTGAAGGGTTTTATACCACCACAAAGTAGGTTTCATTAGACTAGACTTACTAGAATACAGAAAATTGGAAGGATCTGTAAATCAAACCTCCCCTGTCCCACTGGGTCCCAGCAGGCACACCCTTTTTTCCAACCTTGTTCCCAGTCCAGAAGCTTCCTCTGGGCGTTTGAATCGCAACAAACTCTTTGCTGTTCCCTCTAGGTCCTTACGAAAAGTTTTTCTTTTCAACATCCTCAAGACCAGGCTGTTGGCTCCCCACTCTCCTCAGCAATCTCTCAGTCTCCAGCCTGCAACATGTTCTCCAGCTATTGTGTCACTCCCAGCCATCCCACACCTTTAGGCTCCTGATGCCCAGCACATCTCGTCTGTGAGACCGTGTGATATTATTCCCCACACAGCTGGCTGCAACCAGGACAAGGCAAACAGGCAGGTTCCTCCTGCCTGCCTGCACCTCTTTGAAGTACAGACTCCAGTTTGTCCATCATAGTTCAACAAATGAATAAAAAATGATCATGTGATAAGCTTGTTTTGCTTTACCACACTTAACCATCAAAATCAGAGGCAGTCATTTTGGTTAGCACAAATTTTACTTATAATTTACCAGTCACAAAGACAAAGATTTAGCATTTGAAACAGAGCCAGTATTTTTCTGGATGAAAGATGAAACTACTCATCTGCTGATTACCTTCCTGTGCTTTCAAGTACAAGACACCCTCTGGTACGCACCCAAGCAAAATTCAAGCTCACTGACAGTGCTACAAAAAGTTGCTCAGCAGCATGTTTTTTAGGCTTAGCTGCTATGACTTCAGGTGAGAATTTCTACTTTACTGCATACTTTGAAGAAAAAAACGAACATCAACCACCTTAAAAAATTCAGGCATACAAATATTCTGTGGTTTTTAGATGAGGATTTTTAACAATTTTCTCAAAAAACCCTACAACAACAACACAACAAAACCAAACCCAAACAAAACCACACAAATAAACCATCCAGAAAACTTTTCAGATCATTCCTTAATTAAATCTTTCATGTTCCTCAGTCTACTGACTGCTGCAGTTCAGATTGTACATACTCTTAAAATATAAGGACCTGTTCATTGCTTTAAATAGCTTTGCTAGAAATGTGCACTTGCAGCCCAGAAAGCCAACTGTATTCTGGGCTGCATCAAAAGCAGGGTGATGAGCAGGTCAAGGGAGGTGATTCTCCCCCTCTACTTGGCTCTCATGAGACCCCACCTGGACTAGTGTGTCCAGTTCTAGAGCCCTGAACATGAGAAGGACATGGAACTCTCGGAGAGAGTCCAGAGGAGGGCCACGAAGATGATCAGAGGGCTGGAGCACCTCTCCTATGAAGACAAGCTGAAAGACGTGGGGTTCAGCCTGGAGAAGGCTTCAGGGAGACTCTATATAATGACCTTCCAGTACCTGAAGATGTCTGCAGCAGAGATGGGGAGGGACTTTTTAAAAGGGCTTGTAGTGAGAGGACAAGTGGTAATGGATTTTAAACTTGAAGAGGGTAGATTTAGGTTAGACATTTGGAAGAAATTATTTCCTGTGAAGGTGGTGAGACACTGGAACAGGTTGCCTAGGAAAGTTATGGATGTCCCCTCCCTGGAAGTGTTCAACCCCTGGTTGGATGGGGCTTTGAGCAACCTGGTCTAGCAGGAGGTGTCCCTGGCAGTGCATGGGATTTGGATCTAGATGATCTTTAAGGTCCCTTCCAAGGCAAACTATTCCATGATTCTATAACTATACTGCTTATTATATTAATTTTCTTTTTTTTAAATCAGAAAATAAAAAAAATTACCAACCTATAAGAAATAAATGTTCCATCAGAATCTGAGGTGTGGTGCGTGCTTCCATTTTCATTTGATCCTCCTAAAACAAAAATAAAACACCTTTGTTATAAGTCAAACCCTGATAATAAACAACACAATATGGGTGAGAATTGCAACTGAATTTACTGTATACGGTAACTTCAGTTTATGACAAAACTTACATAGATGAAGCTCAAATTTACATCTTCAAATTCTTATTACTGTCAAGAGAGACAACTAGCCACCATGTTCAGTTTGGAGTCTGTTCTGAGTATCTGAGATTTAATGTCTCTAAGAGTTTTGATTGAGGCCCTTTTCAACTCAGTAAACACATTTTTACTAGTATATTGTTAAAGAGTTACGCTACAAAAGATGAGTTTGACTTCACTAAATTAAGTAAAGCATGCAAAAGTTCATCTGTTTTGTGAAAAAATTTGAGTTAACTGTATATCAGGTTTTTTTTGTCATAGCACAAGTTCAAGGCTTTTCTGAAAGTATGTAAGTAAAATGTCTTGAAAATACCTTCTTTCACATCCTGTGGGTTGTTAATCCAAATAGTGACATTCACAGAAACCTTCCTCTCTATAATGACTTCCATTAAAAGACTGTTAAAAGCCACACAGAAGAATATATTTTTCAAAGAAAATGTATAAATATCCCATTTTCTACTATTTATTCTTGCCCAATATGTCTTTAGCTGGATAATTCTTCTATATCCCTGTGTATTTCCTATTTCTTCAAAAAATTCCATCAGTGCAGTCTCTCACTTTATGCCAACACAACAACTGAAAATAGTGGATAAGTTCCACCACAAACTCCACTAAAAATAATTTCATTAATATCTACATTTCTCTATTAATCTTATAATTACTATACTTCACTAAATCCCACCCTTTCTATTGCATAACATCTTCTGTGGCACTACATCAGATGGTTAACTGAGGTTCAGATAGACTTAACATAATTTCCTCAATGTATATTCTGAGAGTCCATTAGGTTAGTTGGGCACAATCTCCCATTTAACAAAACAGCTGCAGTAAAAGTTCTGCCACTCTCTTTTCTTCTCTCTTTTACTTCTCCCTTAAAAATTTTTGTAAAGCTCTGCACAGTCGACCTACATAGGCACTTTGCTACCACTTTTTTTCTCTTAGTCTACTACATTTCCCCTCCAAATATACACTATCAGCCATAAAAAAGACTTAAAAAAATTGTTCCATGCAGCAGTATTTGTCAATATACTTAAAACACAGTTACTCCACAAGTTCAACCCTTTAATCTCTACTGCATGTGCTAATTTATAATATTTACCCAACATTCCATTTTCTTTCTTTTATTTATTTTCAGGCCTGTATTTTGATTACATTTAAGATAAGTGTCCATTCACACTGCATAATGGTTCCAGTTTCTTTACATAGTCAAGTAATATTTTCTGGTTAATTTTATTTTCCTTCTTATGATCTAATTTGACTTAACTTTTGTTATTTGTCACTATACCTCCCCATTTTCTGATACCCAAGGTAGCCTTCTTTTCAGATAAAATTATTTTTCTGTTTCTTTCAGGATCTTTGCTCACTCCAGACATTCCTTAAAAAAATGCGTAATCATACACTTTGGCATCTAACTTTCCTTCCAAGTTTTTTTTCTCATCTAATTTGAGATTCACTCTTTATTAATTTTTGCACCTTTGTCTAGAACAAATCCCAAACCTCTACTACATTTTAGTCTAAAATTACTCTGTCCAGTTGATTTTACTAATTAACTCTCTCAATTTGTTTTGAAAATGGAAATCCTACTTAATCAATCTGCTTTTTGTTTAATAAACTTAACCAAATTAACAACACCAGATATTTCATCCAGGAGATGACACTCCCATTATTAATAACCATCTGTTCATTTTTTCTTGTATCTTGGAAAATGGTCCCCCATATTGGGAGAATTTTAAATAATATACTTCTTTATATATTACCCATCTCCACATCTAATCTTGAGCATTTGGAGAAATGACTGAACTATATTCAGTCTCTTTTAAAGCCATATGGTTAGGTACAGTGATATTGGGCAATTGTTTACAGGGACACAGCACATCAAAATGGGTCTCAAATGTACTACTGCACTTCCTTTATACTTAAACAATTCCTAAGCATTCACCTACCACACTAGTCAGGCTGAAAAAGAAAACACTCTCAATGCTAAATTTATATTCTGAAAAATATATTTTGGGTCTCTTTTCAAGAATGGCAACACAATCTTCTACCGCTCAGAAAAATGAGGTTTAACAATGTATAATAAAATCCAAGGCCTTTATAGTCTTTCAAGTAAACCATTTGTCCTGCTTGAAAAGTCAACAAGACACTGCAAGGAAAACTAGATTTATGGTGACAGAAGTTTTTCTTTCATCAGGATCCCACAAGAAACATTTGGTGGGATCCTGGGTCTGCTACATCCACTGAGTTTGAAAGGACACCCCTGCAGCTGTCCTTCACAAACTAATCTATGACATGAAGCTTGCTTTATTCTGAAGCCCCCTCTCAGGAAACAACAATTTCCTTTATTTCAATGACTGCCACAATACTTTAGCATTCCTAATTGTACCCACATTGCTAATAAATCTCCTATTCAGTTAGTGTTGGTTTTTTTTCTGAGAGCTGCTTTGGCTGCTCCATCGTATCATTACCAGCATCTACCAAAACTGGATACATACACTCAGCTCTCAGAAACGGGATTTAGTGGAGTGGGAATTTTTGTGATTATTTTGTTGCTCCATCCCCTTTAAGACACGTATGTGTGTTACAGCATCTTGAAAGATGATTCAAATGTCCTTCATTGAAAGTGATAAAAATGATAAAGCAAAGTGTGAAGTATTCATCAACTTTAAAGTGCTACACTAACTAATGACAATAAGCTGCGGGAATCCATGCCCTGGATCAGGTAAGCTCCAGTTACTCCTTCTTTTGAAAGGTATAGTGAACTCACATCTTCTTCAGTGATAATGATCCACATTTCTGGTAAAACTAGGATGTATACTGAAGAGCTATGAAAATAAGACTCATGATGCTGATAACAGAATTTATGGCCTCCGTTAGAAATCCTAACTGATTCACTATTATCCTAATATTTAGATTCTTTCTGACTCAGAAACGGGAAGAAGGGATCTGTTGAAGAAATAGAGCATGCCCTACCAACCCTGCCTCACACCTCCTGAAAAGGTTTCCAAAATACAATTGCCAAAGCAAAGGGGGGGAAAAAAAGTTAAACACATCTTGCCACACTTTCAGAGGTAAAAGAAGAGAAACAACCAGCACCATAACAAGTATGAAGGTAAGTATAGCTAAAGTCCCCAGCTTTCAGCACTAGAGCAGTCATGGTTTTAATACAGTAATAAGGCAATATGCTTCCAAAGGGACTAAAAATCATCTGGCTATCTTTCTTGCTGCTGCTTTAACTGAAGATACTCCCTCTCCTGGGAATGAACACTCTTTCTCCTGAAAAATTAAGTTCTACTGTCCTATTTTAGTAAAGGCTGTTCCTGTGCATGGAGACCAAGAGCTAAAAGGAGATGGGACTTGGGTGGCTCAAACCTGGTACTACTGGACAAAGCTGGAGGCTGCTTCCAGAGGTTTGCATAATTTGAAATGTATGCTTTTACTAAACACTCAAAAAATAACATTTCAAATGCTGGCTTCTTTAGATTTCAGAGACACACGGAAAAGGATTTGTAAATTGCACATTTACTAGGGTACTAGATTTACCCAGAACACACAGGCTTGTCAGATGCAGTAACTGTCTTCTTGTAAGGACACATTTCAGATTATAGACACAGCATAAAAGAGATGGGCCCAGAATAAGGAGGATGCTACATACACTTTCGGAAGATTATCTGAAAACTACGTGTACAAACTATAACAAGGAGAAGCCTAATTTAAATACACACACTGTTACTGTATTTTTATTTTTTAAAAAGCCCATTATTCTGATTGTATAATACCTTCTCAAAGGAGATCTTTTTTCATGGTGCAGTGCACAGTTTCCACTTCAGGTAGTAACAAGAAACTGGATAGCATTTCACAGCCCCAGCTCAAGAGCGGGAAGATGCTCTTGGTACGCAGCAGGCACAGTGAGCACTCTGAGCTTAAGCATGTGCTCAACAAGAGTAAAAAGCATGTGAAGAACCATGTAGGGATCAGGCATTTCCCACTCATCTCCTTCATTACCTCTTTGAAAACAGCTGTCTTCTGTGAGATGCAAAAACTCAGCACAGGACTTCTTACAGAGAAGGGGTTAAGAAGCTTGAGTGACACCCTCTTACGCTGTGGATATACTCCTACTTTTAAAAATAATTGAACTTTTTTATTTTTTCTTTTGACAGTAGGTTTTGACACTGAAGAAATATCTTTACATATATATATATATATACGTATATCTGTATCTATGTGCACACACATATGCCTATGTGTGGGCACACACATATTTATTTAGTGATAACCGATTTACCATCTTGTGTCAGCTATGAAAGGGTTTTATGGCTGACAGTTTAGGAATTCGTGATAAAAGTGATCCCACTTAGGAAATCAAACTGTGCATTCCCCTGCTTACAAGTGTCAAAATGGAGACAGATCTCTCTGCCGACGACTTTGCACTCTGCTTAATATTTTCTTTGTGTTCTAACCAAAGGTTAAAACGTTGTTAAAAATGAAATTTATTTACCAGCTGTGAAAATTTAAGTTCAGGTTGATATAAAACACTCCATCACTAATGCAGTGTTTTATGATTAGAGACAAGGAGAATTTTAACTCAAATATATACTTGCAGTCCAAGGCTGTCAATTCTTGTAACATGACTTCCAAATTCCATGCTATATTCATTTTCAGCATATTTAAAGCTTAATAATTTAATGATTTATCCAATTTTAATTTATACTTTCAAAACCACTTTGAACAATCTGAGGTGCCACTGGAGATCATAACAGTGGTCCTGGTTAAGTCAAATAATAATTACAGTGCTTTCACTTTAAAGATGAGATTATTTTTAATTATTGAGTGAAGTACTTGAGGTACCATACTTATATAATTACGCTACTCATTAAATGGTTATTGAAAGCTGAAATGTAATTTTAATGACAGCTACCTATTTTTCTTTGCACACTTTATAGATGACAGATCAGTCAGGAATTCTAGTTTGCTCTAAAAATCCTTGCAGCTGCAGTGGTTCTTTCAGGTGTAAAACAATTAAGCTGAGCTTATTTTAAAACTCAAAACATTTTTTTCTCAAATTATGTTTACATGATGATATAGAGGAACTAGTGAAAACAGAACAATGCCTGGATATTTTTTATTCTTCACAATACCACCAAAATTCTGGTCCTAAATTATATACATTCTGAACAATATCCCCAAAAACCGAGTGACAATACAAATATGGAAGAAAAATTTTCGTAAAAATGCATTCCTCACACAGTGCAAACAAAAAAAAAAAGCTAAACAGATTGCAGACCTTTATTGTGAGTATAAAGGGGTAATCAACATACAATAAGCATTTTACTATGCATTAAAACTATATATAATGCCACGAGACTCCTTTGCTTTTTTGTGAACACCAAGGTTCACAACTCCTCAAACATAAAATTCCTTCATACTGTTTGATCTGCAGATAGATATTCACCAACCTAATCTGACTAAAATCTATTCAAATATGTAGGAATACTTGACAATTGACACCATGGAGTTGTGGTCTCAGAAATGAGGACCTAAAGACTTATGCTCTGTATGTTAATTCTTTATACATGACATTCAAAATTCAGCTTATCTGTCCATTGTTCCAAAGACCAGTATCTCGTTCAAATTAAGCTTTCCTTTTTCACAATGCAAACCAAATAGATGAGTAAATTTGTTTCATTAACAATATTAAAGCAAAGATTTCTGAGTTGGCTGTATGGGGAAAAGGCAATAAAGTTTTGAAGAGGGAAAAACTGCTTTGTTCCTTCAATCCCCTAGTTGAAATTAATTATAGCAAATGTTTATGAAAACATCTGTTCCATACAGTTATAAATTCTTAATTTTAGCATGGGCGATTCCAGGCTCCTCTGTTATTTTGAAAGAGAGCAGTCTGACAACTGAAAGGTTTACAAAAGAGCAGACAATTTGCATTTCTACAGCACCAAATATGCAGTTTGGAAAGTCTTCAGGACCTCTGCAGCGAAGTAAAAATAAATAAATAAATAAATAAAATATATATATACAAAAAGACTAAGACGGCTGAAGCTTTCCGATTCGGGCCCGCTGACAGACCAAAAAATGGCAGTAAGAGAAGGAAAAATAAAAACCAGAGGAGCGCGAACCCCAAAACATACGGCAAGCGGAGAGTTTACTGCACAGACTGGCTCCTTACGAAGTAAAAGGTCGCGGAGCTGCGGGTTTCTCTGTCCCGGGCTCCCGCGGCCGGGCGGGCAGCGCCGGGCACTGCCGCACGGCGCCAGGAGAGGGCGCTGCCGAGTCGAAGATGCCGGCGCCGCGGCGGGTCCGTCCCTTGGGAAGCTCCGGCGGGAGCGGGAGCGGCAGCGCCAGCCCCAGCGCCAGCCCCTGGACCGCCTTACGTAACAGCCTCCCGACGACCGCCTTAACTTCCATTCACACCAAGTTAAGCTTTTAAAATGATTAAGTGGGGCAAGCAGCGTAGAGCAGCTGAAAAGAATGCCTTCAGCGAAAGAATTAAGTGCACGGCACTTCTGATATTTATAAAATAATTATTAGGCTGGAAAGTCGGAAGAACATTTCACTCTGAGCAAGCCGTTCAAGTTTTCTTAAATAAATACGATGCAACTTTTTGGTAACCGATCTTTCAGTACAAACCTGACTCTCCGTCCCTTGCTTCAAGTTCATTTAGCATCAGATGCACACCTTGAATGAATGAATGAATGAATGAATGAATGAATGTGCTGGTTGCTCGGGACAGAGTTTTTGGGTAGCATTTTAGTTTCAACAACTGTGCCCTAAAATACTGTATTTTACCTCAAATGAAATGAAAAGTGATAACGCTATGATAGTTAGCAATATATGCATATAATTAATGGTGAGATTTTGCCATTAGAAGCCCAAAAGTCTTACACAGGCTGAAATATTTTGTTTCTCTTTCAGTATTGATAGGAGAAAAATATATTAACGTGTTTTTTTCCCCTTTAAGCTTATTTGAGTTAGGAAAGAAACACAAACAGAAAACACATCAGAGTCCTCACACATATGCTAATCTATGACAGTGAAAGCTGGTCACAAGGAAAACAGGTAAAGAAAGGCTGAGACCAAGGCACAAACTCAAAGCCTGGTTTAGCCCAGCAGAACAATACGACAGGCAGACACATTGGTTTGCAGCTATGCACAAAAACTTCTGCAGTGTAAGCCTCTCATATTACACATTGCTCAAATCCAGTCAATTTCAGTGTCTTTTGGGTTGCTGATTTACGACAATCAAGTGTCATCTTCTATGATCTCTGCATACAAAATCACAATTACATATGTGTATCTGCATATATGAGAAAACTCTGTGTATTCTCTGGGCAAAATCTCTATTTGAAATATTTTTGTCTCTGTGCTTCGGTTTAAATCAAGACACATAAAATTAAGAGGGTTTCCATTTTAAATGAAACGGCTTCTGAATGTTCACAAATCTAAACACTAACCCTGTCATGAGGTTAGCCTGTAAATTAATATTCCACTTTTATACATCCAAAATGTATGTGTTAAAAAGTGTGGATGGGAAAACATACAAAAGTCTAGATGACTGATTCTGAAGTTAGAATGTAGCATCACTGTTTAAGAAATGGAGCCCCTTGCAGCTCAATTTAAAATAAACTGAACAATATGTACATTCAAAAGACTTATTTATAATACTTCTTTTACTGATGAAGCTTCTGTGTTTAGTAAAAGAGGCTGAGCTTTATATTGATATTAACTAAAATCAATAAAATACACAGAATAAGGAATTTTACCCTAACATCACTGAACTAATGCACAGTAACACTTCAGAAGAATTCTTTGGTGGTTGCAAGATTCTGAACTCTTAAATAATGTATATCCAGAGGTGTTTTAATATCATATCTTTGAGCATGATGGAAAGGCCAAGTTTTACTCTGATGTTAATAGTGATTTAAACACTTCAGAAAATGCATATGCATGAAAAAATAGTCTGACTTCCCATTTAGTGGGAACTACACAATACTAGCTTGTATAAGCAAATGTGACTTCCACTGAAGTCAATAAGCATTTAGTCCAGTAAAACCTGGATTAAATTTGTTATTATCAGCAACAAGACTGGTAAAAGAAAAAACCCACGGGTTAAAGGCAAAATGTGATTCTTATAACTTTTTTTTTTTTCAGTTATTGTTTCTCTTAGTGCACCTGTCTTTGGTCCAGAGTAAATTATGTCCAGTTCTGTTCATATGCTCAGTACTACAGCCCATATCTGCTCTACTTAACCTGGCTTATGATTTACCATATATAACCTAAACAAGTTCACTGAATCTGACTTAAAAGACTCCAGGATAATAAACAAACGTTTTAATGTAGTTTGATTGAAGTGGAAGCAGTATTCCTAACAAAGAATATAATACCTAACTTCAGCAAATTCTTTAAGAGCATGTATGCTTAACAAAATTGCAAAACAGAGGATACAGTAATATAACTAGTGACAAGTACCCCAATTAGATTTTGCACGGAAAGAAAAAACCTTAGAAGCTGCCTGGCATCGTTGCTAGGAACTTATGTCCCATGATATACTAATGCCGAATGACTTACCACTTGCATCCAGAAGAATTTAGCTAATTTTAACTTATAAACAGCCTAAAAGGTCTTTGAGCTATAAATCGCAATAATCTAAAGATGGCAAGAGGCAATAAACATGAGTTAATGACTCAGCATCCTCCTGAGATAGCACTGGTCATACAGCTTTGCCTAATCTTAGACAGGCACTATCACTGTAAAAAGGTGGTCTCCAGAGACCATTTACACTGACAGTAAGAAAAACATACCATCTCTTTAGATGTTCGAAGGCTACTATTGTCCATTAATTTACTTCAATTGCATCCTATTTTTAACCACATTTCTATCTTATAGATAGATGCAATCTGTATGTTTGGGAGAATAAATCACATATAAGTATAGTTTGATTTTCACATACTAAAGAAGTAGTGCACATTCCATTGAGTCTAGGAGAAAAACAGAGCCAAAAAAGATTGAGCAGAAGATTTTTAACACTCTGTTGTTTTGCCAAGATTAAATCATAGTAGAAGACAAACAAGAAAGGATTAAGTGCAATTTCATTGAAATAGAATTGCCCTTTCAACAAGAATCTAGCTCTTCAACTAACAGGCTTACCAGAAGACAGGCCCAGCCTGGCCAGGAGGCCACATGGTAGTGATATGTGGCCTCACCTCCTGAAGTTGGAGAGGTGGTTTCATGATAACCAGGACCAGAGGTTAAAAAGAGTAGGAGCCATTCTGCTTTGTTTCTTTGCTGTTTCTTATCAAAGAAAGCTACTACAGCTGGCTGACGGCTTACAGCACTATTAATGGATGTCAAAGGCTTCTCCTGAAAGCAGAATGTACTTTCTTGGACCCTCTTCCTTCATTGTATGTTCAGGAACACTGAGAAAAATCATACCACTTTCCTTTGCTCAGCTCATACACGCAAAGAAGTACAGCCTGAAATCAGTCACTCACACGGCTACTGCGCTGACACATGCATAACCAGCTACTTGCATATCTGGAATGGGATAACAGACAGCATTTACAGTTAGGAGGCACCCAGAAAGAATAAAAGAGGCAGCACTGTTGCTGCAGATGGAAACATGGGAATTCAGGCATATAAGAAACCAAAAGGCAGGGGAGCTACCTGTCATCCCGTGGAGGGGCTGGCACTACCTCTGACAGCCAGCAGCAGAGCTCTGGGTTTCAGCTCTGAGGAAGAGGAAGCAGATGAGAAGCTTTTAAGTTAGAGAGTTGTCCCACAAACACAAGCCTGGGCAATGCCTGGACTTCCCTCAAATGCTACAGTTTTAAAAGCAAACAAGAAGGAGGTGAAGAAAGTCCCAGGGGAAGCATCATGGGAAGCACCCAGTTACTGAACCACCCAGAGACAGGGAGAGGAGGTACTCAGGCAGCCAAAGCATCCCTGTCACCCCAGGAAGCTTGGCTCCTCCGCTCCTACCACAGCTTCTTTCAGCACCACTGGAAGCAGCAGAAGGTCTCTGGGATATCTGTCCTTGGCTGCTATACCCTTCTCAAGCCACTCACACAGTTGCTTCAGTCAGATCTGTAGGTCTGACAGGCTACTTCAGATTTACATCAACATAAACTGTAGGATAATCTGTCAAATCAGTTAGAAGTAGAATTCTGAGCACATCTACTGTGAAGACACATTTTTAATAATGAACTATGTAAGATATTTTGGTAGCATTACACACACACACACAAAATTATATAGTAAACCAATGGTTTATTAAATCATGAACACAGTCTCTTAGAAGTGCATATGATTTTTACTTTCTTTACCATTCATAATACAACAGAAACCACTTTTTTTTCCATTCCTTAACAAATTAATTACATGAATGATTTTGAAAAAAAGCAGCTTAGTCTCTCGGTGAATTTGAAGTCTCTGGGTAAAACAAAGCACATGTTCCATCAGTAGCAGAGTCTATAGGTAAGACAATTTAAAAGTACACTGTTTAAAAAAAAAAAACAATAAAAAATCACATTAGGTTATCTTTATCTTAGGACAGCACCAGTATCTGACAAACTTGAGCAAGATGGTCTGCAAAAAAACCCCAACAACCTGAAAATAAACAGCACTTCCACACCAGCTCAAATACTCAGCCCTGAAAGGGATGTTCCTGCTGCCAACGAAACAGCCCTTATGCTAAACAAATTAACTATACAGAAGGAACCTGCACCAGAAAGGGACACCTGAGCTTAAAGCTGCCTAGTTCGGCTTTATCAGATGAAGCCCGGAAGCCCTAGACTCCTCCTTTGGACCCATACCTCAAAGACCATGAAATGGAACAGTACCCTACATTCTTTACAAATTTCTGCAATGAAAAAAAACGTCACTGAAGAACACAGAAGAGGTACTGAGCTAGAGCTCTTAAACTGCCAAATCAAAATATGTCAAACCATAAAGAAAACACTAGATTCTTTTAAATCAAACATTTGCTAATTTGGAGAGCACCAACCGTGTACTTTGCTGGTGCAAAAGCAGATGCATGTCGTGAATGACAGATCTGGAAAAATTTGTAGAGCAAAGGTACATATGCATTAGCAGTAAACTCTAGATGTCTAAGAGATTAAAGCCCACTGCTACATCAGAATATAAAAATATATCAAACTGACAGCCAGAATGACAAGACACTTCTATTTACTACAGTGCAAGGTAGTTTGTTGAACACTAGTCCCTCTGTTTTAGATACTAAGAAAGAAACTCCCCACAAAACATTTCTGCAAAGAAGTATGCAATCCATCATGGCACAGATTTCTGTTCTTCACCCCTGCCCTCCTGTGAGGAGGATGAGCAGTGTCAGTACCTGGTGGCACTTCAGAATGGAACTAAGGATGCAAGTACAAAGAAACTGAAGGCATAAGAAGAATGAATCTTAAAAAATGTAGACAAGTAATTTAGACATGTATGACTAGGTTGACGATTTATTTTACACAACAACAGGATAAATGTTAAGTAGTAGTAGTCAATTTTTCTAGATAGTTACTCCAATTCTCTAAGACAAAAAAAGGGCAATCTCTTTGAGCCAAAAAGAAAAAAAGTCGGAGTGCAAGATAAAAATGTCATCCAGCATCAGAGAGTATCAACCTTTTGACTTTAGATTTTTTGACCAAGTATTACCAAAAGAAAATGTGAAAAGGCATGTTTCATGTATATAAATCATATTAAACTGTAATGAACAAAAATAATCTGGAGAGCAACAGAAGAGTCCTGAGGGATGACAAATTCTAAAATATTTTCACTTTTCTTCTGCTTTCACCTTCCAAATCTGGGATGTGGTCATGATTTGCTTGTGTTGTGTGACAGGTAGGGTACCTCTTTGTCCAGCTGGAGTGAAGAAAAAGCTTTTGCTCCAGAAACTTTGACTCTTCCATACTTGAGTTCTGCATTGTCAGCAGGCTTGACACTATTACCTCCAACATGGCATCCAGTGGGCACAGACCTTGACTGATGTGAAAAGAGGTCTGCACAAGGTCTGCAGTGTGGTATTAGTGACTTTGAATTACAGGTGGAGAATTTACACACATACTGTGGGAGTGAAATTCAAGACAACAGCCATCTTACTTGAGCACAGGAATTACTTGAAAAAGTACTGTATGCTGTGACTGCAGGTTGTAAGAAAGCAAGAAGGAATACGTATGTCTGAACAAGTTTTCCATTTCCTCTCATTGCAATGACAGTGAATAAAGATGACGAAAATTACAGCATGTGAATACTAGTGTAATTACTGAATGGTTCCCCACATAATTATGCAAAACAGATTTATCCCTAAGTTAATGTAGCCATTTTCTTTTTGAAACAGAATTTTCATGCCATCCATCAGTCACCCCAAAACACAAACCTTAGATGACTAAAGTGCACAGAATTTACTCATTTGGTCTGAAATAAAAGCAATGCATGTGAGGAGAAATAAAGGTTTAATGAAACAAAATAACATACTCCACTAGGGAAAACACATTTTGCCCAAAGAAAAAAACTAATGTAAATAAGTGGAGACTTGACTATTTGATAAATATAGCCCCAAAGGTTATATGTTTACTGAAAGAAGATATATATTATATGTGATGTAGATATTTTATTTGACTAGAAACATTAATTGCTTTCTAAATACAGTCATATTCTTTCCTTTCAAACTGTGAGGTCTCATTTCTTTTACTGCAACACACAGCCAATTACCTAACAGAAATGTTTACATTAATCACACTCTATATTTTAGTTTTTATACCACCAATTCTATTTTTGCTTAGAATGGAACTCCCTTGGGCATTCTTTCATGCCAACTGTTAATTTCTATCAGTGGTAAAGTTCCCTTAAGCTTCTTTTAACATCTACTGGACATGACCTCATAAAATTTAATGCCATTCATTAACCCCAAGCACTTAACTTTACACAGTAATGTCAGGCATCTGACTTCTCAGTGCATGAGAAATCCAAGTGGGAACCGTTTGAGAGATACCAATTACAAATCATTTCAGTAGTAGAAAACACAGCAATGAACAATATTAAAGGTTGAATTAAGACTTGAGAAAAATAGGGTTCTTGTGATGCTTTCTATCTAGAAATATAAAATATTTATAGGAACAAGGAAGAGGCTGCAATGTGATTGTTCTGGCTTGTTAGTGGACTAAAATTCAGAGCTGGGGCTGAATGCCAGGTTTTTAACACTGTCTGAAGCAGATATGCTGTGCAGTCATGTTTTCTCAGGTGCCCAAGTAGCCTTCAGGCATTTCAGAGGAGCACAGATGCTAGGACCACCTTATGTTCTGCAAAGGCCACGCACTAGCAAGATGGGGTAAGCCAGAAGGAGCTGTTTCTTCAAAGTGCTCCTCCCTTTCTTCCTGCAAGAGCCTTGCTAGGTTTAGCTTTAGAGTGTGGCTGTTCCGATTTTGGTTATGAACCAAGAAAGCTTTTGGAGGGACAGCACTGTTTTTATTTTCCCTGAGATGCACAGATGGGTGATGTCTGCTTAACTCATTTAACCATATTTCCCAGTGGCTTCACACATGTTGGAGAAAATGTGGAAAATTCTAAAGGTGAATGAAAAAAATACTTAGCAAGAATTTTCCAGCTTCTTTTGGGCCATCCAAGGACATTCCTTGTGGGGAGTGGAAACTGAGTGACAGCCTATCAAGGTCCTGACTGTAAAAAGGGCACACTGTTTGGGGGAGGGGGGGTGGGGGGGGGGGTGACGGGAAAGGAAAAAACAGAAGCAGAAAAAAAAAAAAGCTCTATTTTCTATTCATGTTGGCTCAAGAGATATCTAAGCATCCTCTGTGAGAAAGGACAGTGCTATGCAGCTACAAACATGGTCCATCAGAGTTCCTGGTAACAATCTGTTTATTCAGCTCTGTTATGCAAAATCCCCTCTTCTAGTCTGTACCCAACACTCACTTTTTTCTTGGTGTCACAGGCTGTTACATTCTGGTTTAAGCAGTTGATGCTGTTGGAGCAGGGATCATCTTAGCATTTCTAAACAAATTACACAAGGTAGCTATACATTGATTCATGAGAACTCGTGAGATTTGATGCTGATGTCTCTAAGTGCTACAATTTTATTTATTTATTTTTAAGCAGCAAAAAGAACCAGTTTTCAGAACTAAGCAGTAGCCCCCAAATTTACAGATCTTAACTGAGAAATATTTTTGCTGCTACCCTATAAATCTAAACAGATGGAAGTCATTTTACTCAAGCTGTATTTCCACAGAACGGTGTAAGGTGAATCCCAGCAAAATGCAGGGATTACAGAATTGAGGTTTTTACACGTGAACAACTGATATCTGATACCAGCCCCATCTCCAGTTTCTCAGAATGACTATTTTAGCTATAAACCACACATAACTAAAACCTACAGTCGATCCACACTTCCTACTACTGAAAATGTTTTTACATCTTGCCTGCCACTGGTCTAAGATCACTTTAGCATAATTACAGTGAGATGCAACATCAGTAAGTGTGCATCAGTTGGAAAAGTTTTTATTGCCTAATAGCAGGGAATGATAATAAAGCAGATGTACACTAGGCCATATGACAATGGCAACCAATTGGTCTGTATTTGGCAAAGCAAAGGATTAATGTTTTACAAACACAAAGAATGTTATACACTTGTCTAACAATATGGATGTAAATCTCTGCACAGCACAAACACTTGTGCTGATCAACATAAAGATACTGCTGTGATAGGTCCTTTGAAGTTGCAGATAAGAGCTCAAGCTGTAAAATGCCAACAAAAATTGAAGTTTATAAAGAATCACTGCCAGACTCTTAAATGTAGTAGCACTTGTGGGACTTTCTGTAATATAAATAGTAATTACCTTCAGTGTAGAATATATTTATGAAAATAAAAATACTTGTGCCTACACTGAAACTCAGAACTCAGTTTTCTACTTATGAAGCAAACTTTAAAATCTGTAAATTCTGAGCAAAACAAACCCCCAAATACTATTTTTCTCAAGATCACCTAATATGCAGTGCCCAGATATGTATACATGTGCATGCACATATTCAAGAGCTCCAACATACACACGTAAATACTACAAATTTGGTATGAGGGCATCTACCCCGTAGACAATTCAATCAATCTCTCAAGTGACACCCACACGTGCCTGCACACACCAAAGCAGATGTGGCATTAAGATATACAAAGTTATTGAAACTTTTAACAAGTAAAACGCATCTTTACTTAGCTACACCAGAATGAGGAATAAAGGGGTTTACATATGTTCCAATTCTAAACCTATCAATCAAACCCATGTTATTCCTTTGGGAGCTTATTTACATGCATATTTATCAGCCTCACATGCTAATTCCCTGCTGTTTTATGCCTGCGAGGCATGTTTATGAGTCATAATTGTTGATCTCATTTGATGTATTTCACTGAAGTAAGACATTATTCAGTTATGTGGCCTAATGTCAATGAATTACGATGACCTGATCTTCGAAATGCAACTTGCTCTTTAATTTTTATTAGAGTATAACTTATTCAGAAGAAAAAATAGGCTGAAATAGAAGATTACATGTTTTTGTAGTCATTTACCAAAACATCCTATTTTTTAAACTCTCCTCCCTACCTCTAGGCAAAGTTTTAAAAGTGCAGTTCTAAACACCAAATGAAAAGAATTTTTACCTGAAATTAGTACATATTCCTCAGAGTAGAACCTTTTATAGGTGTTTTTATTTTGTTTTAACCAGCCACAAGACAGACCTTTGGAGCAGTGGTCTATGTTTTGTAAAAGGAAAAAACCAGATTCAGTCCAAAGCCCTCAAATTGTGCTTTGTCTTAACTTCACCAACATTGAGACCAGATACAGACTTAGGAGCAACTAAGTGAGAACTACTAAATTATGTTAAAAGTCCCCAAACAGACTCATCACCTTTGATGCAAAATGCTGTCCATTTATGAACAAAAAAATCACTTGACGGTCAAAGAACAGATCTAAATAGTGGAATAATACCAAGGTGTACAAACTTAATTGTGGTGGCTTGGATTGAGCCATCAAAGGCTATCTGGGTGGCCACCCAGAAGGGACACTGGCTGGTTGCCGGACACGGTACTTACACAATTCTGCTCCTTACACAAAGACCCATGCCAGTCTTCCAACACCTCAAGTAATCCTTTGAGGTTTAAATTACCTTAAAAAAATCTGATTAATAAAAACTCTCAATAATCATGTCTTTTTTCCTAATGTGATTAGAGTATGAAAGAATCAAATCAATAAAGTAACTGATCATTTTTATTCTCTTGGAGAAAAGACTTGGTATCATTATAGTAAACACCCATGCTGAAGGATCCGTAGTGTAAGTGACTACAAGATTACCACTGTACACATAATTTACTGCATGATTTTCAGATGCCACCACTTCATATCTTAAGATTCAGTATTGTTTTAATGCAATTATTATAATTGTGCTATACATACCAAAAGTAACTATCATTTGACAATTTATTTTGCTTCACAAAAATCAGTAGTTGACTTTGGCATTTCTGTTCATAGATGATCACAGTTAATACAATGTTTATTTTAAATCCATCTTTATGTATTAGCTTAAAAAACCCACTTAGGTATGTTCAAAAGTTTCAAAGTTGCTGCTCAGAGCTACAGCTTTAGCAAGGAACTGAATAATACACACACAAAAAAGAAAACTGTCTTTAGCCAAGTAATGCAAATGCCAGCTACTAAATCTAGGCTCATTTTTCCATAGGAATCTCAAATTGAATCTGACAGATATGAGTAAGTGTCTTTGAAATCGCAGAGGACTTGCAAGTATCTTCCTAAATTTGAAATATCTAGAGGAGCTGTAGTATCAGAAATACCATGTTAATTGCAAGACGAAAAATCTGCTTTTTCATGTCCAGAATTAAAACCTGTGGTTTTCATTTATAGCTGCTTTTATTAAAAAACCTTTTTCTCCTGCAAAAATTTTAATCAAGCTTTACATGCCATTTTAAAAATGATTATATTTTATATGATATTTCTCCAAATGAGAAATTTATTTCTCATAGAAGTATGTTACAACCCAGCTTCTCTTAAGAAAAATTAGAATCTTCACTTGAACAACTAGTGATTCTAACAGCACAGTTACAAGGGTGTAACTTTGTATCATGCAAATGCCACAGCTAAAACTGTCATGTGATCATCATAAATATAAATTTATAAAATCCATTAACTTTAATCCTGCAGAAAAATGCCTATTTTCATTCCAGAACTTTTAAAACAGAAGTTTGCATTGGTTATAGGTATAAGAACTCCGAAACAGAGCTAGAGTATTCCACAGTATAAGCTCTGATTTACATCCTTTCTTTCAAATTCAAATAAACAAGACACAAACTCATCTGCCAGGCTATTTAATTAACATTTTCTAAATTTTTATTTTTAGAATAGCAACAATTAAAGCTACACTTTTTCTGGAAATAAAATCTCAAGTCTTAGTGTAGCTGATAATGTTGTGATCACCTAGCTATGATAATTCAGAATGAAGCTTTGTACACTTTTGCAAAGGAGTATTTTCTTTGGTATTTAATAAAGAATGAACTACTATCGGGTCACAGAAGTTTGGAGGTGGCCCTGTGGCTCAATATGCTTCTTACTTCCATTAAGATAACATCTGCTCTGGCCACCAGTCAGCAAATCAAATTTTATGAGAATTCATCTGAGTGCAAAGTAGAAAAGCCCACTAATGGACAGATTTATGTTCCATTGCTCCACCCTTTAAATATTTGAAATCAAAAGTAAACAAAACCAACAATGGTATCATCCGCTACTATGACTAACATATAGAAAATGTACCCCACTATACTGAAACTCAAACGTTTTCACATCACTGAACACATATTTTCACATGTATTACATGAGAACTTTGTCTCTTCAATTGCCCTGAGTACTGAAACACTATACAGTTTATTTTTCGTAAGCTTAAATAATTGATTCCATTATAAGTCAAATTTCACAGAAGAATTATCACCACCATAAAAGCTTTATTTGGATGAAATTTGTGCCTTTTAACTTGTATGAAGATAAAGAATAATAATTTGAAATGGGATATCAAAATTTTAGTAGAGAAATTTATCATATGGGCTACTTCCTAATATTTTGGTTACATAGTCCCCAAATCTGAATGGGATTTGTTAAAAAAATTGAGTGCCATCATCCTATCCCAGAGTTTATGTATAGTTTATGTGTTATTGTTTCTCACTTTAGTATCCAATCAGAAGCATGTAATTTCCAGCTGTTTCTACAGAATTAAGATATTTAACAGAATAAAATTATAGTAAGGTTTGTTGTTGTGCTTTTTTTTTTTTTTTTTTTAAAGTGGCTGTTTTAGTTTACTCACATTGAATTTGATTTTTAACCTTCCCATCTACTTTCTGTGAAATATCAGAGACAGGTATTCCATTTACCTCATCAGTAGTTTACAGGGTAAAAAGAAGATACCACTGTATTCACTGATTTGCAAGGTACATCAAGTAGTATGTCAAGACAGCTAATGCCCCCAGTACCTCGTAACTTAATGAAACAGTAAAAGCAGTACATAGTGCTTACTTAAAAAAAACAAACAACCTCTTAAGAAGTTTTACTATTTTCCCTCTTCTTAAGACTGGAGCTGGTAATGCCGAGCCAGAAAACCGTGGAAAAAAAAGAAGCACAAACAAATCAACTTTGGTAACTATTTCATTAAGCTGCAGTAGCACTCCTTAAAACTTCTGGCCACATCATGTTTTAATAGCAAAAACTATATATATCTGTACTGTGCCAATGTTTACCGAAGTTTAGGGAATAGTTTAACATATTTAAAACATGTAAACTTTATTTGATTACTCATAATCCTGAAAAGGTGAGAATGATCTGCATCTTCTATAAAATTTTTAATTTCCCTTACCAAAAATACTTTTTGTTGAAATTTCTAAGATGAAAGGCTTATTTTTTTTTCTTTTTTTTAACTTATTTTTGTGACATTTCTACTGCAGTTGAAACATTGTAATCACATGATTACTGACGCTGTGATCTAAGTATCTAGCATGATGGAAAAGCTGATCAGGGACATTTACGTATAACTACATCTGACAGAAGTGTTCAATCTTGTCATAGAGTGTGTGTGTATATGTACATTCATATAAATTCCAATCTTAAAATATTTAGAAACAAGACTCAGCAGTAGTTCACTTACACAAAACAAGATGTAAACGTAAGCTCACATACATGCATTTGTTCCTTATCCAGTATTGTTTAGAGTAGGATTAGTTTGCTGTTTTGTTGACTGTGGAGAAAGACAGTCAAAAGCAGAAAAGCTATGCACATTTCTCCCACTCCCTCCATTTTAGAACTCAATTTTGTTTAGAGATAAAGGTATTCTCCAATTATCTTGTACATTTAGCCTTTCTTCAATGATTGTGTATCTTACAAAATGGAGACCAGGCCTTTTAAAAGTCCATTTTATGCACTCTGCCTCTATGTGGCCAAATCTTGACACCAAATGCTTCAAATCTGAACTCCCAAAATCAAGGAACTCCACGTAACTAACCCCAGTTCAGTACCTTGGCCTAAATTACTGCTTCCATTAGACAGTAAAGGCACCCAGGCTTGTTACTTTTACAGTAAATTGGAACCTACCCATTAATTTTAATAGGATCGAGTTCCTGATTTTTCTGGCATCAAAGAAACACCTTTCACAGACATTTTGCAATAAATAATTAAAGTTGATTAGTAATAATAAGGTACCTTAAACAAAAAGGTAAACAGTGGAGACATTTATTATCAAAGTAAGAAAAGAAAAAACAACCTGCAACGCTCTTGTATGTGCAATTTATCAGGAAATGTTAAAAAGAAAAAAACAAATGTTGGCTCATTCCAGAGGTTCTTTGTCATCATTAATGTATTCAGGTTTTCACAGCTGAATTGCTGTACTTTGAAAAGATTTTCATGAAAGGAAACTCAAATTCAATGTTTAAACAAAGCTGTCAGGTTACCAAGATTCATATTTGCTTGTATGTCCAGAAAATGTTTTCTCCTTTTAAAAAGTCCTCTAGGCTAGAAGTATCATTATTCCTTTGCTCTTGATTTGTAAACAAAAGAAAATAAGCTTTTGTTAAGCAACACATATTTATTTGCTATTGTGAAGCTGAAACCAGCAGTTAGAAATACGTGTTCCAAAGCAGAGGTGAAAGTACCTGGTATGGATATTTTACTTCATTACTAGTTCTGTTCCTCAAATTGATACAAATGGCCTCCTTCTGTTTCTGTTTGTCTGCTTGCCTGATCAGTGGAGCTAATTGCCAGAGCTGGGGAGATCTCCTATATCAAACAGAAGATACGCAGTTTGTAACCTGCTTAATTTGCCGTATGTCCTGGATGGCCCTCAGTATGTTGTTCATTAAAGTATCAGCTGTTTCAGTTGTAGCAGTGGCAACCTAAGCATAGGCCTATTCTTCTTTGTTAAAAGGTCAGGCTGTCAATAAATAATACACATCTTGCTAGATAATTTCTTACCACTTAAAAGAAGCATGACGGTGTTTCTCTCCCCTTCCACACCTCATAGTTTTGCACATCCAAAGAGGACAAGGACAGGGGTACCCAAGGAGGCTAAAGAATAAGGCTTATTAGTAAATTAAGAGCCTAAAACTGAACGTTTGCAATATCACTTTGCAGTTAAGTGAAAGTAGGTTGAACCCTTCCCTTTTAAAAATGAGTTCCAGATCTTTATACATGTCCACATACACAAAAGACAGGAAAGATCGCATCTGTGCTGACATATTTCTGTTCTACAGAGAAATCAGTTTCTAATACAGTAAAATCGGTGGCATTTAAAACTCTTTCAAAATGTTTTAACATACGTTTAATCTCAGATGCAGAGGTCTGTAACATCAGCTAGGTGCATACAATTCATAGACGGCTTTGTAAATTACAATCTTCTATAAATCAGCATAGAAGTGAACTCAAAACATTTAAATATTATCCTGTACCAATCATGCTGGCCTCAGCTAGAATTCTGATTTACTAGTCTTTTATTGTACATACACAAGTACAATCAAACTTGTACAGTTCAATTTTTTTTTAATTAAGAGAATATGGCTTTTTACATACGAAGGAGGTACAGCCATTTAACATAATCTGATCATTGCCTGGAAACACTTAATATGTGAAATGTTTATGGGTAGAAACCTTTCTATTATGTTTTTTATCAAGTCTGAGTAAAATATTAAAAAAATGATTCTGTTCTCACTGTTAGCTACTGTATTACTTGTATTAATGAGCTAGTCTTAACATACTTTAAATTACATTTACAGAGATCATATTAAAAATAATTCTGTTTTAATTTTGTTGTTCAGTAGGTTACTATAGTTAAAATGGAAATTTCTGCTTTGCATTTTAAACTTATCTAAGAATGTAAAATTAGGTTAAAAATAATCTTTTTCATTCAACTTGCATAATTTCCTTTTATACTGCATGTATTATACTACAGGTATGCTAGGAAATGAGATGAGAGCCAACTAGTTGAGCTTTAACCTGGATTTGGGAAAAGCTAGGAAAAGAATAAAAAGAAACACTGAAATCAGTCTTTTCCACAGTAGGATCACAAGGAGTTATTAGAAAAATTACATGAGGATGACAAGTGACTATTATGCAAGTATTCAGGGAGGCCCGTATCTGGAAAAAAACCTGGGAATTCCCAGCTGAGATGACTGAACTGAGTTAGAGTGCCAATGTCATCAAAAAGAATGGTCTTATTTTACACCAATTTAGAGGAGAACTTTCAAAATGGACATTTCAGATTTCTTTTAGATCAACAGCCATTGCTGCCCAAAGGATCTTCTCTAATATCTGTCTTATCAACCACTGAAGGTTATTTCCCTGCATGGTGTTCGTGTCTGTTACCCATACCACAGTAAAACCTCATGTGAAGCCATCAAAACAACTGTAGCTACCAATTCTACAGAGAAAGGTCCTAGTCTGGAAGTTGGTAATCCTCAAGACTGTGTCAGATACTCACATTTGCTCCCAAAACTGAAATAATTAAAAATGCTCCTGCAGTTCCTAAATCTGAATTTGCAGCAAGGCTCTGAAACCAAAGGGCCCACAACTAGCAAATTTCTAAGAGCACGTCAACACCAGCACAAATGCAGTCTATAAATGAAAAAATGTACTGTGTTGACCAATTTCAACTAACTTTACATTGATTATATGTTTTTTTAAACATACATGGCTCTCCATTAACAGATCTCTTAGTAACGATGCATTACTTACACAGAAAAGAGAAGAGAAAAGGAAGAGTTGTATGGAAGAAGCAAGTGACAGGCTGAGTTAGCTCGAGATACACTGTGTTCTTCAAATAGCCTTTGTCACTACAATCCTGTTGCTGCTCAATTAAAAGTAAGCTAAACAGTAGTTATCATTAATAAATGAATATTAAAATGCTTATGTTAGCATATGGTGTTTCAAGATGTAAAAACCTTGCTTTTACTCATCCAACACGAAGCAAACCAGACTGAAGTCAGCTCTTTCTCCTCTAGCATGCCTGTGCCTTTAATGGAAAAGCCAAGTCTAGGAGAAGCACAAGGGTTTTGAACGATGACCACTAGCAACTACAATACTGGTTGGGCACACCCAAGCTTTCCGCCTGAAAGGCACAAAGGCCAACAAAAGACACCAGGTATTCTCAGGGCCTGGTGCAAACCATAGCACGAAATCCCAAAGGCATTAAGAACAACTGCAACCCTCCACATCTTCTGTTCCAATATAATGCAAAGAGGTTCTCTGTTTCAATCTTGTCTTTGTAATGAAAACACAAAGTAACATGCATATTTAAAAGGACTCTTAAAAACACAGTACTATACTTGATGTACATGTGGCTCCCTGGAGAGAGAATGAAAGAACACACATTACATGACACACATGGTATCATGCTAATGAAAAATATTTCATAAGAAAGTAGTAAGGCTTCAAACCTCACCCTATCTGCATTCTCAATTGCTTTTAATTAGGAATGTACTTCTCACACAGAGAAGTCTAGAGTTCTGTGGTTGCTACTTTTAAATGTAACTGCAGAAATTATATCTAAAACCAGAGACAGATAAACACCATGCAGGTCAATCTGCATCAGCATTGTGTCCCTGACAGAAGGGGCCTGTAAGGGTAAAAAACGCAAACTCCTAACACCGAATAGCTACAGACTGATTAGAAGATGATAAACTTTTTGACAGCAAAAATTCTCTTAAGCCTGGAACGAATATGAAAGGATGTACCTAAGACCATGACAGTCCCGCCCAGAAGCTGGCATTTACTTTATTAATTCCCTCCTGTACTCTACAAGTTTTCTATATAACACTGATATACACCTGGTATCTCAAACTCCATGTAAGGTATAGTTTTACATGGTAATACTTTCTAGTGATCAGGGTTATGAGGTTAACACCAGAACTGTAACATTCTCCAAAGATGAGCAATGCAACACAGAGCATACAGTCAAATTGGAAATATGTATGTTCTCTTACCATCTCTCATATTTTTTCATGGCAGCCGTAAGAATCAGGAGGTATGTAATAGTAAGTAAGTAAGTATGACATGGGCAACTCATCTATCTCAACTGGATTAATTTCAGTCATACACTGCAGTAGTTATCTTTGTCCTTCCAGCTACATCGGCCTTCTCTGTCCTTGCTACCAACTATAACCTTTAGCCATGATATATACCCCCTCAAACTCCAAATCCAAAACACTTACACCCATTAAAGGTTTCCCCTTTTCTTCTATTAAGAACAAAGAACACATTACATATTTCTATGTGAAGCATGCTATTAAATAATAGCTTGTACACTAATTAAAGCAAATGTAATTGTGAGAACACACTGACATTGTTAAAGTAAATTACCCAATTCGTTAATAGTTTCATTTCAAGTGACCTTAATTGTATTAATTGTGATATTGAGCAAATTAAATTTAAGAGTATTAAATGCATTGTTCCAGTCTGTCCTTAGAGGATCAACTTTCTCATTACATCAATGAAATGGGAATACTACCTACTACGCTCTTCAAAACTTCTGTCAAAATGTGGTGAATGCTGTAACTTAAGAGTAAAAACTTACAGCAGCTCAGAAACAGTTAATCTAGTTAAACCCTTTTCAATGTAACATAAACCTCAAGCCTTTGGAAAGGAACAAGAGTTTGTCAGATGCACTATACAGGGAGAAGTTAGATGAACAAAGTTTCTGAAATTTCTATTTGTATATTCAGGGTTTAAAAAGTCTGTGCTGGAGATAAGATAAAATTCATCCTTATCTGATTTCTCTGATAAAAACCTCTATTTTAGAGGGAATAATTAAAAAAATATTGTTAGAATAAAATGAGCAATATCATGAAGATTCTTAGAATAGAAAGTGTAGCAAGATATCATCAAAGTGAACACAACAATGCATATATGCATGTAAATACAACCAGATCCGAAAGATCAAATCCAAATTTAGAATTTCTTTAAACCCCTGAAATCTTCCATTTGAAGTATCAGATTGCAAAAGTGAGAATCTCTGCCATGAATTTCTCACCAACTATTAAAAATGCTATTTTAAAAAAGCATGAGTGCATATATGCAATAGATATTTTTCTATATTGAAAAAAATCCAACATGAGGAAAATAATACAGGCCAAATCAATAATAAAAAAAAGACTGAATACTATCCTATATTTATTTTTCAAAAATATTTCAAACAGATGAAAAAAAGATCTTGACTGTCAGTTAGTTCACAGCCTATCCTGAATTTTTTACACTTGCAAGCAAGCACATTCTCATGACTCATCATAACTCAAGATTTGAAGATCCTCAGTTTCAAGAAATTTGGACTGCTATGAACTCCCAGATCCTTCTCCAAATGACACCTACCTCCTCTGTAATGCTCTGTATTTGTACAGATAGGTAATTGTCTCCTGCCTAGCACTTGCAACACTAATCCTCACAGTTGTTGCTACTGAAACATGTTGTATTGATTCTCAGGCCACTTCTCCAAAATCTCAAGAATACTTTGAACTGTACATCTGTCCTCCATTGTGCTAATAGTCCTGTCCCGAAGACATTGTTTTTTCATTATAACTTCAGTGAGATTTTAATAAAAGCACTAAGTACTACTAGACTCAATCAATGTACTTCTAGAATCCCATTCAATATATCCTTCCAAGCTGTAAGCAAATGAAGAAAAATTAGTCTGTGCATGCAGTTTTCCAACAAGCTATTCTTAACAGCAATCCACATATTTCTTGGATTTCTTTCACTTTATGAAAATCCCTTGTGAGAGAATTTCAAAACTCCAGCTGGACATGACATCTCCTGGTTCTCCATCAAGTTTTGGTATCACTTGTACATATTAAAAATACAGTACTTCAAGTAGATTAACAAGTATGACTAGCTCTATGATTAAATATTTATTTTCAGCATTCCTATCAATGACACACTTTATTTTTATTACTTCAACTCACTGGAGCCTTCTAACACTTTGTCTCCACTACAAGCATTCAGCACAGCTTCAACAAACAGTTCACATCCCCTGATAATCTACAATACTGCACAGAACATCTCCTACAGATGGCCAACCTGTCCTCCATATTTCTGTCATACATGATACAGAAGACATTAAAATACAGATTTTCACCAAGTTGATTCTATATCATGCCTGAAACTTGAGACAGAGTTGAGAATTCTTTTGTGAAGACAATGATGGACAGACTGCATGGTCAGGAACAACTGTATACCTTGATGGCAACCTAATGAAGCCTAACCTACTGAAATATTAGAACTTATTATATATTAAGACTTATTTTGGATATATAAAGTTTCAAATTAAAATGCAGTATGTGTTTCGCAGTTAAAAAAAACCGATGAAGATGAAATGGATGCTTTATATAAAATATTTACATAGATGGAACATAAAAGATGTACCATAGTTGGTAACCTTCATGACTCGGGGAACCATGTATTTACATATCTTTATCTTCGCATGTGCGTATGTGTGTGTTGTGTATATATTTTTAACAGTTGACAGCTGTTTTAGAGCATACAGAGATGCCAAGCTGAATGAGGGTCTTGATTACTTCAAGATTAGCTATCTAAAGTTTCTATTCATTTTAAGTGTTGTTAGTGCGAAGAGTCATTAGTCACTTCCTTGTCTCATAGAACATCAGCATACATTTACATTGTTAATGAACATTTGGGGTAAATGAATTAATGGCACTTTTAAACATCAATTCAATACTAATAACTTTATATGTCATAAAAATGTTAAGGTTGAGATAAAAATGAGAAACCTTTTCAGAACAAGGTAACCAATTGCTTCTGGGTACAATACAGGGTAAAATTAATTTACAGTGTTTTTTTAACAGAGTAAAAATCTTGTTTTTTCTTGAAATAGAGTTGAGAGAATTACCAGTATTTTTAAAAGGAAAAAAAATCAGAAGAAAATGCTTATTTTCTTCTTGACTAGGGAAAACTAGAAGCAATCTATATTTCCTCTGGAAAATGGTTATTATTTTAGGTTATTGCAAAAGACTATTTCAAGTTTCTAAAAATATGTTAAAAAATGCATTTAGTTTATCAAACTGAAATGCCTCCATATTGTTAAGATGTCAAGTATAATAAAGCAGGAACACTGACCTAGAAAAGCAATTTAATTTAATCGTCAGGTTTTGAAATACTTCCCCCTAGATGTTCATTTTCATTTTCTAACATTGAAAAAGCTTTATAAACCAATGAAGAAAAAAATGAAAGATAAAATTAGCTCAAAGGGACAATGAAGTTTTACCAATATATTTTAAATCAAAACACCAGCTTCTTATAAACTGAAGTAATAAACCTGACTAAGCAAAACTTGACATAGCTTTTTTAATAAGTACCAGTAAACAGAAGATTTATAGACAGATACACCCACACGGAGTAGTTGATCTGGGTGAGGGACTTAGGAAATGTGACAAAGTTGTTTCAATTCTGTAATTTAAAATAAATTTTTTATTTTGCCCTCCTGGTACATGTGTTCAATGACTGGAAAATTACAGGTAGTTAAGGTGCCACTGTGTATAACCAAGTACTTGAGGAATGTTTTCATGACAGGAATGAGATTTCTTGTCAAGCTTAACACTTTCTTCAAGACAACTATACTGTCACTACTAGCAAATAAGTAGAAAAGACAAGCAATACAGACATACATTGCATTATGGAAGTTTGCTCTGCTTATTAGAGTCTTCCAAATACTGCATTTAATTAATTTATGTTACTACATAATTTCTACCTTTAGAGCCTGTTCCTCCTATCTTAACTTGCAGGGTCTTTTTCAAAATAAGAATATAGGTGCTGAGCCAAACAAAAAAAAAATAAATCAGCCTTTTTATTTGCATAATCTCATCCAAAATAACATACTGAACTTTACTTTTTGTTTTACGAAAAATCTCCCAAACCAAAGCAGTGTAAAAGAGTCCATGCTTGAGAACACAACACAAAGCCATACACTGCCATTCAATATTCTTATGCTGAAGTCAGTGTTTGGTTTATGATTAAAAAAGGATGACAGCGCATTAAACATTTGGCTAATATTTCTGTCTGCAATTGAAAGCTGACTTTTTGTGGTTTTCATTAGTGTCAAAGTGTTCTACATACACTCTGAAATGTTCTTTAAGTTGTCCTGTTCAGCTTCATTGAGAGAATTAAACAGATTATTACAGCTGCAGTTATCACGACACACTTTTGTAAGGTTTCCAGGTATAAAGTAAAAAAAGTACAGAAGTACAAAACTCACCTTCCTCTGGCTTGTTCAAATAACTCTGCAAGGGATCAATGCCTATTTCTTGTTCCTCTGTTTGCAAAGGGTGACTGGTTTCAGACAAAGAATGATACATAATGGCAATAATAAATTCCCACGAAGGGTTTTTATCTGGATGGGAAAAAAAAAAAAAGGAAACAAACACTTCAGTATTTCTTTAGCTATTTTTCAATAACACAGTTCCTTATTTTCTATGCATAACATCACCATTAGATGTCTAATAGCAGAGCAATACTATTTCCATTCAAATGTTTTCTTATTTGGAGTCCAAAAGAATTGTTATAGTACCTTCAACTATTACACTGCACATAAAATTCCAAGTGTGGGTCAAGAGACTGCACAGTCAGGCAGGAGCCTCTTTCTTTCCTGTTTCCAGCTTCCCCAACTCATCTTACACTGTAATTCCAGGAAGAACTGATGCTGGTCCTTGATGACGATGAAGTTTACAGTGCACAGCTGAGGTGAGACCCATCACTACCACTATTCTGGACTCAGGACCTCTCACCCTAGAAAAACTTCCTTTTAACCACTACTTTTTCAGAAATCATAGGTGAAGTATAAGACAACAGAGAGAGGGATGCAAAAACGTGCAGAAAAGAGAGTACAAGATAATACTGACTGGTATGTTGGGGTGACTTTGGTTTTATTAAGATTTATATTAGCTTTCCAGAATGATGGATTCTCCAACACTGGACACTTCTAAGACTCAACTTGACAGGGTGATGGGCCATCTCATCTAAATTGTGTTCCAACCTAGAAAGGTTGGACCAGATGATCTCTGAGGTCCCTTCCAACTCGACATTCTGTGATGCTGAAGAAGCATTTGAAGAAACAATGCGTTAGCTAGATATTTACAAAGTTCTTTCAAAAGCAAAGGGCAAAAGGAGAGAAAGCACAAAACTGGTAACACAGGAAGTAGGTGATGAGGGTTCATCATCACATGGTGCTGAAGCACATTCACATCACTACCATGTAAGTGAACAAGAACTATGTTAGAAGTTCATGGGAGGAGTTTTGGAATCTAGTCTTTGTTGCAATGACTAAGAGGATGCCAATAAAAGGGTCAAAGGCAGATAGTGTTATGGTTAGAGCAGTAATAAGGAAAAACAACCTTTTCTGTGCATAAACAGCACAGAAGCACATTTGTCAAGACTGCTTTTTGGTCACTGTACAGCAATGTATTAACAACTTCAAAGAGATGTAGGCTAACTTGCAGCACAAAAGAATTACACCAGCCAAATAGGCTTCATTTGCCCGAGCACAGTGAGTAGCTGAGTTTGAAATCACTTACTTTAACTGCTTAGTTTATAAGTAGCTTAACTTTCTAACTCCAAGAAAAATATATTTTAAAAGAAATATACAAACATAAACAGGAATGGAATGGAACGGAATCGGACAGAACAGAACAAATGCATCTGTACTTCCACGATCGGTGTATCATTTATTTGGAAATCAGTAATTATGCTTTTCCTTTGGTTCTTAAAAAGCATGGCATTGACCATATACATTATATATCTTCAGTTTACTGTCAATGAGTGAAAGGGGACTGGAATTTTTAAGAACTTTCTAGTTTTATATACTATCCATCCACTACATTTGCCTGCTGAGACATGCAGAAAAAACCCTAAGTAAGTAATAAACAAAGCTAGTTGGGCCACAGTCAGGCACTTCCTTCAAACCAATGCATCCAAGACTGTTTTTGAAAGGATGCTCTCTCAGCTCTATTCCCTGAGGGTTTTGTCCTTTATTTGTTCCAGCATCTGTGTTAATGTGATGCAAAGATTATCACACCCTTATCTCTCACTACTTTAGCTAGAATAGACCATCTCGAGCTCTTGGGAACAAGCAGCCAGGAACTGAGGGAAGGTTGGGCTGACCACTTCTGCAGTGGGACACCTTTATGTCAAATTATTACAACCTTACATGATAAAACACATCACTAAAACACAGAAATGGCTTGAACAACTCTTTGTACTAGCTGAACAAAACTTATTACGAATGCACATACACATAATGTGTTTCCTACGTAATTTCTAAACTATAATTATGAAAAATGCAGGAAGGGTAACCTGGAGAAAAACATTTATAAACTTGCTAGCCACTTAAATAGCATTTCAATTTTTACTTGTATATGGCTACATAACATAGAGATGTTTACAAGTACCTGATATCTCAAATAAATAAATTAAAAACTTGAAAGAATTTACTCTTTTATTTAAAAAAAGAAAAATCAACCAACTTTGCTGAAAGAGATGTTTATAATTTTCTCCTGCTGGAATTTTTGGTGTTATTCTTGTTCTTTTTGCTACATCATTGTAAATACCTTTCAACTGATCTGTTCATGTTGCCTTTACAAAAATTACAAGCTTGTCTCAAATCATGCTGCCTGAGTTTGACTTTTTATTTTTGCAGTCCTTCAGACACTGCTATCTGATCTGACCAAGGCACAACCTTAGTACCTTTCAAATTGAGAACCAGGAGCAAAATTACCTTCCTAACCTTTGTAGTTCTAGCAGCCTCACTTAGTAAAGACACAATATGCTTCAGACTTGCATCGTTTTTCCTCAATAACATGGTATTAAAGTACCTCTACTAAATTTGCTCTTTTATATTATTTTGTTCTGTATCCATCTTCTCCTTTTAAAAAATGCTTCCCAAACCCCACGTATTTACAACATATAAGAGCCATAATTTACTTTACTGATGGTTAGAGTGGTTTTAAACAGCTGAATGGAGTTACTTTTGATACTTGCACAGTGATTAATCAGTTACTTGTGTTTGTTTACACATACATTTGATTACTGTTAAAAAAATATCAATACCTATTAGTCTTATCACTCCCTCGTCCAAGCAATTTTCTTTACAGTTTTATACTTAAGTTTTTTTCAGCTCTTCTAAGAAGAGCAAAGAGAAGTATTAAAAATTATGTTTACACTTGGGATCTTACTCTCAGACAGATAAATTCTTTACGTGTTTGTGGTTGATTTGTAGTGGCCTGTAACATATTGTTTGTATTAAATAAGATGCAATTTATAAACATTCTCAACGTGAAACAATTCTAAAATCTTATAAAATCTGAAATTCAATTATTAGATTACAAGGCTAGATACTGGCTATCTAGTTAAACCCTAACATCTCAGTCAAAGCTAAAAGTGACTCTTTTATCTAGTCCTACTTTTTTTTTTTTTTTTTTTTTTCTTCCAAAGATGAAAGGCTAAAAGACCCAAAGACCAGGCACCCTTGCCAGAAATGGGAGTTCAACTACTCTTTAATATACATGAAAAAATAATTAAGGCTGCCTATGAAACATTTATCTAGTTAGGGGAATGAAAAGAGACACTAATCCACCCAAGAGCTCAAGGAAGAGACAGGCAGATGAACTCCTCTCCTGGCTGCTCTCATTAGGTGGGTGGTTGGAAGCGCTGCTGTGGCACAGCCCCAGCGTGGGGCTCATCTGCTCCTGCCTCCACCCAGGACAGCATGATGGCTCTGCTCCTCACCCACCAACACGCACAGAGTGCATCCAGACTGCTTCCCAGCAACAGTGAAGGCAGCTTGGCAGTATGCTTCTGACCTGTCAGCCCAGGTTGTCGATGGAGGACACAAAAAATCCCTTGGCTTATGAATTCCAACAAAGAACTTCATGGGATGTTAAAAGGATTCTGTAGAGATACTTGCTTATAGCACAAAAGCATGTCTCCCCATTACCTCCTCCATATTCTATAGGTGATAAGTATCAAGCTGTTTCCATTAGGAAAAAACTTAACTGATACTTACTAACACCCATCTTACTGACAACCTCTTTCTACACAGCAGGGATCAACTACTTTTTGTTTAAGATAGTCTTATTTAACATAGCCATTCTAATTCAGAGAACTTTTCTTGTTCTTAGCGAGTACTTCAGTTGGAATTCTGCAGTTTCTTTTTTAGACATGAGGAGATTTGTGCACCTGAGCATTTACAAGGTTTTTTCCCTTCCATTTTAGCTGCTCTAACACATGGTATTATTTCTACTGCCTCTTGCCATAAACTAGTCTTTCCTGAACAGTAGTGCATTCATCCACATTGCCATTCTTCCTGTATAAAAACAAGGGAGTTTGGAACGCTTTAAGAAATAGTATTTAAAATATTTGAAATTAAAACCATCAGATGTCAGAGGCAACAGTCTCAACTCAGCCATACTTCTGTTAATATGCAGAAGTTGTATCTATCTATCTAGAAATACAAGAGAAGTCTAAGTGACATATGCTTCTATTATTAGCTGCCCTCCCAGTGAAGCACCAATCAATTCTGGACCAGACTTGGGCAAAACACAGCAAAAACATGTATTACACAAACCTAAAATTATATCTCTAAAGACCTGTATACAATAGCAGAGTAATCTGTAACAAGATTAAAATAAATGTTCATATGATAAACTGATTACAAGGAATGTGCCATTAGAAGATGAGCTGAAAATAAAACCAAACTTTATAGAGTTCTTTTGCAGTGAGACTAGTCACTACCATGAGAGCAAGTGGCAAGACTACCCTAATCTCAAAAATTTTTAGTAAATTTATCATCAGTATTTCATAAGAAAAACATAGCACAGTTGAACAGGAATACTGTACCATATTTCAAGTCCTAAGACATTCATTCACCTCTTCACTTGCAACAGATTCTGGATACAAATATTCAGTATTCAAAGGAGCAGTTTACGGATGACAAGAATTGTTTCAAAAGTGGTTTCTAAATTACTTCCATTTTAAAAACCTAAAACCACCTCATCTAAAATGTTTTACAGTGTCTATATAGACTTTTAAAAATTATTCATTCAAACTACAAAACACAATGAAGGTGTAAGTGAGCAGGTGAAAAATAATTAGGCAATTCTGAGTTTTTACAATATCCATTTCCCCTCTCTTCCCATCCCCCACTGGTGAAATGAGAGGAACTGCAGGCTTGAGAATGTACTTAGGACCACGGGAAGAACTGAAGAAACTGCAGCACTTGTCCCACTCTTGATCTCTGACATCCTCTTACCCCTGAATGATCAAGCAAAAAAGTAAAACATTTTATGCATGAAGAAAGGACAAGGAAAATCCACTAAATTTGAGGAAGAATCTAAAAAATGTTGTTTAATTGTGGAGATGCTAACAAAAAAAATCAGTTTATATCAGGAATATGACATTTCTGAAAACTATTGAAGCATACCAAAGTATTTAAATAATTCTTTGCATTTGTTCTATTAGACTGTATCAACTACCTGCTCCAAATTATCTTTGGGTCTTTATTTCATGCCATATAGCAAAGTTTACAATTTTAATTACTTAAATTGATGACAAGTAGAGGAAATACTTGTTTAGATAAGTGATAAATTAGCTGCCCTGTGAAGTCAAATTGATTAAAATGACCTGACTAAAAGCAAATAGCTGATGTGGTAATGGTCCTATGCATGTTTTGTTAAGTTTGACAGCATCATGTTATGAGGGTTCATGACTGTGCCCCTCATTTGCAGTTTATGAAGCAGTCAAGCATGTTAGCACACAAGCAGAGATATTTCAGAATGTGAAAACACTTAAAAACAGATAAGGAATTAAGTATTAGGAGAATAAACATGCATTGTGTTTCTGTAAAGCAACAAAGTAGAGATAATTGGCAAATAAATGGGAAACAGTTCCAGAACCTGGGTTTTCTTTCACTGGACAAATCTCCTGGGCCTTAAATTATTCCTCCTAAACTAGAAAAAAGTCCTGAGCATGAACTTTGGAAAATCAGGACCATTTGGTATGTTTCAAGCTGGGTACTTTTTAGTAAGACACTCATTAACAGGCATTTTTTAAAATTCTGTTCCAATTTACTTAATTATTTGCTCTGGGAGTGATTTTTACCTGGGCCACATGGACCACCTATCTCACAGCACCGAGCTCATCTGCTCGCCATCATTTGAGCCCTTTACTACAAACACCTACATTTAAATACAGAAGATACTAGTTCAAGTGCCTCAAAAAAACACCCCAACAAAACCCCACAAAACCCAAGCCCTCTCATCAGTTTAAAATTAGCTAAGGTGTCTACTCAGTGACTTCCACAGCCACCACCCACTCAAGAAACAAGCCTTAGGAGGAAAACTTAACTCAAAAGAAAAGTGCACAATTTGACAAACTTCGGATAGCATAAAACAAGACTGTTTTCTTTTATAAAATGTATCAGATTACGTATCATTAAAATAGAATGATGCAAACATAAAATTGGACTGACATGGTAGAACAGATTAACATTAACATCAGCTGGGGTCCAGAACAAAACAAACAAGATCATACCACTGACAGACAGGTTAACAGTCAGTAAGTCTGAGGACCATGAAATACAATTAATTTTGTCCCATTTAATAACATTTCCTGCATTTTAACTTCTGTCTCTCTGATCTTTAATATAAAAACAGAGTTACATTGGACTTTAAATAAGTTAATTAAGTATTAAAATCAATCATGTGATAGTCTTAATATTTAATATTGTTAGATTGTATATCAAAGTGGTTTTATTATTTATTTACTCCAAACCTTTCCAGAATACTTCATGTGGCAACAGGGGGTCTGTATCTCACAAGATAAATGCATTTACAATGCCAAATAAATTATATATAAAAGCATTTGTCTTAATACATGTCATTCAATATTAAATATCACCCATTGGTACCACCCTGAAACCCTAATCTATTTTTACCAACCGCACATTTGTATTATTCAAATGTTGCCTATTAAATAGTTGTCTCAAGAGCCACAGTAAAGGAATACATACCTAAGAACAATTATCATAGGAGCTTTAAAACTCTGTCTACAGATTTAACCCTACAATTTTCATGTCTTACCAGTACTTAAACATGCCAAGTATACATTCAGTAGTGAATTAAAATGTCAGGGATAAGAAACAACATAAATAGCCTGGGACCATGAGAATGTATTCGCTTGGTAGTTCACGTGATAGTTAAAACATTTTTTTAATGCTAAAAATTAAAAAAATAGGAAAAAAATACCCCACAAAACTTGATCATAAGTAAACACTTCACATTCTGTTAGTTTGGAAGATAGAAAATCTTCCAGATATTTGTTTCAAGCAGAGAATAAGTTCATGCAGTTGCTAGCTTACAGTTTTCTTGAGGTTACATGATTCTGTAAGATACACTAGTTTGACTAAGGAAGAAAAATGTGAATAAAGCAGAGAGGATCAAAATTGTAATGTAACGTTGACCACTATATTCAATATCCATAGTCAACTACCAACCTGCCAATGTCTCCCGTTGTCTAATGCTATGAATAGTGACATTTGACATTTACAGTGCAACATTTCTGTCTTTTCCATTGAAAAAGTTGACAACAGAAGTAAAAACAGCATCAACCATCTTAGTATGATTGTAGCAACCCAATGCTACAGTTACATGTTCAGCATGGTCTCATTAAAAAAAAATAATTAAAAAAAATAAAAAAAATCAATGAATAGGTGAGACAATAGCCAAAACCAGTCTCAACTTTGAAGTTTGAATTTCCTATAAAAACCAAACCCCCCATCCTCAACACAAAATTATACATATTTTTAATGCAGGCTTATGTGACAGCTCCACAATGAAGCTATTAAGAGAACACAATTTTGGTCTTTGATTTCCAACAAGAGATACCTAAAACCAGCCAAAGTCAATGGCTAAACGTAGCCCATATCCTGTAAGCTTCTCCCACCCCAAATTCTAGTTGGTTAGAAGCAGATGTGAAAATGTTACATTGCTGTATTTTCACTGTACTTCCTTTCAACTGAAAGAGAAAGGTTCTTTGTAGAGGTGAAGAGGAGGTGGAATGACAGGGTTTGGTTTCTCTGGTCAGAGAACTACACAGTCTCCCTCATGATCAAAATGATAGTTTAACTGGCCTAAGATTCTATGAAAGAAAGCACATTATTGTCATTACTGACTATGTCAGCCAAAAGAGTGAGAGTGCTGCCTTGTAAATCAAGGTTATCTGTACTTTGAAATTGAAAACTTAGGGAAAGGCGGAAAATTGGAATAAAAGACAGTAGAGATAAGGCTACAGTATGTTCAGAAGATACAGGTTTGAAATGGAATCTAACTGGGCAGTGGCTGTCCAGTAAGTTCTTGGAATATACTGGTGCAAGGGAATTTTTATTTAATATTATAATAAAAGAATTAGATTTCAACAACATAAGTTTCAATTTTTAGGCAAAAAACACAATTAGAAACAGGAATTCAACCAGTTGGCCAGCTCTTTTAAGAGAGCTCCCTAAGCTACAGTGCAAACTTCCAATGAACCGAAGCATAAGGACGAAGCACTTAAAGTAAAATTAGGGCATGTAATACAGGTTGAGTATAAATAAGCACAAAGTTGTAGGGTCAAATCAGGAAGGCAAAGAACAAATAAGATGCAATTAACAAGGAATATCAGGAACAAGAAGAGAACATTATGAATCATGCAAGGATGCATATATGCACACACTAGTAGGCAGAATGGAAGAGATTTGATCTGCTATTTAAAGGAGAGGGAGAGTTATCAAAGATGACAAGGGAGGTGAAGTGTTTTCTGCCTCACTCTTTGCTAAGACTCAGTTGCAAATCAGACGGGCTAACATACATAGATAACATGTTTTAAACAATATGTGGGTTAGTACAAAGAAAGAAAATATTATAGAACTAGGTAAAACAGTTTCAAATCATCATGTACAAGTCAGCTTAAGGCAATTTCATGCAGTAGTTTTGACTTAATTGATACTGTTGTCAAAGCAGGTAGCCCCATCCTGCCCCTCCTAACTTATCATTGTTACCTCTGTGCCACTTTCCCATTACTGGCACAAGCATCTAGGGGGAAACATGCCAGTCAACTCATTTGGGTTGCAGCTATCTTGGCAAAAGAGTAAATTTTAACCAAGACCAGATAAAACCTTGCACTTGATTAGAATAATCCACTACAAAAATATAAGATGAAAAGCAACTAGTTATGAAGCAACTGTGTGCCAACAATATCGTATTTCTTAAAATAGTCAAAATAGGATGCATAAATCTTCTCCCATCATCTGATGCTGGTAAGGACTGAGCCACAATAGGTTATCCATATTTAGACTGACAACACGGAAGGACAATAACCAGGTTCTGCAGTTCAAAGAGCAACAAGAACAATTAAGAGCCCAGAAACTATAATCTATGGTATAAGACTGAAAGAAACCAAATGTTTTCCTAATGCAGTGAGATTTCAAATCTTTACATCATTCAACTATGAAGCTACTCCTTTCTCTTACAGTAATTGACAAGTGCAAAAAACCCTACTGACATTAAAATTACTCAAACAATTGAAAACCCATTTAATGAAAGAAATCCCTTGTTTATTTTATTTTAGAATATATTTTATCTACCAGGTTTCAAAACAATTCAACCTGATTTAAATTAAAGCTTTGTCCTTCCAAAGATAGAGAGATTTAAGCAGTTTACAGCTGTTTATGGTATGGAAATGACGGCTTTTAAGTATTTAAGAGTTTTAGTTTCAGGAACACAGAGGCACCATGCTATGCTACACAGTTAATGTTTTAGTAATACATGTGTAACTCAAAGGGCCAAAGACTGTCAAGACTGCAAGAAATCATCAAAACAGTGAAGTGGAAAAAATGGCAGCTTAGCCTGCAGCCTTACCCAAAATGATAGTAACTAGCTTAGACACTAAAAGTGTATTCAATGAAATAAGTTTCTAGGATATCACAGCTTTAAAGCAGTAAGCAATTAATCTAGCATTCAGCCTTTATTCTTTCACTATTTTTAGAAAACAATTTCCTACAGGGATTGACAGAATTTTTATAGAAACACCAGCATATTCATGCATGCACAGAGGCATTTACATCAAATATTTCTCTTCTAGTTTTCTCTTCTAGATACGCAGATGCTAAAGCAGCATGGTCTCATGCTAAAGTACAAAGAAAGCTGGTGTAAGCCCCATTTTCTAAGGAAAAAGGACTATTTTATAGGTAATTTCAAAAAAAAAGCAGAGAGAATTGTCTTCATACCTAAAGTGTTTATAAAACGTGAAGAACCACAACCAGTGTTTACTTATGTGATCCAGTCCTTGTAAGTGAATTCAAATGGGCACAGTTGCAGAGGAAAACAGGGTGCAAGAGGAAAGCAAAGACAAGGTGCTCTCTGAAATCTAATTTAGCTGCAGTGCAATGAATGCAAATTGCAAGGCTTTCCCATTACTTCTACCAGTGGGAGTGGGGGCTTACTTTACTGTGTCTAAAAGCCATACTGAGAGGAAAAACGCTTCAGAGTAGGGTTACCCCTGGTAAAAAATGTACTGAAATGTACTGAAAGAATGCTCCCTCTCCCAAATGCTTAGTCTCTAAATATACTCTAAAAAGGCATGGTATTCATGTCATGTACTGCCTGCTTTCTCTTCAGCCTTGCCACATCAGAAGTAACAAAAGCAGGGTGCTTAGGAGCCACACTAGAGGCTCAGTATTTTTGTAGATTATTTATTCATATCTAGGATATAGGAATTTCGAACAGCAGTACCTAGATAAAATTAAATCAAATACCTCAAGCAAATTAACCCCCTTAGACTTGGAAATACATGGTGTAGAAGAAAGCTGCTGGCCTTGGTCAATAGTTGATTGCATGAAAAAAGCTCTCTACACCAAGATATCAATACTGCTATGAGTAACTTTTCATTTATTTATTTGTTTGTTTGCTTGTTTATTTATAGGAACTCATCACTGTATTTCATGCTACTAAAAAGATTACAAGGCAGGTTATTCCTTTGGCAGACAGTGAACTGCTGCTCAGGACATCCTGCTGCATCTCTTGTTTCTGGTGTTCAGAAACTCAGCACTAACTCCTGGCAAGGTTAGTAATTTTAATAAATGGTAGAAAATTATAGTACAATACCTTTCCTTCTTTAATAATTTGGTCTCTTCATATAGTGTTATCTCTTAGAGCTTATTTTCCTATCCCTTCCCACTCTCCTATTTTCCATTCAAATTTTTAAGCAGCTGGATGAAATGTTCTATGCTTTCTTGTACATGCACATAAAACGGTTAAAGGAACAAGTGGTCTTGCTGTAGTCTTCAGACAGAGAAGTTAGGCAGGCAAGGCCAGTGTAGCATAATGATTTCTATAATGTGCTGTTACTTAGAGGCATTTATTCCTCCTAAAGTATTTTCTAGGCAGTTCCTGCTCCTTGCCAGAGCATATAAAACAGAGGCACAGAAGTCACCAGTACAAACAGCATGGTACATCAAACACACACTGGCTGTAACCGCCTCAACACCTGAAGTAGATGCAGGTCTTAAACAGCAAGTAGGAAAGCAGTACTTTGCAAGGTAATAGAGGAATAAAAATCTGGTTATTAAAAATGTATTTAATTCTGTAGAACTTTAGAAATGTATCCTAAAATTTACAGTAACAATAAGAATCTGTAACATAAATTAATTCAGAAATAAGGATGAAATAAACTGTTTAAAGGGGGAATATTAATAAATGTGAGTTGTGATTTATAAATTAAAAAGGCTTTTTAGTTTGGCAGTAAATTTGCCTTGCCAGAAACATCTGTCACCAAAAAGTTCAATTTTTTTTTTACCCTAAGACCTGGATTTTTTTTTCTTTAGAAGTGGGCTAGCACACACTATGCAGCAAGAAGCAAAAGTCTGGTCTTGCATGACATGCAACACAGCAGTAGTAGGGCAAGATCTTAGAGAAGACCAGAAGCAATAGGCTAAGGGATCAACTGCTCTGAGAATTATATACGTGCTTCTGCTCTGGGGTATGAGAGAACAACAATCAGGACTCTAAAGCTTTTTGATTTTTAATAGGTAAGACAACAGACTGACAGCTCCTAAATACCTCAGGCTTAGTTGGGTGCTCTCTCTAATTCATCAGCCATGATGACATGACCAAGTCTTCCACTGTTGTCTGAATACTGTCACAGTTTAACTCAGGATCGACAACTAAAACCAGCAACAACAATGCTCTCGATCTCCTCCCTCTCCCATCCAGGTAGGGAAAGGAGAGAGACTTTATGGATTGAAAACTAACCTAGACAGCTTTAATTAAATACTAATGATAAAAGAAAGTATGTACAAATATATACAAGTATGTTCAGGAATGTACAAAAACATATTGCCTCCTCCCACCCCAGCAACTCCCACAGCATCTCCTGAGCTGTGAGCAGTCCTGAAATGTCCTGGAGCTGCCGGAGAGAGCGGCAGAGCAGACAGGAGCTGAGGGGAGACTTATGAGGGTCAGGAATGCATGAGCCTGGGGATCAATAGGGATGGATGTCCTCCGTGGATGCTGGCCACGGATGGAAGAGAAGGGAAGAAGCAGGAAGGGGCTTGACTTCCATGATCCCTGATCTTATATTGAGCTTATGTAGATATATGGAATGGAATACTTTGGTCCATTTTGCTGTCTGTCTAGTCCACTCCTCCCTGTGGGAGGGTTGCAGACACAACTGTTCTGTTCCTTAAGCATCCGCTGCCACAGATTCAACAAGCAGAGCAAAGCATCACTGATGTCTTGATATCATGTCTATAAACATTCCAGCCTTATCAGTCCACTAGCTGCTAGTTAAAAGAGAGCTTCCTGAAGGAAAAAAAAAATATATCAGTAAAAAGAAAATTGGATTAATCCTGGCTCAAACCAGGACAAATACCAACTTCTGTTCTATACAACTAACAAAAAGGAAATGGAATTCCGACAAAACAGTAAACAGATCTGAAGAACTGTACTGGAACAACAGCTGCCATTATACTTTACAGAAAGCCTGAAACACCTTTGAGGCTAAGCTTTTAAGCCTATTTTATTAAAAAAATATAACAGATGTAAACAAGATATGGTTAGAAACCTTCTTGATTAAATTTTTTCCTATTGTTTTCAGAAAGCCTTTGCAAACAGTTTTCTTGCCTGTGTTAAGACAGACTGGTCTGACTTTTTCAGAATATTTAACATACCAATCAGGACAATGTTAACTCTTCTAATCCTCCTGGAAAAAATAGCTGTTTTCACATACTGCTTTGGGTTTTTTTATTTCTGTCCCTCTGACCAATTTTATTATTTTCTTTCTCTCCAAAAAAATGAAATACCAATTTGAGAAAAGTTAGGTTTCAGATTTTTTTTCCTGCTGCAGACTCTGTATGATCTCATTCTTAAACTGTTCATGTGCCAAAGCCTAGAAAAATGTTCTTTTTTGTATGTTGTTGCATTTCTAATAATAGTTCAGGAAGAGAAGTGACCTAAAAATGGCCAGGCTATGGACCACTTAGAGCGTTAAGAAAAATGAAATGAGAATTTAGAACTGGATCCAGAATTAAATGGAAAGAAACTAATCATATAGAATATAGGTGTGATCTGTTCTCACTTTTCTTTCTTACTCAATAGTAAGGCTGTGCATCTTGGGGCACCTAAAATTAGTTGTTACTTCTGAAATTTTGGTCTGTCATGTATTATTCATCCTCTTTTTTCTCCTAAAAGGAAGACATAAGATGGCAGTAGCAGGTGTTCTCAGCTTTCTGATGGAAAAGAAGGAAAAAGTTGACTGAGGGGACAGATCTTTCTTCAAAGGAGAGGTGACAGACAGAGACTGCCTAGCTGAGATGACTATTCTCTGTCAAACACATATTGCAATTCCACCTGTTGTCAGGAAGGTTTGAAGCTTAAGGATTTCTCAAGCAGGCACCAGATCCTCTGCCTACTCATCCAAACTCCTGTGCTTGGGTGCTGTGGAAGAAAAAGCAAAATCCTGTTCTGTTTTAGAAGCCACACTTTAAAACAAACCATTGAATACAACAAACCCAGATAACTTTAACATTATTTGTCATATATGGTTTAGAGGTTTTGACAGTGTCTTAACAGAAATTAAAGCCAAAACATAAAAGATAATTGAAATGAAATTATTTAGAAAGACAGAAAACCATCCTTCACAATGCTATTCCAAGTCAGCTTGCTTTCTCCCAAAGAATCTCAGATAAGACTTCTCTCATTCATTCAAACAACTGAACATGGTGTTTGTAACATAAAGATTTATTTCTTAAAAAAAAATGTAATCCAGTGCATCTATATGAAGTTAGCATGTAGAAAGAATACTTCCTTGCCTCCTTTAAATTCAAGCTTGTTTCTGTATTTACATCTTTCACTGTAGTGATGTCAGAAACAGCAGATGAAGAAAGTGGCCTCAACTTCCAAAGACATACACACAGTCTGGCTTTTAAAAGGTAACATTGAGGAGTAAAGAATATTTTAACTAAAACTGTTTGCATCCTTGTTCAAAAGCCAGCTTTTTCTCAAAGTGATATGTAAACTCTTCTTAAACTTTAATACAACAAATATTTAACTTAAGACCAGTTTTCTGAATTAAAGGCACACACAGTCTGTCACAAGCTTATTTCCTTTTTAACTGGACAGCAAATTTCTTCGTTTCGTAAGTACTGGACAACATCAGGCCAATGCATATAGATTTTTTTTAAAAGCCCTATAATTTATTCTTTCTCAAAATTTTGATTGAGAAAGTAAACATACATAGCTGAAATTTAAAAAATGGACATATATCTATATACACATATAAAAGACAATACAGTTAAATGACTGCATGATCTACATTTGTGAAAATTTGTTTCTGAACTTACCATGAGAGACTACAAAAGACTGAATTCTGGCTTCTCTAAAACACCCCTTGATTTCATTAGGCTGAATAGCCAGCCTCAGTGCTCTAAAGTACATGTGCAAAGGACACTGCTCTGGATTAATGAGAAATTCTGACCTCAAGACCTTTTAATTTTGTTTGCTCATCTGAGTCAACTATGTAATTATTTTAAGAACCTTACTGTAGTTCAGTATTATGTGTATTCCTGGTAAAGATCTGGGGATCCAATTTAAATATATGTATGTCACCATGACTTGTAGGTATTCAATTAATAAAGGAGAGGTCGACATTTGTACAACTTACCTTCATTTCTGAAAAATAATTAATACATACCAGATGCTGTATAAAGACTTACTGAAATATGCAAATAAAAATATCCAAAGAGCCTTCACTTATTTTATGACAAAAAAGTCCATAGCTATGATATTCCAAACAACCCTAATCTGTATTTTCTTAAGCATTCTCATATACAATGAAACATGTAAGTCTAAATTTGAGTTGGAAGTCTAAATGTCAACCTTGAACATTATAAAATTACACAGAATAAGGAGGAAACAGGGCTGATAGTGCATATAAATATGAGAGTGTATTAGGCTGCATTTAATTACCAGTTCAAACAACAACCTGATCTAACCTTTGACAAGTAAAATAAATGTTCTGAATAATTTAACCAAAGCAAACATTTGCTGTTAAATGCTGGCTAATTATAGTAAGAGTTGTACTGAAGAGGGGGGAAAAAGCCCAAAAGAGATGTTAATTTATACACTTCTGCAGTTGCTATAACTATTCCTTGAAACCCTTGAATGTTTTCCATGCGGGATAACTATGAGGTATCTACTTTGGGAAAAAAAATGACTATGCTTAAAGGAAGCAGCACTGTATTAGAATAACTAGCCTTGATTTACAAGCACTGAAAAAATAGTCCAAATATGGAAAGTAAGGTGACATTAGTTTCAAGAACAGCTGTCTTTTGTACTGAAGACTTTCTGATACAAAAGGTCTCTGTTTAATGCTTTGTATCACACTGGAAGATAAGGAAGGGTAGAATAACAAGTCTTTTCTAAGTGTCAGTGCAAAATCACACAAAAACCTCATTACAGAATGAGGGAGCACAGTTCAGTCATGCCCAATGCACTTCTGAAAAAGAGCATAATGAATAAATTTAAATCCTTTCTTTATATAATATCAACAGTTAAATTACATAAATAGATTCTTTAAAAATAACCCCCCAAATTATGCAATTATGAAATAATTCCACCACTATTACTTTTTCCAGATACACTACCTGTAGCCAGATATACTATCTATATGAAATACTGAGCTTTTTTCAAAAATAAGCTAAAGATCTAAGAAAAATAAATGTGGCAAGGCCAAATATTTCAAGCAGGCATGCTTCCAATATCAGAACATCAGTAACTATGAAACTGAAACCACTTGAAAAAGGCAGCTTCTCCTGCAGCATGTATGTCTTCCAGTTGTAGATTATTTTTAAAGAAGTGAAGGCTTTTGTTATCTTTTGGGCCACTCATTTATGCAATGAAAATTTAGCGGCAGAATCAGCTGTCTATCTGCATCCACGGTAACTGTGGTTTAGAGGAGTTAGAAGACCATGAAAGTCTCACAGACTAGCAACGTATGATAAATGAAAGAAGCCTATAAATCCCTGATCTTGAATATATATTAATATTTGAAGGCTTTTTATAATCTGCAAAGTAAAAAGTGAAAACCATTAAAAATATTAAAACTGACTGTAAGTATTCTCCTTTCTTTTCCCAAAAGTAATTTCTGTGCAGATTAAGTTCTAGTCACAAGTTTCCAAGACAAACATATTATTTTTAAGTTACCTTTTATATTTTCATAAATATTTAAACTCTCCCTGAAATTTTAAATATGTTTATGGAGACACAAATGCTAACATTCTTAGCCTCTTATAATGAAAAAACACGAATTAAACTATTTCTTGCACATTGTAAGAGAAACAATTTTTATAAGAAACAAAGAATAAATTCCGTTAAAAAATTACCACAAATTGTTTTATTGATTATAAGTCAGGTGGATTCAAGAAACTAAAGTGGATCTTCTAGCTTACAATGTAAATTGAATATTGGAATATTGAATTTGAAGGTCATTACTATTCTTGCTCCATAGCTCAGGTTAAAGTCTTTAAGCAAACAAAGTAGTAAAGAATCTGACAAGAACCATGCCTTACACTCCAGAGAAATTCAAGTACAGAATTAATTTTACACTGTATCTGTTGCTTCATGCCAAATGGACAGTGAAATGCACTGTTTTTTCTTATGCTGAGGCATTCATAAAAACATACTCAGCTGTATTTGGACAGGACTGAGGGAAATCCTAGGCAGTCATTGCTAAACACAATGCATCAGCTCTTCCCTGCTATTATATTGCACATAAAACTTTAGCATTTAAAAATAAAACTGGAACAGATCTTCTCTAAAGTTGTTATGCTTTTAGTATTCTGCACTTGAAATGTTGTCAGGTACAGTAAGGTAAATTTTGCTATCAGGAGATACCTTTACCTTTCCGTGACTTAAAGTTGGCAAGAAATAAACAGAGCCACTCAATTCTAAAGTTTTACTGTATCCAAAACACTTATACTTCAGATTAACAATGAAAGAAACAAAACCAGCCAGGTCACAGGTTGCGAGAGGTGATGTGAAGACTGCTTTTGATGGGGAGCTCTCACTTGATGCTAGCCACTCATCAGTGCCTATTAAACTTTTCTGTTACTCCTAATCTTCTCAACTGTTGAGTACTATGTAAAACATTTAACTTCTAAACAATACATTTAATCCAATATTTTATGTTAAATAATTAAATCTGATGGAAACATTGATAGAAATGGTAATGTACTAAAATGCTAGTATAGTAAAAAACCCCCACCCCTCTGTTGGCTAAAGCTGCAAGGAATATGCACTGTTCCTGAATATCATCTTCGGTATCGGTCTGCTACAGCAGGTGGTGTACACAGAAGGGTTATTACTACCAAATATTTTAGTTATATATGTACATGTACTTGCATGTAGACCTCCTAATGTCTTTACCCAGTGTGGCCCACCTGGAGGACAATTTATCTAAGTCCAAAAGATATCTCCAACCAGAGCATTAAAGAGGAATACCATGATACTGTAACTAGCCAAACTTCTCCCATGACTTCATGCACCAAATTTTAAAACTGGAAACCACAAGAACTAAAGGTTGAATTAGTCCTTTAGCTCCATATTTTTGTGCAATAGCTTATAGAGAAATCAGAATCAGCAACAAAATAAAAAGTCAAATGGATAAACAAACTGAAATCATAGCAGAACTATGACTGCAGGGTTCTTTCTGAACTAATCCAACATTTTAACCTTGTCAGTCTGTTACTATAAGTAACAATTTAATTTACTCTTACTGGAAGTTTCCTTTATATTTTAGTTGGCACATACTTGTAAAGTCTTCCTGAAGAGAATTCACTTTTGTGTAGAATGGCTTTGTGATGTGGATTAGCCTCCACAAGGGAACGAAAATGACAGTAATGAATTCATTTTATATAGTAGGCTAGACTTAAATGAGAAGTGAAAGGCCAGTGCCAGCAGAGTTCAGTGATCAGCAAGTGTTGTTCTCTATATAATTTACTGGTTGAGTTTAATAATTACAGCATTGCCTTGATAATCTGTAGCTGCAGCATACTGGAAGGAGAGAAAGAGAAAATGCTTCTTGTGTTAATAGGAGAATTGAATTTTTTTATTTAAACGCAGACCCACATAAACTGCAAACAGTATTTATAACGAACATCTAAGAACACTGATGCTGGTTTAAGCTAAAATTAATTTATATCACTCAAATCCGGAAAAACACAATTTCAAGCCTTGATCTTATTAGGATACTTAATGTAATCTTATTAGAATGTGAGCTTCTATATATCAAAGTGGTTTATACATTGCAAATATATTTTAAAGAGCTCCAATGAACATTACTAAACAATTCACTACCAATCTCCAAACCTAGTTTCACAAGGGCAGATTATTTGATCTGTAACTAATACAGCAGGGGAGGCAATGCCTTCATACAAACGGCAACTCTTGCTGCTATACAGAACTGGCTGTCACATGAGTGTTAAGTAAGTTTCCAGGACTTTCTCATCTCTTAACTGCCTGAGATTTAGCATGGAGCAGCATGCTTTCCAAAAGGACTGAGTACCCAGCACTTCAGCAGAAGCAAATGGGGATCATAGATGCTTAAAATTTCAGAAAATCAGGCCTGGTGCCATATACAAGGAAAACGTTGCCAGAAATGTCACTCACAGAATCCATGCCTGCCACTCCACAGAGATTCATATATGCTTAATGATGGCTAGCAAGTACAGAGAGCAGACCTAGCTAAGGAAAAACAACAGAAAACCAGGCAGCAGGCAGGCGATGAGCACTCTGTCTGCACTTGTATTCCCACTGGCAAAGTAAAAGTGAAATGGTTAAGAAACTGGTAAGGCTGATGCCAAAAATTTAAATGTTTCTAAGGACTATAGCAGACCGTAAGAGAGAAGAGTTTTTAATCTCATTTGAAACAGTTTCAATACTTCAACATTAATGTATGCACATATATATTAATGAAGCAGACATGTTAATCCCCCCGATGTCGATGTCTGTGAAGCATCTTAGCTCTTACTTCCTTCACCATCAGTCGTGTGTAAGTAACATACTGTGGCAACATATGAATAGTTCATAGCTCCAGCAATGAATGAATGAATGAACAGTGAGCTAAACGCAAGCAGCAATTAAGGTTTCTGTTTCTTTACCCATCAGCTATTGCATATACTCACAGCAAACAAGTGTCTTTTTCTGACATGCACACTTGTCTGTTAATAAGTTAAAGAACTATTTCAGTCAAGAGCCTTTATGTTTTTCCCCTACATGCTTCGTTTCTTGCTACATGCATTGGAGTTTTACTCTGATAGAGATGTTGACGACAAGTCGAAGAAATGGAGGTGGTGCTGCCAGGGAGTAAAGTAAAGAATACTACAATACTGTGCAGAAGCATAAAGGGTCTGTCGCTTCTACCCTGCACTGAGGAAACCTGAAGCGCAAGCTTTCTGAGAAGGGCAATGAGTACTTCCAGTGAGCACTTCCAGTTCATTTCAGTTGCAGTTATACATCCCATGCAAGACTTTTATGAAGTACAACAAAGTATCAGGAAAGAGAAAAACTGAAACATTTTAAAGAGCAATAAGCATCGAATAATTACAATGTGCTGCTTTGCTTTGTTTCCTGTTTTTTTCAAGGGGTGCGTGTTGTTCTTTAGGTTGGTTTGGTTTTGTTGGGGCTTTTTGTTGTTTGGTTTAAATTTTTGTAATTCATGGGGGGAAGAAGAGAAAAAGAAAACACAGAAAGAGCCATGCCTGTTCTTTTTCACAGGTTTAATTTAAAATAATTTTACTAACAATCTCCTGCACATTATCGATAAAGTAGGTGTGTGTTCAGAGATAAATTACATTCTAATTCACTCCAGTGAAACTAAATTCCAGTGATAGGATCAAGGTACAGGAATAATCCATAAGAGCAAGTGCTGGCCTTGAAGGGACCAGCAGGTACAATTTTTAAGTAACTAGAGTTCACAGAAAAACTTTTCCAATTGTAAACAGAATGACTGACACAATCTTACCTGTCAACGAAAATTCTACAAAAAAACCCCAATTTTTCAAAAATTTTCTCTCAGTTTAAAAAAGAAATCCATTTTCCCTATTACCTATAATACAGAGTTCAAAATTCTCAGCCTGTTAGTCTAGCAAAAAATGATCTCTGCAAAAATAAGCTGAAGAAATTAAGACAACCCAGACCAAAGAAAAGAAACAGATCCTGGGAGCTGTTAGTACATTAAATGAGCGTTACAGTAATGCATTTGTGATAAAAAGTGGAGAAAAACAGAAGGAAAGCTATCTGCTTGAGATAAGTATGCTTTTTAGTTGTTTTTTTCTCTCCTATATGGAGCTTTTCAGATACAACATCGTAACTTTATTTTATTCTTTTTAAAATCAAATAATCATTGTGGAAAATTGGTCAAGGGAACTAAGAGTCTACTAAAGTGCAAAGTGGATGATTGGCTCCTTTATTCTCAAAGGTAGCATCATGTTGTCTTGTGATTTTTAAAGCCAAAACTTTGGAAACGTATTCAGTAACTGACATTTAAGACTTTAGTAAACTGTTTACATTCCATGAACAGTGTGTGCTACAGAAATGAACAATCTTTATTATTCAATATTGAGTTCATCTCTGCTTTGGCATGTTTCAGGTATGTAAAACATTTTTAAAAAGCACTTCATCTTACATGAAACTGGTTTTTCTCCAGCACCTTACTATGTTCTTAGACTAATAAGGTATGAAATTGCAAACCTTTGCTTCCTCCCAGCCTTTAAGTAGGCAGAAATGCACACATATTTAGGGTATGGGTGTGTGTGTTAATGTAATATATAAATTACTATGTAGGTAAAATACTATCTTTGCAGAATAAAGGGTGCTACTCCTTTTATTACAAGATAACTTTAACATAAGAGATAACAAGAAGACAAGAAAAGAGATTACAAGATCTTACCTCTTAGAACACAGTCTTTCACAAATGAAAAAAAATATTATCAGAAATCATTTGTTACGAACGATAATTTAATTTCTCTGAACTCAAACCCTACAACATTCATCTGGCACTGAAGAAAGCAGAAAGTAAAATGACTCATAAACTGCAAAAACCAATATGGGTGAAAACAAAATTTGTTCTTACTGTCAGAGGCAAAAGTAACAAAATGGTAACAGGCCAACTCTTTTAAAATATAGGTAATATTGACGAAGATCTGATTGAGAAGATATACGTGACCGGGAAAAGAAAAGGCTAGACGATCAGATTGACAAGAGCAAAACAATTTGGAAACTGCAGATTCAGCTGGTCCCTACCGCTACTTTACTCAAAGCATGAGGGAATTGTATCTGTGTAGGAAGGGGAGCACATTTGGCAAAGCTGTGGAAAGAAACAGTGAGTTAATCTCAAACCATAATAACTGGACTTCTGCACTGTGTGTAACGCCCTCCTAGATACACGAGCTGCTCTGCAGCATAATTTCCTGGATGCTTGGAATGGGATTATCTTTTTTTGCTGCAGTTACAAGGCATTAAGGTAGCTTTAGACTCCCTCCTCCTCTCCTTTCTCTCCCTGTCCTCCCCAAATATTAATTTCATCTTTATTCTTGAAAATTATTTACATTAGAAATAAAAAATAATACAACTGAGATTATAGGGAAGTCATCAGTTAAAATGTTATCTTTTGTAAATTATGATCTATTTTTATTCTTCTTCATTTTAGGACTTCCTTGTATGTATTCATATATTACCTTGCCAGAGTTGAGAGGTTCAATGGACATATTAACAGTCCATTGAAGGAGAGGGAGGTTTTTTCATGATAAGTCAACATAGCTCTAGGCCAATTTTGGACATTATTTGGCAAGCGTTACTGTATTAAGGAAGCAATTTTTCAAGGTTCACATGCACCAAATGCAATGTGTATTAGACAGCTATTAAAAAAGCAGCACTAACACAAGACTGAATATATATTGTTCATGCAATTATCTACTCAATTCAACATGCCCACACAACATTTACATACAACTAAAATTGTAAAAATTCACAGAAAGCAAAATTGTTACTGTATGATGCTCTTGGATAGCTTATGCTCCCACTTCTTTCTTAAAACTACATAAAGTAATATTCAAAAAAGAAACTTGCACATCACATTCCACCAGGCTTAAGAACCATATATCTACAAGAATTACGAAGAAGCCATCAGGAATGTCAGGGACAGTATACACACTTATTAATGAGATCTGCTTTATTAGGTGGTACTGAAAACATCTTATTAGTTCTACAATTAAATGATTCAGAAACCCTCCACACTATCTTTGCCTTTTAACAGTTCCAATCAGTAGCAGATCTAGGTGTAATCAACAGCAGCAGGGGGTTTTAGGAAGCAAAACAAAACAAAAACAGTAGGGATCTTTACCAGTTTAGAGTAATTGATACAAGGAGACGTTATGTTACTGCAAGTTAGCCTAAGATGCTGAAAAGCTACATGAAAATTCCCTATTATCTACAACTACCATTTCAATACAGCAATGGCAACACAATATGCTTTAAAAAAAATGTACTGTTTAAAGTTTATTGAATTCTTTGCTGATCTAGAAGATCTTCTTTATCTTTTTTCTGCCCCCTCCATTTTCCATTTTCTGTAACAAGATCAATATTTGGGTTACCATGTATTCAGAATCCATAGATGTCACCCCTTAAATTTGTGAGTGGGCTGCACAAGTGATATAAAGTCCCTCTTCTGTAGGAGTTTAGCACATGGTCTGAACAGCACTTTTAGCCCCTGCTATGCATGGTAGAGAAACTATGTTTCCCATATGTTAGTGCTGACAGGCTGACTGATATAAATTCAAGTCAAAGAAACTTACATACAAGTTATTTTTATGCTTTTTAATCCTTTCCTCTATTAACACTGTCCCAGATATAAGAAAGGAATACATTAAGGAGAAATTGATAAGTGGTGCAATAATTTATGCACCCTTTGAGTGCTAGGACATCTGCATAAAACGAGGCCATCGCCTTTTTGATGTCAAGCATCTTGGGATAGTTCCAAATTATAAGTATTTAAATCCTAAGCTTTTAAATTCCTGTTGATTTTAACACAAGCGCAAAGAGATAAACATCCAAGTATCTTTCTGGATCTGCCCTTGCTATCAACCCCAAAGATGATTGTACCTAGCCCCAGTCACACAGCACTCACAAAGAACAGCCAGCAAGCATCTTACAGTGAAAGCCCCTGCTGTCACATCTGTAACATTTCTCACCTTGCTAATTTAAAGTTTGCACAAAAAGAACAATCACCCTTTTGGACCGAGGCACAGGCAGAGGCACAATGACACACTCCCACCACCCCAGGTGTAGGACCACAGAAATCAGCACGCAGCCTATGTCTTGCTTTCTTCATGGCCAGGTGAAAACACATTAAATTCAAAATTTGCTATAGATGACTCAGTGATCACTAAATGAGTATCAGAAAGTCTCAGACTTGCTCAAGTTGTCGTAACCTCTTAAAGAGCCGAAGTTTGAAATTACATAAATACATCTAATTAACTACTTACCATATGGATAATTTTATTCTTTTTAATATTGTAATAAGCCTTGCAGCAAACCCCACTGTTCTAGCACACAGCTTAACCAGAAATATGAAAGTGGAAAATGCTGGAGTCAAGCCATGAGGGAAAAAACACCCAGTGGAATCATATCCATACTTTTGCAGGAGTACAGCAACTAACCCAGAAGCAGACATCAGTGGATAAAACATACCACTTATCTCACATCTGTCCTCAAAAGAGCACATTTTTCAAATAAGGTATATATCATTCAGAGGAAAGGCACCCGTTCAGCCACTTACAATTCAGTTAGACAAAGGCAATAAATTCCAGGATCAGAAGGCAATTTTCTTACACCAGCAATTGAAAAGGGAAGAAGCTGTGCAGGTAAAGAGGGGGATGGTACACCGAGTGCTAGAGAAGAACATGGAACTGTCACAGACTGTTAGCATGGCATAACACGTTACCTTTGAATCTCATCTGTGATGAGCTCAGGTGAGTCAGGGCATATATAAGGTAAATTCGCTTTTATTCAGTTCTTCATCTTGCTATCTCTCAGACTATCTGGTTGAAAGCTCCTCAGAGAAGGATGCATTCCAGACACCTGTATTAACGATAGTACCACTGACCACAACCAATACATCAATTTCAGGTCAGAAATGTTTGAAGGTAGTTAATAGATTTAAAGCTAGGACACAGATACTCCATCGCAACTGGCTGCGCATTTCCAAAATCAATCACCTACCACTCTTTTTAATTAACTGTTTTCCAACACTAAAAGTGGTTGCCCCTCAATGAATCCTATAGCTCAGCTGGCCACCATGAAATGATAGAATTTTGCTGTCAAAAAGCACTATCAAATTCACAGTATCTGCTCCACTAGCTCACCTAGACTTCATACCTGAACATTCTTTGCTACAACATGGATATAACCACATAGCTCCAAAATTAACATCTTCAAAACACTCTTGAAACCAAGAGCACCAATGACAAGAACTCTACACCATCTTTGTAACCTTCTGTTTATTTGGTCTCCCCATTACATGAAGGACTCCAGCCACATCTAAATACTAGCAGAATAGTTTTGTGTATATCAGTTCTGAACATCTTTCTCCCTCTATTTTTCCAGATCTCCAAGTCAAAATCCATTCTCATGAATGTGTTTAGGTTGATGGTTTGCGACACCATACTTTCAGCTTGAGATTTCCTAAAAGCAACAGTCTTTACTCACCACTAAGTCTGCAGTAAAATATCACCTGTAGAAAAGCAAATGGCTGGGTATTAAGTGGTTCACAGTTTTGGCACTAACAGCAAGTTTCTTGGTGCAGTAGAGCAGGAGCTGGGGGTCAGGAAGGGAATCTGGGAGATGTTTTCCATTAGCTATAAGCACATTCTATATGGGTACTTGTAGGAGTTTAATGAGGAGGAAAGTAATTATATGAATATATTCTTCTGAAAAAAAGATATATATATACACACATGAGGCACATTCTGCACCGCATCAAAATTACTGTCTTTATCCTTCTACTAGGCGACTACAGTGCTACTGTAGCTCTGCAATAAGGACTAGAAAGCAATCTGTATGATGTACAGTAAAACATCATGATTTGCTATAGGGGTCACATATGCAGCTCTGAATCTTGATTAATACCACAATCCACAGTTGTTTATAACACAGTCAGTTTACAAATCATAGAAACAAGTGAATATAAAATACTACTCTGATTTTTACCATACAAATTCTTGTTTATGATGTCTGTGACAAGATTAAATAAACATTAAATTATGATTTGGTGTATGTGATTCTGGATAGATGA